>NC_083321.1:98740261-99393380 GCF_963455315.2 Globicephala melas | reverse complement strand
GCTCTGGCCCCTGACCCGACTCATCTCTCTTCTGGTAAGTAGACTTGAGAGCCCCCAGCAAGTCCCAGGAAGATGGCCATCTGGGCCTCAACCTGAGCATGGGCTGGCAGACACAGCCAGGGATGCCCAATCCCTCCCAAGCTTCTCTCCACTACAAGGACCTGCCTTGAGGTCTAGATGGAAGAAACAGCTGCTTCCCGGAGGGCCCTCCACTGGCCTGAAAGGCCAAGATTATGCTGCTAACGTGCAATGTAGGAAGGTAACAGCCAGGTTTCCCAGGAGCCTCCAAGCTGCAGCCCACAGCTGTGGCGTGGCCCCCAGAGCCTGCTGCAGGGCAGGGTGAGCAGGAGTGGAGATGACCCAGCCTGAGGTCACTGTGATCCTTTTCCAGGAGCCCCACCAGCTCTGTGCACAGGCAGCTGCTGCCTGCACAGCCCCAATCCCCTACTGACCCCAACTTTACAGCAACCCGGGACCTCCGGGGATGTGCACGCTCCCCAGATGACTCTCAGCTCACCCTTGCTGCTGCCGCAGTGGAACCTCGGCCTGGGTCTCTTTCTTCCCTGCTGAGGGCAGGCAAGGGCTCTGAGGCAGAGTTATTTATCACTAACAAGTCCCCAGAACGAGAACCCTCCCAGCCTGAGGCCTCAGCGGAACCCTGAGGGAAGCCAGGACTCCCAGGCAAGGCGGGGGTAGGGCCTCTTTCTCAGGTAGGTGTGGAGCAGAAGAAGATGTTTCTCTGGGGCCTCAGTCAAATAGGGGTTCAGAAAGAGAGATCCCTACTCAGGGACCTGGTCCGGAGGCAGAGAGGATCCGTGTGGGGAGTCAGGGCACCGGGAGCAACCTCCGGCCTGTGCTCACTGCCCATCCTGGGCAGTAATGAAATGAGTCTGAAGGCCAGAGTGGCTGTAATTGAGAAATTTCATCTTCCTCCCATCTCAGACATAATGAATTACACAAGGACCAAGGTCTCCCCAAGTGTCATTAGTCAACTATTCTGAATACCCGCCTTCTCCAACCAAGCAAGGCCTCTAACCCCTCAGAGAAACAGGGGCCTAGCTGGGGTTGGCTTCTACGATAGCTCTGCCCAGTAGAACTTCCTGCAGTGAAGGATAGGAGGCTACTGACCTCTTGAGACGTGGCCAGTGAGAGTGAGGAACTGAGTTTTTAATGTGATCTCATTTTAATTAGTTTAAATTTAAATAGCCACATAGTGGCGGCTACCATATTCTTACCCAATAAGGTGAAAGCCAATGACCTCAGGGAAGAACCTTCTCCATGCCTTCCCAGCACTGACACAAGGCCTCTTCTCTAAGTGATGCAGCACAGTGGCCCTGCCCGGGGGAGGGGGGCATGTTTTATCCTCAGAGTATCAGGGCTACTTCCTTCCGGGAGCCTTTACAGGCACGCGGCGGCTCTATACTTAGAATCATGGAAAATTAACTTGGATGGGACCTTGGACATGGTCAGATCCAAATCCTTTGCTCTACTGATGTGGGAATTCAGGCCCGGAGAGGTGAGGCAGCTCGCCAAGGTCACAGAGGAAACTGTAGCAGGGCCATCAGAAGCCATGTTTGACGTCACTGTCCTACGACCTCCCTTCCTCCCTGGACTGCCTCTGAACACCCATGTGCTCTCCCTGACAGCCACACTCTGCCCTCATACAGACTGGAGCTTCTCAGTGAGGAAATACACAGCCCCCGATGAGGGTGCTGGGGAGACCCCACGGGTCTGGCGATGGGCACAGAAGGCGGGCTGGACAGATGAGTCTCCCGGACTCAGACCCTGCTTCAGGCCCTCTCCTGAGCCGCCATCCTCAGGGGATGCCTAGGCCAGCCCCTGAGGCACAGTCAGCACTCAGCAGAACGAGTGAATGAAAGGAAAAATGAACAAACTCAGGGCCAGGTTTGGGCACACCCAGGGATGCACAAGCCCAGGGAAAATGACCTGCAACCCTGGCTCAGAGTCCTAGAGGAAATCCTGCCCACACTGTTTCCAGGTACAAGCTTTGAAATGGAAAAGTCTCCCCTTCGAGGAATTTTGGCACCATCTACACTCCCAATACTCAGAGATAGAGCCTCTCAGGATGCCCGTCTCCAGCTTCCCAAGCAGACCTTGTGGTGGCAGAGCCTGGGTGCCCGCGGCCAGGACAGAGGCCCTAAACCAGGTGTTGGTAACCTAGAGTCCCTGCATCCTACGGATCCCTGTCTGGGACACTGTTAGCAAATTTTGCGTGTGCGTGTGTGTTTGTACCCTTTTCTTGGGAGAGAATCCACCTCATTCTATTATACTCTCAAAGAGGCCATGACACCCAAAAGCAATTTTGGAGGTTGGAGAAATGATCAGCCATTGCTCACAGAACTCCTCCTCCACAGAACAGGATGTTCCATGGCATCTCAAAGTCAGCACTTGTAAGATGAGACCCTTGTCCCACAAGAACTTCGCTCTTTTCATGAATAGTATGTCAATCCACTGAGTCTTCAGGCTGGGGATTCCACCCTAAGGCGGACTCCCAATACCTGGTCAATCACCAGGTTCTATTGATTCTTCGGCACAGCTCTTAAGTCCATCCTCTTTTTCATTCCTCCCACCCTGACCTGAACCTCACGGCCCCCCGTCGCTGCCCGGCTGCTGCCAAGTCCTTCCCCTTGCTCCGGCCTCTCAGCTCCAAACCAGCCTTATCTTCTTACAAAACTTCAGTTTTATGTTATGACTCATCTGCTTACAAAATCAAGAATTGAGGGTGGGAAAACCATGTGTCTTGAACCTGTGTCATAAGCCAGTAAGCAAGAGAATAGAAGGTAAAACAGAAAGACCACAAGCTTGGGAGCCAGACCAACCTGGGTTCAAATTCTGGCTCTGCCTCTTCCAAGTTATGTGTTACTGAGCAAGTTATTTGAACTCTCTGAATAGCAGTTTCTACACCTATAAAATGGAGGAATAATAAACACCTTCCTTAAAGAAGCACTGTTTCTTGTGTAGTGGTCAAGAGCTCTGCCTCAGAATTAGACTCCCTGGGTGCTAATCCCATCTTCCCAAATTACTAGCTGTGGGACCTTGGGCAAGTTCCTTAACCTCTCTGTGCCTCAGTTTATCTATAATATCAGAAGATAATAATAGTACCTACTTTGTAGAAGTGTTGTGAGGATTGAGTTAGCGTGAAGAGCTCAGAACAGTGCCTGGCACGTAATAAGTGCCAAATACATTTTCGTTATTATTATTATTATTTATTTTTTTTTTTTTTGCAGTACGCGGGCCTCTCCCTGCTGTGGCCTCTCCCGTTGCGGAGCGCAGGCTCCGGACGCGCAGGCTCAGCAGCCACGGCTCACGGGCCCAGCCGCTCCGCGGCATGTGGGATCTTCCCGGACCGGGGCACGAACCCGCATCCCCTGCATCGGCAGGTGGACTCTCAACCACTGCGCCACCAGGGAAGCCCCATTTTCGTTATTATTACCGGTAGGATTTGTGGTGATACTTAAATTCTCTGGAGCATACAAAGCACCTTGCCCACTGCCTGCCAAATAGTCGATGCTCAATAGATGACAGCATCTTTCCCTTCACTAAAAATGTGCTGAATTAGCCTGTTTTAAACTCGCGGAGTTCACATTAGTGACAACATATCCAAGTGGGAACATTCCAGCAGAAGCAGTTAGGAGGAGGAATGAGGCCTAGAGGGACATTGAAGGAAGAGGGGGATTTGGGGTCCTCTGATTCATGGACTCACCCAAACCCCAAGGAAGGGCTGAACGTCCCCCTCTGTCAGCCAGTGTAATAGTGTGATCCAAACTCAGGGTGGGAGGCAAGAGGGCCGAGCTCCCCTGCTGTGCAGTGAGGGCCCTCCTGTGGGGACACAGGGGGCTGGGGGTACAAACCTCCCTGCCTCTGGACCCCCAAGACCTACTGGACAGCAGCCTTCCCAGGAGACTGCTAGAAAAGCCGCCTGCGTCAGCAAAGACCGGGAGAGGATTACTGCTCCCAAGAAAGGTTAGGGGTGGGAGCTGGGCTGGAGGTGGGAAGGCGGTGCCAAGGAGCTCTTACCCAGGGATCAGAGGGCGCTGGTGGGAAGGGAGGAGCTCAGTGCACGGAGCTCCCACGGCCCGTCCCACGAGGCACAGCGGAGCCTGGCGAGGCCCACCATTCGACTTCGGAAAACCCTGAGACATCACATTGCCTTTGGCTGTTCCCCCTCCTCCAGGGCCCTGCCAGCAGTTTCAGGCTTGGAACAGCTACCAACCAGCCCCGGGATATTGCCTTAGCTTGGGAAGGGCCCTCGCAGCCATCAGCATACTTGATACTCACAACGCTCCGGTGAGAAATCTATAATCCTACCCCCATCCTGCAAATGAGGAAACTGAGGCTTAGAAGGTTCCGTCTGGAACGTGCCTTGTTCCAGCCTGAAATCCTGGTCCCCGGCGGCTCTGAACTTCCGGCTCTCCGTACCCTCACAGAGCTGCCTCTCGCTAAACCTCTCTTCTCACCGGCAGGGACCCTGGACCAGGTTTGCACGGCGAACTCCTGCCATTCGCCGGCTCCTGTTCCCAGGCCAGTGTCCATCTTTGTCTCCACTGCAGGGCTTCCTCCCTGGGTTTGAGGAGGGGGTGGGAGGGGGTCCGGGTTAGCGCGGGCACAGGACAAAGCAGCCAAGCCCCTCATGATAAGGAAGAGCTGGCGGTACATTATGCACACATTTGTGAGTTCTGAGTATCACAGAGAGAGAAAGAGGCACATAAATTAAAGTGGCCAACTTGTATGCACACATGCACACTGGCACGGGCAGAAGGCTGGCTTTAAATGGTAAAAATTAGCAGCTTGAAACAGGAAAAAACCTCAACTTTGCCTCAGAAAGATGCAGGGCAACTTCACAGAGTTTTATGTGGCCCATAAATTAGAGCTGAGAAAGGGCCTCTGCAGCATTCCTCGGGACAGACGGGGCTTTCCGCCGTGCAGATACGCTGTGTGGCAGCATTACAAATGTCCCAAGCAGTTTATATACAACAGCACAGCGTGAGTTTGCTGGGGGAGATTGGAGCTGGTAATTGCTATTCTAAAACTGGCCTTGTAAGCTTGAAGAAATGTTTTGAGGGGGGAAAAGAGCCAATTTAAGAGCTTTATAAAGCCATAAATGCCTTCCGAGCAAACCAAATGTAATCTATCTAGGGAGACGGGTCACCCCTCAACCCCGATGGCAGACCCCGCGGTGCTGCTGTACGGCCCAGAGAAGTTACCCTGAAGGCCCCGCCGCAGGAAGTGGGTCACCTGTATGCAGACAGGGGACTGTCCCAGACGGCCCGGGTGCCTCGAAGTCACCTCCCCGGGCAGGGCTGCCATCAGGCTACCTGAGAATCGCCTTCGCATCCGAAACCACACTCAGCTACTTTCTCTGCCAGCCAGTGTTATTTCCTTTCCCTCCAACAAACAGGACCAGCTGGCCCTGGCTTCCTACGTGCTGCCCAGGTGTCCTACCTCCTGTGGCCCCTCGGAAACAGGGAGGGGCTGGAGGCTGCAGAGACACAGCCTTCCACCCAGAGAGAGGGGCTTTGTGAGAATTAAGTTAGGAAATGTACGTGAAGCACCTGCCACACAGCACTGCGTAAAGAGTAGCTATTATTACTTTATGGTTGCTGTGACTTAGGGGAGGAGCAAGTGTGCCCTGAGCAGAGGTACCACCTTCTCCAGGCCCAGCTCCCCCAGGCTCCCGGCTCAGGTGGAAGGACATCACTGAAGAGCCCGGCCAGCAGCACACGGGCGTGGACGCCGCCCGGCTCCCCGGGGAAACCGTTCCAGCGCCTGTTTCCTGACTTAATTCGCCCTTATCTCCCCCAGATGCCTTCAGACACATTCTTTCTCCGCAGCCCCTGCCCTCACCTTGCACGTGATGCCAGGACCCCAGAGTCCTCTGCTAACCCTGATCATCAGCTCAGAGCCTCTTCACGCCCCGAGATGTACGAATGCCCGCAGGTTTAAGGCTAGAAAAGCCGAGACCTCCTGGAATAGAAGCGGCCAGATCTCCTGCTCCCCCGCCCTCTGTCCTCACCCGCCGGCCTCCATCTCACGGCTCTTCCACAGCGCCCTCCGCCATGATAATCCCACTCTCTTTTCGGGCGTGAATATTTCCTAACGGAAAACAAAAGCCATAGAGTGCACAACTACCCGCGTTCCATCGTGTTTTAACAGCTCTACTGACGGCACGAAGCACCACACAGGAGCCGTAGAAACGGATTCAAGATTAAGCTTCCAGTGAAATGTGTTTTTAGTTATATGTACGTTCATAGTTGTTGCGACACCTTATTAAAGTTGAAAGCTACGTGTAACGGCATTACCGGTGGCCCTTCTCAACACCGCTGAGGTCAGGTTTCCTTACGGCCCAAAGCAAATGTGACCCAGCCGCCTCCAAGCAGGCAGCTCCCGTGACCTCTCTTAGCCCTCCTGAGCTTCCCCCCACCCCCTACGCCCCGCACCACAACTTCTGAAAGGCGGGTCTTGGAGCTGAGACATTCCTCTAAGGCTCTGGCAGGTGGCTTTGCTGTGACAGACATCTCACAACCCCAAATCAGGAGACTGAAGGCCTTCCTTGACCCACCCCTCCCCCAAGACTCTTACCTAGGAACAATCTTGGCCTAATTGCTGTCCCCCCAGATTATGCCAAGCAAGTCTCTGGGAATTTGCTAAGACCATGTCATCCTCCTGGTTTGCTCACCTTCTTCGCCTCTGCTTTCTAAAGGCCTACTCATCCTCGGAAAGGGTTGTAGTCCATTCACAAAATAAAATCAACACACAGGAGGTAGGCTGCTGCTGCAGACGGTACAGCCGTCCTTCAGGATCCACAGGGGATTGGGGCCAGGATCCCACAGATACCAAAACCCATGGATACTCAAGTCCCTTAGGTAAAATGGTGTCGTATTTGCATATAACCTACGCACATCCTCCCGTACACTGTACTTTAAATCATCTCTAAATTACTTATAATACCTAATACAATGTAAATGCTATGTAAATAGTTGTAAATACCATGTAAATGCTATGTAAATAGTTGCTGGCATGTGACAAATTCAAGTTTGGCTTTTTGGAACTTTCTGGATTTTTTTAAAAGTATTTTTTGATCCGCAGTTGGTTGAATCCACGGATGTGGAACCCACAGATACAGAGGGCCTGCTTTTGAATCCTGTATGTGCCGTGTGCATAGCTGGGTCACCTTGAGCGAGTCTCTTGACTTCTCTTGTCTTCATTTTTCAGTTCATCTACAAAATAAGAGTCTGAACTACGTGATCATAAGGGTCCTTTCGGTCCCAGGATTCCTAAATGAATACCTGCTAAGGGTTTCTGGGAAGTATTTCTTTTCTACCTACCAGGCACTTGGTGCCAAAAGGAATAAAAACATGAATAAGACACGGCTCCTGTCCTCAAGGAACCTGCAATTTCATTGCGGAGAAAGGCCTGTGAGAACAAAAAGTGAAATTACAGCAAATACTTTAAGCCCCCGTGCAAGAGAGCAATATATGAAAAGTCATGAGGCAGTACGTGATTAGACGCCAAACGAGTTGTGCAGCAATAATTGCTCTAGGCCAACGAGTTGAGAGGAGGAGAGAGCACCAAGGGACAGCTGGTCACAGAGCATTGTACTGGCGAGGTGGGCAATGACACTGGGCCTGAAGGACACATGCACGGGGACGTGCATCTGTGGGAACGGCTGAGCTTGAGCCCTTCGTTAGCAACAGTGGTCTCTAAAGGGCAGGGTCAGGGGACAGCGCATCAACCAATGAGAGTGGAAATGAGATTTCATGCAGAGACACCGAAAGGGGAGCACTGTCGACAAAAGCAGAGGCTGGGCTGCAAAAGGTTTTAAGTGCCAGGCTCAGGGGCCTGAACTGTGTGCTATACCCAAGCAAGGGGCCAATGAAGTGAGCACGGAGCACGGCATTTTGGGGGGATGAATCAGGCGATGGTTTGCAGAGTGGACTGGAAGTGAGAGGAGTCCAGTAAGGAGAGCAGAGAGAAGGCAACTCTAGCGGTCCAGGCAGAAGTTGACAGTAGCTGAACCGGGGTGGTGGCAGCGAAGATGCAGTGACGAGCCAGGCACGGAGAAGGATGAGAGGACAGCCTTGGCCTCCGAAAGTTACAGACTGGCTGATCAGTTATTTATCACCCGAAATTGGACACTTTTGACGTGAAAGGGGAGCCATTACAGTTACACTGGGACAACAGACTTAAGCCAGGACTGTCCTGGGCAAACCAGAGAATGAAGGGGGGTGGTGGGGCTGTGGATGGACTCCAAGGTTTCAAGCCTACAGGACAGGAAAAGCTTGAGAGTTGACAGGGATAGGTGGGAGGATGGTGGCATAGAGCAACAGAGAAATGAGGGATGAGAGGAGCTTGTTGAAATTGAGCGGCCAAGCAGATTTTGAATCCTTTAAAGACGAGAACTGCATCTTATCTGAATGATCACACAGGTATTTTGCTAAATCGAATCGAGACAATAAAGACTTTTTGAATTTAATCTAAAGAGGACAGATTGTTGGAGGAATAGGAGGCAGGGCTACCCTTCTCCCCTTGGTTTTGTTTGTTGTTACGTATGTCTTTAGAATTTCAATAGATGTGCCTCTTGGTGGGTTTGTCCCCGTAGCCATCTGCAGTCCAGGGAAGTCTCATCATGAACTGATGATTCTAATGTGCTCTGAAAACATAAACGGGGCATCGAAATGGCCAGCAGTGGCAGGGGACTCTCAGCAAATCCTGCCCCAAGCAGGATAGAAGAAGCAGGGAAGTAAATTCACCATGTCCCTCTTCCCAACTAAAATGCAGAAAATGAGGCCAAAAAAAAGAAAAAGAAAATTCAACCTAAAAAATCAAGAGAGCAAATATGCAGCCTTCCCCTGTCCTTGGCTAATGTGGACTTTTGGGTGAAGACTCAGAAAACCTAGGACTTTTCTACAGGCTGTCGCACTGCCCCCCACACAGGGATTCTCTATTCCAGGATCATGGCCGCACTTCTTCCGTGGCAGACACACAAGTCCACCAGTTGGGTCTTATAACACTGTCCAGAAGAGGATCTTACAGACATCCAGTGACCCAGAAATCTGAGGCAGAAACATCAGCTATGAATTATCCAGGAACGGGTGGCTGCAGTTAGGTGATCAAGCTAATCTCCCTAAGAGTGTTGATTACGACTGAGTTAACAATACGGGGTTTGGGGCAGGACGAAGGTGCCTGACCCAGCACCTCTCCTCGAGCTACACGAACTTTGGTCCTAATCCTCAGAAGGGGTTCCCTCTTGGAATCTCCCGATGGAATCAATTCCACAAGTCTCTCTAGCTGATCTGGCAACACCAACATCATGACAGAAAGATGACGTTGTGGCTTGCAGTGGCCCTCAACTTTTTTCCGCTGCACACCCCTGCAGTTGACAGCAAGCTCTGTAGTCATGGTGAATCGCTGCAGCAATGACTCCCTACTGGGAGCGGATGACCTCTGAATGAGTGATCAGTCAGAATGGGCTGAGGGGTGGCAGTGTCTTTGAGAAAGCCTTCCACCCCTCCACCCCCAGGGAGGCTCTGATACACCCACAAAGAAGAGCAGTCCTCACTCTCTTTCCTTGAGAATTACTGGACAGAAAACAAGTCAATTTACAAATCAAGAAAGTCACCATATATACCCAACTTCCTTTGAATACCTACCAGCTTGTAGGAATGACCTCACTCCCTTAGCCTTCATTTCCTCACCTCTGAAATGGGAGAGGTAATAATAAAAAGCCTGTTTCCATGGGCTATGGTGGGATCAAATGATGTAATGAAAGTGCCCGCAACATTGTAGGAACTTAACAATTTGGGGGGTTTTAGTTCAACTGACATTTTAATAGTGTGATTAGTGTTGCCATGAAACTGATATTTTCTCATTATTGGGTATTTGTTCTGAACAAGGCTCCAGCTATGATTCTCTGCTATACACTGAACGTTTGTGTGCTCCCAAAATTCATATGATGAAACCCCAATCCTTAATATGACGGTATTAGGAGGTGGGGCCTTTGGGAAGTGATTAGGTTATGAAGGTGAAGCCCTCATGAATGCAAACAGTGCCCTTATAAAAGACACCCCAGAGAGCTCTCTTGCCCCTTCTTCCATGTGAGGGTACAGCAAGAAGACAGGCGTCTATGAACCAGGAAGTGCGCCCTCCACAGACACCAAATCTGCAGTGCCTTGATCTTGGTTCTCCCAGCCTCCATAACTGTGAGAAATAAATTTATATTGTTTATAAGCTATCAAGTCTACAGTAATTTGTTATAGAAGCCCCAAAAGACTAACACATTCTCCTTCAGGAGAAATCCATTTATTCAGTAATAAAGAAATTGGGACCTTTGAGTTTTGCTGGTGGGAACTTAAATGGTGCAGCCACTGTGGAAAATAGTTTGGTGTTTCCTCGAAAGGCTAAATGTAGAATTACTATATGGCCCAGAAATTCCACTCCTAGGTACATACCCCAAAGAACTGAAAATAGGAACTCAGATACTTGCAGTATTATTCACAATAGCCAAAAAGCAGAAACAACCCGTGTCCCTCAACAGATGAATGAATAACAAAATATGGTACATACATACAGTGGAATATTATTCAGTCATGAAAAGGTATGAAATTCTTCTATACGCTATAACACAGATGAACATTGAAAGAGCCAGTCACAAGAGGACAAATATACTATAATCCACTTGTATAAAATATCTAGAATAGGTAAATTCATACAGATAGAAAATAGATTAGCGTTTACCAAGGGCAGAATAGACAGCGGAATGGGGAGTTACTGCTTACTGCGTACAGAGTGTCTGTTTGGGGTGATGAAAAGTTTTGGAAATAGATATGGAGATGTTTGCACAACATTGTGAATGTAATTAATGTCACTGAATTATACACTTAAAATGGTTAAAATGGCAAATTTTATGTTACATAGATTTTACTCAAAAAAGGACAGTAGAGGGCTTCCCTGGTGGCACAGTGGTTGAGAGTCTGTCTGCCGATGCAGGGGACACGGGTTCCTGCCCCGGTCCGGGAAGGTCCCACATGCTGCGGAGCAGCTGGGCCCGTGAGCCATGGCCGCTGAGGCTGCACGTCCGGAGCTTGTGCTCCGCAACGGGAGAGGCCACAACGGTGAGAGGCCCGCGTACCACAAAAAAAAAAAAAAAAAAAAAAAGGACAGTAGAGAAGATAGGGTGTAATTATTTGATTTCTCATGTGAAACTAAATTGAACCCAGGGAACCTAAACAAAGAGAAAAACCCAGATTGCTTTCAACCTTGAACTCAATAGTTATAAATGCACACGGGCTTTGTAACAGCCTCTACTCGGGCTGAGACACGGGGCCACTGGGCACAGAGAACAGTGAACAAACTCCAGGAGAGAAGGACGAGGGGTACTGCTTGCTTTCTGCAGAGGTGCTGGAATCCAGTATCCACAAATGGAGTGAAACGTGACACATGTTTGTTGAGCACCTCTTATGTGCCAGGTGCTGCCCACACAGTGGTAAACAGTGAGTAACCTGCTTGGAGCCCTGGCCTGTGCTCAGCCGCCAGGATGTCTTTCTTCATGGTTTGTTTCAGGTTTCAAATGAAAGGACTGTATGGATAGAAACGCATTATACGGGTGTGAGATGGTGTTGTTATCATCACTGTTAGCACTAGGGATTTACTGGGCCTTCTTGGAGGATGCCAGCCTAGCCAGCCTCCAACTCAAGGCCAGGGAAAGCGATCGGATGCTGCTGAGTGTGGGGAGGAGAGGTTCCAAGGAGAGAGCAGGGAACAGCGGTCAGCACGTGCAAAGTTCCGGAGGCTCAGGTCGCTACCCCACGAGGAGCCCAGACCACAGGCTCTACTCCCCTGGAGAAGGCTGGCTTTTCCCCCTCCAGGCTGGCCGGCTCAATGCCCTACCACGCAGTAGGGTCTTTCTTCGATCATTATATTCCTCCACGCACGCCCTTGTTTATGGCTCCCCTTTCTCTGTCTATTCGATCCTCCCCAACCTTCGAGGCCTGGCTCGCCGGAGACAGGATTGCTAACGGAAAAAGTTTACATGCAGATGGGCCCGGGTTCTGATCCAAACTGATCAACTGGGGGGTGTGGCCTTTGCCATATGTAAAAATAGAGGCAGTCATACCCACATCCCAAGCCTGCTATAACGTAGTAAGTGTCAAGGGTTTGGTACTTCACCCACCTCTTCCATCAAGTCTCTCCCGACCCATCAGCCCTCTTATCTCTCCTTCCTCTGAGACACTCTTCCCTGTGTCTCTCATTTGGTAATGAATCCTCTCTGTCCTGGGACATCTCTTGTGATGATCCAATCTCAAGTATTGCTATGTAACTCCTCCAAAATTATTTAACTTTCCATGTTTCCATGCGTCTCTCTCCACTCAAACTGTAATCTCCTTCACGTAGAGGCCAAATCTTATCAGCTTTGTTTCCCTCCCTGGTGGCTGGCACACGGTGGGTGCTAAATAAATTGAAAATAGATCTGAGGCAAATGGAGGGGCCACAGGCAACAGAGGAAAACCTCACAGGAAATAGAGCATGTTCGGCTCAGAGTAATAGCCATTGGCGTTCTCTGCTCTGCGTGAAATCGTCCCCTGCCCATACTGGCCCTTCAAGAACACTCCATTCCTCGAATGAGTAGAATGAGCCCGGGGCTCATCAAGGTCAATGCTAGAGTGGAAATCCAGGCAGGTAGTTGATCTGAAGAAAATCACCTCTTTTTGTGAATTTTAGAATGTCTTGTAAGTAGTGTTTATCTTCTTTGTTTCGTCTGACCATTAAAGAGTCACTGTAAAAAGCAATTCATTAAAAAAGAGAGAGAGAGAGAGAGAGTCCATGTCCCATGAGCATGGCTCGCCCTGCATTAGGGAGAGGTGGGCCAGGAGGAGGCTGCAGTGGCCGGGGTTAGCTGGCCAGGAGTTTAAGATGTGTCTCCAGTGATCCACAAAGCAGAGGACTCACTCTCGGAAAACATACGTGTCACATGCTGCAGCCAGCAAGTACCATGTCCCTTGGAACTTAAGGGACTCCCAGCCCATGGGGCCAGGAAGCCCTCTGTGCACGGAGCTGGGAGTGTCTAGGCCACAGCCACTCTGGGAGAAAGGAAGTGGCTGCTTCTCCCCATCCCACAACCAACACTGGGAATAAAAGCAATGGCTCGGATGGCTTAGCCCATTATACGTAAACCTAGCAGGTGCCAGGAGTTCTACACACATTAGGCCATTGGAGTCCCAACACAACGCCATCGTGGAATTACGATAGTCCCCAGTTTTACAAAAGAGGACACTGAGACTCAGGTTAAGATGCCTGGCCGAAGTCAGGCTGACAGTACGCAGCAGATATGGGATTTGAACTCTGGTCTGGCTGAAGCCAAAGGCTTTTGTCTTTCAACTAGGCCTTCCAGTGACTTCTGCTATTGCTGGGAGATTCAGAAGCCAGATGGAGGGAGCAAAGGGACAGCCTTTAGTGGGTGCATGAGGCCACGACATCCTCTCTGTCTTAACTGACTCTTAGGATGAGAAGCTGCCCCAGAGCCTGGGACCGAGGGGTCCGCCTGGAATTGGGACTTTCAGCACTAAAGCCTAAACACAGTACAGTCCCCGGCAAACCGAGATGGCTGGACCCCTCTGACTGAGGCTTTCCTGTGCCCTGTGGCTCCAAAAGAAAGCAAATGTCTTTTGAGAATGCAAACATAGCTGAAGGAAAATATTGATGGCTCCCACTCTGAGTAGGGGGATAGCTTTAGGCCTGCCCCCCCAGCACAGCCCCAAAGGGCCAGGTCACCAGGGCAAAGAAACCTGTCTGCGTCCCAGCTCCAGCCTAAGACCAAGAGTGGCCAGTCTGGGTGGAGCTGGGGCTTGAGGGGGGTGGACAGAAGAGCAGAGGTGCTCAGTACCTGAAGCCCTCTGGACCAGATTCTTTGGACACATCTCCCCCATCAAATGCTCACTACAACCCCATAGTTGGGGGATTTCTAGCCCATTTGACAGACAGAACAGCCACAGTCTTATAGACCATTTAGAGGATCTTCTCAGAAGTTCACCCAACATTTAAGAAGCCTGAATCCTGAGCATCTTGCCCTCAGATCTGCCTAGATCTAAGAATCTGGGCAGAAGCCTCAAGACACAAGCCCATGGGGAACTGTTTCTATGGGGAAGGAGGTCAGATCACCTCAGGTCCTCTTCCCAGCTGGGCAGCTGGTAAAGGAACTCACTCGTGTCTGCTGTCCCCAAGTATATGCATCAAGAGAGGAGGAGACCCATCCCCACTGCAGGGCCCTCACCAGGCCCTGCTAACCACTGTTCTCATCCATGTGAGGACCGAAAACCAAGAGGGCGAAGCATCTTTCTGACTATCTACACACTCCTCTTCTGATTCAGGCAGCACCTCCTCCAGGAAGGCATCCCTGACTCCTGCAGCCACAGTGAGACCTCCTCCCTTGGCTTCATACAACCTCCTCGTGATGTGTCACACATTCCTGTCCTGTGCTATTATTTAACTTTATAAATAAAGAGGATGGACACTGGTGGGAGACTGCCTGGGTTCAAATCCTGGCTCTCCCACATACTAGCTGTGTGACTTTGAACAGGTGGCTTAACCTCTGTGTGCCTCAGGTCACCCAAAAGTGAAGGCGGCAGGGCATCCACCTCAAAGAGCGGTTATGAGAAGTCAATCAACTATAAGGTGTAAAGTGTTTAGAAGAATGGTATGTAGCAAGCACTCAATGAATGTTTGCTATTATTATTCTTCAAATATTAATATCGATGCTACTAAAGTATTGTCTCCCTAGCTAGTTAGTAGTCTAGTCCAGTTAGCTAGACTGGAAGTCTCTGGAGTGCAGGGCCAGAAACATGCTTCTTGGCATTATTCCCCATGTTAGGCAGACTTGCACCAGGTAAGAGCTATATAACAATTTCCTGTGCACTGGCCTTTGCAGAAGACTGACAGCCCATTCATTTTACTTCCTAGTTCTAGGGAGAGAAGTATGTCTGCCTGTCAGTGGCCAATGGCCACCTTTACCAACACCCCCCAAGAACAACCCCAAAATGTCTCACAGCGAGATGAGCAGAAGCAACAGAGATTTCGGAATGAACTTATGGCCCCTGAGGCCATGTGACCCCAGGAGCAGAATTCATGGAAGTCAAGGCCCTCTGGCCATCCCCCACACCCCCCGCCCCAGAAGTGGAGGCCCACAGAGCAAACCTCTCATCCCCCAGGAGCTGTGTCATGCAGAAAAGCCAAAACTTTGTAGAAAGAGTCCTGGAGGGAATCCCAGAGGCCTCAGTTCTCATCCTGGCTCTGTTCTGTGTGATCTTTCACAAGCCCCTTAACCTCTCTGGGCCTCTGTCTGGTCAGCTGTTAAATCAGAGAGCTGTTCAGAGACTTAGCTCCTCCCAATCCTGACATTTCAGAGAAAGGAAAAAGCATCTTTTTTTTTTTTTTGCGGTACTGGGGCCTCTCTCCCGTTGCGGAGCACAGGCTCTGGACGCGCAGGCTCAGCGGCCATGGCTCATGGGCCCAGCCGCTCCGCGGCATGTGGGATCTTCCCGGACCGGGGCACGAACCCGTGTCCCCTGCATTGGCAGGCGGACTCTCAACCACCAGGGAAGCCCGGAAAAAGCATCTTTGAATGAACCTAACCTAACAAATCATTTCTCTGCAATCAGTTCCCCTCACTCACTCATTCATTCCACAAACACTGACTGGGCTTTCTTCACTATATGCAAAAGCACTATTCTGGATTACAGCTGTGAAAAAGAAGAGACAAAATCTGATAATTACAGGAGAAAAATAAAGGGGGTAGGGAGAGCCAGGGATGGGAGAAAAGGAACTTCATTTTAGATAGGACCTTCAGGGAAGGCCTCAGAGAGAGGATGACATCAGAGCAGGTACCTGGAAAAACCAAGGGAGTGAGTCAGGCAGACACCTGGGAAAGAGAGCTCCAGACAGAGGGAAGAGTCAGTGCAAAAGCCCTGAGGGAGGAGCATGCCTGACCCCTCCAGGTACCACAAGGTGGTGGTGGCGGGGGTAAGGGCGGCTGGAGCAGCGAGGGAGGAAGACAGCGAGAGGAGCTGGACTGGGGAGGTAGGGATTCAGCCACAGTGAGGACTTTGGCTTTTATTCAATGATGCATCCATATCATTAAGGCTTTGACAGAAATGAATTTGACACTGTCCAGTTATATGATGAATTTGTTCATTTTTCGCCTCTCCACCACGGACCTGCAATCTATTTATGATTTTTATTATTACTACTTTCGTTTCTGTTTCTCTTTCCAGGCCTATAGCCAAGCTTTAGCCCGGTCTCCACATCAGAATTTCAGCCTGGGTCGTCCCACCTCTCCTGAAGGTGCTGCCTGGTCCAGATCAGACTCCTGTGCTCTTTCCCAAGCTCTTCCAAGGTGTCCCTCCGACCTGTCAGTCTGCCCTGTCCCCCTTGCCATCCATCAACCCCTTCCTCTCTCCCCAGGGCCTTCACACCGACTGTCCCCCGCACACACACACACCCTGGAATACTCTTTGCTTCCTTCTTTATTCACTTATGTCCTCTCCCTTCAGGTCTCAGCTCAAACTTCTCTTCCACAGAGACCCTTCCCTGCTCTCTCTAAATAAAATCTCCTATTTAAATGCTCTCATAGTTTCATGTTCTTCCCTTCAAAGCTCTTGTTACACGTGTTTTCTCAAATTTATTTGTATGACTTTTTTTTTTAATTAATGCCTCTCTTCTCCATCCCCCTGTAAACTCTATCAGGATAGAGGCTATGACTGTTTTTGATCCTTTCTAGCCCAGGCACCAAGACAATGCCTGGCATACACTCAAAGTACCCAATAAATACTGGAAGAATAACTGAATGAGAGAATAAATGAGTGCCCTAGGCCCCCGGGTTATTGGCACCCTGGAGGCACAAGGCCAGACCAGCTCAGGCCTCTTTGGAGGCCCTGTGGGCGTGGTCAGAGCTCTGAACTCAGTGGGGAGGGGGCAGGCTGGGAGGGGAAAGGACCTGAGCCCACAGAGCCCCTGTGCCTACACTGGGCACTTACCTGGGTTATCTCATTTCATCGTCATGGCCGCCACTTGAGTTGAGAATTACTAACCCATCTTACAGCTGAGACAGCTGAGCTCAGGAAGTAAGTTTCTCTAGGTCATATTGTAAGCATGTCTATAGTCAGACCTAGTCTTTCTAATTCCAAAGTCTATGCTCTTTCTGCTCTGCCCCAACGGCACTGGCCTGGGCAGTTTCTAACCCAGCTTTGCCACTGATTTCCTGTGTGACCTTAGGCAAGTTACTGCCCTCTCTGAGCCTCAATTTCTCCATATATAAAATACAGAGGTTGGAATAGATGTCTTATCCCCTTTCCAGTTCTGAGATTTCTGAGACGTTAAGATTCTATGCTTCTAAATTTATAAACTCACATAATGGGTGCTAAAGTACCTAGCTCAAGGTCAAGCACATAGCAGATACTTCATAAGTGTTCATTCCTCCCTCCCATCCTCTCAATTCCCTGTTTCAAAGAGTCCCTGCTTTGCAGCCCTCCCAAGGCCATCTACGCTGCCCTGGTTACCCCAGGAGCCCCAGAGCACTGCGCCTCCCCGCCACTCTCCTCGCCCCACCTTCAGGAAAGCCTCGCAAGCTCTGACCTCCATGCCTCCAGCTGTGCTCCCCAGAGAGGCCACGCCTCCTCGCACCCACTCCCTCCTGCCTCCTGAAGGGGAACTCTGGTCTGCGTCCAGCACTGTAGAGAAGGAAATGGTGGGAAAGGAACCCACGCATCCTGAGCACCTAGTACCAGAGACTAGACCAGGCTCGTGGAACGCCTGCAAAGAGCCTTTGTCCTCCCCATTTCACAAAAGGGAAGAAACTCAGGCTCAAGGAGGTTAGGAAATTGCCCAAGATCACACATCCGGCCTGTGGCAGAAGCAGGGCTTAACCCCTACCTGTCTAACCCCGAGGCAGATACACCTTGCCAGCCCAGGGGATGCCGAAGCCTCGGGGCAGAGGTCCATCCTGTACCACCAGCTGTTCCCTTGCAAGCACCTTTTTGTTCACATCTGTGTAACTTTGAATTTACAGCCCTAGTGACTTAAGCCCATCAATCTCTGTCTAGCCGCCCCCTCCTGCCTCTCCTCATTGTCCCCTCCAAAGTACCAGACTACAAAATATTCATAAATTGTCCCCAGTGTTTCCAAAAGGATGGCATGGCCTCAGCCACCGTACCAAGGAAATAAGTCAAGAGGTTTACTCCATCCCCTCTAGCCAAAGAGGCCGGGTCTTCCAATAAACATAGTCCTTCCGATGGTACCAAGAAAGAAGGGTGAGCCTTCCTCCCCGGCTCACAGCTGCTGCCCATGAGGGCTTTCCAGAAATCAGAGTCAGGTAAGACGTCTTGAACGTCAACATCACCGGGCACCCCCGGATACGATCAGGGCCCTAGCTTTGGAAGAATAGGCAAGGGATGCCTGCATTTTCTAAAGGCTCCTCCTGAAAGCTTTGCCCTGGAGGAGTGCAGTCGTACGCGTTGGGAGGATGGGGCTGTGTGGGAACAGCGTCAGCTGTGCTCTCTGAAGCAGCCTGGACAGGAAACTCAGGTGAGAGCAAAATCCCTGGCTGGCTGTTTCCGGTGCCCACTGTCTTTCTCTCACCTTGTTCTGCCCTTGCCTGGGATGGAAAAGGAGCCCCTAGGGAAGGAGGGGTTGGCCAGCTCTCTCTCTGGGAAGGGTCTCCTCTGCGCATGAGGTCAGGTGAAGCCAGCCGATGGTGACTAGAATCCTCGCCAGCTCCCCGCAAACTTCAGCCTGAACCTCGTGTCCCCAGGATGCCCTCCAGACCCCCAGAGGATGTACACCCCCTGGCTATACTCTCGTGGCTTCCTGGACTTCTCCCCTTATCATGGTTTCACTAAGTACCCACAGAATTTGAATGCCCATCTCCCCCCAGCAGACTGTGAACTCTGCCAGCAGGGAGCCCGTCTGCCTAGTTCACGGTCGTATCCCCATCCCCAGCACCTCCGCCAGGTCTGACATGTACGAGGTGCTCAGTAAAAATCTATGGAATGAATGTTACCCACGGGGCGGAACCCATGGCCTGGTGCGGGCTGACGGGACCTGGCAGAGGCCAACCCCCGACACCAGGCCCCAGAAGACCCCTGCACTGGACTAGACGGGACAGCCACTGGCACGTTGTAGGCACACAATTCAGGTCTGTCTCTATGCCAGAATCTGGAAAACCACCTGGGGGCGCCATTCACACCCCAGCCGTGGGGCAGGCGTGACAGGCCATCCTGCCAGCTTTCAGTCACTTAAACAAGGTTGTCATCGCTCTGTGAGTGAGCACGAGAGGTGGTGTGTGTTTGTGTGTGTGCTCGACTCCAAACTAATAAGAAATAGAGTCTGCGCCAACCGATGTTCTCCCCAGCACGTTACACGCGAGGCACAGTGTAGGTGCTTTCATTTCTGTTTATATAACGTGCGTAACACATCCTTGTCCACTAACTCACTTGGTCCACAGCCCTGGCAGTAGGCGCTGTCACCACCATTTACTGAGGAGGACAGTGGGGTCAGCGGTGAGCATATGGCTGGGTCACGGCTCAAACCCAAGGCTCTGGCTTGCTTGGCACCGGCCTGCCTCAGTCGTGCTCCTTGTCGCACCGCAATCTCATCACCTGTGACGTGCCCAGGCCGCAGCCCTGTGTCTTACACTGAGCTTGCTGTGACCTGCAGCAGGGGGTCTGGCGTGGGAGGGAGATGGAGCAAGAAAGCAGCAAGCAAGCCTGCAACTTTCCCCCAAACACGCGTCTCCCTAGAGCAGGCAGCGAACTGGGCTGGAAAGACCACGGATCCAGGTGGACACCGACCCAGCTGCGCGACCTGGGTAAATTCTCTCACCCACTCTGAACTCCCCTTGCTTTCTCACATTCCATGACCAGATAAAATAAAGAGCGAGAGCTGCCGGCACCCGGTGAAGGAGTGTCCATTCCTCTGTGGCCTTGGGCAGCTCCTCAGAAATCACAGGGCTCAAGAACAATCCTTTTCTTCCCTCGATCTACGTGCCAGGTGGCAGCCCATCTCCTCCCTCCCCGGAAGGGTCCAGGCCCACTGTGGTCAGGCAGCACCGCCAGCACCAGGACTCTGCAGAAAGAAAGCCCTGCCGGCAGCTAATGGCACTGCCCAGAGTCCAGCCTGCGAATGCAGTTCTCTCTCCATCTCTCCCTCCCAAAGCCAATGGAGATGACTTTGAAAAGTATTCCAGGAGACCAGATGTCCAGCTTGGAAAGGGGTTTTCCCAGCAATCTGGGAGTCAGCAGGAGGTAGCACCCCGCCCCCATCTTGTTGCCACTAAGAGGCTCTCATGAACAGGATGCCTTCCCAAGGAGAGCTGTGCCAGTGCAAGGAACGGTCACTTTCCCCGGGAATGGCCTCCAGGGAAGGTTGGGGAATCCTGTCGAGCTCTTTGGCTCTCCTCCAGATTAGACTCACACATGAGGGTCCCCAGGGGTCTGCCGCCCCCCTGTGTGTCTAGCTCTCTCCTCCCAGAGCTGGGAGAGGCGTAGGAGGAGAGGGGCCACGAGACGAGCTCCCATCGTGGCAGCAGAACAAGACCACCACTTCCACCGGGGCCACGGGAGAGCAGCAGGCTTGAGCTCCCAAACCACTGGGCTCTCCTGCTTGACTTCTGTCCGCCTGGTCCTCCTGGAGACTGCAGGACTCAGAAAGGCCCCCCCTCAGCAGGCGCTCCCCCAGCCCCTGCACCCAAACAAGGGACGCCCAGCTGCCATTAAATCTACTCTCCCCACCCCCTCGCTCACTCAGAGTGAGGCAGGTCCTACCACTATGGGCCAGACGTCCCCTGGTGCCTCACCACCTTTTCCTGATCCAGGTGCCTGGTGGTCTGTAGCACACGCTTTAGCACGTACAGCCCATAGAGTCACACAATAGTAGATCCGGAAGGGGCCTTGAAGATAATCTCATCTAACCTCTTCCTTGTATAAAATGAGGATGCTAAGATTAAGAGAAGTTAAGAGATGTGTCAGAGGTCACACGGGAGAGGCCCCAAGCCCCATACAGCACACAGCTGGGCATGCACTGAATAGTGGGCTCAGGCCCCGCTCGTTGATGGATGGAAGGACCGCCAGGGAGGGCTCGGGAGTGAGAACAAGCACCTGTCACCACGAGGCCCTGGGAGCACAGCCGAAGTCTCTCTGGGCTGCTTCTCTCTGCCTCTGACCTGGAATTGAACTCACAACCCACACAGAGCAGGGCCTCACCTGAGAAAGGGCAGGGACAGCCCTGGACTCCCGGCTTAGCACAGGCCTGAGAATAGAGCAGTGCTCAGTGACAAGGGACCACGGAGTGAGGGCTGTGACAGGGACCTCTGGGGTGGGGCTCGCTCCCTCTGCTCCGTCACGGACCCCCTGCGCCACCCTGGACTCAGCCTACTCGGAGTCCGCAGGCCCGGCCAAAAATGGGCTCAGTGTTCCCTGGTGTCCGTCACGATGGAGAGCCGGAGGACCACGGGTATAGCCCCAGGACGCTCTCTGCACCCCGGCTGTGGGCCGGCTTCCAGCCTGGGTAGCAGACGGAGGCAGGGAGTTGGCCCTGCAGCTCTGCCACTGCCCCACCGCCACTACCCCACCTCCCGGCCCGAAATCCACCTCCTCCTCTCTGTGCTGACCAGCCCAGCCCTCCCGTAACCAAAAGCTCTGTGGAAGTGAAAAAAAATAGATCTTCTAGGTTTGGGTTTCCGTAACAGCCCGTAGGTCTCTGCAGAGTTTGCCAACCTGGACCTGCCACTTCAGCCACTCTCTGAGCCCAGGTTCCTCCCACTCGTAAAGTGATACAACAACTGCTTCACACTTCACCTACTTCACAAAGTTGAGAGGCTCAAAAGGGAGAGCGCATGAGAATGTTCTTTATTAGGAAAGAAAACTAATATTCACCATGAGCACTTACAGATACTTTCTTCTAGAGTGTTCACAGAGGTCCTGCGTGCTCCATATTATTACTATCCTAACTAGGTAAGACAATTGAGGCTCAGAGAGGTTCAGCGATGTGCCCAAGGACACACAGCTTAGTCATAGTAGAACCAGGCTCAGAACCCAGAATGTGACTCCAAAGCCAGTGTTCCTTCTTCCAACACCACACCCTCTCAACAAAAGAAGCAAACAGTGCTTTTTATGAAAAAGCCAGAGTCTTCAGACAAAATGCTGCCCTCGTGGAGCCGCCCCTACTGCTAGACTTGCCCATTTGCCCTGGGAAGGCCATCGGTCAAGTCAAGACCAACTCCCCACTGTCTTGAGAGACCCTACAACACAAGGGCACCCGAGGGCCGAGCCCTCACAGCCCCTGCCTTGGCGGCCGAATGCCACCATGATACTTGTTGGTTTTGTGGTCGGACGGTGGTTCCAACGACTGTCTGTTCGTGAACCAATCCAATTTGAGGAAACACAAAATCACGGAACTGTGGGCTGAAGGGGGCCTCTGAGAGCAAGTCCCAGCTCCTCCTTGGACGGCTGAAGAAACTGACCTCCACAGGTCAGTCACGTGTTGTAGGTCACACAGCAAGTCAATGGCCAAGTCCGGAGCGGAATCCACTGTCCCTGATTCCCAGTCGGAATCCCTGTTCTCCACACCCCAACCGCTCTGACGTCGGTCAGCTTCGCAGCCCCCGAGAGGGCCGGGTGTGGGGCCTACAGTCTCTGCTCTCTCGGCTTAGGAAGAGCAGGGATAGCAGGTGAGAGGGGAGTATCACAGTCAGCGATGAAATGAGTTGGCCGGCCTCCTGCACTAAATCATAAGCCTGAGTTCTGCGCATTGGAAGGTCACCGTGTGAAAGCAGCGCGCCTCCAACAGGGAGGCCTGGGAGGTTCTCCTGAGGCAGTGGTGGCCCCTTCTGGCCCCCTGGCCGTGGTCAGAGGAGGCTGAACTCTTCACTCTGCCCCCCAGCCATATCGCCACGACAGCACCAGAGCACCTTGACCTGGACAGGCTCATGTTCGCCCCTCCCCCTCCAGCCCCGCTGAGAGCTCCCCTCCGCTCTGTCCCCATCACTCGGCAGCCTCCCATCCCACTTTTGCCTCCTTTGGTTAACGATTGATTTCTGCCTTCTTTGCTTTTCACCTCAGTGCATGTGCACAGCACCTCTCATGCATTGGTGTGTAAGTTTGTCCTCGCCCAAATTGCACAGTCCCTGAGGACAGGGTCTGTGTCCCTGTCCGAAGTCTGTGTGCAGCGCACAGCACACGGTTGTTTGTTCAACACTTGCTGATGTGCCAGTAACCTGTGGAAGGCCTGGGCCATGTCCTGGGGGAGGAGAAAGCCAGGGGAAGGGAGGCTGGATGATGTACCAACTGGAGAGGAAACCCACTGAGCCTGCCCTGGGTGCCAGACGCTGTGCTCGCACTTTCCAGACACGCTCTCCACAATCCTATGAGCTACGTGCTTTTATTTCCCACTTTACAGTTGGGGAAACTGGATCAAAGATGTTAAGCAACTTGTCTAAATCCACACGATTAGGTAACTAGTAGAAGGAGACTTTCAGTGCAGGTTTTATCTGATGCTAAGCCCACACTCTGCACTTGTCTTAGCGCGCAGGCTCCTTGAGGACAGGGACTTGGTGGTTACACGTGTTTGTTCCATTTGCTTTTGCTGCTGTATCCTCAACGCCTAGGACTGTGCCAGGCACAGAGGAGACACTCTGTACATAGTTGCTGAACGAAGGAACAAAGGAATGGATGGATACCATGCTGCATCTCCCTAGCAGGACAGAGCAAGGGATTCTGATGCCAGGTTACTGGTTCCTCTATTTCCAGGAATCTTGGACAACTGTGTTCCTCTCTCCACCCAGAAAAATAATCCAATAAACTAAGGATCCTCCAAAGGCCACGTGGCGAATGGCTGGGTTAACTAGGCATGGGATGGGGCTGGCAGGGGATTGGGGGGGAGGTAGAAGCATAAGCTGAACACAAAAGGCTGGACAATGTGAGGGATTTAAAAGGTTCTCAGTGCCCTGTGACCTGCTGATTCGGGGCCACTCTCCGGCCCCTTTGGGCCTGACCCTCCTCCCCCACCAGGCACCCCACTGCCTTGACTGAGCTGTACTGAAATTGGCCACATTCCTATTGAGCAAAGAAACTAACAGTTACACCACCCACTCCGGCCCCATCTGAACCCTCCAGAGTCTGCTCTGGGCCCTAGGGCTAGCCTCTTTTCTCCACATTCCAGCCAAAAATAATATAAGAACGAAGCTGTTTGGCGGAGACTTAATCTAATCTTCATTGCTTCAGTTTTAAAATATCCTGCCTGGTTTAGGGTTTCTTATTACACACAGGGATGTGTTTTTAGTGAGATAGGTCTTAGCAGAACCGTCCTTCTTGTAATTAGAAACCCAGGCAGGAAGGGCCTGCAGCGAGCCATCCAAGCCAAACAGCAGACCCCCCTCAAGACAACACGTTGGCAGCAAGCTCTTCCCGAGCTGCCCGAGGGCTTGGTTCTTCCTCACTCCTGGGGGATCAGTACCGAGGAAAAGCCGAGCTCTAGTTGAAGGGCTGTGCCTTCCAACTCCCTCCACCCTCATCCTGTGTGTCCCAGCTCTCACCCCTGATCAGACTGGAAATTAAGATGCTGCCCAAGACTGCTGGAGAAGTATATGCGGAGGAAAAAATTACCCCAAGAAGTCCCCCTCAACGATGAGGGAGAATTAAAGGCAAGCATTCCACTGGAGCCTGTCTCCAGTATCAGGGATAGCTTTAAAAACTCAGGCACCGGAACGGAAGGAGGCTCCAAGTGCGTATACACTTTTGTATAACTGCCGGGTGTAACTTCTCGGGCTTTCTGGCCCAGAGTCTGCTTTGATCTGCCAGCATGGAGACTGCTAAGTGAGGTTCAAGCGGCGGCTAGCTCCAGACCAACGCCCATCCCCCCCCAGCCCTAGCCCGACCAGATGTCACACACCAGTCCGGGCTGTGGCCTCTTCTTCCCCATGACATAAAGAGAAGAGGCCGCATTTCTGACCAGTCAGATTCTGTGTTCATCTGATGCATGAAAGCTAGTCCAGGTAGCAGCGCTGGGAATGAGCATGCTGGTTCCCCCAGCTCCAGCTTAACTGCCTCTCCTGGAAAAGTGCAGGTGCATTTTGGAATCACAGCAGGGACTTCAAATTCTAGGATATAAGAAAGGCAGGAGTTTAGCCCCTTCACCCAAGTCTAAGGACTCCTGAGAGTTGTGGGGAAAGGCTCTGGGGCCAGGCAGGGCAAGAAAACACAGTGAAGAAAATGACTTTGCTGCTCAGAAGCCTCCTCTCTCCCATTTCCTTTATTATTCAGAGTGCAGGATTCAGGCGGCAGTCACTCCTCAGAGCCTAATGAGGAATTCATGTGATACATTCCACTTGACAGATGAAGAAACCGAGATCAGGAAGCTAACTGACCCACTGTAGTCATGAAGCCAGAGAGTCACAGGGTATAAAACTGCCAGGTCCCCAAACTCCAGCCTAAACGCTACTCAGCATGCTGACCTGCCCGCCTTGATTATCTCCTTCCTCCCTTTCCCACCAGGTATTAGATTTAATTAAATTAGCAGATCCCCATCACAACAAGCCTGGCCACGCAGCCTGGACGGAACCCAGCCAGTGCAGCTCCTCCTTCTAAATTCTGCTTCTCAACATAATTCAATCTTCAATAAGTCACGGATCTCATGTGAAGTGTTTTATACAAAGCGTGTTGTGTTGGCTAGAATCAAGGCTGATGGTGGCTCACGATGATTTCACTTCCCATGGAACTTCCTCTGTGGCATCATTTTCACCCTCTCCATACTCTGATCTGCATTTTGTTTGATCCAGACACTTTGCTTCACATGCCAGCACCTCAGGCAATTGCATCACACATTTATATATATCTTACAGCATCGCTGTCCTGGTGCCACAGGAAAAAGGAAAACTTATAACAGCATTTCTCACCTTCCGCGAGCTAATTTAGAAAATGTGCTCCAAATTAAATAAATCGGGAACAAAAGTTTGAAATTGGAGATAGAATTTTGGGGGTGGGGGGCGCTAAATAAATAGCAAGGAAATCTTGCAACATGTTGGAGGCCTATACATTTTATAGGTTGTTTCTTTAATAAAAACAAATTCAGTTGCTAATAACACAGTATTATGAAGCTGCTAACATTTAAAAATCTAATTTGGCCTGCTCTGCTGCTGTTTCTGTTGCACATTGCATTCACCCAGGGTAAGGAAGGCAGGTTGAGGGGTTTCGTTTGGTTTCTAAACCAGGCTAATAGAGAGCCCTTTAAAACCCAGCCTTTTTTGCTTTCTAGGCAAGCCTTGGTCCCTAATGAGTTACAGCCCCAGGTCGGAGATGGACATAGCAGAAAGAAATTTAACACACACCCTGGTGTACCCATAAAACTCAAGGCCAAGGGAGAGGAGGTATGTTTCCAGTTAGGCTAGAACTCCGTGAATTCAGGATTCTCCACTCACAAGACAGTAATTCTCCTTATTTCATCACTAACTTACTTCAAATGTGTTTATACAATTTATTGCTACTGAACTTCCAGGCAACTGGTGTTGAGTTAATGAAACCCAGCTTGGAGAAGCTTTGAGCTTTGAACAACTAACCACAGTTTAAATGGTTATGACATGCGGTCAAAGCCACAGCCCAGCCCCACTGCAGTTTCTGTGTTAGGACCTAGTTAAAAACCTTGTCATCTCACCTTTGGTGCCAAATCAATTGAAAGAAGGAAAAAGCCTTCCATGTTTCTTCTCAAGGTTCCCAGCCTTTCTCCCTGACATTTTAACACATCTATCTCACTGAATGCAAGGCAAAGCCCCTCCCCCAGTCCTGAGTAAATATTTTAGTTGCAGTTTGAATGGGCAGCCAGTTGAAAGCCTAAAATCCAGTTTGAGTTTAATTGAACAAGGTCAGGCCTACATAAAGCAATGTGGAGAGGGGGTGTCAGGGGTAGGCACCAAGCAACCTTTAAAATCAGACTCAGTGAAAGTCCAAAAGGCAACACAGGAAGGTACAGACGGCACTGGACTGAAAAGAAGTGAACTCGTCTTTTCGAATGACTTGGACATTGATTTTTATTAATCCTCGTTGTCATACAGCCTCCTCCCCCAAGCTCTGTCCATGTGGGAACTCCAGGACGCTCCCTCTTTTTAAACAGGCCCATTTTGGAAGAGTAAAGGGGAGGTACTGGATTGCCAGTGCTGCACAATAAAAGCCCTCTTTGAAAGCAGCACTTTCATTAACTTAAAGCCATCTATAGACTTAAAAGCAGAGAGCAGTAAACTCCCAGAAAGGCTCATAAAACAGCCAGTCTCAAGTTGGGTACACTTCAGTGCAATTTGCACAAGGCATTTTACTGTGTGCGGTGGCCGGGCCCATCTCCCTCCGGTAACCCCCTGCCCCTTATTCCGAGCAGCTTCTATTTCTCTGGGCTTGCATGCCTTTAGCGCTCACAAAGGGGAAGCGGTGACCGCGGAGACTCCGTGGGGTCACGGCTCGCTCCCGCCCTCAGGCTCTCGGCGGGAGAGGGAGAGCACAAATTCCAAGCCTGCAAAACAACAGCCTCGGAGCTCCGCCACTGGGCGGTCGCCGCGCCCCGGGCCGCCGCGGCAACTCATGGGTCGAGAGCCTTCTGCGTCCCGGAAGCGCCGTCTGGCTGCCCCAGAGAAGGGTGCGAGGGCTGCGGAGGGCTGGGAGGGTGGGTTCGCGACTGCAAAGGAGAAATTGCAGATCTTCCTCCCGTTCACCCACCCTCCCCGGCCAACACGCTCTGCTTCCCTAGCGGCCCGAGGGATAACCTCCCTGCCGAGTAGGGACTTCTCTCCCACCGCCGAGCTAGGCCGGAGCCAAGCGGGGTGCAGCTCGAGTGGAAGATCACGAGCCCAAAGACTGGAGACCCTCCCTACCTTCCCCGCAAGTTCCTGAAGCCTTGGGAAGGCCAGAATGGCAGGGCAGGCAGGAGGGCTAGGGACTAAGGCTTTGCGCAATATAGCTTGTGTTTGGACACCATCATTTTCTCAGATTTGGGGAGGAGGAGATAGTCTAAATTTGCCTAAAATGCTAAGCTTTAGGTTTCCACTAATTGGAAAATATTTCAACACGCTGGAGGAGTCCCGGGACAAGTGTGGTAAAGGCAAGGGACCCCGAGTTCGCCCCTTTCCCAGGCGGAACGTCGCACCGGCGGCCCGGCTTGTGGGCTTCCGGGCCGGGCCTGGGAGAAGTGCAGACAGCGCCTGCGGGTCAACAGCTGGCGGCTCCGGTCAGGGCTCCAGAGCCCGCCCTGCCCTCTGCCGCAGCCCGGACTCCCAGGGCTCGGCCCGACGCCTTCGCTGCTAGCTCCCCCCGCGCAGGCCGCGGCCCCTGCGGGCCACCGCACCCGCCCCGCCGCGCTGCGCCCGCAGACCCGAAGTGGCTTCCGGAGCCCGCCGAGCCGCCAGGGTCGGGTCCTCGGATCCACCCCGAGCCCTGCGAGGCTGCCCCGTCGCTTCGCCCAGAACATCCCTTCGATTTGTCCGCTTCCCGGAATCCTCCTAGGGCCGGGTCCAGCGCGCCTTAAGTCCTTTCCTCCAGATCCGCTTTTGGGGAGAAGCAGCAGGAATTCGGGACTCGCCTGCCATGGCTCCTATCAACTACTTTCATCGCCTACCTAAACGCTTTTCAACCCACTTAGCGTGGGGAGTCGCGCGCGCGACCCTCCCCAAATTCCAATTGCTTCAACCACCCCCACCCCCACCAAAGCCGTGAACCCCTGGCTAAATCCTAAAAACGCCACCAGTTCCTCCGATTCCAGCCTCAGATGTAACCCCGGGCCCCTAACTCCAGACGCCCCCCCCTCCACCCCGCTCTGGCCGGGGTATAGATTCGATCCCTAAGCTATTGAGCGGCCCTTCGATCCCGCTTCTGAAAACAGCTCGGTTCCTAAAATCCCAAACTCTAGCCTGGCCCTGAAGTCCAGCCCTAATGCACAACCACCTCCCACCCCCCGCCCCACTCCCAGTCCTAGCCCGGCTCTCCCCACCGCACCGGAACCTCGGGCTCTCCCGCTGAGAGCCCCCGGAAAAGGCGGCACGCTTTGCTCGTTTCTTCCTCAGGATCTGGAGTCGGGAGAGCCCCGCACGCCTAACCCGAAAGAAACGCAAACTTTGCGCGGCAGACTCGGGACCCTGCCCCATCCCCCTCGGCTCTCTGCTTTGGGGCGCTTTCCTTCCCCCCCTCTTACGAACTCATGCCCCCGTTCTACAGCCAGGAGGGCTCCCTATTCCCGAACCTCGCCGAGGGCCCCTGCGCCTCCCCACACCTCGCCAAAGACTCCCAACAATCCGCGGAAAGCCAGTAACCCTACAAATTATGGCTCCTCCCGCGGGTAGGGTCCCTGAGCCCGGCCCCTGCGATCCCAGCTTGCCTGGCCCACAGCTTGTGCTCCGCTCTCCCCACGGATCCGCCTGCGAACCCCCACCCTGGCTCCCCAGGCCTGGCGGGACGCGGCCGCGGCTCCCGGACTCCAGGCACCCGGCCCGAGTCTGGGGCTGCTCCTGCTTCCCGCCGCTCGAAGGCAGCCCCAAGCTGCTGGCGCAGAGTAAGCGCCGGCCCAAAGGGCGCCCGAAGCCGGGAGAAAGAAAGCGAACCTGGAGCCGGCCCGCCGCTCCCAGCCTCGCCCGCGGAGCGCCCAGCCCCGAGCTGCCCGCACCGGGGCTCCGGCCCGCGCGCATGTCCCTACTCGGGTCCCCGGCGCTCCCAGCTCGCAGCTCCCCGCCCGCCCGCTACGGTGTCTTGGGCCCGCGGCGGTCCGAGTCGGCAGCCCCGCTCCTCGCACCCGCGGACAATGCGCGCCCGGCCACCGGCCCAAGCGGGTAGAGGCGGCGGCGGCGGGGCTGCGCGCTGGCCGGGCCCGGGCGCGGGCGGGCCGCGCGGCTCCGGCCGCCTCAGTCCCCGGCCTCGCCGCCACTCGCGCTGCTTCGCTCCGCGCTCTCCCGGCGCTTCCCCAGCTTCTCTGCACGCTCCCGCCGTCCCTCGCTGCTCTCTGCCTCCCTCCTCCCTGCTGCCTCCCTCTCTCTCCTCCCTGCTGCCTCCCTCTCTCCCTCTCTCCTCCTTGCCCTGTCGCAATGAATAATACTCTGGCTTGGGGACTGGAATAAAACACACGCGCTCTGAGGCAGCCGCCCGCAGCAGCAGCAGCCGCCGCCGCCGCCGCCGCCGCCGCCGCCGCGCCGCCGCCGCCTGCAAAAGCGTCTCTGACATGGAAATGAATGACAGCTTACCTGATGCCAATCTTCATCAGACTGACACCGGCGTGACAACACAGCCTATACTTCCCAGCACTGCTCGGGACGTCAGCGGCACAGGGACCCGCCCCCCGGAGCCCCCCCCTTCACACACCTCCCCTCTCCTCACTCCCCCTTTCTCCCCCCCCCACCCCCCACCCCCACCCCCACTCCCGGCCCCGGCCGCTTCCAAGTCGGAGCAGCCGCTGGAGTGTCTCCCTCTGCTGGAGGCTTTTCTAAGACGCCGGGCGCGGGCCTGCTCCAGCGGCCTGGGAGGCAGCAGAGCGCTGGAGAGACAGACTGCGAGGGGGCCTCGGACACAGGAACGCGGCGGACCCCCAAGGAGCTCGGGAACTCTGCCCTCGCCCCCCAGGCCAAGTCCTCCTCGGCAAACACCCGAGGCCGAGTTTCAAGACATCCTGGGCTCAGGGGCTGGAGATGAGGTGAAATTTTCTGTGGACCCCAAGAGAACTCCCCAGAAATTATGAAACTTAAAACTGGCAAGAAATCCTTCTCTCCACCACCACTCCTCCCCCACCCCTACCCCATTCCTGCCTGGCTGGCCTCATTTTTATGATTGCATTTGAATAATTCTCATTACCCTGGCCCCAGAAAAGTTGCTCAGGTGACACTCTGGTTAGTTATTCCTAGTCTCAAGGGCTTTCTGCTCTGGGCTTCCTGGGGCGTTTGGTTCACCGAGGGGTGACTGCAACGGTGGGGCAGAGGGACAGATAAAAAGGTGCAGAGGCTTTGTCAGTAAATCACCTCTTTGCAAATGCCGGGCAGGCCTGTTTTAAGCCACTGCTATTTTTATTCTAAAAAGTCGCAGAGGTCTGGGGGTCGGGTGGTGTAATATAAAGAGGGAGGCCGGCTGGGCGGTTTCAGCCTGGCCCTGCCAGGGTGATTTCCGGGGGGGGGGGGCGGAATTCACCTAAGTGCCTTCTAGGAGGAAGACCAACGCAAGCATGTGTGGTCAGACATGTGCCTTCTTTCATTCCACAAAGATTATGGTCCTACTAAGTGAGTGCCAGGTGGAGACACCCAGCCACCTACAGATGCAGGCTTGCTTGCTTCCACAACTTAGCACATGGCCCTCTGCGTAAATGGACAAGCGAACCCCTTCTTCCCCCATGAAATTTGCTTCTTGCTCCCTGTAGGGGAGCCATTTCAGCCACAGTCAGCAGCGATTGATCCGATGACCCCAGACCAGGCAGGGGGCCTAGACAAAGACACTGATGTAAGCAAGGAAAGCAGAAAGTGAAATCCAAGCAGGCCAGGTTTTGGGTAAAGAATCTGACCCAAGAAGTTGAAGGCTGCCCCTTTGCTCTTTCCAGGCCTTTGGGTCATTCCTTGTCTGCCTTCTCACGGGCACGGATGAGAACCATTAGCTGTGGCTCAGAGGACACAGTTGAGACCTTTTTTGAATCACATCCCAGATACAGCAAATACTGTTTTTCCAGATCCTCCCAGTCCCCCCCAGATTCAACTTCCAAAGTTGCCTGTGGAAGAAACTTCACTGGAGCCCCCATCGTAGACGGAGTTCAATGCTCTCACCTTCACACAGAACCTCCGAAGACTTCACTATGTGTATTCATGTCACCCCAGCCTCTGATCTGTGGTCAGAAACTCTGGCTGCTGACAGCATAATTGCTATTATATATTATACATTGTATAATAATATAATAATAATGAATGCACTTGCCCTTTTTATGTAGTACAGAAGCAGCCAGATTCTCCAACCCAGAGGCTGGAGGTCAGGCTGCCATAAACTCTCAGAGGGAAGCCCTCTTCAGATACAGGAGGGGGAGGGGAGATCCAGTTGCCCTGGCCCAGGACGCCTGGAGAGAGGGTTTTCTCTCTTTCCCAGGACTCCTAGTGAGTTGCTGTAGCTTGCAGAGTCAGAGGGGAGAATCAGGCTGAATGTAAATACTTAACCCCATCAGAGAGGTGTCAGTGAGCCGTAAATAGTACTGCAGGCAACAGCCGTGCATCACTGATTCACACTTGTCACACCCCTCATTTTCTGAAATCTAGTTCGGTGCCCATCTCTTTCTTGGTACAGGAGATCCATTGCCATGAGCTATTCATTTTTAGAGTGTTCTTATATACTGTGATTTCTACTAATACCCTATTGAGGCTTAAAATTCACATTGTAATTTTAAATAAATATATCTTGCTTTGACTATCTTTGTAATTTGCAAAAGCTTAAAAAAATGATTACCTCAGGCTTCCCTGGTGGCACAGTGGTTAAGAATCTGCCTGCCAGTGCAGGGGACACGAGTTCGAGCCCTGGTCAGGGAAGATCTCACATGCCGCGGAGCAACTAAGCCCGTGCGCCATAACAACAGAGCCTGCGCTCTAGATCCCACAAGCCACAACTACTGAGCCCGCGTGCCACAACTACTGAATGCCATGCCTAGAGCCCGTGCTCCGCAACAAGAGAAGCCACCACAATGAGAAGCCGATGCACTGCAATGCAGACCCAATGCAGCCAAAAATAAATAAATAAATTTTTTAAAAAAATGATTATCTAAATGTAACCGTTCTTCTTATAATCATTCAAAGCAAATATTTCTCCTGCACCCCCTGGAAGCTCAGCTGTGTGCTAGAGCTAAGGATAAAGGGCAGAAGCAAAGAAGTTCAAGTACCAGCTCCTGTCCTCTGGGAGCTTCCATTCTTGTTGAAGAAGGCAAAGCACCAATATTAAATAATTATAAATATTAAATTAAATTTTAAATTAAAACATTAAATAATAATAATACAAGAATCCAACAGAAGACATGGCTAGTAAATAATTAACGAAAAAGTGAATCGACAATATGTCAAATTCCATGAGTTCCATATCTAAATGTTGGCTTTGTCGGTGAGTAGAGAAGGGATAGAGTGGAAATTAAGTCTGTAGAATTCACTTCAGATATTCTCCCATCTCTCCCCCATCATCCTTCTGAGAATGAAGAAGAGGATGGAGAGGGGCACACATGTCATGTAAGTCACCAACCCGTCAACATTAGAACCAAACAGGAGTTCCTACCGATCCTAGCCATCCTCTTATATGTTGGCGTTCTTAAGGCGTGGTTCTGGGCCATGTTCTCACGGTATCTGCACTTGATTTGTCTTTAGTGTAAGCAGTTAACTGCAGCCCAGGTTGTCCCCTCTGAGCCCTAGACATATATAATCAATGGCCTAGCTGAATCCTGTCTGTATCACCCTATGAATACAAATTTAAGACTTGTCTGTATTAGTCTGCTTGGCCTGCCATAACAAAATACCACAAACTAGGTGGCCTAAACAACAGACATTTATTTTCTCACAGTTCTGGAGGCTGGAAGTCCAAGATCAAGGTGCCAAGTGGGATCAGTTCCTGGTGAGGCCTCTCTTCCTGGCGTGCAGATGGCACCTTCTTGCTGTGTCCTTACATGGCCTTTTCCTTTGTGTGCACCAGAGAGAGACAATGATCTCTGGTGTCTCTTCCTCTTCATATAAGGGCACCAATCCTATTGGATTAGGGGTCCACGCTTATGACCTCATTTAACTTTAATTACCTTAAAGCTTATCTTCAAATGTGGTCACAGTGCAACTTCAACACGTGGGTCTAGGAGAGACACAATTCAGTCCATAACACTGTCCACATGCTTGTTTCCTTTATTCTCAACTTAATTATTTTTGATGAATCTTGATAGATTGTGCGTTCTTTGAGGATGGGGACAGTATCTTTTTTTTTTTTTTTTTTGCGGTACGCGGGCCTCTCACTGTTGTGGTCTCTCCCGTTGCGGAGCACAGGCTCCGGACGCGCAGGCCCAGCGACCATGGTTCATGGGCCTAGCCGCTCCGCGGCATGTGGGATCTTCCCACACCGGGGCATGAACCTGTGTCCCCTGCATCAGCAGGTGGACTCTCAACCACTGCGCCACCAGGGAAGCCCTGAGGACAGTATCTTATTTCATCTTAAAATCCTTAGAACCTGGTACAGTGCTCAGTCCAGAAAACATATTAAAGAAATAATTGTTGAATTGAATGGAATGGAATTTCTCTCTCTATCATTGCCCCAGTCCAGTTGAGGGACTTATCACCCATCACCTGGAGTATTTTGATGATTTTCTAACTGGTCTAATGCCTCCAATATGCCCAGTACTTCCCATACACTATCACCAGAATGTTCTTCCTAAATCAAAGATTGTCTCACACCTTGGCTTCCCCTCAAAATCCTCAGTCACTTTCCATTGCTTATAAGATTCAGCCTAAAATGCTTAGTGGGCCTTATAATAAAAAGGATGGCCTTCAGTGCCGCATTCCTCAGCATGGCATTCACACTCCTCTCCTCCTCGTCTGGCCCTGTCCACCTTCCAGGCTCATCTCCTGTATTCCTACCTACACCTCACAACTCCACCTTCAGTGGTTCCAAGTGCTGCCCATGGACTTCCTGCATGACAATCCCCTGGGGAACCTCTCTATAGCTCAGGGTTCCTGGTTCCATCCTCGGAGAAAACTGGTCTAGAGAAGGGCCTGGGAATCTGTATTGTTAAAACTGCTGCATGAAGAGAATGAGAAGACAAGCCACAGACAGAGAGAAAATATTTGCAAAGACATCGGGTAAAGGACTGTTATCCAAAATGTATTTAAAAACTCTTAAAATTCAACATTAAGAAAATAAACAACCTGATTAGAAAATGGCAAAAGATATGAACCGACACCTCACTAAAGAAGATATACAGATAGCAAGTAAGCATATGAAAAGGTGTTCAACATCATATGTCATCAGGGAAATGCAAATTAAAGCAAGATACCACTGAATACTTACTAGAATGGCCAAAATCTGGAACACTGAAAACAGCAAATGGGAACGAGGCTGTGCAGCAACAGGAACTCTCACTCATTGCTGGTGGGAATGCAAAATGGTGCAGCAACTTTGGAAGACAGTTTGATGGTTTCTACAAAAGTACACATACTCCTACTATATGATCCGGCAATTACACTCCTTGGTGTTTACCCAAATTAACTGAAAACTTCTGTCCACACAAAAACCTGCACACAGATGTTTACAGCAGCTTCACTCATAGTTACCAAGTCTTGGAGGCAACCAAGATGTCCTTCAGTAGGTGAACAGATAAACTGTGGTACATCCAGACAGTGCAATATTATTCAGCACTAAAAAGAAATAAGCAATCAGGCCATGAGAAGACACGGAGGAACCTTAAATGCATATTACTAAATGAAAGAAGCCAACCTGAAAAGGCTACATACTGACTGGTTCCAACTATATGACTTTCTGGAAAAGCAAAACTGTGGAGACAGTAAAAGGATGAGTGGTTGCTAGGGCTTAGAGGGTGGGGAGGGATGTGAATAGGTAGAGCACAGAGGATTTGTAAAGCAGTGAAATACTTTGTATGATACTCTAATGGTGAATACATGCTCATTATACATTTCTCCAAACCCACAGAATGTACAACACCAAGAGTGAGCACTACTGCCAACTGCGGACTCTGGATGATGACGTGGCAATGGAGGTTCCTCAGTTACAGCAAATGTTCCACTCTGATGGGAGATATTGATAATGTGGGCGGCTGTTCGTGTGGGGGGGAGCAGGGAGTATAGGGGAAATCTCCGTACTTTCTGTTCAATTTTGCTGTGAACCCAAAACTGCTCTGAAAAATAAAGTTTATTAATTTTTTAAAAAAGCCACTGTGACGGAGAGGCTTGGACACTTGCATCCTAGCCACCCCTGGTGCTCGTGGATAACAGAACACACCACACGCTCCCAATCCTTCACGCACTTGCTCATGCTGTGTCTTCAGCCTTGACTTTTCCTTCCCTCTTTCCCTACCTTCCAAAGTTCTATCTGCTGTTAAGACTTAACTGAAATATCACCTCTTTTCAAAACTTCCTTGGATTCCCCGGCAGAAAGCACTAGCTTTGGAATCGCAGGGACCTGGCTCAAATCCCCACCCTGTCACTAAGTAGCCCAGTGTCTGGGAAGTTCCTGACGCTCTCCAAGTCTCTGTTTCTGCTCTCGTGAAATGAGGATGATAATAGTATCCAATTCTTGAGCCTATGGGGATTAGGTGAAACCATGAAGGCAAAGCACTCAGCACAGTCCCTGGCACATGGGAGGCTCTTTAATAAACAGAGCCATTCGATTTAATGGCCCTTTCACAGGGTTTCAACAGCACCTGCCTGCGCCTTTATTATAAAGCTTATTTATTTGGCCTGAGGATGGGAGATAGCGTTTACTGAGAATGCTGTGACAGGCTCTGAGGCTGTAAACACAGATAATGGGAACAAGGAAAGGAGGAAGGGGGTGCTTACTCTTTACCTAAGGCCCCGTCTTGAACCTGGAACCAGGGGGGACTGCGGTGCTCTGGACAGCCAGAGCCAAGTGAGGAAGATCCCATTCCTGATTAAATGCATGAAGCAATGTCCCTCGGAGACTGGGTTTGGGGACCAGAGCAGCGAAAATTCAGATGCTATAAATCCTCTGAAACGTAGGGCTCCAGGATTGAGCTCCGAGTTGGAAGTGGGGATGTCGAGGCCCCTTGTACGTCTCTGATTCATTTTTTTTTACCCTGTGAAAGCCTCTCTGGGTATTCCATTCCATTCAACTCCCACCCTCTGAAGCATGGGGGCTGCAACCTGTCCTCTGGGCACAGATAGGCAGCTAATTGGGTCATGTCTCTAACCAGCTTCTCTAATATAGGAGCAATATAGTCCCCAAAGCCTTGCAAAAAAAAAACCCATCTTTCTTATGGTGCCGATGTACATTTGGAAAGATTCTTCAAGCACTGTCTCCCGCCCTTGCCTTATTCTGCCAATCCCTGCCCCTAACACACACACACACACACACACACACACACACACACACACACACACACACGAATATAGAATATATACGCTCTCAAGGGAGCTGCGGCCTTAGCTCCAGATGAGAGAGTCTGTGGGAAGCAGGAAAGGAAAGAGAACAGTTCGGAGTAATTCTTCATTTCTTTCCAGGTTCCAGCAAGGAGTGGGCAGTATCACGGCCAGTCTGAAAGAACTGAGCAAGAGGACTGTTGAGAGAGAGGATATCTGGACTGTAAAATGCTATGATGATTTCCAAAAACGGCATCCCAAGAATTTGGTCTCAAAAAGTTGAGAAAGGAAGATACAAAGCCATGCTGTCCCACATGGCAGCCACTAGCCACCAGAAGCTACTGAGCACTTGAAATGCAACTGTGCAATTAAGATGTGCTGTAAGTGTAACACCCATAATGGATTCAGAAGACAGTATACAAAAGGGTGTAAAATATTTATTGATAATTATTTTATACATATGAGATATTGCAATGGTAGTATTCTGGATACACTAAATTAAACAAAATAGGATATTAAAATATTTCACCTGTTTCTTTTACCTTTTTAATGTGGCTATTAGAAAATTTTAAATTATTATGTGACTTGCATTCAATTTTTATTAAAGCCTCTTTTCTGGGCTTCGGTTTTGCCCTGGTATAAACTGTGTCTAGATGCTGAAACCTTTATCATTGATCATGTATCACTCAGGCTCACCAGCTCTCCAATCTACTCTGCTTCCTGCCAACACCACCCAGGACCAGCCGAAGGGTGATGGGGTGGGCAGAGGCCAGCAGGACATTCAATGCCTCCTCCCTCAGACTGCAGAAGTTGCTAAGATCTCGCCTCCTCTGCCCCCAGGGTTATATGGAGTTTTGAAATATCTACTCTCTCCAAAACAAAGATCTCTTCTCCTACCTGTACTGGAGGACCCAGCCCTGAACCTCTCATCCCCCATATCCTTTTCAACCACCTCATCACCATCACAACTGTCACCTCTGCTTTCACCGTCCTCTCCCTTGACTCCATCCACACCCTCACCACCCTCATCATCACCACGTCTCACAGATCTGTCCTGCATTCTTCCACCCATCCAATGGACCATCCCTACCCTGTCTCCAGGGATGACCCTATCCGTATTTGTTGCCTTTGATGCTGCAGCCAATCTCTAAGCCCTCCTGAGCTGAGGATTGTGCATGGTTGGACACCCATCTTCATTCTGGTGACTGGGACCTACAGCAGCCTGACTGCAGGGCTCAGAGAACCAAGCAACAGCTCTGGGAAAGGGGGAAGGCCACAGCCCCGGCAGAAGCTGGTCATGTCACATCACGTTGTAGGGGGAGGGTGAAGAAGAGTGGTCTAGTGAGAGAGCAAGATACCCAGCAAGGAAAGCATGGTTTGCTCAGCAGAGAAGAACAAAAGCAGGCGACGCCAATAATAATAATAGCCAATACGTATTGATTATTTGCTCAGTGCCAGACTCCATGCAAAGTGCTCAACATGCAATGTCTCATGAGATCCCCACAGCACTCCCGTGAAGCTTAGGTAAGGAGAGTAACTTGTCACCAGGGGTGGACTCAGGCGGGCTGCCTCTGGAACCCACACTCCAAACCACGGTCCTGCATTGCTTCTTCAGAAGCATACATGTTCACTCCCTCATTCACTCACTCATTCACTCTTCTTCAGCATGTGTGTACTGAGAGCCACTAAGAAACGTGGCAGCTCATTGGTTCCCATTCAGCATCCAGGCTGGCCAGGCACATCCTAAGCCCTTGGACTATAAAGATGAACGAATCACCCTCCCTGAATGCACAGCGATCTCGTTCGGGGGCCAAGAGAGAGGTGGAAAGCTTAACTCTGTCTTCAGATCCCTCTCCCATTCTGCAGGCAGACAAAGTGAGGCCGGGTAGGAGGGGCAAGGAAGGGGTGAGCTTCAAATCTCTCCTCCTGACGAAATGGGGCCAGTATGAGTCAGCTTGGATTCTCCAACCAAACCAGTTTGTCATCCAGCCCCAGCCTTCCCTGGAGATTCTGCAGACATACTGTGTCACTGCTTAGCTGCAGGTCCTCTAGACAGACTCAGCTTGGCTTCTTCTGCTTTACACCCCACTGGCAGCTGTCACAACGTGCAGTGGGAAAGGCCACACTCAAGTCAAATCTCATCCTCTCCAGGAACTCTACGTAATTCGGACACCCATGTCCTGGAACCTTCTGAATTCGTATGCACATTTCCACTATAGTAGTATGCAATGGAATGCCACTTTGTACGTGTTCTTAAATTTCAAATATGTATGCATTAGCTCCCCAAGCAGATTTCGAACTTTTTAGAAGCAAGGAGTGTTTCTTTCATATCGTATCTTGTTCTTCCCAATCTCGCAGCATTTGGTAGCAGCCCCAGCCTATTTGAATGGCCTATTAAATGCTGACGGTTTGATGTACTGTGTGCAGACATAACTGTGTGTGTGTGTGTGTCTGTCTGTCTGTCTGGGTAGGATCCTGAATCCGTACGCACAGCAGGGGTGTTTGTGCATCCGAGGATTAGTGTGAGCATATGCACACGTGTGTGTATGAATCCTCCAGCTATTACAGTTATGGAAGCTTAGACACACAATCCATCAATTTCCAGACGTTATCTCTCATGACAATTCCCCGCCAAATCTTCGAGCTGCAATTAAGAAAGTAGATAATTTGAAACATTTTCCCCTGCATGTTGAGATGGATTATAATCCTGATTTGATAAAGACTCTTAATGACTCATTAGCCACCCTTGGCTTCTCCTAAGGTCAGCCAACTTCCCAGGCACGGGGAGGCAGCGGCCCTCAGGCCATTACATGTTATTGCTTCAGCAGCACTAAAACAAAAAGACACGACAAAGGGCCTTCCCTGGTTAGGAATGGTGGTTAGGAATCCACCTGCCAATGCAAGAGACGCGGGCTCCATCCCTGGTCTGGGAAGATCCCACATGCTGCGGAGCAACTAAGCCCGTGCGCCACAACTACTGAGCCCGCGTGCCACAACTACTGAAGCCTGTGCGCCTAGATCCCGTGCTCTGCAACAAGAGAAGGCACCGCAATGAGAAGCCCGCGCAGCACAACGAAGAGTAGCCCCCGCTCGCGGCAACTAGAGAAAGCCCGCGCGCAGCAACGAAGACCCAACGCAGCCAAAAATAAACTAAAAAAAAAAAAAAAAAAAGACACAACAAAGCCACAACCACCCCGCAGCTCTTGAATTCTCTTTTCTTCAGCTCCTAAATTTGGGCGTCGATTTTCTTTTCCTGGCATTGAACAAAGCCTCTAATTTCCTGACAAACAAATGCTCTCCCCAGAGTCTGCCTGCGGCCAGAAGTGGCACACACGGTGCGCTGCAGCCTTCCCTCTGCTTGGGTAGTGGTAGAGGCGGTCACTTCTCCAATCACGATGTTTCCTAGGAAGTGATCCCCAAGACCAGAGGGTGGGGATCTTGGGAGCAATGAAGATTTCAAGTTGTTTACAGGTGATAACCACATAGCAGCCCCCTCCTGCCTTGGCTGACCAGGGGTCAGAAAGTAGAGAAGGCCATGAGAGGGTACCCCACCCACTCCTTTCCCTCCTGGCAGAGAGGCACCCCTTCCAGCCCCGGGCTTAGATAATTAAATCCCTCATAGAAGCCGAAGCCATGGTTTCCCTTGGGTCATCCACTCTAGAATTTAAGAATCTTGACTCTCAGAAAGTTCTTACTCATGTGTGGACCTGTGTGGACATGTGTGCAGCACACACACACATATTCATCACAGCTGAACGTGTAGGACACACATCCACGCATCCACAGAAGCACAGAGGCAGCACACACACATGTGCGAGGACTTCTAAGAATGGTCCCTGACCCTGAGATCAGGTAAGGGAGTAAGGAGGAAAGGGAGGCTTAGTCAGTCAGCAAATATGTATCTTTGCTACATGACTACCATGCGGCAGGCACCGTGCTATAGGATGGTACAAATAGTATGGATAAGCTGGTGGTGGTCCAGCATAGCTGGACCAGGGGCTGCCACATTCTGAGTTGGAGCAGGTGGGAGTCGCACACTGGTGGTCACCGGCAGCCTTCTGAGCTCTAATTCCCTTCCCGTCCCTCCCCCATGTGTGTTCTCACCCCTCTCCCGCTCTACTCTATCCCTGCTGTCACAGGGTAGGCTTGGGGTGAGATAAAAAGCCTCCACTCCCCCCGCCCCACTCTCGCTCTGCGCCTTCGATCAATGTGACAAATGCTCTCTGGGCAGAACCCCTGCGGCTGTCTTCTCTGCCACCCACCCCACTTTCCTTCCCAATGAGTCCAGGGAGATCTGAGCAGAGGGGTGATGGATAGCCCTGTCTTACTGTTCCAGACTCCGAATCCACCAGGGCCTGGGAGAGCTGTATAAATCAGAGCCTGGGTTAGGCTCTCACCAGTGCAATGACTCGACAAGAGGAATGGAAGGCGCAGGACCGTAAAACTGTCTACGGGCTAAGTCGTTTCATTTCAAGTCAGGGCCAGAGAGAGAAAATGTTTGGTTCTTGGGAGACAGACTCATTTGGAGAGGATGGATAAGCTGGTGGAGGGAGGTCTGTGTGTCTGGATGCCCAGAGAGAGGGAGGCCGAGAGAGGTGGGTCCCACAGGAAGACCCAGGATGGGTCATCCCTCATCTCTGTGTCCACTCATTCTCACCATCTAAGAGGAGTGGTGGATACTCATGTCCCAAACGTTGATAATGTTTGGAAAACTTAGCCGCTAGTGAGGATGGAAGGTTCTCACCCAGATGGCTGGCAAACCATAACTGTCCTTCCTCTGAGGTAGGAACAGGTCTTGGGGGCGTGGGGCGGAAAGCACCGCTGGGCATGGCTCTAACCAACACTGTGATCAGGAGTCATTCCGAGTTCGTTCACTCAAATGTTGACTGAGCAACCCTGAGTGCCAGGCACTGTGCTCCGTGCTGGGGCAAAGCCTGCTCTCAGGGAGCTCGCAGTCGAGTGGAGGGACAGGGAGGGACTCATAAATGAATGGCACGCACATCATTATCCTTTATAACAGCACCTGTGACAAATCGCATTTATCGATTTGCTTGCTGTTCTCCCCTCATTAGGCTGGAAGCTCCTTAAAAGGAGAAAGGAGGGGGAACCAATATCTGAGGGCCAATTATATCTCCTGTTATGCACTGTAGTCACTTCATCTCTACCATCACGCTTCGTGGTGGATTTTATTATCCTCATTTTACAGATGAGAAGATTGAGGCTCAGGGAGGTGAATTCACTTGCCCGAAGCCAAAGCAGTGTGTGGGAGAGCTGGGACTCCACCCAAGCTGGCACGTCCCCACACCCTGCTCAGGGTCTCCCCGTACTGTGCCCTCAGCTCCTGAAGCAGCGCTTAACCCAGGATGCCATTGACTATACCAAGGAGGGAGGCGTTAGGAGGAGTGTGTTAATGCTGGGGGGGGGGGTGGGGGTGGGGGAAAGGGTCGGGGAGGACTTTGCAGAGGAAGAGCTTCCTGAACAGTTTTAAAGAAAAAATGGAATTAGCCAAAATGACAAGGGAAGAAAAGCCAACACACAAATGACATGGAGACATGAAACAGTGTTGTGTGTAATGGCCACCTACTCAAAAGCCCCCGGCTTCCCATGAGCTCCCCTCGCCCTCCCGTTCCAGGCCTGAGAAACGGGAGCTCAGCAGTGACACACGGGGCTTCTGTACTACGGAGTGGAGGGGTTTTGTTTTGTTGTTATTATTGGTATATTTCCTGCCACCAGATGATAAGATCCAGGTAGGATCCAGTCTGCTTTGCTCACAAGTATAATTCTAACCCCAGCGTGGTGCCTGGCTCATTTTGGAACAAGGGACAGAGCTGGACCAGGAAAAAGGGGGGTGTTCCCTACATCGCTGCCCTCGCTGGAGGCTGGTATAATTGGGCGAGTCTGGGAGCCCCCTCCTGTTTGGGGTCACGAAAAAACATTTTAAGACCAGACAAGCACCAAGGTAGGACCAAAGGAGGTGAGGCCCAGGGGCCTCGAGCGGCTGGCAAAGGCCAGCCCTGGCTCCTCCATCTTCTCTGCTTCCTTCTCCAATTCAGGAGCCAAAACCAGGCTGTGAGCTGAGAGGAAGGGGCTGCAGAGCAGACTGTGAACCTGCCCCTAGTCTTTGGCTTATGCTACAGGGACAGCAAGAGTCCTTGCGAGACAGAAGCCTGAGCAACACCAACATTCAAGGGACAGCACAAAGAAGAGGAGCCAACAAGGGGAACTGAGGAGCTGTGAGACCCAGACAGACAGCCGGCCACCCACCACCTTCTTCGCCATTGTAGAGGCATCACCCCAGGGAAGCCTAACCAGCCTACCCTCTAGAAACTACGAGGGTTCTAACCAAGCACAAGAATGCGAGAAGGAAAACTAGAGGATTTTCCTAGAAGGAGGATTAGAGAGTTTCACAACTATTTTTTTAAGAGAATGAAGAGGGAAGAGTGGAAACTGGCTCAACAGAGAGAGGAATCACAAGCCAAGGGTGTGTGGGGAGGGCGGATCCACCCTGCAGAGCCCTGAAAGGTTCAGCCCTTGGAGGCATCAAGCCCCTCAGGGCCGGGGTCGAATGCCTGGCTGGACAGAAGGCATCGGTGGAAAGTCTGTCTATACAAGGGGTCCTCACTCTCCCCACCCGGCCGGTCAGCCATGCCCTTTATCCTCCAGGAAATAAGAGGTTTTTCCCTTTGGAGAAACTAAATAAGAACAATATTGGACTTGGGAACACCAGGTATGGTGGAAGGTGAAGAGGATTAAGGAGAGGTGACCTTTAGTCCTTTCCCTGGCCTTGCTCGCAACTCTCCCATACCACCAACCAGTAGATTAGAAGATTCTACTTTGAAGAACTGAACAGCCCCAGAGAGAACTCCAGTTAGTGATATCCCAAGCTCCCTCAATAAAAAGATTCATTTTCCACCCCTTCACCCTGCTTGAAGCCCATCAGTCAACAAACTCTGGCACTTACAAAACAATCTTCCAAAATCAACTTTTAGTGCCTCTTTCTTAAATATGAATCAACAGTTGAGATTCATCAGTTATTTAAAGAAAGCCTCAAATGTGAAAAAAGAAGCAAGCAAATGGGAAGAAAAGGAGATCTAAGTTGATAGTTTGCAAGGAACAAAAGAAAAGTTCAAAAGGAGCAATAACACCAATGCTGAAAGATAAAGGGAAAGGCTGTATTCCTAAAACAAGAAGAGATTACAATGAAAACGGAAAAAAAATTAAAAAGCCTCTTTTAAATTAAAAATATAATTAAATATTTGTCAAAAACTCATAGGTTTAGAAGACAAATCTGAAGAAATCTTGCAAAGAGGGAGGAAGCAAAAGGAAAAAGAGATGACTAGGAGAAAAACAAAGGATTAGTCTCCTGATTAGCCCTGCACAAAAAAATGAGAAAAAGATATATACCAATCAATGCCTGCCACCATCATCATTATGACATTTTAAATCATGAGGAATAAATAAAAGTTTCTAAAAAGAAAAAAAAAACAGGTAAAAGAAACATGAATAAGAAAACATCAACCTTCTTCAAAAACAACATCAGATTTTTAAAATACCTTCTAAAATCTGAAAGAAATTTTTTTTTTTTTTTTTTTTTTTTTTTGCGGTACATGGATGGGCCTCTCAATGCTGTGGCCTCTCCCGTTGCGGAGCACAGGCTCTGGACGCGCAGGCTTAGCGGCCGTGGCTCACGGGCCCAGCCGCTCCGCAGCATGTGGGATCTTCCCGGACCGGGGCACAAACCCGTGTTCCCTGCATCGGCAGGTGGACTCCCAACCACTGCGCCACCAGGGGAGCCCAGAAAATATTTTTTAAGCCAGAATTCTATGTTCAAATAAATTATCAGTCACATACCAGAGTAGTATAGAGATATTTTCAGATAGCCAATGACTCAAGACAATTACCTCCCAAGCACTCATTCTTAAGAAGTTATTGGAAGATGGGGCTTAGTAAAGTTAAATGATGAAAAGATGGAGGATTCAGTAAATAGGGAATCTAACATGAGAAGGCAGAAAAGAAAATATTCAAAAAGATGATAAAGGGAAATCTCAAGATGACAGCTATCCACTATTTCAATTCCAAGAGCAGCCAATCCAGATTGGAGCAGAAAAACAGAAAGTTCTTAGAGGGATAACTATAGGGAAAAAAATGGAACAGATGGGTTTGAACGTATGGAGCATAGTGTTGACAGGTACGTAGCAGAATTGTTAAACCATTTGAAAGAAATTAATTATAAGTACATTTGAACATCACGTCAATAAAAAAGGAGGCAATTATTAACTACAGGAAAAAAAACCAAAGAGCTCTACAAAAGAGGACACATGATCACAGTACACTACTTGACTCAGGAATAAATATTATTTGCATAGTCATTAGTATATAAACAGAAATATCAATTTAACAAAAAAGAAAATTTATGTTGGAGAGATAGAAGGAGGGGAAGTGTAGGGATGAAATTGGGGGAGAATGGTGTGGGAGAGCTAAGTTCTCATCTACCATGGTAGAAAGTCAATATACAATTTCTAAAATTAGTAAATCAAGAAATAGCAATACAGGATATTACCATGTCTTCTCTCCAGGTGGGACCCAGCTAGAGGTGCACCCCTATTCTGGACATGCCACTCTTCTGGCAGATAGGAAAGAGAAAATGTGTGTGGGACCATAAAATGTCCCCAAAAGCCTCTGCTCAGAAGTGACTTATATTACTTCTGCTGAAATTTCATTGGCCAAAGCAAGTCACATGACTACGTCTGATGTCAATGGCACAGACAAGTGTAATCCTCGCACAGGGAGAGGCAGCAAATTGGGTACAATAATACCATCTACTATGGTCTCCTTGGTGGGGTCCACATCTTATTTTTGTATCCTGGACCTAACACTATGCTTGGCACCAAGTAGATATTCAGTGCATTTTCATTGACTTGAGCGGAATTATCAAATATACAAACCTGAGAATAGAAGGAAATTTGGAAAAGGGAAAGGGCTGACGTACAAGCTCATGGTATGCAGAATAGCACTGGACTTGGAATGAAAAGACCAGGTTCCAAAAGCCGTGACATCTTTCTGGGCTCATCTTTAAAATGAAGGAGATGACCTAGAGGATCTCTAGGGTCCCTTCCAGTTCTAAACTTTTAGGAGTTTGTAGTGGGTTCCTTAGTACCTGCTTGCCAATGTGCCAACTTCTATTAGTCGTGGTGTCAAGGCCTACAACTGGAAAAAAAATAGGCCCCCAGATCACTTCATGTGTCAAAACTGAAAATTCACCCATGTCTGTGAAAGAAAATAAAGCTATACTTCAAAAATGAATATGTTTTCAACAAAAATATCATGGCAAATGTGTTGGGGGTTTTTTTTGCGGTACGCGGGCCTCTCACTGTTGTGGCCTCTCCCGTTGCGGAGCGCAGGCTCTGGACGCGCAGGCTCAGCAGCCATGGCTCACGGGCCCCGCCGCTCCATGGCATAGGGGATCTTCCCGGACCGGGGCACGAACCCATGTCCCCTGCATCGGCAGGCGGACTCTCAACCACTGCGCCACCAGGGAAGCCCAAATGTGTTTTTTTAATAAACTATTTTCTGTTTTGAGCACATTGTTCTAGGCAGCAGGATCTCCAGTTATGGGAAAGCTATCAAGGCACTGCAGAGGGGGGATTACACATCTCAATGCATCAACATTGAGTTCAGGTTCACACATGGAAATTGTCACATCAGTTGAAACTATCTCACACATAATAGGAATTCCATGTTTGTTGAACAAATACATACCTGTCTTGTTTGGACTTTTCGGGCTCTGAAGCCAGTCTAATTTATCTTTATTTCTGTATGTTTGCACTTGGTCTTTTTTTTTTTTTAAGCTTTTAGAAAAAAATTAATCTAGAAAGTGTTGAGAAATCCCGTAGCTGATGGCTGATGTACTAAGAATTATTTAACAGGCTGTCCCGAGCCCTGTGTTCTCATCAGCAGAAGGCGAATGCTGTGATGACCCTGTTTGATTAGAGAAATGTGTACACTTAAGTTTCCACCCATAAATCATGGATGCCAGCACAGGTATCCACCACCATCAGATAATAATATCAACATGTACATAGCATTTACTATATTCCAGGACCGTTCCAAGTTCTTTACATATATCAACTCGCATAACTACCAGAGCAACCCCAGGAAATAGGTACTGTTATCTCCATGTTACTGATGGGGGAGTCAAGGTACGGAAAGGTTAATTAACTCATCTAAGGTCATGCATTAAGAAGCAGGGCTGGGTTTTGAACCTAAGCAATCAGGCTCCAGAGTCTGGGCTAAAGTCACTTCTACTTTATTCTGTCTGAGGGTGCAGCATGCCGCCAAGTACGTTGGATCCATTCCTGGATACAGGTGTTGCCTGAGACCATCAGCATGCCATCACCCTCTCCCTCTTAAAGACCCTCCCCATCCTACTCCTGTACCAGCCAGGGAGACTGTGGTTTCCACCCTCAAATTGTGGGTGCTGTGAGGAAAGTCAGTGTGAGTGGCTCCCTCAAATGCCAGAAAGAGTCCTTTTTTAGGTGGATGCTTATCTATCCTCATCCATCTCCAAGTTCCTGGACTCCATGCCCCTTGCCTGGATGAATAGAAGGAAAGGCAGCCTCTCCCTGGGACAGCTAGGTCTCATTTCTGGTGGCCACAGCACTGCAGTCATCAGGCAAGGCTCTTTCCTGTAAAGACCAATCAATACTGCTCCATCCCACATCCCCACCATTTCCTGCTCCTCGGTCTATAACTGCTATTGATTACAGCAGAGCTGGGAAGCAAATGCCAAAATATATCAATCACCAAGATGGAAAAGAGGCTTTATTAAAACCATTACACCTTCTTCTACCGTCCTGCCCACCGCAGCTTCCTTTAGCCCAGTGGCCATTTCTTTTGGAAGGTTTCCAAGAACTTTGCAGACATGATCTGATGGCTGGTGGAATTTCCTCTATTTGGGGAAAATTTAGACCCAGAGAAGGAGCAAGAACAAGTCCCCTGGTGAGAAGATGGAAACCAGGTGTGTGAAAATATGTGCATGTGTCTGTGCAGTACGTATATGAAAATGTGCACGTATGCATGTTTGTTTAAAGAAAAACCTAGAACTTAGTCACATTTCAGAAACACTTTGTAATTATCGTTGAAATTTTTACCAGATTCCTTCTGGTCGCTTAATGTCCTTCACTAAGTGGTTTAATTGTGAAACTTCACTTTATAATTGGCTTCATTTTAATGCAGAAAGAGGTAGATTTGCATAAGCAAATGACAAAGAGTTAACAAAATCCATTAGCAGAGAAGGAGGCTGTCAAAGAGCCACGTACCTGGGCTTGGAATCAAACCTGTGGAGAGGAAGTCCCTGCCCCAACCCAGACCAGTTCTGCTGCCCCTAAGCAGACAGAAGGGAAGCAGAAAAAGCATTTCAAGTGCTTTACTGATTATCAGCATGAGAGGAAACCAGCCCATGTGCAGGAGACACAAAATGAGGAAGAATTTTTGCTTGTCCGAAGACCTTTTCTTTGCAAGGAAACTCAGGCAAAGATTTTTAAAGAATCTCCAACTTTACACAGATCTTTTTTTTAAAAAAAGATTTATTTATTATTTATTTTATTTATTTATTTATTTGGCTGCATCAGGTCTTATTTGCGGCTTGTGGGCTTCTCTCTAGTTGTGGGTGTGCAGGTTTTCTCTCTAGTTGTGGGTGTGTGGGTTTTCTCTCTAGTTGTGGCGTGCAGACTCCAGAGCAAGTGGGCTGTGTAGTTTGCAGCACACAGGCTCTCTAGTTTAGGTGCACGAGCTCAGTAGTTGTGGTGCGCGGGCTTAGCTGCCCAGTGGCATGTGGGATCTTAGTTCCCTGACCAGGGATCGAAAGTGCGTCCCCCGCATTGGAAGGTGGATTCTTTACCACTGGACCACCAGGGAAGTCCCTATACAGATCTTTGACAGCTCTTTTTCCGGGTTTCTGAAAAGAGCACTGGACTTAGAGTAGAAGGGAGTATGAAGACCTGACTTCCAGTCCTCATCTGTCACGAGCTAGCAAGGAGCCTCCCGTCGGGAACCTCAACTAGATCATACCTGAATGTTTATGCGTCTCAAACTCCTACTATCATCACAGGTAACTGACAAATTTATTCATTTATTCAAAAAATACTTATTGAACCCTTGCTATGAGCAGGTACTATAGAAATTACAGAGACTCACAAGGAGGTGGGGTGAGGACCAAGCTGAGGGACGTGCAGATAAGCAATAGACAAGGCCCTGCTGTCATGGAACTTATGGTCTGATGGAGCGTTATGAACTGAACTGTGTCCCTCCCTAAATTCACATGTTGAAGCCCTAACCCCCAGTGTTACTGTACTTGGAGACAGAGCCTTTAGGGAAGTAATTAAGGTTAAATGAAGTCATGAGAGTGGGGCCCTCATCCAATAGGACTGGTGTCCTTATAAAAAGAGTAAGAGATATCAGAGTTTTCTCTCTCTCCATGCACACACAGAGAAGCGGTCACGTGACAACACTGGGAGAAAGGGCCATCTGCCAGCCAGAAAGGGAATCCTCACCAGAAACCAACCCTGCTGCCACATTGTCTGGGACTTGCAGCCTCTAGACCTGTGACAAAAGAAAGCTCTGTGGTTTAGGTCACCTACTCTGTGGCGTTTTGTTATAGCAGCCCAAGCAGACTAGCACATACTGGGGGCCGGGGTTGGGGGCAGAGGGACCTCACCCAATTCTAGAGATGAGGGAAGCTTCCCAGAAGGACTGGCAAGGGAAGAGCTCTCTGGGTGGAACAGCTGCGTGGATGGAGCCTGTCGCGTCAGAGAAGGAGTAGCAAGAACAAGGCTGAGGAGGTGAGGGGAGCCAGCTGGGGGAGGTTTCATGAGCAAACGTGCCCCTGAAGATCTGGAAGGCCGAGAAGCTGCTCTACGTTTGGAAACTTAGGACCCACCTCATTGATGCTTCTGATTCTGCTGGAAAAAAAAAAAAAAAAAGACAGCTTGGGTTCTACAGGCACGAAGAAGTTGTTGGCTTTTCTTGCCACCCTAGCCAGTGAACTCTCTTCGGCATGTCTGTATATGTTCCTCGTGGAAATACTTTGCTGTTTTGTCCATAAGCTTCCTCCTAGCTTTTCAGAGCATCTGCTGGGACAGTTTCCTCTTCAGGTGCTTGCCTTCAATTCTGCAAAATTCCTTTGCTTTTTGTTAATAATTGCTAGTACTTGTTGAGTTAGCTAAGGCTAACTGTGTACCAGGCACTGTTTTAAGGGCTTTATGTGTATTAGCTCTTAATCCTCAAAACCACCATATACAATAGATTCTATTAACTCTAGTTTATGGATGAGAAAGCTGAGCACAGAGAGATTAAGACACTTGCCCTGGGCCACTCAGCTAAATGGAGAGGTCAGGATTAAAACCAGAGTAGTCTAGCTTGGGTGTCCATACTCCTAACCACAAAGCTATACTGTCTTTGGCGGTGGGGGAAGGACAGAAAAACCAGGACTCAGGTAGTTTCTCATGGCTAGTTTAAGTGCCAGAGGTCCTCTGACTCCAGACGTTATGCTCTTAACCTCTTGAGGGAATGGAGAAGAGGTAGAAAGATTTGAGAGTTACTCCAGAAGGAAACTAGGTAGACTACCACGGAACAGTTGAAGAATAAGGGAGAGGGAGACGGAGAGAAATAGGAGGTTGGGGTGACACCCAGGTCTCTGGTAAATCGCACAACCAAACCTTCATCATCTTGTGCCACCTTCTGCATTTATTCATTCATTCTTTCATTCATTTAACAAATACTTAGCCAGAACCTACTATGATTCAGGCACTGGGCTGGGAAAAGAGGAGCAGGTAAATACTGAGAATGACCATGACACTCACCTGCCCCTTCCCATTGCCCTCATCCAAGGAACTCAAGGGCTTTACAGTCTGGGGGAGGGAGCTGATATATGAATAAATACAACAAGTTATCACGGTGTGATTATATATGTCCGTGAGTATATGTCTTTCTATCCATAGAGCATTAAAAGGAGGATAGCCCGTCTCTGCCTAAACGTGTCAGGGGAGACATCACTTTGAGGAAGGTGCCATTTGAACCTGCTGTGAAGGGTGATGGGATAACCCTAGGAGGGTAGATGGGCTCCTCGGAGGGTCCCTGGAGAGCATGTCATAGATCTCTGAATCCTTGGACACGGAGGCAAAGAATTGAGAATGTGAGCCGTGAGGGGAGCCCTAGAGGGCATCTCATTTCAGCCCTGTGTCCACAAATGAGCAAACTGAGCAGGGCCAGCCCTGCAGGCACAGCCCCACGAGTGTGGCCCAGCCCTAGTCCCAGCCCCCCAGGGTCCACGCAACCGATCTGTAGCCGTCAACAGCCAACAAGACAGCGCCAGTGTTCTGGGTTTTGTGACCCAGGGGTGTGGAGAGCAAGGGAGAGGGAAAGGGAGAGGGAGAGGGGTCAGGAAAGTCTCCGCATCCCTGGTCTGTACAACTGGAGACAGCTCTAAACCCCCACCTCCGCCTCCCCCAAGGCCCCCCAGCCCTGGCTTTCGAAGTTAGGCTCTCTTCCTCAGTTCTGCCTCTCTCTGCTACCTGCTCTTCCATTTCCACACCTTCCCAACACGTATTTCAGCTGCAGATTCTCATTCAGCTGCCCGCAGCGAGCCCGGTTCCCACTGTTCACCCCCAGCCTCGCATGCTTCCACGAAGGTCAAAGGGTTGCCGTTCAGCAATCAGCCAGCAGGGGGCAGTCCTGCAGCGAGTCTCCATCCTGCCCCGAGCCTCCCAGCCCCCAGCCCGCCCAGTCACAACTCCTTAGAGATGCAAATTGAGAGGCAGCCTTCCTAACCAGAGAGGGCTGCTAATTCTCTGACGAGTATGCAGATTTCCATCCTGCCTTTGCCTGGGTTTATTTGTTTTATTTCGCAATAAATTTAATACAGATTCCCCGAAGCAGAGAGGCAGAAGGACTATAAACTCTGCATTTTGAGCAGCCTCAGTTACTAGGCTCGTGCGGGTTTTGATCCCTGTTTGAATTATATTTATGAAATTTGACATGGATTTGGGTCTGGCGTGTGCTGGCTCCTTGGTGCTCTGGAGCTGCTTCTAGGGAATTTACAAGGGTTGATTTGATTATGGGGACTTTAATTTCTCACAGAGGCTAATTTCAAGGAGGCTGAGAGCCTGGCTGCTGTGTAACAGGAAGAAGGGAAAACAAGACAGTAAGTTGGGTTGCCCCACTATAGACAGTGTCAGTACTGTTTTCTCATGCCCCTTGCAGGGCCTTAAGTCAGACACCCCAGGGACCATGTGCTGGGAGGAGGAGGGGTCGTGCTGTGGAAAGTGCCCACAAGAAGCTCAGAGTCCAGGAAAGAATCAGACGCACATATGGGGCAGACAGAACTAAAACATCTATGAAGAGATATTAACAAGAATGGCACACGTTAGCGTTGTATAACAATGTAAACTGGGCGTGAGGCGATCTGGCAGAAGGGGGGAAATTGCAGCTCATCCCTCTTACTGGCACCTGGGCCCAATAGGGCAAAGGGCAGCCCTCTCCCCTCCCTGCTCCCTCTCAGACCACTAAAAGAAAGAAGGCGCAATGAAGAGGAGTGCAAGCCGGGCTCTTGTCCCAGCTTCTGCGGCTACTTCTTTGTTCAAATATTGGGTAATACGTTTCATTTCACCACGCCTCAGTTTCTCTATCTGCAAAATCAGAATCACATGATTGTCACAAGGACCAAGGAAGATAACTTGGGTAAGAATGTATGTATGCTGTGTTGGGTCTTCGTTGCTGTGCACGGGCTTTCTCTAGTTGCGGCGAGCGGGGGCTACTCTTCGTTGTGGTGCGCGGGCTTCTCATTGCGGTGGTTTCTCTTGCTGCGGAGCACGAGCTCTAGGCACACGGTCTCCAGTAGTTGCAGCGCACGGACTCAGTAGTTGTGGCTCGCAGGCTCCAGAGTGCAGGCTCAGTAGTTGCGGCACACGGGCTTAGCTGCAACGCAGCCTAAATAAATAAATTAAAAGAATAAATGCTAGCCTCCTTAGCCATGCATTCAAGGCTGCACTCTCTTAAAAAAAAAAAAAAGAATGTGTGTATGCTGGAAAGGACTGGAACATAAACAGTCGGTTAGAGACCGGGCCATTTTCTCCGTTAGGAAAGGATCACTGATTAGAATGGGAAGGCCTGGGGCAGAGGGGAGGTATGAAGGGAATTCTACAAACTTGTCTCGAGACCTGGAGTTGGGCGCCACAGCCCAGACAGGTACAGAGGCCAGCTCTCCGACCTGGTCCTTCCACTCATCTGCACGCGAAGCCTGCCCATGAGCAGAGGCCTGGCTGGGCCACCTGAGGCTGCGCCAGCAGCAGGAGACTCCAGGCATTGCTCCGGGGAACTCTGAGGGCCTGGACCACCGGCCCGAGCTGGGCAGGGAGGTTGGGCCACAGACTCATCTTCCCCGGGAAACCCCAGGGTCCCAGCAGAGCCAGCCACAGGGGAGAAGGAAGCGCCCTTGCTCTGCCTCCCTTCTCTGCGTCCTTTATCCAGAGGCTGGGGCCAGGAAGGGAGCCCGAGGGGCCTGAAAGGAAGCTATGAGAGTCACTGAAGCAAAGTGACAAAGAGAAAGAAGAGGGCAGATAAAGGAGGAAGGATGGAGCCCAGGACGTGTGGACATGTGTTCCTCACCCGTTGGGAGAATCTCCAGAAGACGGGCAAAGTGAGAGGCACGCAAAGGGGACAAGAGAAGAAAATGGCCAGTCTTTGCCAGGGGGAGGGCAGCTACCGGGAGGTGGAGGCTGAGATTAAATGGAAATGAGGGGCTTGGTCACCATGGGGAAAGAAGCTGGACGCTTTGGCAGCAGTAAGTCTATTAGGAGGAAAGCGTGGGAGGATCAAAGCCGCTGTGGGTGTGTCTATACACACAGCGGGGTTGGAAAATAACCAGCTAATTCAGTCCCAAGCAGGGGGTGAAGACCACCGGTTGAATGGTTGAATTCTCTCCAAAACAGCAATCCTCCCCCACTGTCACTTCGCCATCCTAACTGTTCCTCTGGCCTCAAGAACACACTAAATCAAAACTGTTAGTTGTCAAGATTTTGTTAAACTTGCTGACCCTCCACACACACACACACACACACACACACACACACCAGTGATGTGTATGGCAAGGAAAGGAAGCCCTAAGTCCTGCGGCAGCGATAGAGGAAGGGAGACAAGGCTGAGGCCAGGAAGGGGCGGGTGTGGATGACGGACACAGAAACTAGGATAACCAGATACCTCGATCTTCACAGAACCTCCTGAGGGAGGATGATGTCCAGCTACTACAGACCACAAGGCCCAGGGGCTGGCCACACTCCTCTCCAGATTGTGGTGGGGCAGTACCACCCTTAGACCCCCCCACCCCATCTCTGCCTGACCCTGCTCTTTAGAAGAGCCCGTGCTGCCTCTCCTCCAGGGCACCCCTCCCCAGGGACAGGAGGCAGGAGCCTTGCTCCCCCTTCTAGGTCATATTCCAGGTACCCAGGCCAACCAAGGGGTGAGCGTTGGAGGGGGAGTGGGGGGTTACGATGAAGACACACCTTGGGACGGGGGCCAAGTGGCACGAGGCTCCTGGAAGAGCAGCGCGATGCTGGTGATGGGAACAGGGAGGCGTGCTCGGGCCGGGCATCCCCGTGCACTCTTGCCTTGGCCCTCGAATGTCAGCGGCTGCCCTGAGCAGCGGGGAGCCTGGCTTCAGAGCTGGAGGTAAGGAGACTGAAAAAAGTAAGGAATCCAAGATTGCTGAAGGTTCGAAGCTTCAAGAGAAAAGGGAGCCAGAGGAGGAGCAATCAAATTCTGCGCATGTGTGGTAGAGGACAGTGGAGGAAAAGAGAGCCGTAAGGACAGCTCCTGTAAGATTCGATACGTGCTCAGACCAAAAATCATTCATTGTTTATCTGCTATTCAGATTTGATAGCTTGTCCTGTATTTTATCTGGCACCCTCACCTTGAGGCCGGAGGGGCTGGAGTGGTGGCCAGGAGGCTGTGTCACGAGTTGGATGAGTACAAGGGGATCTTCATAGATCTAAGAGGTCGGGATCTTCATAGATCTAAGAGGTCAAAATCTTCCTAAAGCTAAAACATGCCAGAGAGCCTTAACCGTACAGGGTCAGATTCTTCCAGCTCTGATGGGTTGTGAAAGACCCGGTCATTTTCGAAGGCCCCTCACTATGTAGAGAGTATGGCCAAATCCTCTTATCTCTGTCAGTGACTTTGAGATGGAACCAAAATCCAAGTAGTAGACAACTGAGTCCCCCAAGGAAAATAAACATCTTTTTCTGCACCTACTGGAATCCCAGAGGCTAACTAGATCCAAACTGATAAGAAAGAATTTCCCCAACTGAGAGCATGTTGCCTCAGTGCTTCATGTGGAAAAGGGGGACTCTGTCAGCAAAAGAGGAGTGTCATTACCTTCTTGCAAAAGTTTACACAATTCTACACTATTTTTACCCTAAAACTCTCCTGCTACAACTGATTCTCTTTAAAGTTCTTTTCTGAATTTAACCTCTCTGATGCTACATTTCAGGAAGAAAGTAAATAAAGAAATACATAAATTAACAATAATCCTATATTTATTTTGAACTCAGTTATGAAAACAGAAGCAAAAGAAATCAATGGTTACCAAATGAAAAAGGATGGACTCAAAGACAACAAATATTTTTAATTCCAAAAAGTTTTACAACGGTATGACAAACAATAGAGACTATAATACAATTAAAACAACAATAATAAAGAAACATACAGCAGTGTCCTGTTAAGTAATTGGATGGGATTCATCAGGGCAGCAACTGGTGCTGAGCGTTTTTTAATTTTCTACCTGCTGGAGGTTCGCCTCTCCCAGTCTCAACAAAGAGATAAACTACTTGTCAGAGACGAGGCCGTCACAGAGCAAAATTGAATTCTTCGGTATTTGTTTTCCTCTTCGTACCTCCTCCCCAAAGAGGAAAATCTGATCTTTTTTTTTTGATCATCTTTTAAAAGGACCCAAACTCTAGAAATGATTCCCTCTGTCCCGGAGGATTACTTGATGGCAACATGCAAAGAGTTAATTGCACCATGGTTCATGCCGGGAAGCGGGTTTAATAAGAATTACTAATTGCCTTTCCTTATGAAGGAATCAACTTTGAAAAGGCAAAAGACAGAGGCAGACCCAGGACCTAAACAATGCATCTGTGGCCAGGAAAAGCCAAATGGTACCATGGTGCTTTCAACAAATGAAAGTCTCAGAAATTCGAGTCCAGAAGAACAGTGGGGCCCAAGCACTAGGAGAACTATATAAAAAAGAACCTGCAACTGAGCAGTCAGGGCTACACGCTCCTCCACAGCAGTGATTTAGCTTTAGGAAAACCACAGGATGGTTCAAACTGGACTAATGTTGTTAACTTAAACTTTTTTTTAATTTTAGAATTTTGTTAGCATTTAATCAATTCTTAGTTGTGAAAAGCTACAAACAGCGGGAAGTCATACCTACTTTTTTGTTTGTATCTTTTAGGCTACATTATGATACAAAAAATTTAGGTCCATATTAGATGTCTGAGAGAACATTTTTCCTCTTTGAGAAATGGCCTGAACGTTAATCAGATATGAGTAACAGTGGTAGAGTGGAAAGGCTTTGGCCTGCAAAGTCAGAACACTCTGGGGCCTGATTCTATCATAATTCACTGGGCGTCTGGGGCAAGTCTGTGCCTTTTCACTTTCTCAGGGTTGTTATGAGGATCAAATGAGGTAATGGATGTGTAGTAACCATTTAAAAAAGTGTTGCTCAAAGCATGTGAAAAGCATTTTCCATAGCATCATAATAAAATCTAATTTGAGATGGATAGCCCTTGGGTTTGCCTACTTGAACTCAGTGAGATTAATAAGAGTGTTGCTTCCAGAGACTTCCCTGGCGGTCCAGTGGTTTAGAATCTGCGCTTCCACTGCAGAGGGTGTGGGTTCAGTCCCTGGTTGGGGAACTAAGATCCCACATGCCACATGCGGCAAAAGAAAAAAAAAAGTGTTGCTTCCATTGTGATTAACCTAAGAAGACTGCATGGAAGAGAAGGAAGGAGACAGAAGACGAGCATGCACTGAGCCTGCTGGTACCTTGCGTAGCTCAGAGACACAGCAGGGCTGCCCCTCCAGCCTTGTTCCCTGATGGTGTTGGTGGGCCCTGCTGCCCTATTGATGCCCAGCTCTGCTTTCTTTGTTCTCTTGCCTTCCAGAACCCCCTTCTGAGTCAGTCTGGGAAATGAGACAGAAAAGGTATTACTTAATGGTGTCTGGGAAGAGTTGTCAATATTTCCTGCTCTGGCCCTTGCCCAACTTTCCAGTCAGCAGTACTCGAGGTTGGACCCACCTAAGTGAAGCCCAGGCAGGTCAGTTCAGTCGGAAATTCCAGGCATTGAGTTCTCTGAAGGAGAGGAAGCAGAAGTAGAAAGGAATGGGGGGCATGTTGGCACCAACTAAATGTTTACATTTTTTGGAAAATGGACGCAAATAAAAATTAGTGGCATCTTAGTAGAGAATCTAGTAGTTCCCAGACTACAGCAGCATTTTTGGTCATTATTTGACACCAAAAGGTAAGAGGCTGCTCAAATATTGCTTTTGCTTTCTTTCTTTTTTTTTTTTTTTTTTTTTTTGGTATTTTACCCCCTAGAGCGTGAATTATCCATTGTCTTAACAACAGAGAATAAAACACAATTCTTTTTTATAAGTAAAAGTAAATTCAATATACAATAAAATACCATTTACAATAGCAACAAAAATTATTTTTAAATAGTCTAAAAAATAATATATAAGACTTGGAGAATATTTTTAAACGCTATTTTTTTTAAAATTTTGTTTTTGGCTGCGTTGGGTCTTTGTTGCCGTGCACAGGCTTCCTCTAGTTGCGGCGAGCGGGGTCTACTCTTCATTGTGGTACGTGGGCTTCTCATTGCTGTGGCTTCTCTCGTTGCAGAGCACAGGCTCTAGGCGCGCGGGCTTCAGTAGTTGTGGCACGTGGGCTCAGTAGTTGTGGCACACGGGCTTAGTTGCTCTGCGGCATGTGGGATCTTCCCGGACCAGGGCTCAAAGCCGTGTCCCCTGCATTGGCAGGCAGATTCTTAACCACTGCGCCACCAGGGAAGTCCCTTAAACCCTATTAAAGAATGTAAAAGAAGACCTGAATGAATGGAGGAGTCTATCATACACATGGGAGGGATGACTTAACTCCACACAATGTCAATTCTCCCCAAATTAACCTGTAAATTTAATTCATTCCCATCAAAATCCCAGTAGATTTGTCTGAGAGTCAGGGCAAAAGAACACCTGACAAACATTCTAAACCTGTGAAGAAGAATAAAGGTCTGCTAATGCTGGTTTAAAAAAAAAAAAAAGAGCAGGAAGAAGGAACATACCATTCCAGACATTGAGAAATATGACAAAGCCAGAGTTATTAAAACAGTGAGGAACCTCAACAGAAGAGAGAAATGGGCCAGTGGGATGGAAGAGCGAGTCCAGAAGCAGGCTTATATGTGCATGAAAACTTGGCATGTGATAAATCTGGCATCATAAATCTCAGTAAAAAGATGAAGTTACTTCGTACGTGGCAAAATAAATTTGAATCTATTTCATCACTGAATGAGAAAATAAACTCTCTACAGAGTCAATACTTCAGTGTCAAAGGTAAAATCATAAACTAATAGCAGAAAATATATGTTAATATATTGTGACCTTGAGGTGGGAAAAGAAACCATGAGGAGAAAAATGGGTGGATTTTACATCACAATTAAAGACTGTCGTTCAGTGAAGTGCACCATCGATAGAGTTAGCAGATGAGTACTGCCTGGAAGAAGACATTTGCACTAATAAATGTTCAGGGGATCCCAACAAATTAGTAAGAAAAAAAGAGGAGATAATAGAAAAATGAGCAAAGTATAGGTCTACAAATAGGTAGTTCATAGAAAGGGAAATCTAGATGGCTTGCACAGCCCAAGATTCAACAGAGATAAAAGTTCTATTTTTTCCATTCACTCCAACACCAGATGGAGCAAGAGATCCTTATGGCACTCGTGGGGAGGGGGCTACTTACATCTGGGGGAGCAGCTCTGTCTGCCTCTGCGCCACATGCCACACTGACTTGGGCTCCTGCTCTGCCTTCTAGCTCCCATCCTGCCGGCCTCTCCCCTCCTCCGACTCTCCCGCTTCATATTTTGCTGTGCCAGAAACTTGTTCCCTTCCTTGGGCCCTGACCCAGCCCATCTCCGCTCTACCCATCACCCCACCCCACATCTCCAGAGTCCTTTGCCCTCCTCAGGGTCTACATGGGTCTCCGGGTAAACTTCACACGCCCAGACACGGAAGGAAAGAGAAAAACTCCTGCCACAGCACTCGTCAGCGCCCTGGGAAGAGGCTGTGTGGTATTCAGGAAGGCCACTCAGTGGCTGACCAGAGGCTGACGTACCCAGAGTTCTCTGTCTCCTCGTTAAAACAAACAAACAAAAACCAGAGGACTATATTAGAAGGAGTATAAGTAAATTATAACGTGAACTCACCAACCCACCCTTTTAGTAAAATGTATTGCACTCCTGCTATGTAGCATCTAAGTATGTTTGGAAGGCAGGGGCTTCCAAAATGAGTAAGACACAATCCTTGGTGTCCAGGAGTTTACACTCTGGTAAAAAGGTAAGGCTCACACACAAATATCTATGATGTAAAGTACAACATGGTAAGGTCACTGAGAAAGTTACCCCCCAATGCTCCGGGTGTTCAGAGTGGGAATGCTCACATTAGAAGGAAGAATCAAAGGTTTCCTGGGTGATATAACTTTTGAGACAGGGGACTTCCCTGGTGGCGCAGTGGTTAAGAATCTGCCTGCCAGTGCAAGGGACAAGGGTTCGGTCCCTGGTCCGGGAAGATCCCACATGCTGTAGAGCAACTAAGCCCATGCGCCACAACTATTGAGCCCACACGCCGCAACTACTGAAGCCTGTGTGCTGCAACTACTGAAGCCCGTGGGCCTAGAGCCCATGCTCTGCAACAAGAGAAGCCACCATAATGAGAAGCATGTGCACCGCAACAAAGAGTGACCCCCAACTCGCTGCAACTAGAGAAAGCCCACGCGCGCACAGCAACGAAAACCCAGCACAGCCAAAAATAAATAAAGTTAAAAAAAAAATAACTCTTGAGATGGATTGCAATTGATGGAGAGAATTTGTTATTAACATAATTTTCAAATTAATTTTAATGTATTTGAAAAATACATTGAACATTTTAAAAAGATGATCAACAATCTTACTTCTTTTTTTAAAATTTATCAGCCGTAATCCTTAGATTTTCACAGAAAGAGAAGAAGAACAGTATCACAGGTAAAGAACAGGAGTCAGAAGAGAAAAGGCAAGTCATGTGCCTGGAGTGTACGGCAAAAGAAGAAGATGAGAGAGGACAGGGTAAGAGGAGTTGGAGTCTTGCTGCAGAGGGTCCTAAACACAAGAGTTTGGAATTTTGGACATTATTCAATAGGCAACCTCAGATAAGAAATGGTAAAAGGAATTAGGGATTTTTAGCTAGAAGAACAGAAGATCTAGGAGGCTCATGGTAGCAGTAATTCAATTATATAAACTGCTATCATGTGGAAGAGAGATTAGGCTTTTAATGTGAGGATCCATAGGTCAGAATTTGGGTCAAAAACTGGAAGTTTCAAGAGCAAGGTTTCAGTTCTATGTAGGAAAGGACTTTCTAACAAACAGACCTGTGCGGTAAGGGAATGGACGGCCAGTGAGAATTCTGCCCTCTCCATGGAGACGCTCACTCAGGCGGAGGCCCGATGAGCCGTCACTGCGGACAGAGGACTCATGCATCACGCAGAGAGCCGGTCTGAAAAAGCTGTAAAGTCTTTTCTAGTGTTAAGATTCTACAGTAAAATGGGCAAGCAGTGACGGATGTTTAAGTGAGGGCTTAAATAATTAGAGTTGTGCCTTAGAAAAACTCATCTGGCAGAAATGCATAGATTGGGTCAAAGTAGAAACAACCTTAAAACGGATGAGCATGAGGCCAATGGAACAGCTCAATAAAAAGCAAGCAGGACTCTGGTTAAACATGGTGAATTAGACACCCTTGTTTATCTATTCTGCCTCGTAAAATCCAACTAAAATGACAGTAAATAAAAAGGACACGAACCCACAAAGACAAAGACTATGGAATAGGAGGCAACAGCAGATGAGAGAGGTCAACAAAATCGGACTTGGAGTGGGAAGCGCTGGGAACCTCTGAGGGCCACAGACTTGGGTGAGGCTGGAAGTGGGCAGCCAAGTAACTGCCCAACATCCCGACCCCACCCCGATCCTCAGCAGATGAGAGGACCTCCCTGGAGAGACTGAACTGGAAGAGGTCCACATGCAGGGACAGTAGTCACAGCTAAAGGTCAGGTGACGGGCCATTCTGAAATGGGGGTCGGGGGGTGGGAGGGGAAGGGAAAGATTGCATACTGAGAGGTGAGATCCCATGGTCCCCTTCCCTGGCTAGGCTCCCAAAATGTCAGCAGCCAGGCTTATACTCACCTCCTCCTTGGGCAGAAGACTAGAGAATTCCTTTCTTGGGAAACTTACCAGCTCAAGAGAAAAGACTAACCAACACTGCTATTTGAGAGCCCCCAATTAAATGGCCAGACCCCTGCCCAATCACTCTGCCACAAGGTCCACTAGTCACAAGACCACCCCTCCGCCGCCCCCCCCCCCCACAGAATCTCTATCTGATCTTTAGGGCATCATTTTTAAATACTAATTCCAGGCAATGAGTACTGAACATTTGAGAGAAATCTCTACCATGAAAGACCTAATGATCAAAATACAGGAACTTTGAGGAAACAGACAATGCAGAAAGAAGAGGAAACTTCAAAAATAGAATAATTAAAACTTACGAGAATCAAGAGATGACATTGTATTCATAAAAAAAGAATATGATGCTATGAAAAAGAAGAGAAAACAAGAGCCTTTTAATATTAGAATAAAATATCTAAAATAAAATATTAAATAGAAAAACTGGAAAAAAGTTGAGAAGTGGTCATAGAAAATAGAGCAAAATAGAAGAAAAGGGATAAGTACATTTGAGACTCAATTTAGAAGGCCCCAAATCCAGCTAATAGGAATTCCAGAAAGAGAGAAGAGAGAACTGATAGGATGAAATTATCAACGAAATACCACAAGAACATTTCCCAGAACTAGAGGCCACAGTTCCCTAGACTGAAAGGATCTCTTAGGCACCCAGGACAATGAATGAAAAAGTGACACCAAGGAATGTCACCGTGAAACTTCAGAAGGTCAGGGATAAAAAGGAAATCCTATTTGTGGAAGCATTATTCATAATAGCCAAAAAAGTGTAAGCAACCCAAATGTCCATCAATTTATTAATGGATAAACAAAATGTGGTATATCCATACAATGGAATGTTATTTGGCAATGAGAAGAGATGAAACACTGAGTCATGCTACCGCATGGAGGAACCTTGAAAACATTTTGCTAAGTAAAAGAAGCCAGTCACAAAAGACCACATATTGTATGATTCCATCTGTATGAAATGTTCCAAATAGGCAAACCTATAGATCAGAATGTAGGCTGGCAGTGCCGAGGGCTGAGGAGCAGGGGCTGGCAGTGGGGAATTGGAGACTGACTGCTAACAGGTACAAGACTGGTATTTTGTGGAGGTGATCAAATGTTCTAAAATTGATTGCTGAGATGGCTGCCCATCCCTGTGAATATACTAAAAGCCACTGAGTTGTACATTTTAAATGAGTGAATTGTATGATATATGAATTATATCTCAATAAGGCTGATATATTAAAGAGAGAGAGGATGAAAGAGAGAAAGAAAGAAGAGAGGAAAAAGATTGCATGAAAAGGAATTGAAATCAGAATAGCAGTGGACTTTCTAAAAACAGGCTAAGACACACACACAAAAAAACTGGTGAAATAAGATCTTCCACATTTTGAGGGAAGATGTATATATATTTTTGAAGTATATATTATATACATTCTTTTCCAGATTATTTCAGAACATATATATTCTTTTTCAGATTCTTTTCCATTATAGGTTATTGTAAGATATTTAACATAGTTCCCTGTGCTATACAGTAGGTCCTTGTTGATTATCTATTTTATATATAGTAGTATGTGTATGTTAATCCTGAGGGAAAATGACTTTTAACTAATATTTCTACACCTTGACAAATTAGGAATCAACTATAAAGTTAAACAAAGACATTGCCAAAAATGCAAATACTAAGAAATATTTATTTCCTTAAATCCTTTCTATGAAGGTTTACAGAAGATTTGAATTTCTTCAAAATAGGCAGTAAACTCAGAAAGAGAAAGACCCTGGATCCAGGAAATAAGGGGCTCAAGCAGGAGCGGAATGAAAGGAATTCCCGAAATGTTGACACAAAGACGTGCCACAGGCCTAAAGCTCAACCCGTCTGGACTGGAGCAGGAAAAAGATGCTGTAGCTGGCATCTGCGCAGGCAAAATAAAACGAAACTGAACTGACAGGGAGCTGATGAATTATCTGACATCCATGGCCAAACTGGAGGAAATTTATAGTTCTCCTAGAATGTTTGGGGCAGAGCTGTCGGTGACTACATATAAAACTAAGCAAATTTTTAAAATACCAATATTAACTTTAAAAATAAAACGTACAAGAAAGGAAGTGCAATCATAGTACACGACATGGCTTAGCTACAAACAACATTTCCATAGTTAAAATACTATAAATTCTGAACATCAATTTAACCAAAAATTATATCGTAACTAAATTAGGAGGCTTGAGGGAGGAGAAGTATGTATTTATGTGTGTGGAAAGTGTTAAAGGGTTAAATGGTCATCTTCCAGACGAGGAAGGCAACAATGACGGCAAAGCTGGGGAGGTGGAAGGCAGCATTAGAAGTTTAATGTTTTTTAGAAAATACGGACTCAATACTGTAAGGGAAATTTAATTTTAAAAAGGTAATGAAGTCCTGAGTTAGAGTAGTGGTTGGTGGGCATGAATAAGGAGATGGATTAGAGAGATGTGGAAGCTGGATTTGTGGGCTGATTAAATGGAGAGCAAAGGAGAGGGAAGCATAAAACTAAGAAAAAACAAACAAAATCACTCTGGTTTTAAGCCTGGTTAGGGTAATGGTGGTGCTGGGGAGCAAAGCAAAGCTTGAGAAAGTTAGCTGCTTGTAAGGAAGGTAGAAGTGGCCTCAGCGGTGTTCTGTGAGGTGGGGTCCCTTTGTCTGCACCCTCTGGTGCACCTCTGTGGCTTCTAAAGGTACCGTATTCTGATTGCAGTTGTCTGGCAAACAGAAGCTGAGAGGATCTTAAATGTATAAGATTCTGGCACCAAAGGGGGTCTTAAGAAGTCCCTGAAATGAATTCCTTTGACTTTTAGCTAATCAAATCAAAGCCCAGAGAAATTAAAATCCAAGGGAAATTGAAATCGAGTTTCAACCAAGCAGTGGTCAGCCATGGTAAGAACTCTAGAGAACGTAAGGAATTGAAGACCAAGAGAAGGCCGTTACATTTGGCAATTATGTGATCACTGAGGAAATAAGCACCCTGGGGCGGAGTGGGAACGGTCAGAATTGCAGGGGCTTAAAAATTATGTGGGAGCTGAGGCAGTGGAACCTACCTGCGTGCCTAGCACACACTCAGTGCTCCCCAAATATTAGTTTTTATCTCTTTTTCAGAAAAACATGATTAAAAAAAAAAAGCTAGTAGCTGAGGGAGGATAGTTAAGTATCAATACTTAAAGGTGTTTGGAAAAAAAAAAAAAAAAGTGCATCTAGACTGAAGTGAAAGCCCAGCAAAGACAAGTGACTAAAGGAACAGAGAAAAGCAATGACTGCGGAAGTGAGGGCCAGAGAACCTGGGTGGACATTAATGAAAGACCAAAGTGCAACGATTAGTTTTGAAAAAGAGGGCAACACCAGACTAAAGGGGAAGAGAAAATGATGGGGAATATCCAGGTGAATTTCGAGTGGGAAGAAAGGGATATTCAAAACCTAGATCAGATGATCTCTTTCTCAGGAAAACAGGAGGTGTTAATTATCAACTGAAAGTGGGTGTTTGAACGTATGAGCTTGAGGAAGACGGAAAAGCTTTGGCACGGTGGTTCTCCACCGGGGGGGATTTTGCCCCCCACCCCAGAGGCCCTTTGGGTTAGCAAGGTCTGGAGACATCATCTGTTGTCACCATGGGGAGAAGGGGCTACAGGCATCTAGCGGCATCTTGTGGAGGCCAGGGCTGCTGTTAAACATCCTGCAATACACAGGACAGTTCCCCACAGTAAAGAATTATGCTGCCCCAAATGTTACTCGTGTCAAGGTTGAAAAACCATGCTTTAGGGCTTCCCTGGTGGCGCAGTGGTTGAGAGTCCGCCTGACGACGCAGGGGACACGGGTTCGTGCCCCGGTCCGGGAGGATCCCGCATGCCGCGGAGCGGCTGGGCCCGTGAGCCATGGCCGCTGAGCCTGCGCGTCCGGAGCCTGTGCTCCGCAACGGAAGAGGCCGCAACAGTGAGAGGCCCACATACAACGCAAACAACAACAACAACAACAACAAAAAACCATGCTTTAGAACAACTATTGAGGGAATTGCACTAAGAAGTCAACAAGAAATGGGGAGGAAGATTGCTCAGCAGCTGCACGGGCCAACCCAGCTTCAACAGCATAAATTTATGGTGAATCCAATTGGTTGGGGTTTTCTTTGCTTTCTAGTTACATTAAGCAGAGAGAGCTCATATAAAAAGAATGTCTCATTGTGAAGGGCTTTACAAACGTGTCATAAATCAATTACTAATGGTATAAATAGCTAACATTTATTACCTTAAACAAATCTTTGAGGTAGGCAACTTTTTTCTGGTTTCCTGATGAAGAAACAAAAACACAGGGAGGTTAAGTAACTTGCCCAGAGTCACACAGCCAGTGCAGGGTAGGGAAAGGATCTAGACCCAAGTAGTTTGACATGAGTGCTGCTATTCTTTTCAGGATGCCATGTTGCCTCTAGGTGACCTCTAACATTGCTTCCACTTCTCATTTTGACACTCTTCGAATGACCTCCCAATTCTGGAATGTGGGTGTCCTAGCAAGGCATCTCTTTTGACAGCTCTGCACCACACATATCTCCTTTCCTTATTACACAGGATCCAGTTATTTCAACGATCCAAATCCTTGATGCTAAGGGCTAGGAAGGTGGTTAAGTTTTCCTAAGAGAGAAATCAAATATTTTATACATGACCTCCGAGAATAAACTACTTGAAATAAGGTCAGCAACCTAACCCCTTAGAAATTCTGCAGAAGGCCAGTCTGTTTTATAAACCGATGTGTTAGCCATGCTCCTCTTTCTGAGATTACAGAGTGATTTACTGCCTCTGAGCATTATTCATTCTACCTGTAAAGCCCTTTTTGACTATTGGTCCTTGATCATATGCTCTGCCCAGGCTAGGTTTGGAATTATTAACCTCCTAGGGCTGTGTTTATGAGGGCCTTGCGGAAGCACTGCTAAGGTTCAACCTTATATGTGCATTAACTCAAGGAGAACTCAGGGAAACCTAAAGACAGGCTTATGATGAATGTTGTTATGAGAAATGCCCAAGAAACATATGGGCATTTGAAGAGATTAGACACTTTAAAGCATCATTAATCCATCCTCAACCTGTTTGACTTTTGACCCAGCTCTGGCACCTGACTGCAAGAGGGCTGTAGGCGAGAGACCCCCTGCCTGGGTGGTAGCTGGCAGAGGCAAGGTGGCTGCCATGGGAAATGGAGAAGCAAACAGCTTCCCTAAAGGACACTGAGATGAGAAGCAGCTAGAAGGGGGCCAAGGGACCAGGATACCTGGCAGAGAAAAACAGCCTCCTTGCTCCAACCCCATCATTCCTCTCCCCAGCCTCTGCCAGCTCTGCCTCGAGGGTCAAGGGGCTCACGGGAGACTTCAGGGCTCCCGTTGTCCAGCTCCCTTCTTTCTCTCCAATTCTCCTCCCGGCTTCTTTCTCTGATTCCTTATGTTCCCTGCTCTCCTAATGGCCTTATGCTGCACTACATACCAGCTGCCCTCAACAACATTCAATCTGCAACCTCCAAGTTACACATTTTCCTTGTACACTCGTTCCCAGAAAGTCTTTCTTGATTACATACTGACATAGAAGAAAGACAGGACCAGGAGGATTGGAGAATGTCTTTATTTCTATTTAATTACTAAATTATTTAGGTTTTTATTTTCCTGATCCTGATTCTGGCTCTTGCTTAACTACTAACTGATAGCACTTGTTCTTCAAATCACTTTTTATACTTTCCCAACAATTCACACCTGATGATTCCCATCACTCTAGAGCTAGGATACAATCATCAAGGTTTTAAACATGAGGAACTTCTGTTGACTCTCACTGAGTAGCAGATATTTGGGATTTGGAGATTAGAGCGTGAAGCGAGGGTGGGTTGCATATTTCATTCAGTGAAGGTTGTTGCACTTAATCTGGTCTTACGTCCCTTACGATTAGAACAGCCTTGCTTTGTCAACCTTAAATGTATCATGATGTCGTGCTCTCCATCCCAGGAGAAATGCAGACTTTCATCGCAGTACCTACTCCTCTGGGGAATCTCTCACAGCCCTTCAAAACGGTCACCCTCCGATCCTCTCATGCTATAGTAGGACGATCTGGGAGGGTGGGTAAAATCCATCTGTTCTGACAGACAAGGAAACTGACGTCAAGGGGGAGATGGGGCTTCGTCAGAGTCGTGTACCTGAGGGAAAGGACCAAGCACAAAACCTAGAACCCTAATCTCCAGTCCTCCGTACCTCCTGCTGCTATGCACAGAGGGGTTCTCCCCTTCCTGAGCCTCCATGCTGACCTCCAGGCCGCTGCCAAGTGTCATTCCCCGATGGCGTGTTTTTAATCTACCCCCTCCAGTATCTCCAGCAGTGAGGTTAGTGTTAGTTGGCCATTCCGTTTGTCTTTGGTTCTAATTATCAGCCCTGCCAGGGTCCCTCTCTTAAGCAAGAGGCCTGTTTTCATCAGCATCTCAAGTTGGCTGATTTCTGAGAAGGATATAGTGGTATGTGTCAGAAGCAGCTTACATCTTGACTTCCTGTCGGGATGATCAAAACTGATTTCTACCAGGAGCCTAAGAAAGGTGATCCAGCCATCTTCTACCCCAGATGCTCCTCTGGGGTAGAAGACAAAGCCCCCCGGGGTGCCACTACACTCTTTCTTTAAATTATATGGACTTTGAAACAAGTGATCTGTTTAGACCCTTGGACCAATTAAGGGATAAGAGAGAGAATGTTTACTGTTCTTTGTTTCTTCGATGAACTCCATAAGGAAAAGAAAAAGAAGTAGGCGTCTATGTGACCCACTATTCCAGTGACCTGGAGAAGAGGTGTCATCTGTCAGGTCAGCCTCTCACCCAACTACCATGCTAGCCTTCTTGGAACACACTGATCCAAAGAAGGACCTAAAACAAAGAACGCATATGGGAGGTGCCCAATAAATGTTTGTTGAATGAATGAAAAAGAAGTTTGAACGTCCTACGGTATCTCTTCAGCTTTTAGATCACCCTCACGCTGGACCAGAGGCTAAAAGAAACAGAAAAGAAAGTAAAATGAGTTTGGCACCGAGACAGGGTAAAGTTGTGTCTAAACACGAGATAGAGATTGTGTTCGTTCTTAGCGTCCCAGATTCTCCAGGTGCAACGACTCAGGAGATAGTATTGGCAGGCAGAAGAGAATGAAAACTCATTTCCAAGACCCCCAAACCAGTGAAAGTGTTCCATCTCCATGATCCAAACATCTAGGCCTATTCTTGACCAAAGGAAAGAGAGAAAAAATTCCCTCTCAGGAAACCCAAATTCTTGCAGAGCTGAAGAACTGTTTCACAGCTTTAGCTAAACAACGCCAGCTTGATTATCAAATATTAGAATTGGGAGAAACAAGCACTGATGCAAGTAGAAGAATATTCTGCTGCTGATTTAAAGACAAGTGAATCGCTAAATATTTTTATTAGCAGCAAATTTGCTGCTTGCTGGAACTAATTTCACGCCCTGTAGATATGGTGCTTAAGTTGGAAATGGCGTTAAATTGCTCTCTCCTTGAGGCGGGTAAGGCTTCTGGTGGCAATCACCCCTAAATGGCACAGACCAGGCCGCTCCTCTAAGACAGGCAGCTTTGGAGCCAATCGCAGGGAAGTCCGCAAGGAGTTCTTCCTTCTTCCCAAGAAATGTTTGTGTCTCAAATATCCAAACCTTTCTACAAGGGAGTTGACTAGAAAGGACCATTCCTCTAATGGATTGGTCCAATGGACCGTTCCTTCTTGGATTTCCACCTCAATCTTTTCTCTAAACTCACAGAACGCTTTTAGTTAGTACATCCAACTGTCACTCAGTTGTAACTTAGAGGGTTTCTTGTGTGTTAGTCCTATCGCTTCAACTGTACCATACAGCTCCTAAAAAGGAAAGATCACATTCTCCAGCCAGAATTGGAACCAAAGTGAGCAAATGGGCCCAACTTGCAGGTCAGGGAGGTGGAAAAGAGAACTGATGCAAAGACGGTAGCGCAAAGGGTGAGACCAGGTGAGACCAAGGAGGAACAGAAAATGCAGAGGTCGCAGCTGCCCCGGGGAAGTGAAAGTACATGAGCAACTGCAGTGGAGGCAAGGCCAGCTCTGAGGGTCAGGGAATTGCTGTGGCTCAGAGGTCAGAGCCAGAGGACACATTAAATAGTGAAGGTCAGAGCAAGCTGTGAGTGAACAAATAAAGCAACAGAATACAGAACACAAATACCTAAGGGGAAAAAAAGGGCAAGAGGCCCAAAGGTCAAAGCAACAGTCAAAAATGCGGAGAAGCTGAAGAAGTAGGAGCAAAACACACACAGAAAGGGGGGAAGGGAGAGGGGTGGACTGGGAGTTTGGGGTTGGCAGATGCAAACTCTTACATTTAGAATACGTAAACAACAAGGTCCTACTGTATAGCACAGGGAACTATACTCAATATCCTGTGATAAACCATAATGGAAAAGAATATTAACAAAGAATGTCTATATGTGGATAACCGAGTCACTCTGCTGTACAGCAGAGATAGTCACAACATTGTAAATCAACTATACGTCAATTAAAAAAAAATACACACACACACACAAAGGTTGAGGTGCTCATTAAACAGATGCTTAATAATTGGTTAATACCAGAGTCAACATGGGTTCACTAAGGATAAGTTTGCCAAACTGAACTCATTTCCTGTACAGTAGAGTTATGACCTTGATACATCAGATCACGTTGCTCGAAGACTTCTGATTTAGCTAAACTCTTCACCTACAGGCTAAAGCCTGAATTCCTTAACATGGCATTCATAACCCTTCGCACGCTGTCTCATTTTCTGCCGCTCATTTCCCTGACACTGGCACTCCATCTACATTAGAATATTTGCTGTTCCTGAACCAAAGACATTCACTCTTCCATGGTTGGCTTATTCTGTTTCTTCAGTCTGGAATATCTTTCCATATCCATTCTCCACTTATCTCACAAAAATCCTACATATCTTTCAAGGCTCTGCTAAAATGTCACCTCTTTTTTTTTTTAAATTAATTTATTTATTTACTTCTGGCTGTGTTGGGTCTTTGTTGCTGCACGCGGGCTTTCTCTCTAGTTGCGGCGAGCGGGGGCTACTCTCCATTGCAGTGTGCGGGTTTCTCATTGCGGTGGCTTCTCTTGTTGCGGAGCACGGGCTCTAGGTGCGTGGGCTTCAGTAGGTGTGGCACACAGGCTCAGTAGTTATGGCTCGTGGGCTCTAGAGTGCGGCCTCAGTAGTTGTGGCACACGGACTTAGTTGCTCTGCAGCATGTGGGATCTTCCCGGACCAGGGCTCGAAGCCATGTCCCCTGCATTGGCAGGCGGATTCTTAACCACTGCGCCACCAGGGAAGTCTAAAATGTCACCTCTTGTATGAAGTCTTTCTTTCTCCTCTTCCCCCTATGATGAAGTAACCTCCCCTTTCTCTGGGTTCTCTATATACTTTATTTATACTGCTAATATTAATATGAAGTTATATACATGACATATTATCTATTATATTTTATATTGAAAAAATATATATACCTCTACTACAACTTTGAGGTAATGCATATTTAATTATACACATCTTGATTTGGAGTTGGTGTATATATGAATGTCACCTCTATGAGTTCTTTAAGAATGATATCTTGATCATTTTTTGAGTCCTAAGCACCTAACACAGAACCTAGATGGGAGATCAACAATAAACATTTACTGATTTGAATGGGAGAAAATGCCAAATACAATGTATCTTTAAAGTAATCACATGAATAATGTTGTAAAATGGGTCATTAGGCAAAACTGAAGCTGTCTGAACACATATTCAGACTGGAAGGAGGTCTCCACTGATACCAAGGTCTATCCTAGACAATATTTTTATTAATGACCTGGATTAAAACATACAAAAAATGTTTATCAAATGTGCAGGGAGGCCGACTAATATCATAAGAAAGAGAATCAAGACTTGAAAAATGAATCTAATAGGCTGGAATCTAGTGGTCTAGAAAACTAAAAAGTAACATTTAAATAAATGTAAAGGCCTGTGTTTAGATTTCAGAAATAAATTGCACATACTGAGTACAGTGGAGAATTTACTTGGCAGTAATTAGTGTGCAGAAGAATTAGAAGCTTCAGTTAATCAAAAGCTTTAAAAGCAAACAGTGAGATGTGACCAGTAACAAACTAAGGTCTTCAGAGTCCCTGATGGTCACAGTGTGTCCAGCTCAAAAGAAGTTATCGCATCACTGTACTCCATACTTTTAGAGCTTATGTGAAGTATTATGAGCAATTCTAGTGCCAGATTCTAAAAGATGCTTTAATAAACCACAGTTCATCCAGATAGCTGTGACGGGGATGGTAAAGGAGTCTAGAATCAATGAAATAAAGAATGAGGGAACTCTGTGTGTGCTTAACTTGGAAAAGTGAAAACCAAGGGAAGGTTTCACTGTATCCTCAAATATTTTTCAAGTGGCCTTTCATGTGTTGCTACAAATGGCAAAGCTTAGATAGAATGAGCAGGAATTATGAGGATGCAGAGTTTGGCTCAATGTAAGACCTTTCTCAGGTTTATAGCTATCCAACAATGAAGTGGGCAGCTTTGGGAGGTTGAGAGCTCCCCAACCCTGAATATATTCAAGCAGAGGCCAGAGAAGCAGATAAATATCTATAAGAGATTTATGGAAGAGCTGTCTCTGTGTATGTGTGTGTACCTTATACAAAAAGTATAAAGACCTTCTCTTGTTATATCTTTCAGTGGCTCATCAGAATCGGCAGGTCAATGCTTAGATTCCTTATCAGGCCACACAAGCCCTTCATGACACAGGCCCCCGTGACCTCTCACTTCATCTTCTACCCTTTCCTGCCTTCCACACTGCCTACCACAGACACTGAACTCCTGTCCCCGCACCTGTTCTGCTAGTCTCTCTTATACTGCAAGATATTTGTATATGCTGTTCCTTGTGCCTGGAACCTCTTCTCTCTTATCCCTTATTCCAGTCATCCATAAAGGCCCAATTCAGCATCACCTTGGAAACTTTCCTTGGCCCCTCTAATTCCTCCCCTGTAGGTAGGAAGTACCTCAGATTTGCCTGTGATGTAGCCTTTATCACACAGGGTGTTTTCTTGTTTGTCTTGAAAGTAGAATGTGAACAAGCTGAAGAAAGGCACTGTATCTATCTCCACACCCCCATTTCTAGAACACCACCTGATGGATGGGGGATGCTCAGTTCTTAAAGTGAATAGTATCAGGCCCTTATTCCTTAGGTCAAAACACAACCAAGGTGCCAGGCAGAATCTGGAGTTTAATAAGTGGGCAATCAGTTCAGCTCCGGAAACAGAAGGTTTGGGGAAACGACCATTCAGGAATGGCCATCCTTCTCACCGCAGATGAGATCACACACTGTGCTTTCTTTTTCTTTAAGGAATCTGGCTTCACCCTCTTCATTCCTCAAGCTTCCTGCTCTTTGTCACTCCCCTCCTTCCTTCTCTCCTTGTCCCCTGCTCATGTCCTGACTCCCCTGTCTCAACCTGAAGAATATGTTGGCAAAGCAATCAAAGAAGCAATTCTGTTTATAATCATGTATTTATTAGATAAACTTAAGTCACATCTACTGCCCTCAGGGCCTCTGAGTTTGTGCATCAAACTCCTATATTAATATTTTCTATTGGGGATAGCTTGGTATGGTACCCAAAGGTTAGCAAAACAAGGTTCTGGGGCAGAAAATTCCAGAAATGAAATGTTCAAGGTTTGTTTCCTTCTTATGGACAGGGACCTTCACCAATTAAAAAATATGGGATATTTGTGAGCCTGCACTGTCATGCTGGGCCACACCTAGGTACTTGTGTGCCTCTGAGAGAATTAGATCCCTAATCCTGATTTAGCTCTTAGAGCTTCTTCCTAAGTATCTGGCCTTTCAATCCCAGAACACAGCACCGATCTATAAAAAGCCCTTTCAATTTGAACAGCTGAGAACTCAAATAAGATTTGTACCCATATTTAAAAATCCCTCAATTCCGGGTCTGACCATCTCCTTTTGCTCAGAGCTCAAGAACCATGGCTACACTGCCCGCAGCCTCAGCTTGACCCTGTTCTAAAATACCCCGAAAGAAGGGATGAGAACACTCATTGGTGTGACCCCCCTGAACAGCAGCACTTTTCAGCTGCTCCTCGGGCACAGTGAACTCTCCATCCTGTAAGGCAGCGTGGGGCTCAGGCCTGCCATGGGCTGTAGAAATGTCTCAAGACTTCTGCTAGTCCAGAAACCACACGGTTCTTCTAAGACTCTCGCGCTTTCCCACAAAGCCTCATGTGTTTCCTTCTCCCACCCACCACAGGTCCCGTATAGGCAGCAGCTGCGTGTTGCCACAGCCAGCTTCCAAGCAGCTGCCTGGTGTCCTGCCTCTGGGGCTGCAGTCCTCTCCTCCTTCCCCAGAGTGGAGGAAATCAGACCTCACGGAATCCTTCTCCTGCCAGCCGGCTGTCTATCAGCTCCCTGGACAGGATTACTGGATCACAAACCCAGCCCAGGGCGGGGCCGGTGGTAGCAGATTCTCTTGCTGTTTGATCCTTTGTATCCCCCTCCGTGTCTGTAGGAGGACAGAGGGACCTGAAACTCCACCTTATCACCAGCCTTGGCACTCTCCAGGAGAGGACTTCACAAAGAACAGAGAAATCCCACCCATCCTACAGGTGAGGAGAAATAAAATGAGCCCTTTCACTCGACATCCTGGGGAGGAATCACCCAAAGCCGGTGAGTGGCTTCGTGTTATGGGAATCAGGCCCCGTTCTGACCACAGACTACACTAACTGGCACCCAGTCAGTATTTTTGACAAGTCAGATCACGTCACTCCTCTCTGCAAAGATCCTCCAATGCTTCCCATGTCACCCAGGAGGAAACTCAAGCCCTACAAGGCCTGGGCAGGAAATGAAGCCTCCTGCCCTCTATTACACTCTTTAGAAAACAGAGGTCTAAAAGTGAAGCCTGAGATTCACATAAATCAGCCACTCCCCATTTACCAGAACTCCAGCTTCTCACTCGATGATGAGCATAATCAAAGTTCCACTCCCTCTCTGTTCACCAGCCTTTTCCTCTTTTTCAGTTTAAGAATTAGACCCTCGAACGCCTCGTCGGCAGGAAAGGCCTTTCCAGCTATCAAATAAGCCAAATGAACCCAGTCTTCTCATGGCTGAGGACCCTAAAACATTTCATTTGATACGTCTGAATGGTAAAGCTGACCAAGTTCTTCCTTATTTGGGCAAAACAGCCCTTGCAGAGAACAGACAAAATGCCTGGCTCCCAGCTGTTGAGCCAACAGGTTGAATTTTCTCTGAAGAACATTCTGATGTGTAAGAACTGGCAAATAAAAATCAGAAATCAAAAGCATGTTACTTGTCTCGTCCATTTCTGAGTCCCGCCAAAGAGGGACTCTCCCCCTTCTCCAAACCCCGGATGGCAGGGGTTTTCACAAGACAGTGCTGCAGTAATTCTGAAGGAAGCTGTCCAGGTTTGCATTCCGTTCTATTGTCTTATCCTGTCAGCTCCCTCATCTCCCAGAATCCAGGCTTAATAATTTACAGCGGAAAGACATTTAATAAATAAATGGCCAGACTGGAGCTGTCAGCTCTGCACAACGTGGCTGCTTGCATCTTCCGCTGGGCATCAGCGCTCACTCTCCCGGCTTGCTTCAGCTAAAACAATCCCATTTGCTATTTTCATAAAATTAGTTCCTCTGCAGTTTCTATTAATCAGAACGTTCTTTGGAGAGAATTATACTGGGATTTCATCACCCTCTGAGTTCAACGGTTATGTGAATCTGATGAATTTTTATCACCTCTATGAGTGGCAGAAGAGGTAAAACACACACACACACACACACACAACTTGGGTGGGCCGATGTAAGCGAGCAAAGAGCTCTTCTCTTTATCTGCTGAAGTCTTACAGACCTGAGAACCTAGACCAGTCTCCCCACACACATCTGAGCAGCTTTCTCCCCAGAACACATCTTGGGGTTATGGACTCAAAATCTTATGAAAACCATGGATACCACCGATCCCCCCAGAAAAGCCCACATATGCACATATACAATAAACCTTACCTTTTGGTGGGTTTGTGGACACCCACCTCCCCTCTCCACACGTATGGCCCATCCATGGGCTCCAGAGTAAAAACTGTGTCTTATGCTTTTCTAATTGTCTTTACCTCCCTTAAGAACCTTAGACTGGAATAGAAAGTCAGCCGCCTCTGAATTCCTTTGTTGAAAGAGAAAGATTATTTTTAAAGAAAGCACATAAAAGTGAGAAAGTTTTTCAGGATGGCCATACTCCTTTTGAGAAATGAGAAAAGTGGAAGACAGAAGACAACTTATATTGGCTGAAATAATGAAAGTCCAAGTATCCATAAATTGATTATGGTGCAGTATATTTGGATGAGACATGAGATCAAAATCAGGAAAGTTTTTGATTAACTCTCCTTGCCTCCAGATTATATAACATCGTTCCCATCATAAGTAAGATAAGCTCCATGTGAGAAAAGACACTTCAATGAAAAAAAAACTTAGACCAATGGAACCACGGTTCTAGTACCAGTTTTGTCCACTGACTATGTGATTTTTTTAAAAAATAAATTATTTATTTATTTTTGGCTGTGTTGGGACTTCGTTGCTGTGCGGGGCTTTCTCTAGTCGCGGCGAGTGGGGGCTACTCTTCATTGCAGTGTGAGGGCTTCTCATTATGGTGGCTTCTCTTGCTGCAGAGCATGGGCTCTAGGCACATGGACTTCAGTAGTTGTGGCACGTGGGCTCAGTAGTTGTGGCTTGTGGGCTCTAGAGCGCAGGCTCAGTAGCTGTGGCGCACGGGCTTAGTTGCTCCGTGGCATGTGGGCTCTTCCTGGACCAGAGCTCGAACCCGTGACTCCTGCATTGGCAGGCGGATTCTTAACCACTGCGCCACCAGGGAAGCCCCTGACTATGTGATTTTTAAGAAGAAGCAACTTATCTCTTTCAAGGTAAGATTTTTTTTTTTTTAATTAACACTACATGATTTCAAAAGTCTATTTCAGTTCCAACATTCCATGAAAACTGATTCATTAGAGACCTCTAAGATGGTAAGGAACAAAAATCATGGCAAGTTTTAGTTTGCAGTTAGGCAAGAGCAGTTTGCTAAAAGCATGGACCATTTCCAGATGCCTGGAGGCGTAGCTACAGAAGATTTACTTGATTTGACCCTGGCTCCTCTTCCCCAGTCTGTCCCGTGAGTAAAATGATCCTTGCTGCAGTGTACGTCGTAAGGCTAACGGAAGAATAATGGCAAATACAAAAAAGCGAGGTAAGGACGAATGAAAACGTGATGTTATTACAAGGTGGTTCGGACTCGGTTCTCTTCAGGAGGCTTGTTAGGGACCCTTGATGACTGGGCCTGACCCCCTCTCTGAGGCCTAATTTTACTTGCCCCCAAATCCCGCGGTCCGCCGGAGCCAGTAGGTCGGGAACTGTGAAGACCATTATACTCCGGAACAGGCACTAAGGTCTAGAAAGGAAGAAAGGGGTGGCCGGGACTCTCCGCCTCAGAGCACTGCGGTCCTGCCTCCATGGTAACAGCGAGGCAAGCCGGGAAAGCAACTCTTCCGCCCAACAACCCGCCCTCAGGCTAGACTGACCAATGGTCCCGTGGGTTACCTAAGGGACGGTGTGATTGACAACGGGGTGGGGCGAGCGTGGGGAGCCAGGACTGTCTCTATCCAATAGAACATGAGGCCGGTTCCAGGACCAACAGGCACCGACCAATCGGAGTGCGTAACGGAGGGCGACGTGCCCACCCACCACGCTCCGCGTTGCCCGGAGCCGCGGTGGGTGTAAGCAAATGAGGGGGAATTTGGGAGTTGAAAGAGCGGCGCTGATTAGCCAATCCGGAATTGCCTGGATGAAAGCCCACTTGTGATTCGCCCTGAGTAGACCAAATCCCCTGTGGGCTGAAACAGGCCGGACTGAGAGGTGTGAGTAGGGGACCCGGGAAATGGGGAGCCAGGTGAGGGGGATGGGGGTGGAAGTGAGATGAGTGGAGGTGGCCGCGGAGAGGAGAGAATGGCAGGGGATGGGGCTGAGACGGCTAGAGGAAGGCGTGGGCGGATGGCGGTGCAGGGACCTCTCAGGCTACCCTCACCGCCGATCTGGACCCAAGGCCTGGCGGCCAATAATTGCTGAATTGGGGGTGGAAAAGGCAGGAATGCTTTATTTCTCATGCTCTTAAGAAAGTGAAATGTCAGTGCCCGATTCGAAATACCTTGTGACCGAAACCTTAATCTCTCTCCCAACTACTGGTAGATAGCGGGCGAAAATTCTGAAGATGAGATCTGTGGGCACTGTTTTCCTGTCGCCAGTTTGAATCTGCGACGGTGGGGGGGGGGGAGGGAAATTAGACTAATACCTTCTCCCAGTTAAGGGAGGACAGAGTTGGGTTTTGGGGGAGGGCTCCTTCTTATGAGAGAGAAAACCTAAAACGTTATCTCCATTCAGGAAGATGTAAGAAGTTTGCCGTGCTTCCTCAGTCATGCCCTATTCTTAGTTTATAATTTAACTAAAGTCAGTGTGATCACTAGGAGTATAAGAAGGTTAACTCCAAATCTCAAACTTTTAAACACTTTCCCCCCAAATATTAAAGGCCCAGAACTGGTCCTGAACAGTTGGTCTACACAGTGTTATTGTCCATTATTTGCCTCTGCTCTGGCTGAGGCCAGTCTCCACATTATTCCCCAGATACTCAGTGGCCAATCTTGTCTCACCCTCTTTGTTCAAACTGTTTTCTCTCCGTGGATCCCCTTCCATTTCTGATTCACCTTTCCCATTCCTACCCATATGCCAGGGCCCAGCATTAGTTCTAGCTGTACCATGAAGACCCACAGTAACTCCAGCCAAAGCAATATTTCCCCCAAATAATACAAGTGAAGAAGTGCTCTGAGGACGACAGTGCTCCTGCAGATATGTAGTAGTAGTAGTATTTTTTTGGGAAATTAACTATAAATTAAGTTTGGCACATTGTCATATCTTTCTTTAGTGTTTCCTAATTGTTTCATTTGCTGTTGATGTTAACGAACCACAGGCTATTAAGGCAAGAGTGACATCACATTTCCTTTGTATCCTCAAAGTCCCTACCAGTGCTTAAATCAGACGGAGAAAGACAAATATCGTATGATTTCACTCATACGTGGAATAAACAAACAAAAATGAACAAACCAAACCAAACAAGAAGAAGACATAGATCCAGAGAACAGAGTAGTGATTATCAGAGGGGGAGGTGGGGAGGGTGCAAAATGGGTAAAGGGGATCAAATGTAGGGTGACAGATGGAAACTAAATTTTTGATGGTGAGCACACAGTAGGGCATATAGAAGTGGAAATATAATGTTGTACACATGAAACATATAATGTTATAAACCAGTGTTACCTCAATAAAAAATAAATCTTTAAGAAAGAAAAAAGGAAACAGTGGGTTACAGGAGTGAACTGCCCTTCTGGAAGATTCTTCTTCATTTTCCTTTATAGCTGTTCCAAACCTTCAAAGATAATTGGGCGGGGGGTCACTTGCACACTTTTTTTCTACTTCAAACACTTCAATAAGGTTTGAATTTTAAAATATTAGGATAATGCCTCTACTTTTATAATGAAATAAAATGCAAGTCTGGGAAAAATCAATTGTCACGCTACCAAAATGCCATCGATGTGTCATCATCTGTTAACGCGCTGACAGAAAATGGGGAGCAGTGTATCCGGATTACACCCTTCCACCCTTTTTCCTGCATGCTTCTGTGATTTGAAAGCGCATAGCGACTGTTGTCCTTTAAACACACCACTCGGGCCCCCAGCAGGCAGCCCTCCAGTGCCAGCTTCTGCACTGGGGTCAGTACCTCCTAATTCCTGCAGATTCTAAGCAGGGCTCATTCTCTTTCCTTCCTCCCTTCCCAGAGACAAACACTCTTCTGAAATTGCTTTCCATCATTTATGCCCACGTTTATGTTTACTGTATATGTGTAGCTCATAAACTATATGTATATTGCTATTTAGGTATTTTTAAAATTTTAAAGATACAAGTAGCATAGTACTGTGGGCTTCATTTTGCAACTTGCTTTTAGACTCAATATTGTTTTGAGATACATTCATTTCAATAAGGCTAGCTCAAGTTCATTCATTTTAAGTGTTCATTCTGAGTATATAATACCCATTCCCTTACTGATGGACATTTAGATTTTTTCAGATGTTTTGCTATTATGAACACCCTTCTACCTGTCTCTTTATGCCAGAGTTTATCTAGGACCATGGTTCTTTAAGGGGATGGTAATGCCCCTTTGGTCATTTTGGAATTCGTGAGGGCACCTCTGGTTATTATTGTGATTTTGGGGACACTACCAGGGTTTACAAAGAAGGTCTGGGGACGTTAGAAGTCCTGCAGTACACTGGACAGCCCCTCACAGTAAAGAATTGTCCTTCCTCCTGCACAACTTTTGAGGGTCTCACAGGATACTCATTTATAATGTGAGCCTAGAACCTAACTCCATTTTTTGTATAAACATAATGTATTTTTTGGCACAGTTTAATATAGTAAAATTTCCAGGAATGCACTCTAATGTAAATCAAGGGGAAAGTATGCTTATTTGTGGTTTGGAACTTTTTAACAAGAGTTGTTCATCGCTCTAGAAAACCCCGTACCTGAAGGCAGCCCAGCTCGTGGTATTTGAGTTGCCGTATAACACACCTACATCAGCCAGCATTTGTAGCTTTTGCGTTCATGGTGATTCTAAGTTTAGGTGCGAGCATCTGAGTGCGTTGCTTCCTTATGTATTCTAGTGTAGTCAGCCTGAACATTTGTATATTTAAACATATGCTGTTTTATTATGAATTACTTTCCATTTAAAATTGGCTTCTGCGTATGATATAAAGTAGAGATCTGGTTTTATTCTTTTCTGATTGGATAATCACTTGTCCCAACACTATCTATGAAATCCTCTACCCACTGAGTATAAAGCCAACTCTGTCTTGTGTGAAGTTCTCATAAATGCATGGATCTGCTTCTGGGTTCTCCGTTTTATTCCACTGGCTCACGTGTCTTTATGCCACTATCACACTGTTTTAATTACCTTGGTTTTATAATGTGTCTTGCAGCAGTTGGTAACACGAAAGGCAAGTTTCCATCCTGTTCTCAAAATTGTTTTCGCTATTCTTGGGCTTTTGCTTTTCCATATGAATTTAGGATCAGTTTTCAAGTTCCACAAAAAATTACTTTGAGATTTTGGTTAGAATTGCATTGAACTGATAGATTAAGGAAAATTGAGATATTTCAATATTAAACCATCCCATCCATTCAGGAACATGGGTTATTTCTCTATTCAGGCCTTTTAAAAATATGTATCTTCAAATAAAGTTTTATAATTTTTGCTATAAAAATCTTCATGGGCTTCCCTGGTGGCACAGTGGTTGAGAGTCCACCTGCCGATGCACGGGACACGGGTTTGTGCCCCGGTCTGGGAAGATCCCACATGCTGCGGAGCGGCTAGGCCCGTGAGCCACGGCCGCTGAGCCTGCGCGTCCGGAGCCTGGGCTCCGCAACGTGAGAGGCCACAACAGTGAGAGGCCCACGTACCGCAAAAAAAAGAAAAAAAAACTTCACATCTTTTGTTGGATTTATTCCTACTTATACATGTATACTTATTCATACACACATCTTTTTATTGCAAAAGTTTCAAATATATTCAGAAGTACAGAAAATAGTATAGCAAACATTCATGTATTCGCCACCCAGCTTCAACAGTTAACTCATGACCAGCCTTGTTTCATATTAGCCCCCGTCTTCTCCTCTCCCCTGAATAATTAAAAAGTTCCCAGACATCGATTTCTCTTATCTCGGGTGTGCGTGTGTGTGTGTACCTGTATATCAGAAATAATCTTTTAGCAATATAACCACAACACCATCGCATTTTTTAATTAATTAATTAATTTATTTATTTATTAATTTTTGGCTGCACTGGGTCTTCGTTGCTGCGCGTGGGCTTTCTCCAGTTGCAGCGAGCGGAGGCTACTCTTCGTTGCGGTGCATGGACTTCTCATTGCAGTGGCCTCTCTTGTTGCAGAGCACGAGCTCTAGGCGAACTGGCTTCAGTGGTTGCAGCAGGCGGGCCTCAGCAGTTGCAGTATGCGGGCTCAGTAGTTGTGGCTCACAGGCTCTAGAGCGCAAGCTCAGTAGTTATAGTGCATGGGCTTAGTTGCTCCATGGCACATGAGATTTTCCCGGACCAGGGCTCGAACCCATGTCCCCTGCATTGGCAGGCGGATTCCCAACCACTGCGCCACCAGGGAAGTCCCCACATTTTTTAAAAAACAATATTTTTCATTTAAAAACTAAACAGCAATTCCTTAATATCATCAAGTATCCAGATACTGTTCAGATTTCCCCAGTCATCTCATACAAGTTTTTGTATAGTTGGTTTGTTTGAATCAGGACCCAAACAAAGCCCATATATTGCATTTGTCTGGTATATCTCTTCAGACTTTCTTTGAAGTAAACTTTTTTGGAAAAAAAAAAAAGGTATAATGCACATACCGAAAAATATGCAAATCAGAAGTGTACAGCTAGATACAATTTAACAGAATTAACAAAGCCATGTAACCAACACCCAGATGAAGAAACAAAATTTCATAAGCACCCCAGAAGCCCCTTCAGGCCCCCTCCAGTCACTACTTTCTACAAGGGAACCACACTCCTGACTTCTAACCCCAAAATTAGTTTGACCTGGTTTTAAACATTATATATGTGGAATTATACAGTATGAACTCTTTGGCCTTTAGCTTTTTACACTCAATATTTGCGAAACACCCACATTGCTGGGTATAGTTGTAGTTTGTTCATTTTTGCTGCTTTCTACTATTCCATTGTATGAATGAAGAGATTGTATGTATAATACCACACTTTATCTATTCGACTGATGGATATTTAGGTTGTTTCAGTTTTTAACTATTTCAAATAGGGCTGCGTTGAACTTTTGTACATGTCTTTTAGTGAACTTATGTGTATATGTCTGTCGGGGACACACCCGGGAAGAGAAGAGCTGAATCTAGGGTTCATGGACATTCAGCTTTATTAGATATTACCAAGGAGTCTCCAAAGCGGTAGTAACAACTACTGGTAGTCTACTGGTAGACAGTCACCAGCAGGGTATGAGGGTTCCAGTTACTCCACATCTTTGTCAACACTTGGTGTTATCTGTCATTTTCATTTTAGCCGTTCTGGTAGGTGTCTAGAGGTACTGCATTTTGGTTTTCATTTGCAATTTCCTGATGACTAATGAAGTTGGGCACCTTTTCACGTATTTGTTGGCCATTTGTATATCCTCCTTGTCAAGTGTTTATTCTTAGCTGCTTGATCTATCAGTTTCTGAGAGAGGTATATTAAAATCTTGCACGAAATTTGTGGGCTTTTCCATTTATTGCGGTGATTCAGTTTTGGCTTTATATGTTTTGAGGCTTTGTTTTAGGTTCATGTGTTTTGAGTTGTATTTTTTTGTTAAATTATTCCTTTTGTGACTGTCGTTATTAATAATTTTCAAAGCTTTACATTCCGTTTTGCTTGATACTGATATTGCTTTATCAGACTGTATTTTGTTTTGTTTTGTTTTTTTCTTTTTTTTTGGTAATTGTGGTAAAAAACACATATATAAAATTTACTACCTTAACCATTTTTGAGTGTTCAGCAGTGTTAAGTATATTCACATCATTGTGTAACAGATCTCTAGAACTTTTTCATCTTGCACAACTGAAACTCTGTATCCATTGAACAATTCCCCTTTTCCCCTCTTTTTGTTTTGGTAGTATTTGCTTTGTATGTCTTTTTCACTCTCTTTATTTTCAGCCTCTCTCTCATTATGCTTTCTGCACAGCTTTTATAAAGAGCTGTTCAAAAAAAAATCTAATATAAGAATCTCTTTTAATAGTCAAGTGTAATCTGCTTACATTTACTATGATTACTGTTATATTTGGGCTTATTTTTACAGTCTTATTCTGTATTTTCCTTTGTTTCTTTCCACTCCTGCCTTCTGCTTTCTTCCTTTATTTTTCTCACTCTACTAGTATGGAAGTTATTCATCCTATTTATGTTATCTGGTGTTTAACATGCATGTTTAGCTTAACAAAGCCTATAGGTAAAATCATTAACTCTCACCTCCTCAGAGCAAAATAATAACTATGGAATGATTTAACTTTGAGCTGTCCTTTCTCACCTTCCACTTGTCGACAAATATTTTAATTCTTCCTTGTTTTTAACTCATCAAGAAATTAGTCCTTATCATTAAAGAAGTCTTTACTGTCAGTATTTACTAATATTTTTCTCACCTTTCCTCCTTACATCTCACACCTTCTTTCTCAGTTCATTTTCCTTCTTGGTGAAGTATATCTATGCGAGCTGAACTCCATTCCAGTCTTTGTATGTCTGAAAACCTCTATTTTACACTCACTCCAGTGGGAACCTTGCATGCTGACCTCCCTCCAGAGAGGTTTCCATCTGTCTATGCTGGGATCCCATGGGCTTCTCACTGTTCGTGTAGTTTTCATGTTACTCTTACTACTTGGGATTCCCACACCTCCATGCTAGTGGGATCCGAACCCCTCTCCCGCATGTGATGAAGGATGGGGATGCAGATTTCTCTTGGGTTGTTCTTTTCTCACCCATAGGCTCAGGTACTTGGCCCGCTTTCTTCCAGCCACGTCAGCATCAAATTTTTTAGTCCCTGTTTCAAAGACAGCTGAGCCCTTACAGAACCCATTTTTATACCTTGTTCTCAGTTCTAGTTCTCTGTATCATGGGTCTGAGGCCTCACCTGTTGAGGAAAGGACCACTCCTAAGGTTTGCACCTGGTTCCAGGACCCCTGCAGGTCTTTGGGCTCAGCTCCTGCGTACTATCCAGGCTTTGAGTTACATTTTTGTTTATAGTACTTAAGGATTTCCCTTTATTGCTTTCAAGCTGTGCTGTGTATTAAATTCTTTTCATCTATTTTATTAAGCCTTTCTATGTGTTTGCTGTTGTGTGGGGTAATTCCCGTGTCAGCTCTGTCCAGCATATTGACCAGAAGCCACAGTCATCTTTCTCTAAAATTAGATACGATCCCATCACTCCTTCATTGGACTTTTGTGGGCTTGTTAGCACTGCTTCATGTATTCATCCAACAAATATCTATTACTTACAACCTCTGTAGAAAAGAACCGGCGAGACTGTAGTGAGCAAGATACAAAGTCTCTGCCCTCCTGGAGTTTACTATTCCAGCTGGAGAGACAGAAAGTAAACCTGTGAACAATAAATCAGAATGTGAACTACAGTTTGCGAAGTGCCCTCTGAAGGGACTAGGGTGAAGGTGGGTTTCTTTAGCTATAGGATGGTCAGGGAAGACCGCTCTGAGGACGCTGTGTTTAAAGCTGGGTCAGAAGCATGAGGAGAAGCCAGTCCTGCAAATGGTAGGCGGCTTCTTTGCGGTCAGGGGTTCATTCCAGGCAGTGGAAACAGCAGGCACAAGGACCCAGAGATGGGAAAACCCTTGGCATATTGAGTTACTGAGGACACCCGACACCCCTGTGTCTAATGAGGGGAGAATGGGCAAGGGGGCCACGCCCATCTGCTGCCAGGCCTCTCTGCCCACCTCTCCCTTACTCTGTCCTCTGGCCATGGTTCTCTCCTAAATGGGCCCATGCAGAGTCACCTCCTTTGTAAAGCCCTTCTCACATCTCAATTCCCATTGCACTTTGTTTTTCCTGCTGATCAGAATGGAAAGTTGTCTGCATAACAGTGTTCTCCAATAGGTCTTAAGCTTCTGTCAGAAGAAATGTCTTGTTTACCTTGTGATCCCCAGCTTGTAGCAATGCTCTACAAGGTAGGTGCAAAATAAATGTTGACTGGGACTTCCCTGGCAGTCCAGTGGTTAACACCCCACGCTTCCAATGCAGGGGGCGCGGGTTCGATCCCTGGTTGGGGAACTAAGATCCCACATGCCTCTCCGTGTGGCCAAAAAAATAAATAAAATAAATAAATGTTGAGTGAATATATGTGGGGTTTTGTTGGTTAGCAGTTCATGCTTAGGACTTACTTTCCAATATCTTTATAACAGAAATTCTCATAGGTAATCATTTTTGTGGTATTTAAGCCATTAGGGTAAAGAAAACCATCAGCCTGAGGAGGAAATTGTTTGCTTAAGGTTTGCCTCTGATACTGAAAGGGAAAATCAGGGGAGGTACTATATGGTGTTACCCTGGAGTGGGTTGAATGGTGGCCCCAAGAAAGATATGTCCACATCTTAACCCCTGGAACCTGTGAATGGGACAGGTTTATTTGCAGATGCAATTAAGTTAAGGATCTTGAGATGAGATCATGATGGATCATTTGGGTGGAACTAAATCCAATGACAAGTGTCCCCATAAGAGATGGGACAGGAAGAAGACAGAGACACAGGGGAGGCCATGTGAAGACAGAGGCAGAGATTGCAGTGATGCAGCCACAAGCCAGGGAACACCTGGGGCCGCCAGGAGCTGGAAGAGGCAGGAAGAATTCTCTCTTAGAGCCTTTGGAAAAAAGTGTGACCTGGCTGACACATTAATTTCAGAATTCTGGCCTCCAGAACTGTGAGAGTATAACTGTCTGTTGTAAGCCACCGGGTTTGTTAATACTGTCCCATCACATCATACCTCAGTTACGTCTTCTGTAACGTGGATATGGTACCTACCTCAGAAGCTTATTGCCATGATTGAATGAGCTATATTTGTAAGGTACTTAGCACAAGTGAATGTTCAGGAACAGTGATGGCTCTTCTTCTTCTGCAAGGATTAGGAGTTCTGTCTTGTGATGCCTGCTGAGTCACAGCTCGCACCACAGACTTAACCCGAGAGCTACGACTTCTCGTGGGCCCTGGAGCCCTCAGGTCCTGGTACCTTTTACAGCCCTCGGTTAGGGTTTTGTATCAGGGGAGAATCCAGCTTGTGGGTTGTGGGAAGACAAACTCAGATTCCGAATTTGAAATGACCCACATGGAGCAGAAAGCAGCTTCTCAGTCCTCACCAAAAAGAAAGGTTTGGGTTCTAAATTTGTAATTCCTATTAAGGGACTCGACATTCCCAAAGACCTGTATTGACGAATCCTCCTACCACAGCAATCATCAAAAATTCCCCAGAATGAATTGGGACTTTCTGTGTTTGACCACCCACCAGGAAACCCAGGAGCGCACGGAAGCCTGGCGGTACCCACAGCACCAGGGACAGACAGCTCATCGGGCCGGGGGGTCCAGGCCTGCAGCTCTCAGCTGCCCCCCGCCGCATGGCTGGCACCGTGCTGGGCGTGGGGGCTGGCGTGTTCATCCTCGCCCTGCTCTGGGTGTCAGTGCTGCTGCTGTGTCTGCTGCTATCCAGAGCCTCAGGTATAGCTAGGTAAGACCTTCTCTCCAGCCAGGAGTCCCAGGTAAAAGCAATTAGAAGTGCAATCACTGATGCTCATGAAACGTTTAGAATTCAGAAGCTCATTGTTGTAATTACTGGCAGTTTGAATGAGTTGCATTTTCACGTCATCATAAGGACTAACTGCGTTATTTATGCTCGGATGCAGAGGTGGGAGGAGAAGGGGAGTGGTATCTGTCAGCTCTCAGTGTTGAGGAGATGGGGACACAGGGGATGGAAAGAGAATCCGCTTTCACTGCCTGTTGAGTTTCTTGGGGTTGTATGTGTGCGTGTTTCTTAATTGTTGAGATTTACAGCAGGCACTGGGTCCAGCCCCTAAGGCTCCCGACCTGGGCCCTGGGACGCTGAAGAGTCGTAGGTGACTTGGGCTGGCATTGACTTAAGAAAGAATCAGGCCATAAACTGACTCTAAGGTCACCATGGAGTCACATTCCCTGGCCAGACAGTGTAGGTACAAATCAGCAAGTTACATCATTTACTAAAGTTTTCTGGTTTAAAACACAGCACTTGGGGGATGAGCTGCTTCACTTTTTCCTGATCATGACTGCACAGAGGCAAAGATAAAAACCACCAATTCCCATTCTTAGGAATTTGGAGTTCCCAGGAATAAACAGGAACGCATCCCGCTGGTACCTGTCTGGGACGAAGGGTTTGGGGATGAAGGGGAAAACATTTCTAAATTCCCTGGGCGGTGTGGGCAGCACACTGGGCCCTGTTAATGGACTGAAACAGGATATCCGCCCAGGGAAGAGCCAGTCCCGGCCTAGCTGAATAGAGAGGAGACTGAACAGTGCTTTTAACCCTCTGTCTTTCACTCCCAGGTTCTCCGTCATTTTCGTGTTCCTCGGTGCTCTGATTATCACGGCGGTTCTGTTGCTCTTCCCCCGAGCCAGTGAATTCCCAGTTCCTGAGGCTGAGATGAAGGTAAAACCATGGGTTTTGTTTTGCATCCTGAGTTGTGTCTCTTCTTTCTCTTGCTCTGGACCTCCATCCTGCCCCACATGGTCCCTGATGCCAGGAGGGCGGAAATGTGTTAGAAAAATTGTAAAGTTGAAACCAGGATCAGGGGAGCTCAGAGGGAGTTTTAACCCCCTCCCCCCTCCCCCAGGAAGAGACAGTTCTTCCGATGCCCCCTTGCGACACCCCCAGGCAGCTATTTGCCTAATCTGTTCTCGTCTCCAGTTTGCATCAAGTGGAAAGAGCCGTAAGCCCAGAAGCCACCTCGTGGTGTGAGGGCCGGAGCCGAGCAGACAGGCGGGAAGAGCCTGTCCTGAGTAAGAGGCTCCCACTCCTGCTGGCCTTGGCTCAGAAACTCGCATCCCGGGCAGCACGTAGGCAGTGCTCTCCGGTGCTGAACGACATGCTTTTTCACCTCCGTGTGTTTGCGTTTTTCCACTTGTGGCATGGAGCGAGCACTGTCCATAGAGAAGAGCAGTGAGGAAGGAGGGGCGCTTCTCTGGAAAGCGGAAGTTGTAGAGGTTGGTGCGTTTAATACTAACAGCCTTTGGCGAGGCCCCTTTGGTCCTCGTTTCTAGAACCACATCTCCCAGCACCTACCTGTCTACGTGGATTTTTACCATCTCTCCTAGACCCCACCCATTCTGGTTCATTCCTGACTGGGGCTCTGGCTTTGCCATACAGAGCTGGTCTCAGGTCCCCACGATCTTGATCACAGTATTGACTTCCTGTGTCCCATTACTTTTTCGAGCAGCTTCTTTCCTCTGTTTTAATTTTTAAGCTGTCACGGTGATAACAGCTAACGTTTTTTAAGGCATCACTGTGTGCCAGGTCCTGTGCTAAGCCTGTCGTTTACAAGCTCTCATTTAAACCTCAGGACAACCCTAAGTGGTATGACACAGGTGCTGTTAGTGTCCCCAGTTCATAGGTAAGGATGCCGAGGCTGGAAGGGGTTAGGGTAACTTGCCCAAGATCATACATGTATAGGACGAGGCAGATCAAGGATTCAAGCTGAGGTCTGTCTTCAAAACCTTCCTTGTTGGGGACTCCACAGAATATTAGGGGCCTTCGCAGCAAGTGCAGAGGCAACCATCTTGACACTAGACACTAGACTAAACAAAATGATGTAACTCCTGAACTAAAATCGGCACTCATTTCCAGTTCTATCTAGGACTGACCGTGGCAAAAGGGAGGACATTCATTCTGAAAATTCCAAGGGAAATAATACTTACCACACAAAACTGAGGAATTATTTTCATACATGCCAGGTTTTTTTTGGTCACCATTTGGAAACCACTCTGACTGTGTCAGGACTGTGTGTGTGAGCTGGGGCGCAGACTCCCACCCTGGTTTTCCTGTCTAAAATGGGGAGAGCGGTGAAGGCTGCGTATTTCTGGATTGCTGTGGATGTGAACATTGGAAGAAGGGCACAGAGTAAACACTGTTTCAAAATCAATCCCTCTTTCCTCTGTCATATGAGTTTCAGACCCAGGAGAGCAGAATGGGCTTTGAGCAAAATATGTTCGTCAGCATGGCCAGCAGGATCTCATTTTCAGGTTTTGAGCACCAGCTCCTTCAGCAGCTTGGCTCAATACTGTATCAATAATACATGGCCTGGGCCTTGCTCACCCAGGCCTGCTAATTGGCTAATTAAAAAGGGAACCCTGTCGAACCAGCAAACATGCAGCTCGCGAGAGACTTGTTCAGTCCTGGAGCCAAGGTCAAGGTTATGTTAAAGCTATCTCAGCAAGCTGACCTTTGTTGTAAGTCGGCTGTCAGGGTAATCTCTGGAGCAGCCCTTTCCTTCTTGATGTCTTTGGAACTCAGGGATCACAGCAGAGCTCGGACTTGACAGGTGCTTTGTGTATCGCCACTGTATTAGTTACCTACTGCTGCTGTAACAAATGACCACGAAATTAGTGGCTTACAACACAAATTTACTATCTTATATAGTTCCGTAGATTAGAAGCCCCAAATCAGCCTCACTGGGCTAAAATCAAGGGGTTGGCAGGGCTGTCTTCCTTTCTGGAGGTTCCGCGGAAGAATGTTTCCTTGCCCTTTCCTGCTTCCGGAGGCCACCCTCGGCTTGCAGTCCTCTTGCTCCATCTTCAGAGCCAGCAAAGTAACGTCTCTCTGACTCTGCCTCCGTCCTCACATCCTTCTCTCTGACCCTCTCTCCTGCATCCCTCTACCACTTCTAAGGACCCTTGTGATTACACTGGGCCACTGTATTGGACAGTTCGGGCCAATCTCCCTATTTTAAGGTCAGCTGATTAGCAACCTCAATTCCATCTACAACCTTAATGCTCCTTTGTCATGTAATTTAACATATTCGGACTTTCTGGGGATGAGGATGTGGACATTTTAGGGCCATTGTTCTGTCAACCACAGTCGGCCTTCAGGTATTTTGGGTTCTCTTCAGGTGCTGGGTTCTGGAATCTTCCGGAAGCTGTGAAGTCCCCAGTCACTTGGTTTGTGCTGCTTCTCCCTTAAGTCTGTAGATTAAACTGCTTTTTCCTGCCCGGACTTAAGCAGCACCATTTGGATCTGCGGAAAACAGAGCTCTGGCTGTGAACAGTAGACAAGCAGGGAGGGCCAACACCAATCATAGGTTTATGTCAGCAAAGACCAACAGTTTCGGGGCCTCAAGTACAACTGGTTGTCAAGCAGCCACTGTACGAATTGGGGCAAGTTATCTCTCCTCTTCGTGTTTCAGTATCTCAGGAAAATGACTGTTTCCCCCAACCCTTGGAATGCTGGCTTACGAATTTTAGGGTTCAGAACTCTTCTGATGAAAGTTTTAGAGTCACCTTTTCATTTTGAAAATGACATCTCCTGAGTTGGCAATGGGTTGATGATGTGAGGGCTTGGGTCCTGGGTGTGTGGGGTTTATTATACTGTCGTATCTTTATGTATGTTTAAAATTCTCCATGATGAAAAGTTGACAGCCACTTAATGAGCCTTTCAGAGACCAACCAAGCAAACTTCTCATTAACTCTTTCCGAGAACTGATTTCAGAACAGAAAAGGACTCGTCCAGGGTCTTCAGAGTGTTTGTGAACCTCCTACTGGAGCCATTTGTTCCCTGGACTTCATTAAGCCTCTCTTTATCTTGTATTTCTGGCTCAGCACGTTGAAAAAAGGTTCTTTCTTATCCATTTGCAGGGTAGACTCAGGGCAGGATGTTACTGTAAGTTACAAATATGGACAGACTCTGGGCCCATTCATCAGAGATTACAGATGAGCACAGCCGGGGTGCGGAAGTGACAGTAATTTCGTTTTTGATGGTTCTTTCTCCAGATTGTAGATGCCTTTTTCATTGGCCGCTATGTCCTGCTGGCTTTCATCACTCTTGTCTTCCTTGGGAGCCTTTTCTTGGTTCTAATCCATCACATCGTGGAGCCAATCTATGCCAAACCACTGCGGTCCCACTGAGCCATCTTCAGGAAAACCAAGACCCTGTTCTTTCCCTCGCTTTGATGTCATTGATGAGCAGAAAGGTATTGTTTGGAGTCTTGTTTTGACAGCCTTCCTGCCTAAAGATTGGAGGATCATCTCTTCATCACTAAGACAAATCCCTTGAGTCCTGGCTTCCAGAAACAGGGTTGCAAAATTGCCCCTGGGGAGAGATTCTCACCAGTTTAAGAGGGATATTGCCATCTTCTTAGCACCTGTACCTCAGATTTTCCATCTCTTTTGAAAAGGAAATAGCAACAGGGATCTGCTTAGAGTAGGTTTTCAATGAAGACTTCAGTAAATGAATTTTGGGAAAAGGGGCACTTTGGCTTCTGCTGTCAAATCGACAGAAGAACTTGGTCCTTTTTGATACTATGAAAAATTGTTAGTTACGAGGTCAAGATCATTTGGGAAAGAAAGACAATCAAAGTTCAAAAGGTTATTTCAGTGTAATGACCTGGAGACGTATCCAGGCCCCGGTTATGGAGCACTCCGCATATCACGACACCGGGCTCCACAGAGGCCACGGTGTCGCTTCCCGCTGCTCCAAGAAAGCAAGCAACAGCAGCTGAAGGACTGGCTTTCACCTCGAACTCCTGGCCACCGCCTTCTAAACCTCGCATTGCTATATTTCAGGTTCACTCGGGGATTAGAGGCGGGGTATGGAAATGCCAGTTGTGTGTCCTGCTGCTCTGTCTCTCTGGATTCTTTTGCTTCCAGGATTTGGTGGCCTTTGTTGCCTTATTTGGTTACCATAAGAGTCCATTTGGGGTTACTGTCATCTCTTTCATCTTCGTAGCTCTTTCTCCAAAGCTGGTGAGGAATGTATATGCCCAGGCTTAGGTATAACTTTATACCTAAGCCCCCAGACCAAGTGAAATTTGTTAGTAACTAGAGGGGCTCTAGGCTGGTTCCATTTTGGAAGTCTCATCCTGGCTCCCTAGAGCTATTTGAAGAAGGAATTTCTGGCTTAAAATTAAGAACCAGAAAACAAGTTGGAAAAAGAACTTTGATTGAGTGCATGCTATAATGCCAGTAGTACACTAATCTTTTTTTTTTTTTTTTTAAACACAGATGTAAATGACAGGCTTGTGTGTTAAGGGCAAAAATATGCTTCGTACAAAGGGTATTTTAGCTCAGCCTGGCTTCTGTAGATCCTGTAACTACCAGCAGTGGTGACATGAATGATGGGTCACCTACCTTCATACGCCACGAAGTCATGTCCAGCCCTGAAAACGACCCTCAGGGTTGGGATCAGAAGTAGAAGTCTGGGAGGGCACAACATGAATTTCACTGAGTTCTACATGGGGGACCCCGATAATCAGTGGCTAATACGGCAGCCCTTGTGCTCACGGCCTTCCTGGGGACAGAGCTTAGAGGGCATCCCTTAAATACAAACAAATCATCTCAGGGTCCCATTCATCCTTCTTTGATCAATGGCCTTAGTGCAGGTGGTGCCACCCGGAGGGGATCCCGCGGCAACGAGACTGTGGTGATCCCACTGTCTGGAAGCGGGGGAGGGAGAGTTCAGGGCTTCTATATAAGAAGACAGGTTATTTCACAGCCTCTTAAAATTGCATCCTGACGAAAACCACATGAGCAGGACGCCACAACGTTCACAGCGGAGACGTTTCTCTGATCCACTAGGTGGCGCTGTCGCGAGCCGGCAGAACACACTTGGTAATTTTTTTGACAAGTTCCTTTTATTTCTCACTGGTAAAACAGAAGTAAAGCTAACATTCTTTCCTGATGCATGGTATCGGATATTTAATCTAAGAATTCATCAGAGTTATTGTACGCTGTTCAGTTGCTAGGGAACGCACTGCCATTCATGCCTGCTGCACACAGCAGGTGTCGGCACTCACTCAGCGTTGACTGTGCTCGCACTGGGTGTGAAGCATGGTCCTGGTGGAGTAAATCCACCCCAGAATGAGGCTCTGAGGCATCCAGGCTGTCTTCCTCACTCCATCCTGGGATGAAGGGATCCAAACCATTTTTAAATGTTTTTATTCTAACATAAAGTAATCCATTTCTTGATCTGTTCTCTAAGACATCAACTTTTCTGTCAGCTCTATCCTGTTGCTGCTGCACTTGAAGGGTTTTGTTTTGCTTTGATTTTTATTCATGTGTAAAGAAACCTGCTGCAATTATTTCACAGATGAAAGACAGGCAGAGAGATACAGGGGTTTAAAAAGTTGCCCAGGGGCTTCCCTGGTGGCGCAGTGGTTAAGAAGAATCCGCCTGCCAATTCAGGGGACACGGCTTCGAGCCCTGGTCCGGGAAGATCCCACGTGCCGCGGAGCAACTAAGCCCGTGCGCCACAACTACTGAGCCTGCGCTCTAGAGCCCGTGAGCCACAACTGCTGAGCCCACGTGCCACAACTACTGAAGCCTGCATGCCTAGAGCCCATGCTCCGCAACAAGAGAAGCCACTGCAATGAGAAGCCCGCACACCGCAACCAAGAGTAGCCCCCGCTCGCCGCAACTAGAGAAAGCCCGCGCGCAGCAACAAAGACCCAACGCAGCCAAAAATAAATAAATAAATAAAAATTTAAAAGTTGCCCAGCTTGTTAGTAGTGAGGCTCACACTTTGCATCGGGATCCTGACATTTCATTTCTCCGATGGTTTTAAGGATCCGTTTTGGCTTTCGAACAACTTCTTATTTTTACATTGGCTAACACTATTTCTTAGCTATGTGTACCCACCATTCCCCTGACCCGTATCCAAAAAATGTAAACGTTTCATTAAAGAATTCCTAATTAACAGTTATGGTACAAATAAAAAGCATTTTATCATGACTTCTTGGCATAAAGCTTCAAGTATTTGGCTCTTATTACATAGGAGCAAGTTACCAGACACGGGAATGGGAACCGCATGGAAATGAGTCTGGAGAAGCGCTGATTATCCTCGCGGGAGCATAAAAGCTCAGGATTGGAAGGGATGCTGTAGTCCATGGAGTTCAATCTTTCATCTCTATTTCCAACGCAATACTTCGGAATATTCTATTCTTCACTTGCTGAAATCACAATTTTTATTGTATTGAGCAAACACGTATGAGGCACTTTTCTAAGTGCCTTCTTAAGTATTAACTTATGTAATCCTTATAGCAACCCTGTGAAACAAGTGCTCTTAATACCCCCATTTCACAGATGGGGAACAGGCACAGAGGGGTGAAGGGGTTTGCTTGAGGTCACTCAGCTAGGGGTTAAACAGGACTCAGGACCTGAACTCAGGCAGCCTCAGTTCTTCACTTCCTTACATCATGTTGCTCCATAAGATGAAAACAAAGGAAAAGGAGGGACCAAGGAATACCAAGGAGAAGCAGTTGAATCTAGAGGAAAGTCCAGAATCTTAGGAATTGGCCAGGAATCCAGGGCAACACAGTTAGAAGCCACGTGGACCTCAGGGACAGCCTCACTGATCACGTCTGGTTTCGGGGTGGGGGGGTGGTTTCTGTGCTGTGAGACTTTGCTTAGAGATACCGGGGGAGCGGCTTGTGGACTGAGTATCAAGGATATACGCGGCAAGCTCTCTCTTCAGCTCTGTCTGCCCAGAAAGTTTGATACTTGGGTTGGTTTTCAGAGGTGCCAGTGGAAGAATCAGAGCCACAAGCCAAGAATGTGTGTTTGTTTCTCGATCTCTGTCTCTAGCAGACCACATTGGTTGCTGTTTACTCAAGGAAAAAAAAAAATTTCCCAGTCCCCCCACTCCCAGCCTGCTCAACACACACCCTCCTGCCTCAGTTTCCTGGGACCTAAGAAATGACAGCAAAGATCAAAGCTGGGGCCCGGCACCACAGACGGAATGAGAAAGTTCATTTTTCTGGTTTTCCTCACACACGTTGGATATTGTAAAGGGTGTACATTTAGCCCAGGTCCTGCCTTCAGGGAACTTGGGGTAGTTACACATGTGGCATCTACATGGTATCCGAATTCTCCATGGCCATCCTCGCCACTTTTTTTTTTTTTTTAAATCTTTGCAGATTTCTTTGCTCTTGCTGTCTTCATATTGATGTTGGCCCCATTTTACACTGGGAACATGTAATAGTTTCCTATTGCTGCTATAACAAATTACCACAAACTTAGCCGTTTAGAAGAATACCAATATATTATAGTTCTGGAGGCCAGAAATCTAAAATGGGTTTCACAAGGTTAAAATCAGGGTTTGGGAGGCTCTAGGGGAGAATCCTGTTTCCTTGTCTTTTCCAGCCTCTGGAGGCTGCCCATATTCCTTGGTCCTGCATCCATCTTCAAAGCCAGCAACTTCTGACAGTCCAGTGGTTAGGACTCGCCGCTTTCACTGAACCTGAGGACACAGGTTCAGTCTCTGGTCAGGGAACTAAGATCCCGGCACGTCACTCCGTGGCAGCCCAAAATTTTAAATTTAAAAATTAAAAAAAAAAATTTCTAAGCCAGCATCTTCTAATCTGATACCTGACACTCTTGCCTCCCCCTCTGATTTGTAAGGAGAGGTCCTTAACCACATCTGCCAGGTCTCATTTGCCGTGTAAGATAGCATTCACCGGTCCTGGCAGCTAGGCTATGGACCCCTCTGGACGAGGGGCATTATTCTGCCTACCCCAGCATATCCGGCCCCTCTTCCGCCTCTAAGGACTGCCTCCTTCTACCTTCCCTCTTCCATCCTCTCCGTACCCCACGCCTTCATGCAGGAGACCTGCCCCATTAGCTCCAGTGCCACTATCCAGTTCTCAGGGTGCCCACCCGACACCCATGATGTGTTGATAACTTCCCCCGACTTCACTCACAGTGGCCGCCTCCCAGTGCTGAGATCCGCCAGGAGCCGCTTTCCTCTTCTTGGCTTCTCCCCACCCCCTCACTAGCCCAGCCTCCCAATGGATCTCTAAAGGAGACATGCAAAGAGATACTGCTTTTTAATTACAAGTGCTATTGTAACATCTATAAGGAAGCACACTTTAAGCTTAATTGAGACCAAATGTGAAGTTAAATTAAATGAATAACTAATTAACGTAATGCTCATGCATTAGCCCCGAGTGAGTGCCGAGGCCCAGAGAGGGGGCAGGTCCTGGGCCTCCAGGGACCGTCAGTGCCCAGAGCTGCAGAGAGGGGTTGCGGGGCAGGGATCCTGGGCCTGGGACCCAGGTGTGCAAGGACCGATGTCAGGGCCCGGGGCCCCGGACTCCTACCTACACCCAGCTTTCATTTCTGAGGCCGGCCCCGAGCTCCCACACGCCCTGTGCATCTCCCTAGCGCCACACTGAGCCGCCGGCACCAGAGAATGTCTGTTCATTTTCCAGTCCCTGGGCCTAACACATTTAGGGGCTTGGTACGCGTCCGTTTTCACTTCCTTCCTGTTCATTCTTCTTTCTGGATGGTCACATTTGTTCCTCCATTGCCACTAGGATTGCCCTCCTGCCAGCCCTGGCCCTTCAAGGCTGGACGAGTGGACAGTGAAGGCTCTCAACTTGAGTCACCCACCCTGGTGTTTTTTGTCGCATCGTTTAAACGTTTCCCTGTTCCCGTCTTATCCCCTAACCCCTGAGGGCAGGGCGTGCATTGACACTGACTTGTCTCCCTGATTCATAGCGATCCTCTGAGGGAGGTAATGTCATCACTGTTTTCTAATGAGGAAAAGGCTCGAAGCCATCAGTGGTGAGGCTGAGAAGGAGACCTCCAGAGTGAGCGCCCAGGGAGGGACAACACCCTGCCAACACTGCCCCAGAAGTGGTGGGCGAGGGAGCCTGTCTCCCTGCAGGAAGCAGAAAGGGAGCCCAGGCACGGGCTCTACCGTGGGATGATGGCGCCATCTAGTGGCTTCCCTGAGTGCTGCTGGCAGGTAAACCTGATCTTTTTGTTTTATTTATTTTTGGCTGCGTTGGGTCTTTGTTGCTGCGCGCAGGCTTTCTCTAGTTGCGGTGAGCGAGGGGCTACTCTTCATTGCAGTGCGTGAGCTCTCTTGTTGTGGAGCACGGGCTCTAGGCACGTGGGCTCAGTCGTGGCGCACAGGCTTAGTTGCTCCGTGGCATGTGGGATCTTCCCAGACCAGGGCTCGAACCCACATCCCCTGCAATGGCAGTCGGATTCTTAAGCACTGTGCCACCAGGGAAGCCCCAGGTAAACCTGATCTTGAGAGACGCATTCTTGAACCTGAGCTGCAGCTCCGCCCTGGGGGCCTGAGGACTTAGACATCCCAACTGACTCCTGCTTTTAAAGCCAGAGTGGGTCTCGGGCACTTTGAGACTTGCTATTTGTCACCATTGGCGTGTGTATAACCTGTCTCAGCGTGGAGGGATTTGTATCCCGCCCATGAACTGCCCACAGGCTCGCCCGCGGGTCCCAGTGTCCTCACGACTGCGTCCTCTGGGCACGCCAGTTGTCAGCTCCCCAGCACACCACCCTGTGGCCCTGGGACGCTGCCCCAGCGGCCCACATGAGCCCTGACAGGACAAGCACAGGCACAGCTGGCGACATCTATATCGGGGCTTAATGGGCAGCTTCAGAAGGCAGACAGAAATGCCAAGCGCTGGCAGACCCAAGGGTTTGGGGCCAGCTGCAGGGGGCTGCGAGCTGCACACGTAACAGCTGCCTGAACGAAGCCAGCAGCACCCTCCCACCTTGCTAGTCATGTCACCCCCGTGCCTGTGCTTAGGGTGTCAGTCCTTTTTCTGTGTCCACTACCTACTCCATTCCTAGAGCACAGCTGGCAAACAGTGAGCACTCGGTAACCACTGGCATTTCATTATCAAAATATTTAATAATGTGACTGGTACTTTGGTCATGCCCTCCGCCCCACCCTTCCCCTACAGCAGCACTGCCCTGACAAGCCATCTTCCCTGGGGACACAGAGGGCTGGGATGAGAGCAGGCAAGGGGCCCTCACAGTCGGGAGTGACACCTCCCCTCTCTCCCTAGTCCTGCCCTGGAGGATACAGCAATAATGCTTTAATCAAAATGGGTCAGGAGTTAGAACCAGGATCAAATGGAGGGTAGATGGAGGAGTGCCAACGTGGGGAAACACACAGAGAAAACTGGCTTGTGGACAAAGGGACAAAGAGAGGCCGGGTGGCTCTGAAATAGCCACTTCTAGGTACAGGCTGATGACAGAGGTTCACGTTTAGCGTGAGAAGGAGAGACACGCTTTTCCAGGCCTCGGCCCTGCTGAACCTCTGCCTTCTGACTTGGAATCTGAACGAGCAGGAGTCTGAGCATATCCCTTCTTGTACCAAAACGCAGACACCGCTTAGCCCTGATCCCTTCCACTGGCGGCCTCCAGAGCTCAGGCCTTTATCGCTGTCGGTGCAACTGACGCCTTCAGGGCCTTTACAGTTCCTCCTCTCCTTCCGCCCCCCTAGCCAGGACCGTATACTGTGTGGTAAATCAATTCTCTGTCATCAAGGGCTTTGTAGTTAATAGATATTGTTTAATAATCTTTAGGACCAGGCAGCCTCTATGCTCTGTTAGTCCCCAAACAATGATGAAAACCTCCCCTGACGTATTCCCGGCAGCCACGAGACTAGTTACCCATTCATAAATCTGAAGAATGCATGTCCTGTTTCCCAGTACCCGCCCCCCTGCCCCAGGTTAACTATAAAACTGTCCTGACGGCCCCCAGGTGGTGTGGAGCGCTCCCAGACCGCCGTCCACCTGAGCCCGAGCCCCAACCCACCCCGTAAGTGACCCTATACTAAACTGGTCTTGATCGCATGGAGCTGCCCCCTCATTTCTTGGTCTCAAGGTGCCTTAGTTCAGTGGGCACTTTGCGTCCCCTCCGTCCTCCAACAAGGCCCTTGAGTCTTCCGTGGCCTCAAGCTTGGTGGTCCCCTTCCGGTGGAGAGTCTCCTAGCCCGTGGAAGCCTCGTGGGCTGCGCTGGCTGGTGCTGGGCCCGGAGGCTTTGCCTCGGCCTCCTGGGGGGGTGCACTGTGGGACCCGGCGAGGGCCCTCCAAGTTTCTGCTGCGATCGGGTCCTCACATTTCTCTATACCTGCGTGAGGAGCAGAGAGGCAATGGGAGAGAAAGTGAGAACGTCCCCAACGGTGGGGACGGGGAAGGCAGGTCCCGAGGGTCCCTTAATAATTGCCTTTCATCCCGTTCGCTATCATTAGGGCTCCTGTCACCTCTTCAGCAAGCAGGGAACACCAAGCCAGAATAAGGTGAAAAGCCTTACAATGCCTGTACCACGTCTGACCACTCTGCAAAGCAGTACCGCATACCCAGCTTGTCGCAGCCTGAGATCAGCCCTACCGGGTAGTTAGAAACGAGCATCCCCATTTGACACACAAGGACGCGGACATTCAGAGAAGGTGCCCGAGGCTCTACAGAAGCAGGTGAGCAGAGAAGTCAGGATGGTCCAGCATTTCTGGTTTCAAGCCCCAGGCTCCCTCTGCCCAAGCAGGTGACTCTGCTTCTCCCACACAGGCCTTCCTCAGAGAAGGACCCGCTGAGGATGCAGAGAGAAGCCAAGCCCGCACACCTGGGGTCAAACTCAGGCTCTGCTGGGACTAGCTAAAGGCCTGAGGTACGCTCCATGAGCTCCGAGCGTCTGTTCTCTCACCTCTAAGTGAGAACATCTACCTCTCAAGGCTGCCGAGAGGGAAGCCAGTACAGCTCACGCCCAGAGCAGACGCTTACTACGCACTAATTCTTTTCCCTTTCTGCATCACTTCCTCTCCTCCCAACGTCCCCCCGGGCCTGGCCGGGGGACAGCAGGTGGAGGGGGCACTGGTCACGTGAGGTGCCATCCACTGCTCCCCCTCCAGGGCAGGGCAGGGCACAGACTCTGTTAATGCCTCCTGCCCTGCATTCTTCTCCCCCTGAACCCGGACGATGCCTTCCTCAAAGGGAAGCTCTTCCCCGGATACAGTGCTGGTTACCATGACCCCCGTGGGCTCTTCCTCACATTTACCATCCAGACCAGGTCCATCGCTCCAGCAGCTTCTCATTAGCAAGAGCTTCCTAAGGAGAGCCAGAAAGGCCACGAGAGAACATTGCCATCCCAGCGCCAGCCGCGCAGCCCAGCCTCTAGCGCCCTGCCTCAGCCGCGGGCCTATCTGCGCGGCCTCCACGCCCGCCACCGCTGGGCGACAGGCAGAGAGCACAGCAGGCCGGCTTTGGGTTTTGCTCCAGAGGCTTTGCTTGGTAGCTGCCTTTGTCTGCACACCCCAGGCAGAGGGGCCAGGTGCCCTTGGTTTCTGAACTTCAGAGTCCAAGTTCAGAGGGAAAACGATTTCCCTGGATGCTGCCCCCTCTGTCCTGGGGTCTACGTCCAAAGCCCTATCGCTCTCCCTAAGGAGGAGAGGCTGCCAACCTTCGCAGCAGCTCCGGCCCCTTAGGAAACACTTCCCAAGCACCACACTCCGTCCAGACTCAGAGTCTTTGGAACTGGCCCCCAAGGAAAAAGCGAAAGTCAGAAAAATCGCACTGGAGGAGAGAGGCTTTGCATGCACTCTGAGGGCGCAGGAGTTACAGACTTGAAGAAAATACTCACAGAAGTCACGGGACTTGAGGAAAATACTACCGCGCGTGGGTTAGGGCCACACTAGAGCTATGGAGACACATGGGGATAACAGAGGACAGGTTAGTGGGGCTGGGGGCCAGGCAGGGGTTCCCGGAGCACGTTCAGCTCCCGGCTCCGAGTTCCTGAGGTCTGGGCTGGAGCGAGGCTCAGACTGGTGCAGAGCAGCTGAGCGCCGGATTTGACTCCCGCGAGAAGTGAGGCCGGGCAGGCGGGGCTCCGGCCCTCCCTCCGCAGGACTTACCCTCTGTCTCTACTCAGGGATGACCGCCAGCCCAGGATCTCTTTGTACACCAACCGGCAGAGGAGCTGAGGGGAGGGAGGGCGACCTCAGCGTGCAGCACGTGGCTGGTCCCCAGCGCTAGGTGACCGCTCGGCTGGCTCACAGCGTCACTCCGCAGGGGTTCACCCACGGGACGCAGAGTGGTTCCGAGCAAAGCCCTGGATGGCCGACACTTTGGACCACTTTGGACACTTCGGAACTTTCCAGGGTCCCAGCCCCGCAGGACAGGGCCCCTCCCCATACCCATCTGTGCACCCCAAAGCTCTTACCAAGCAAGCCAGGATGTCGGCAGTGATGAGCATGTAGAAGACGTTGTTCCAGCCTGTGGGGGAAATGAGCCCGGCCAGCAGAGGCCCCAGAGCCGCACCTGTGTGGAGCACAGCATGAGAAGGGCCCTGCACCAGGGACCCTGGCCTCCCTGCCCGCAAGAGGGCAGCATCCCAAGAGTGCGCCTGAGACCAGGCTTGGGGCGAGAGTCACAGACCTATGGATCCAGTGCCGTCGATGATGGCCGTGACGGTGGAGAGCGCCTTTGCGTTGCCCTTCAGGCTCTTGTGAGTCCCCTGGGGAGAGAGCAGAGTGGGGAGGCCTGAACCGAGAGGCGGCACCGAGCAGGACCGGGACCGGGACCAGGAGAGGCACTGGCTCAGGGAAAGGCAGCGAGGGGGGCTTGGAGCTGGGAAGAAAGGGGGGCCGATGGCGGATTCTGAAGGACTTTGAGGATCTCGTCTCTGCGGGCGGGGGGAGGGGGAGAGACGTGAAGATGGGCCTGGAGACAGAGGCCCTGGCCAATCCCCGAGGTGGCTCCGCTTACCAGGTCAGCCGAGACGGCAGTGGTGATGAGGGCATAAGGGCCGTTGACCAGGGCTCCACAGGTGAGCAGCATTACTGACGTGGTGATGGAGACGGCCCAGTTAGAGAGGAGAGGCCACCGCCACCCCCAGCCCCAAAGCGGGTGAGTCCCCCAGGCGTCAGGCTGAGAACCTCCACTTCCCCGAGCCTCCCACCCACGTCCCCAAGCCAGCCTCACGGTGTCTCCACGGCAGCGCCAGCTCCTCACCTATGGAGATGCTGATCCCACTCTGGCCAACGTAGTTGTACAGGAACATCTGAGAGAGGAGAAGGCGGAAGACAGGATCACAGCCTGGCTTCCCCACGGGCTGCCTCTGTTAGACTGGAGCCCGGAAGTCTGGGAACCCCAGGGGTCCCCTTTCTCCTTTGCCTTCTCATACCCAGGCCTCTCGGTCTTCCGGTCCCAGGGATGCAGGGTCTAATACGTGGTAATCTATCATTTCCCTTTGCCCCCAAAGTCTCCTCTCATATCGAACCTCAATCACTTATTCTTTCCTTGGTCAAGAAGCTCAGCAGCTGGCCTGCCCCTTCTCGCCAAGGCCACATAACCACGAATCCCTTTCCAAAATCCTGTCTGGATCTCTGTCCTGTGCTGACCCTGGCTTCTCCTCCCCTGGCCGCGCACAGGGATGTACCCACGCAAAGAGACGGGTGTGTGCGTGATGCCCAGGCGTGCACAGGGTTCAGCGGCCCACGACACACACACACTTTGCCCTTGAGGTTCTACGCACCGTGGGGGCAGCCAAGATCAGCATGACACAACAGGTGGTGGCCCTGCCGTTGGTGTAGTCAGAGATGAGCCCCGCCAGGATGCCGCCTGGAACACAACGTGCACACTGCCGCCCCAGGCATGTGGGACCCCGAGCACTGCCCCATCACTCAGCCCAGCACGAACCGGGGCCGGGCACCCAGAGCCAGCTGAGTGTCTCCCTCCGCAGCCTTCCCCGCACCCACTGCTCACGGGAAGACCACCTGGGCAGGATGCCACCTGCCTAGGTCACATCCCACTGGACCCGTCCCATTTTTCTGCACCCTGACAAGAGAAGAGGGGGATGCAGCCTAGAGGCAGAGCAGGGCATGGCCTCACCTGCGATGCCACCAACATCGAAGAGCGTGGACAGGTCCCCAGACTCCTTGGCAGTAAAGTGAACTGTGGAAAACAAAAGCATGTGTTCAGACCTGGGGGCTCCGGGCAGACATCCTGGAGGGCCACCGCTGGGAGCGTCCCTGCAGACACCTGGTCCAGTATCACCTTCAGAGGAAGGAGTGGGGCCCATGGAGAAGTGACTGGCCAAGGTCACAAGCGAGTCTGCAGCAGTTTGGGACCAGATGCCCTTTCCGGCCCCCAGTCCTGTCGGATGGCCTTGACCTCCCGGAAAAGCCCTTCTATGAAAGCACTGGGATCTGGCCCCTGAGGACCCTGTCCCACTGGGGGTACAACTGCTCTCACTGAGCCTCAGCCTGTCCAGCCCCATTCCTCCCTCCCCCTGACCGAGCGGCTGGTCCCCATAGAAGCTTGTCACCTCCATTTGAGGTCCCTGCTTATAAACAGAGCCAGGAAGGAGGCTTGCGGGAAAATGGGGACCTCAGGTCCCAGACCTCGCCCTAGAATTAGAAAAAGGGACGCCCAGAAGCTTGACTCGTAGCCCAGCCCTCAAGGTTGATTCACACTCTGTAGCCAGCATCAAGGCCACAGAACAGAGTCAGCGACCGCAGGGTTGCCCCGATGCTCTACCCCTGTCGTCGTCGAGAGAGGCCCCTCAGATGGAGCCGGCGGGGGGGCTGGGGGGGGTGAGTTACAGCTTGAGACCTGGCCCTGACTCATCCCCACCGCATCCTGTTCGGTGCGAGGATGCTGTGTGGAGAGCAGCCTCGTCCCTCCCACGGGGCCTGGAGGGAGCCCGGCAGCCCTGGCTGAGTGGTCCTTGGCCCTGGTGGGGCTCTGAGGCTCTGAGGCTCTGGGGGCAGAACTGCTCCCTGACAGAGTAGCTCCACGTGTGGAAAACCAGAGATCCAGGACAGGGGAACATAAACATCCTTTTCAACCGTAAGAGTGACCTCTCCTCATCTGTCCATCCTCGGGCAGGGGCAGAGGCAGGGGAGAGGAGGGCCACAAGGTGGGCAGCCCAGCAGACCCACGCACAGGGCATCAATCCCCCGAGGCTCCCGGCAGCCCTCCTTGGAAGAGAACAGCATTTACTGCCAGGCTACAGGCAGTGGGGGTAGCTCCTCAGGCCCTCTTCCTTGGGCTGGGGGAGGCTTAAGGGGCTCCTGGAGGCGCTCAAAAGGCAGACCGTTTCCAGCACCCTCCAGTCCCGCCCACCTATGAGCCAAGCAGCCTGGAGGGGGGCTTCTCCTATGCCTGAGGCTGGAGCAGTTAGGGAGGATTGCAGAACAGAGCTCTGAGTTCCTAACCCCGACTCAGCGCCAAGGGAGGAAGAGTGGCTGGAATCAGGGACTGGGTGGGGGGCGGGGGTGCATCTGCAAGGTTTAGCTCCCCATTAAAGAAAAAAACTTTCCCTCCTGCCCTAGGAGAGGTTCAGCAGAAATCCTGCCTATTCCTGGAGTCGTACGCGTCACGTGACAGGTTTCCTCCTCAGAGACCCCTCCGTTCCTCACCTCTTCTTCCCCAGGTACTCACCCACATTGAAGATGTAGAGGGGCAGCCAGTAGAGGAAGGTGTAACTGACCAGCTTGGCAAACAGCAGACACAAGGAGAACTCGACCACACCCTGGGGAGCGTAACAGAGGGCGCGATGGAAACAGGGGCAAGACGCCCTTGGTCCGTCAGCGGAGCCCCAACCCAGCACTTTCCACCGCCCACTGCACAAAGCAGCCTCGAGGACCTCTCCAGCCTCAGTAACAGCAGTGTACCTGTGGCCTGGATATGCTGTGTCAGGACGAGTCTCCCGTGTTCCCCTCCCCAAGTGGGCCGCCCTCCCTAGGCACTGCATGTAAAGAAATTCTGGAAACCACAGGTCATCCTGAGCATCCCCATCTCCTGAGACCCAGCAAAAAAATCTAGAGAGCCTCTCTCCTCCTTCCAGTCCACAAAAGACTCACCGGGATCCAGAGCGCCCCAAAAAAGCTGATGGCAGCGGGCTGAGCACTTGGCTCCTTGGACAAGGTGACAGCAGACTCCCGGCCGTTCCCTCTGTTAGAGTGGGGTCCATTGCCAGGGTCCTCAGCGTTGTCCCCGTTCTCTTCCAGCTCACCCTGAGCAGAGAAGAGCCCTTGCTGTGGGCGCGTCCACGTACCACCTCCCACCAGCTGGAGGGACAGCCCATGTGAGAGGTAGGGGCTCCCACGCTGGAAGAGGTATGTGTCCCCTTCCTGGACTGGACTAACATCCTGCCAGGCCCGTCAGGCTGTCGGGGAGCCCCCCGAGGGCGTGACTTTGGCCCTCACCCAAGGGCCTGTGAAGTAACTGTGGGCACACGGGCCCCTCCTCCAACTCCCCAGGCCTCCCTGGGACCAGCCCCCGGGTGGAGTGGAGGGCAGGGATAGGACTGGGGGCCACACTCACATGGTGCTGAGGGGGTGAGCAGTCCACGTCCTCTGGGTCTGAAAGAAAAATCTTCTAAGAAGCTTCCCAGCAGGCCAGGCCCTCACCTTGCATGGCGTGTGGTCCCCACCCCTCCTCAAAGGGGGTGAGTTGACTTTCCAGCACAAGGGAGCATGGAACCGGGGCTCCAGAGACCACCTTCGAGGTCTGGGTCTCCTAACAATAAGTTGTGTCACTACTGCCTCGTGGACTTTCGTTCTCTTGCTACAAGTGACCATGGCCCTGACTCCCTGGCCCGTCTGTCAGGGAGCTGGGAAGAGGCAGCAAAGGTGGAGAGGTCCCCCCAACCTTTCCCTCCTCAGTCTCACGTCTCACGGAAACGCTCAACAGCCCAGGGAAGCAGGCGTTGTTATACTTCTGTCACACATGAGAAAACTGAGGCTCAGAGAGGTTGTCTGTCCCAAGTCACACATCTGTGGCTCTGACCCCATGATCCCACGCTACCCACTGCCTTCTCCCAGGGCCTGACCGGGAGGCTCAGCTCCGGCCCTGTGAGGAGGGAGGGCTCCACTCACATTCAATTAAGAAGAAGAAGGTGACGAGGCCCATGACGGCGGTGATGATGCCGGGCACCACAAAGGACAGGCCCCACTGCTCATCCACCCAGACGCCGGCGATCAGGGAGCCCAGGATGTTGCCCACGGATGTGTGGGAATTCCAGATGCCCATGATGAGCCCCCGCCTGGAGGGGAGGGAGGGAGGGAGGGAGAGAAGAACGGGAAAAGTGAGAAGAGAAGCACAGGGCTCCTGGCGACCGCCGACCAAGTGCAAAAAGCTGGCTGCCTGCAGCCTCTGAGCTGAAGACCCCCCTCAGGGAGGAGCGGGAGGGTTTGCTGGTGTCAAGGGAGTGACAGCAAGGCCGGGGGTCCCGCTCCCCAGCCGCTCCCTGAGCAAGCGCTCTCTGGCTCCTTGCTGCCCCAGGGCCCAGAGCCCCAGCCCTTTCTTCTCTTGCCCTAAGGCCGTGACTCTGAAGTCCTCAACCAGGGGTGACTCTGCCCCCAGGGGACACGGGCACCGTCTGGAGAGTTGCGACGTCCCAGCTGTGGGTGCGCTAGTGGCATCTAGGGGTAGAGGCTGCTGAACACCCTACACTGTGTAGGACGGTCCCACAACAAAGAATTATCCAGCCCCATATGTCAATAGTGCCAGGGTTGAGAAACCCTGCCCTAAAGAAACTTTTGCACAAAAGCCAGTTCAAGGAAAAAGAAAAAAAAAAAAAAATATATATATATATAAAAATATATACAAACACATATATATGTGTGTGTGTGTATACAAACACAGTTTTATAGGCTTCATTTTTGTCTTCACGCAAAATGGAAATTCATCTATTAAGAGGAAAAAAGCATAACTGAGGTTGCAGGTTTTAAGGATCAAAACCTTAGCAATGAGAAAATCAGTACTGCTTTTAGTCACTAAAACATGTGTATCTCGGCCTGTGAAAGTCAGCAAGATGGAGGCAAGTTTCTAATCTTTGACCCTGAAATCACATCAGGGGCCACGAGGGACCCACCAGCCCGGCCCCCCAGGCACCGCCCACCCTCCTGTCCCATCACACTCACTTCCCCTTCCCGAACCAGTTGCCCACACAGGTCACCACGGAGGGCCAGCCCGTGGTCTGGACGAGTCCGTTGCAGATCTGCAGGGAGGGAGGAGAGAGGCGGGACAGGCCTGGGCTGAGCGGTGCAGCCTCTGGGACGGGGGCCCCTCCGCAGCGCACACTATGCACCCCCTTCCTTCACCTGCGTGCACGCACCCCGTAACCCACCAGCTGATTTCTCCTGTGGCCCCAGATCCCCACGGCAGAGACCAGGCCTCGCAGGCACCTCCACGGACCTCAGGGTAACGCTCAGCGCAAACTCACTGAGCCCACGAGGGTGACCACAGGCAATGGGCAATGGGACCCCGCATCGTGATAAAGGAGCACAGGGCTGGATGCGCCGGGACCTGGGGTGGCTGGGAAGGACCTGCAGCCTCTACTATCTTTCTGTGCCGGGAACAGAGGCCTGAGTGCAAGGCCAAGGCTCGTACCTGGATAAGAACAAAGTACCAGAGCGCGTGGATGTTCCAGAAATACCCCAGGCCAAAGAGCGAGGTGAAAAGGCCGCTGAGCAGCATTCCGGCTGTAAGGTAGTAACGGAGGGGGAGCCGCTCCCCAAAAATGCCACTGCAGAAGAGAGGGTTGGATCCATGGTAATCTCTGCTACCTGCGCCCTTCGGCTCTCTACCTCCTATCTCTCCGCCCCCCCACCCCAAAGCCACTGAAACGACTCTGCTAAGGTGATCACCAGTGACCTCTGTGTTGCCACACGCCAGGGACACCCTCGGTCCTCCACTCGCTGGGCTCCTCCGCTTTATTTGACGCTGCTGACCAAGCGCCTTTAAGTGCGCTCTCCGTGGCCTCTGTGAGGTCACCGTGGCCCACCTGCCTCCCCCTTGGCTGACCAGCGCTCCTCATGCATTTTCTCTTGCATCACTTTTATGGTTTTAACTACCAGCTACATATACGTTACACAGCCCAGCTGCATAGCTACAGCCCTGAACTCTCCCCCAGAGCGTCACGATCATATCCAGATGCCTTCCAGACATCTTGACTGGGATGCTCCACAATCAGGACTCCTCTGCCTCTGCCCCCCACCCTGCCCCGTGTCCTGTGCCCCTCATCTGAGTGGATGTCGCCACCACGTTTGGCCACTCAAGCCAGAAACCACGGGGCTACCTCAGTTTCCTGCCTCTCCGCCCCACCCTTCACAAGCAACCTCCAAGACCTGTACCTTTTACTTACATCTCTCCAGTGCAGCGTTACTCTTTCATCTCTATTACTGTTGTTCTCAGGCGTTGCTCAATGCTCAGCTGAGCTATTATCAGATCTGTTCCTTAGTGTGACGTGGTACTCAGTCCTACTCTCCCTCAAATCTACCTTCCGTCACCCTCACAGCGATCTGTCTGACGTGTTAATCTGAACATGCCACCCTTCAGAGGTTCTCCTGTGCCCATGGCCTGGTACACAATGACCTCATTCTTCAGCCCCATCTCCTGCATTTTACACTCTGGTAAACCTGTTACTTGTCCCCCCAGATCGTGCTGTTTCACACTCGCCTTACTCTGCCCATGCCATTCCCTCCACCTAGCCATTTCTGCATTGCCAAGCCCAATTCTTCTTCATTAGTTCAAGTGTCATCTCCTCCAAGAAGCCTTCCCCAACCCCTCTTCTCTAATCCCAGCTCACATTAAGTGACCCCTCGGAGCCCCCAGGGCGCCCCGTGTGAAGCACCTGTCTGGGAGCCACCACTCCCACACTGCTCTATAACTAGCTGCTGTTATCGGTCACTCCACTAGACCGTGAGCTCTCTGGAGGTGGTACCCTGCCTCAGTCATCTTTGATTCCTGGGAACAAACATCATGCTTGCTACATAAAAGCCGTGCTGGGGTCTTCCTAGCATCCAGGGCTATCCTTGAAGGACAAACCATTTTCCAGCCACACCACTGACACTGCCATCTGAGTGAATAAACTCAAAAGGACATCCAGGAAAGCCTTTCCAGGGAAAAGAGCTACTAAAAGTGGGAGCTGGCCAGGTGAAGGAGCAGGCTCGGTAACCGTGGGAGCATGCTGGCTACGGGCTGACAGGACGTGTGCAAGTCTTGTCGTCTCATTTCCACCTGGGGGGGGTCCCCAGCTTTTTCCCTTTGACCCTGCTGCCCCCAGGTCGGCCAAGGGGAGAGGCAGCTCTGAACGGTTCTGCTGCGGGCAGTCACAGGCTCCGCCTCTCTCTTACCTGATAAACATGCCGATGGCATAGGCCACGAGGAAGGCGTTGTCCACTGCCCCCAGGAGTTCCTTGTAGTTGCTCTGGTCTGAAAGCCGATGGGAGAGGCAGAATGCTGGCTGGCTGCTTGGACACCCCTGCAGGAAGCCCTTTCTGGCCCCGGCTGACCCTCTCCTGGGTAGGGGGAGTGGGCTGTGGGGAAGAACAGCTTGCCCCGCTCTTACCAAACGGGGCCCAGTTGCACCACGTGGTGTCGTTGAGCCTGTGGGTGTCGCCGATGGGCTGGATCATCTCTGAGCAGTTGTGGTGCAGACGGCTCTGGAGGAGTCACGGGTGCACGGGTCAGGGGCATCCTGTGGCCCCGAAAGGAGCAAGCAGCCTCCAACACACCAGCCCCGCTGCCCCCTCGACCGGACCCCACGCTCCCTCCTCCGGCAAAAACTGGCTCCAGGGGCAAGTGGCCACAGCAGAGCCTCGGTGAAGGGCAACGGGGGTCGACGCGCAGGGTAGACACGGGGCCCAGGGTGTCTGCTCTCTGGCTCCACCCGCAGCCCCCGACACCACCGTCTTGGTGAATAAACCCAGGAAACTCTCCTGGGAAAAGAGAACTGCTGAAAGTGGGACTCTGCCAGGGGGAAGGAGCGGGCTCAGTGACCAAGGTAAGGGAACAAGGATGGTTATACGCCAAGTTCCAGACCATTCTACGGAAGTGTATTTCCGCTGGGGCCCAGCATCTCCTGCTTTCTTCCTTACGCCCAGGCCAGCCTCACCTTGACGACACTGATGGGCTTCCTGGACATGTGATAACAGGTGTAGATGAGGAAAGTGATCAGCAGGATGAAGCCGCGGTACCTGCAGGGAGAGGTGGGCAGCTGGGCTGGCAGGGCACTCGGACCTCCGCCTCTACTGTGTCCAGGAAGCATGCACCTGTGCCCATTCTAGCAGCCTCAGAGCCCCAGCACCGCCAACTCTTCTACATCAGGCTCCCCTCCAGACACAAGTTCCTCGGGGCAGAGGCCAAGGGGAGGGTAGGAACAGACGCCAGAGGCCAGAGTGCTCCGGGGGGCCCCAAGTCCCTGCTCCTGCTACCGAGGCCTCCCGACAGAGCTAGCCCAGCATCAGCGCCCTAGACAACACCAAAGTACCCCCTCCTGCTCTTACCACTGCCCATCACCTCTGCTTCTCTCTGGCCTCACTAAGATCGGGGTGCCTCTGTGTGTGTGAGAGATGGGGGCAGGGAGACAGAATTGTATTTAAAATACTGGACATGCTGGGAGCCGGCAGGAGGCTGATGTGGGAGAAGGGTCTGTCTTTAAAGTGAGGTCGGGACTTTCCTGGTGGCGCAGTGGTTAAGAATCCGCCTGCTAACACAGGGCACACGGGTTCGAGCCCTGGTCCGGGAAGATCTCACATGCCGCAGAGCAACTAAGCCCATGCGCCACAACTACTGAGCCTGCGCTCTAGAGCCCGTGAGCCACAACTACTGAAGCCTGCGTGCCTAGAGCCCGTGCTCCGCAACAAGAGAAGCCACCGCAATGAGAAGCTTGCACGCTACAACAAAGAGCAGCCCCTGCTCGCCGCAACTAGAGAAAGCCCGCGCGCAGCAAAGAAGACCCAATGCAGCCAAAAATAAATTAATTAATTTTAAAAATAAATAAATGAAATAAAGTGAAGTCGACTATGCTCTCAAGCCTAGAACACGGCAGAAACAGCACCTGCTGCAGCCCAGTAGGGGCGGAGCCCAAAACCTAGCTGGAAATGTGGCAACAGAGGGAAAGCTGGTGACAGAACCCAGGTCCTCTGCCCTAGTCCGTTCCACTGGACAGAGGGGTCATCCTTTCCATCTGCGGCTCATACATCACATGGGCCCTCTCATACCGTGCTTCTCATCCCATGCGCCGGTCTGGGGCGGAAAGAACAGTTCAGCCAGGCCCCACCGAAGTTTCCGCTGCGCGCTCCCCCTTCCCCTTCTGCCGAGGCTCTGAGGAAGGGCTTCCAGGTCCTCCTGAGTCACGGCATCAGCTGAGACGAGTCAGCAGCCGGGAGCCAGGAAGTACATGGAAAATAGACCTCAGCACGGACTCCAGCCCAGGAGAAAGACCAGAGCCTTGGTTTCTTAAAGAGCCCACGGAGAAGGTGGGGAAGAAGGGGAAGGGGGCCTGAAACCCTTTCTATCTCTGGATCCACGAACCAAAGGGCCAGGACGCTGGAGGCTCAGTCTGCCCTCTCCAGGGATCTGCCTCCAAACCCCAATCCCTTCCTCCCAAGCATGTCGTGAAGGCTCCTGCTCGTGAGATGAAGGGGTGTTTCAGCAGAGGCTGCATTCAGGCCAGGCTACCGGGGCCCTTCACCCCTGGACTCGTTCTCTGCCTCGTTCCCTCCACTGTCTCACAGTTTATCTTCTGAAGAGACTGAAGGTACATGTGCCCCCGCCGTCACCTGGCTTAACGTTTCTTGGTGGCTCTCCGTTCCACTAAGAACGAAGCTCTCTCTAGCTTGAATCTTACGGTCTCTCTACCGCCCAGCCTCTTTGGCTCCCCATTGCCGAGGGTGCATGGCTCGGGGGGAGTCACCAGGGGTTCTCCAGGGAATCTGGGGTTACTCCAAGGGACTGTCACAGTGACCCTGTGACATACACAAGCTTGGTGGCAGCAATGTTTTCCACTTGGCAAATGGCTCATGTGACTCCTACCTCAGGAACTTGCAGAATCTGGTGGCAGGGTTGGGGGTGTCTCTGAGAGAACTGGAGAGGCTGCCCAGTGAGGCTTCTTCAAAGTGCACAAGATGGAAGAAAATCACAGCCCTACAGATAACACCACCAGTGTCCTGCCCGGGGAGCTGCTGAGTCCGGAAAAAAGCTGAAAGCTTTGAGGGATGACTCTAATTTACTGTGTAACCAAATGAAAGTTCCTAAGCCTTTTTTGCCTCCGGTTTCCTCATCAGATGCCCACGGAGGACAGTGCCAACCACATCCAGCTCAAAGACCAGGGAACACAATGTAACTCTCACCCTAGTCCCTACGTGTCTGTTGGGCCACCTTTACGACCCCCGGGATCAGCTGAGTCTATCTCGGCTGCCACCTGGATACAGCCGTTGACCCTGGTGACAGATGAGATCTCCTCTGGGCCTGAAGGATCCCCAGGCCCCACTGAGCGCCCCCAGCACTGACTGTCCTTCCTTGACAGGCCAGGCAGGGAGGCCCAGGCTGCAACTCAGCCATGCCGCGCCCACGCAGGAGATGCTCAGACACAACGAGGGATCGAAAGGCACAGCCCCGCTGGCAGCCACCTCGCTCCTCCCTCGCTCCTCCCACCACGACACTGCTTCAGCCCCAAGTGCCAACACCTGCCCACCTCAGGTCACCTGCCCTGGCTTTCTCCAGCCTGTGGTCCCCGGTGTGCTTCCTTATCTGCCTTCTGGAGTCCTGTCCCTCCCAACCTTGCGTGGCAGAAGCTAAGACAGGACAGCAGGCACACCCAGGCCCATTTCTGACATCTCGATTCTCTCTGGCAGAAACAGGACTGCCTTCCCATCCACATCCTGCCATGTGCCAGGCACTGTGCTAGGGACCCAGAGAAGCTGTAAGAGAGACCTCTGCCCTCCAGGGGCTCGCAGGTCAGCAGGGAGACAAACAGAATTGGTGCGACAGTGCCATAAAAGAGGGCAGCCCTGCATGACACGGAAGCAGGGACGCCGAGACCAGCTGGGATGGGAGCAGTGTCAGGAAAGGATTCAGGAGGTGAGGCTTCAGCCGCATCTTCACAAACAAGCAGGAGGTGGCCAGGTCCACCAGGGCTGGGGTGGGAAGCGGCGCCAGGGAGAGGGAAGTACGTGTGCCAAAGTGCAGAGGCGTGAACAGCAATGATACCTGTCTGGGGAACTCTATGTAGCCAGAGGTCTGGAAGGTGGGACTGGGCCAAGCATGGAAGGTGAAGGAGTGGGGAAGGAGGGAGCGGACAGGTCATGGAGGGCCTAGGGTGAGTTTCGACTGTCCTTGGGGTGATGGGGAGTCACTGAAGAGGGGTGGGATTTTCTAGGTCGGAGGGTTCCGGACACCTCCCAGGCTAAGCTCTGCCCTGCTGATTAGTTTGGGAAGCTCCAGACAAGCTTCCTCGCAGAAGGTAGGGCTGGTTCCCTCTGCCTCATCCACACTGCCAGCCACCCTCTAGGGAGACCCTCGGTGGTGCATCTCAGGGAGCTGGTGTCTGTAAGAGAAAAGAGCAAGGACTTAGGAATCAGGCGAAACCTGATTTCATTCCTTACACCTGTTAGCGGTCTGCAAAGTAGTGTTTATCACCTTTCTCATAGGGCTATTGACAGGTTGATGAGACGATGCACAGGACAGCTCTTACATGTTCCTCACACCCAGTGGACACTTAAAAATGACAGCCACTACGATTTCAGATTTTGAGGAAGGAAAGCTGGAGGGGGCGGAGGCAGCCCGTGCTGCTCTGTTACGGGAGGTGAGCAGCGTGTGGGTTAGCACCAAACTCCTCTGAGCGGTGGTGGTTCCAGGCCCTGGATTTGCCTGTAAGGTAGGGAGTTGGAGGCCAGCATGGCCACGCCTCCCACATGCCTAGTACACAGAGGTGGGCTAGAGGAACACGAAGATGCCCCGAAGCTACCAGTGCGCATGCGGGAGCCTGCCACGGGGAGAGAGCAGAGGCTGGTCCACTGGGCCCACCCCTGTTCTCCCTTGGGAGTAGACAGGGAGACTTAGCAGAGATCCACAGTCATGCAGATCTGCCAGGTTCCAGCCCTGTCCAGAAGCTCGGCCTGACCTTTCTCTCAGCTCTGACCCCATCCCTCAGTAGAAAACCTGACACCCAAGATAGCAGGAGAGTCACAGGGAGGGAGGCGGTGGGGCAGAAGGACCTCAACCTGCTGTGCGATGCTAGGATGGGCACTGGCCTCCTCGGGGACTCCCTGCCTGGACCGCAGCACCATGGCGGCATGAGCCCAGAGGGGCACAGCTAGCTGGGCAGAGCATACCCGGGGCCTCCCCTTAGTCAAGTCCTCTTTCCTTTCCACTCTGGCAGCTCTTCTGAGACAAAGGCCAAGGTGCCATAGTTCAAAGGGGACTGGGGACATGGGTCCGGTGAAGGGCTGGGCTGACACAAAGGCTGTCGGACTCACAGTAGCTCACAGGGAAGATAGCTGATGTGCTCCTGCTGCCTGTAGAACCCGCAAGTTTCACTTCTGCTTTCACAAGCCCTTCTTGCAGAAACAAGAGGCCCCAGAAAGGGAGCAGGGGGGAAAATACACAGTCGGGCTTCGCCTGGCTTGCCCCAGAGGGGGAGGGATGGCAGCCCAGGTGTTGGCCAGGCTGGGCAAGCAGGCCAGAGACCCAGGAACGTGCGTGGCGAGGCCCACAGACTGTTCCGGGCAGGGTGCCCACCCCATGACCCTCTAAGTCTGTGTTAGCGAGAGATGGCACTTTGAGAGTCTCACCTCCCCCTGCACGGCACTGGTTACTGAGTAACCAAGTCAGATAGAGAGGTGGACTAGCTATCTCTTAACTATTAGCTGACAGTCCAACTTATTCTTCCAAATGAGCACGCTAATAGCTTTATGGACCTCATTAAGACTCTGCACTAGAAACGCTTCTCAGGTTAGGGGCAAAGAACAACGACTGCCAAAGCAGCAACAGATGACAAACAGAACCCCCAAAGGACCTACTACCACCACCATCACAAGCAACAGAAAACAAGAAGTAGCCCAGCAGAAGAATGCTGACCTCAGGAGACAGTGGGAAGAGGTGCCTTCTCTCCAGTGTCTGCTCAGTCAGCCCCCGGTCCCTGCACCCCGCTCCCTGCTTTGCAACCACATTGCTGACGGTGCTGATGGCTCCTATCCCCATGGCAGGCCGACAGGGAATAAAACTCCCTCACTGACCAATCCCTACCACTTCCTGCCTCAGCCCAGTCCTTAAGCCAAGTCTGGGGTAGCTAGTAGATGCCTGGGGCAGCTAGTAGATGCCTGGGGCAGCTAGTAGATGTCTGGGGCTACTCAGGTGGGGGCAGACTGGACTGGCTGTAGCTGCAGGTGACCTTGACACTTGCCCGGAGGAAAGTACCACTTGGTGGCCTGTCCTTGGACGTGCCTGTCCTGGGACTCAGCAGATCTGAAAAGGAGAGAGGGCTGGGGACAGTAAGAACCAGGCTGCTGGTGACAGTGCCATCACCCCGCCCCCTGCCAAGCCCTCCGCTGCCCCTGGGACACCCTGGTAGGGAAAGGTCAGCCTGGAACAGACAGCACAGGGCAGAGCCCTGAGCCAGGCCTTCCACTGACAAGATGCGACGGGGACAGGCCAGGTCTGGGAGGGCCTCTGAGAACAGAGGAACAGAGCCCTCTCGGGGCTGAGACCCAGCCCAAGGACTCCTCCACCTGATGCCCCTCCTCCAGATGGAACCTGGGCATTTGCTCAGAGACATCAGGTTGACACAGGGCTCGGTCCCAAGATCCTTCCCAGAGAAGGGGAGCCATTGGCCAGTAGCACAAGGAGCCCGGGACTTTCTAGAAGGAATTAGTAGATAAGATAATGGTCTTTTTTAGGAGAGAGGAAAATATAGGCTAGATTGCTTTGCCTTGAGAAGGAATCTCGGCAGGGGAAGCCTGGGTGCTCAGACAGAATGAAAAGACGTGGCTTTTAGCTACAGCATGTGGTTTCGTTTAGGTACCTGGAAAAACTCTGGAGGAGTGTGAGAGCTGGTAGGGTTTGGAAGAAGCGGTCAGCGGGTAGTTGGTGGTCTCTCTTCTGAAGAGCGGCTACACAAAGAGCACAGGCAGGAATGCGTTGGTGGTGGCGGGGCCCTCCTCCCCAGGGAGCTAAGATGAGGACTCTCCTCTCGGGATTCCCTGGAGGCTTAGCCCGTGGCCCACCCTCACCTACCTTCTCCCCAGCATGAAGGACCCAGGGGAGGAGGCATGAGCCAGACGGCAAAATGAGAGCAGTGATGCCGCCCACCCCGCGCCCACCCCGCACACCAGCTTGGGGGCAATCAGATGGGGGCGTTGTGGGCTGCAGGGACTCCGACCCTGGTGTCTGCCCCCAGTTCTGGCGTTGCTTCGGGACTGCTCAGCTCTGACCTCAGCACTCAGGTGGCACAGCTTGATGGGAAGAAGTAAGGTCTTGGCCATCCATACAGACCACCCCCAAAGCCTGGCTGCCTTCTAGACCAGTGCGTGGCCCCTGAGGCCGACCGCCCTACCCAAAGCCAGGGAGGTGTGCATCAGTCTGCTGTGTAAGGAGGGAAAGAGGAAACAGCGGAGAGGAAGAGGAAGCAGAAGGTGGCTGGGGGAGAAGACAGCAGTCATGTGTGGGTGGGGGAGGGAGCCACGCAGGTTCACATGCTCTTTGGGGGTCAGCCTGAAGAGCCCGAGGAAGGGAAGGGGATGGGGACAGGGACGGTAGGCTCAGCCCTCCAGATCCTCCACCAGGCTCTCTCCTTCCTTCTCGGAGCTGCCTCTCGCCATCACCACTCATTTTTTTTTTTTTTTGCGGTACGCGGGCATCTCACTGTTGTGGCCACTCCGCACACGCAGGCTCAGCGGCCATGGCTCACGGGCCCAGCCGCTCCGCGGCATGTGGGATCTTCCCGAACCGGGGCACGAACCCGTGTCCCCCGCATCGGCAGGTGGGCCCTCAACCACTGCACCACCAGGGAAGCCCACACACCACTCTTTTTAAGGAGCCCTTTCTGATGCTCTTACCGGGCATCTCTGGGCAGTTACCAGGAAGAGAAGGAAGACAAGAGAAAGCTACTTTGCAGCATCTGGGTCCCTGGTCTGAGGCCATGGCAGAATTGGGAAAAGGACGTTAAACCAAAAGACGCTGCGTCTTAACTTCTGGGTCTGTTACTGTGACCTTGGGCGAGCTGTCTCACCTCTCAGCCTCAGCTTGAGCTTCTTGTAAATGGGATAGTAAACTCCTGTCACATAAGGGTGCCCTAAAGACTAACTGAGATAACATTTCACCTCTCAGCCTCACTTTGATCTTCCTTTGACTAAGGTAGTGAAGTCCTGTCACATGAGATGTCCATAAGGGTTGATGAAATGAGATGCGATGCATCCGGCAGCAGGACCTCAGCAAACTCCGGCGGGCAGAGCCACTGGTCCCCGCTGCAGCCTCCAGCCCACCTCGGCCCTGGTGGGCTTGGGGGAGGGCAGCGAGCTGGGAGCTCACGGCCCCTGCTTTCCTGCCTGCCCAGTGCCCCACCCATTCCTGCTCATCCAGCAGGAATGCCACCTGGCCCTCCTCCCACAGGCTCCTCTCGTGGAGCCCTGAACTGCTCCCTCCCCACAGGCCCCAGGAAGCGGGCCCAGCCCCAGAATCAGCAGCCATACTCATCTCTCTGGCAAGATGCTCACGTTGCCATCTGTCCCCAGACGTGCCCACGCGGACGCTGGCACAGAAGGCGGGGCACCGGCCAGGCCCAGGGCTGGGGAGGACTCAGAGGGGCTGTGGCTCCTGCGAGGACACTGCCTGACCCCGGGGGCTCTGACGGGAGAAGGAGGGGCAGTGCCATCCTCCTGGGCAGAAACTCCTCAGTCTCTGCCTTCTGCTTGCACACCTCGTGCCGCCTGCCTCTCAGCCTCCTGTCTGGGGACCGCGCCTTCAAGCCCCAGGCTCCCACCAGCTGCGGCCTGACTCCTCGGAATTCAGAAACTGTTTTTGAGTCTTCTTGCTTTTTATAAAATATGGTTATTTGCAAAAGTTCAATAGGAATTTTTTTCTTTTTTTTTAACCAGAACATATTAGAAAACTTGGTTTTACAACCAAGGCCTTGCCTGGAATGTCGTACTTGACAATGATGCTCATTTAATCAGCTATTGCTGCCACTTTTAAGGAATTAAGGTTGACAGCCAATACAAAACCCGCCTAATAAAACCGGCTTACTGTGTTCCCTTACACACAAATCAGGAAGGTCACTCCCTGGCAGGTCCAGGAAACTTAGGATATTTGGGGACCTCAAGAAGAGAGGAGTTTGCCTAAATTTATAGGCACAGCAGGTAAAGCCTAGTGGAGACAGCTTCTTGGCTCGGCTTCCTAATCTCAGAACAGTAAATAACAGAAGGATTTTAAAAGTCCAATCCAAGATCCCTTATGAAAACTTGCAGCAAAGTGAACGTAACAAGGCCTATACAGTAAATTATGTATATAGATTATCAGATCAAATCTAAGGAGACCAACCCTATTTCGTGATCAAGAATAATCTTTCTTTGAGACTATTTTTGATCCCAGCAGGGCAGACTGTAGGGAAAAAAATGTGTTTCTCTGGAGAACTGTGCATTGCCCGGAGGACACCCCTCCAAGTTATCTGATTCTTGTCTTTCACTGAGCTTGAATTCCATGAAGTGGTAAGTAACTGGTAAGTCATATAAAATATGTCCATGAACGGACAGAGTTTCAATAGTCTTCCCTCCCAATCAGTTTTGCCTCAATATGCCTAACTTACAAATGGGGACGTTCTTTGTATTCTCTCTTTTCAAAACTGTGGTAAAATATATGTAACATAAAATTGAACGTTTAACCATTTTAAAGTATCCAGTTCAGTGGCATCAAGTACCTTCGTATTGGTGTGCCGCCATCATTACCATCCACCTCCAGAACCTTTTCATCTTCTCAAGCTGCACCTCTGTACCCATTAAACAATAACCCCCCATTCTCCCCTCCCTGGGTTTTTCTTTTGTGCCAATTATAACATCTTCTGGCACCCTCATTATGAGTGAAATAAAATCCTTTTAACACATGTTCATTTTTATATCCTTACGAGAGTCATGATCTTATCTTTTTCTCTGAAAAATATCTTTTAAGAGTCCTAAACTCAAAAAGGACCAAATAAATAATCTAATGAGTGGGGAAGGTTGGGAGTGTGAGGACTGTCCCCAGTGAGGGCTGTCACCAACTGACCATCCTGATTTGCCCGGGACTGAGGGGGCTGGGGATGCAGGATTTTCTGTTTTAAAACGGGAACAAGCTGGTCATATTAAGAGCTTGCACCCCATCTAAAAGGGGCTCCTACCCCTAATGATATAATTGGGGAATTTAGGCCTGAGACTGTTACATCAGAGAAGCGAGGAATCTGGCTATCTACGTTGTTTTATAATTTGTAAACGATGGCAACTAACACAATATTAAACAAAACAAAAACACTGTGCAGACCAAGCAAACTGCTCCAGTGTGGCCTCTGATGAAGAATGGGCTGAAAGCCCTCCACCCCACCACACCCCCCCCCCCCGATCCGCGGCCTCCTCAGGACTCCTTGGTCGGGAGGAAAACTCCTGTGGAAGCCGCCGGCCCTCCGCTGGGGTGACTACCCTGCTGCGGCGCAGCTGCTGCTCTGATCTGAGACGCATGCCCTCCCGGGAGCGTGTCTCTCAGGGCCCAGAACCCCTCAAGGCAAGTCCCAGGACCACTGGGTTCTGGCCTTCGTGTTATCCAAGGGCCAAAAGAGACCAAAAGGACCACTCGACAACTCCAATGGCCACTTTTTCAGCAACTCCGCCACGCCCTGACCTCGGTTCCCTAGCCTGCAAGCCCGGCTCCCCCGGGTGCTCAGCGATAAAGGAGGCGCTCTGAAGGTCTCCCCGGGGTCGGGTGGGGGTGTGTGCGTGTCTGGAAGTGCGGATGCAAACGGGCATCGGTGGAAACTCTCCTGGGCAGCCTCCCAGGGAGGGGTCCTGCGGAGGCGGAGCGAGCTAGGGCGTGCGTGCCACCCACCTCCCCGCCGACCGGCCAGATCCTGTCAGAACCCGCCGCCGCGCCGCCCCCCGCCCCCCCCACCCCCTACCCCCCACCAGCACGCTGGGACTCCCGGCCGCCCGAGTTGGATCCGCCAAACCCGAGGAAGAGGGAGGCCGTCCTGGCCCGGCGCCCCCCACCCCGCAGGCCCTCTCACCAGCTGTCCCTGGAGAAGGCGCGGAGGAACCAGACGCCCGGCGCCAAGGAAGACCGCATCTTGCCCGGCGATACCCGAAGCGAATCCGAAGCAGAGGAGGATGCAGAGCTGGGCACGCGTCCCGAGCTGGCAGTCCCCAGAGTTTAAATGCCCCGCCGGCCGGCCCGCCCCGACGCCGCAAACCGTGGCCTTCAGCCCCCGCCCCCTTGCGCCTGACCGCCCTCGGGCCCGGCCAAGCGCAAAGCGCACGCCCACTGCCCATCCTCCGGCCGGCCTCGGGCACGGACTTTTCTCGTGCTCTGCCTCCGGGCTAGGGACCCGCGGCCCTCCGAGCCTCTGGGGCCTCTCCTTCGGCCTGCGCTTGTCGGCTCACTTCCCTCCGGGGAACTGAAAGCTGCGATCCCAGATTCAGTCAGCTCTGCGTGACCTCCCGTCTACCCTCAGCTGCTCCTGCAGTGCCTTCCTATCCTGATTAGCTGTGGCGCAGACACAGATCGGGTAACTGAGGCAGGCTGGAGGGCCAGCGTCCCAGAGGACGCTGGTTTGAGTGTCAGCGCCCCCTGGGAGCGTAGGTGTCCCAACAGGGACTTTCTGTCCCACTCAGATTCCAGATTACGCAGTGAGCCAGACAAGACCCTACCGCACCTCGTCCACGGATAGACTGATACCCCCCGCCCCGCCTCTACTCCCCACGGTGACTGTGCAGCGGCCACTCCTGCTCTCCCTTCTGAAGGCCCGCAGCCATGCAACAGTGAAGGGCCCCTCTGAGGCAGAGTTCCGTGCTCTTAAAAGTGCTCTGCAGACCTCTGGCCTGAAGATTTCCAGGGTATGTTTCCACCTATAAAAAGCAGTGATTGTGAGATCTTTGTCTATGAACCCAAGGGTGAACTAACTATAGAGGGAAGCATTGGCCTGGAGAATAAAATGGTTAATAGAACGTAAACTAGGAACTTGTCTGGGCAAATAGATTTCAGCCCTAAGCCCACCCTGCCCCTCACTCCTAGGAGTGCCCAGACCCAAAGTGCAAGGTCAGAGAAGGGCAGTAACGGCTACACCAAACAGGTTCAGACCCAGGAGAGTGCGCTTGGCCGCTACCAGCCCCGGAATCAGGCAAAAAGAGGTAAACAGAGTTGTAAAACCCTCCGGTAACGCCAGGCAGTCAGGGGCAGGGGTCTCGTGGCAGAAATGAAGACAGCAACAAACAGAAGAGGGCAGGAGGTAGACGACTACAAAGGAAAGGGGACAGGGGATAGAAGGAAGAAGCTGTGCTGGGTTATGGAGCTGAAACACTGAGGAAGAGCACAGCTACCAGCAGCTAACTCAGCCCTTAATTATACCACACAGGGTGCCCAGACGTACATTCATTTCGTTCTTACAGGTCAGGGAGGTGGGCATTATCCATCTGAGAAGACTGACTACCCATGCTGGTTGGCCTGGGACAATCCCGGCAGACACCCGCAGTCCCAGAACGTATGATGGACAGCTCTGGGGTCAGTAACACCCAAAAGACATTAGGCCTGAAAGAAGGCAGATTAAGGGTGGAAAATAAAATGGGATAATGAGCTGATATCACCAGGAAGAGAGCTGCCTGTGTCCAAAGGACTAGAGGGAAGGAGAAAGTTGAATACAGAGGAGCCAGGGAAGCAGCTGAGGTCACTTGAAGCTACACGGGAGGAGTACGTGGATATCAGCAAGGGCTCCAGGGGTGCTATCCAGACTTCAGCAGTGGGGAATGTCTATCTTTCCATTCCAGACAGAGAGAAGCCAACGCATAAGACGCATTAGCGCTCATTTTACATGCCCCTCTGGAGAAGGTGTGTTTGTGCCCCTCAGGGGACCATGCTTGTCTGTGGCTGGAACCCTCAGAGAGGCATAAAGAATACGCCCTCGTGGTGGTATGGCTCTTACTCATGCTGTGCCAGTGAGTGGCTGGGAGCAGGGCCAGTCCTGAGACAGTCTTTGCCTTGTCCTAGTGGCTTCCTGTGAATTCAGGGGCCAGGATGGCAGCAGGGACAGTCCTACCAATGTTCCTCACTTGCTCCTGTGTGTGACCTGACAGTATCCTCGCTTCCTGCTGCTTGGGGGAGTGACAAAGAAGGATACTTCTTTCACTCAGCTACACAAGCTCTCTGCCCTCGACTCACCTTCCTGTTATCTGGCCCCCTTCACATGCTACCTCCTCGTACCTGGCAGGGTGTGGACAGTAGTATCTGAAGGCAATAAGGAGGGAAGGGATGAGCGACTGAATCACACACTAAAGAAAGAGAGCCTTAGTTCTTATTGTGGGTAGCCCTATAATTGGTCAAAAATGCTTACTATGCCTTAGTATCAGACACCTGAAAACAGGAGCCGGCAGATAATGACCTTTTTGCCCATCAAATACCAGTTCCTATTGCTAGCAGGTTTCATTGACCATCCATGGGACTTTTTTCGGTAGTCAGTTATCCGTTTAGGTCCTTCTAGATATAGCAACGAGTGTCCTCCCTGGTTTTTTCAAAGGGACCCAGGGACCTGAATTCTTGAGAAAGTCTGTGAGAACAAGCGCCACGAGGACAAGCCATTAGGCAGCAGAACCCTCACGTTTCCTGCACACACACGATCATCATTCTTTGAACACATCTCCGTTCTCCCACTTCTGTCTCACTGAACAGAGAATAGCACGATTTTTTCTGTGATAGAGTCAGAACCCAGACCCTTGATTAGTGGGGTAGGAGTTGAGATATTAGGAGAAATTGGGATTACTCAACCTTTTAAAGGTTCAATTTCATATTAGGCCTGTTGGTTGAGATGCCAAGTGTAGTGAAAAGAACATGGGTTTTGAGGCAGAGCCAGCTCTGGCTCTCCTACTTCTCCAAACCTCAGTTCTCTCATCTGTAAAATGTGGATAATAACATTGATCTTGCAAGGTGGCTGTAAGAATTTAAAATTATGCATATAAAAAGTGTCTGGCCATATTAAATAGGTTTGGTAAGTGGAGCAATTGTTATATGTGCATGAGCAAACATACAGCTTGAGGATTAGATATTGACTACAACTGATGGAAACAGATGGCCCTTAAAAATGAGAACAAAATATAGGCGCCGAAGGATCAGAGTCCTTAAAAAGTATCAATGGGTGTAACAGAATAGATCTGACCTGCAAAGTCTTTAATATCCTGTGTGTGTGTGTGTGTGTGTGTATGTGTGTGAATGTATATGTATGCGGGTGTCTGTGTGTGTGTATATAACTTCACTCACTGAGTTATTGTAAACATTATGATAATACATGTGGAATAATTTGGGCTTGACAAGGATGGATGTATGGGTTAAGTAAAGTGTCATAAAAATGAAGGAAGCTATTATTATCTCAAATATATCAGATGCTGAACTCTTGCTAAGAAGAATTGCTTTTAAACTTCTTCCAGCCAACACAATCAAAAGATAAATAAGCAAGGTGCCCATGTATCCAAAAAGATTTTGTTTCTCAATAAAAGACAATTTTTCGGAAGGGCTTGGCAAAGAAAGCCCCAGCATTGATACGACTGGTCAAAAGGAGGGGCTTCAGTCTATGCAAGACTGGACTGATGGCTCATAATGGCCTGAAGAATGGGCTTTGGGGACCACTATCAGCCAAACAAGGGGACAGTCCTGCTCTCAAACAGTCAACCGGGGTGGCAGCAGGTATGTATATGGACAACCTGAAAGGAGGCAGTCCTTGGGAAGGGAGGAGCAGATTGGGCAAGTGGTTAAACTATTATGGTCTCCCAAAGTTGCTTTGTTCAGGGGGAGAAATAAAAAGGAATATAAGGTAACGATAAAAGGCAGACTCAGGTAGTCTGTTCACACAAGCTGAGGACAAGTTTTGGTTGCTCTAGTATCTGAAAGTAACAATTCATTAATATATTCATTTAATCAACACTGTTGGAGTGCCAACTATGTGCCAGGCAGGATGAGACAGGCACAGCCCCTAATCTCAAAGGAGTCACAGTTGAATGGGACAGACATGTATAGGGATGTAATTCCACCTCAAAGAGCCCTAGAGGAACAGGTTGACTCAAACAAGAAGCAGGTTAAAGAGGTATGTTCATCCTCCTAAGGAGGCCCTGAGAAAGGATCAGATGACCCTGGAAGAGGCTTGAGATGCTCCACAGTAGGTAATATGAGAAGCAGATGTGAAGCACAGCTGGGCGCGTGCCAAGTAGAGAAGAAGAGAAAGGTAGGACCAACAGAGCGCATGGACACAGGCATGTGCAAAACAGCAGAGCATGAAAAAGCGTGGTCTATTTAAGAGATGGTGCATAAAAAATTCTGTGTAGCTGAAGAGCACACATGCGCAGTGAGGAGTTGCTGAAGATATGACCGTTTTTACTTGTGGTGAAATAGCAAACAGCCTTCAAAGCCAATGTTAAGGGGTTGGGATTTTGTCCTTCGGACAGTTGGGAGTTATGAAAAGGAGGTTTTCAAGAAGGGTTGAGACACAATCAGATTTATGTTCTTAGAGGAAAAATGGCCATTTAAAAGCCCTTGCCGACCTCTGATTCTGGATCAAGATGGAATAGACTCACTTCTCCCTATTCTTCTTGCTAAGTGCTAAAACCCTGGGCATTGTATGTACAGCAACATAAGAAAATTCTGAGAAAGTGGAGAGAAGAAGGAAGATTAGCTAGGAAACTCGAGATCTGAGGAAAGACACAGTAGTGGTTTGTCTGGGTTGCTTTTTATTTCATTTATCCTGGGCTGGGCTCTGGAGAAGCCAGCACCCAGTCCAGAAACATCAACAGCACAGACAAAAAAGGAAAGGAAAAAACACCAAGAAAAGCTAGCCAGCTAAGTAAAGGATCAAGAAAGGGGCAGCCCCTCCGCCCAAACACTACAGAGAGCACAGCAGCCCGCCCCACTTCTATCAGCAGAGGCAAAGTGGAGGCCTCAACTTCCATTTGCACCTGGCTGGAATGAGGCGTCCTCCCAGCCCCGCCATCAGGACATCAGGGTGGTGTCAGGGAACTCCGAGTTCTGGGAAGCCAGGACTTTCGCCACCTTCCAGTGGTGATGAGCACGCCCCCACCCCACCCCCATGATGTCAGCAGAGATCATATGGGGAGCAGTAAGGAGGGCCCCTCCCCCTCTCACGCAGGGTGGTGTCAGTGGAGGCACAGTAGGGACCCTGATCTCCCACTCTCCAAGCTGTAGCAAGATGCCCTTCTCCACCCCCCCACGGGTATCAACTGAGGCCAAGTAGGAAACCTGAATTTCTACCACCCACCTGGAAGAGAGGATTAAAAACATGATCCAACATGCTGTCACTTTCTTAAAAAACTAAACATACATTCACCATACAGCCCACTAGTTGCCTTCCATAAATGAAAATTTCTGTCCATACAAACCTGTATACAAATGTCTGTAGTGGCCTCATCTATAATAGCAAAAACCTAGAAACAACGAAAATGTCCCTCAACAGGTGAATAGTTATGGTACACCCAATACTACTCAGCAAATAAAAGAATTATTACTACACACAATTTGGATGGATCTCAATGGCATTGTGCTGAGTGAAAAAAAATCTGTCTCAAAAGGCCACGTACTGTATGATTCCATTTCCTTGAAATGACAAAATTATAGAGATGGCAAGGAGCTTAATGGTGGCCAGGGGTTAGGGATGTGGGGACAGGGAGGGGTGCGAGTGTCACTTTCGAGGAGTAACACGAGGGAGGTCTTTGCGGTGATGGAATAGTTTTGTATCTTGATCATGGTGGTGTTTATATGAATCAACACATGTGGAAATGGCACACATAGAGCCATACATACATTCTGTACCAATGCCAACTTTCTGCTTTTGATATTGTGCTATAGCTATAGGAGAAACTGGGTAAAGTTTCCTCCCTGAATTATTTTTGCAACTTCCTGTATATATATCATTGTTTTTAAAAAAGTTTTTTAAAAAGTGGAAAAAAAAAAGGAGCTCTTTGTCAACTTTTTAGTTCTTCCTAGTAGTTCTCAGTTTGCTAATTCTAGAAACAGGGGATGGTACAAATTTACCTTTTAATATAAATCTTTTCTTTTCGGAATATGCTGTGGAGTGGCAAGGTCAGCTGTCCATGCTAATTCAAGTTAACATCTAACTTGCCTTCATGAGTACAGGTTTCAGCATTATTCCCTTGATTCCAAGTTATTCCATCTCTGCTTTTATCTAACACCTTCTTCTGTACCACTTTATGGCTAGGAGATAATACTCCTCCCCATTCCAAAGACTAGAAAATTTAAGCTTATAGAAGAAAACAGGCATGTTCTGAATCACATAATGGTGGTGGCGGAAAGATAAGATACCAGCTCTCCCCAGGGCCACTCCATAAGATCAGATTCCTTCTCAGCCCCTGGGGTGACTGTGGACATGCCTCCCTGCCTTTCACTGCTGCTCTCTTGTATCTACAGTTGGGAGCACAGTTTTACTGCACCATTGTAAAGCAAGAGGAATGAAACAGGGAGAACAGGTTGGACAAAGGAAAATTGGAAAGTGGATTTAGAAATGAGAAGCATGTGACTTCAAAGAACTGTGATGCTTTTCACAGACAAGAATGGGAAGGTCTTTTATAGGGAGAAGTTTACTAGTCAGATTAAAGAAGTTCTGGATAAACAAACTAGTGCCGCACTATATAAACTGGAGATGTTCTTGCTACCCTTCGGTGTCCATGGCAGCAAAGGCAGGCCCCAGATCTGGAAAAACTCTCTTATATCTCCTTTGGCCCAACAATACCTTCACCCTATAATTTCTCCACAAAACTCTTTTGCGCTGGTCTCAGATCCCTGGCTTAGTGTGCTGTTGGCATTCCTTGTAAAATATGTGAAGGACAGGCAGGCTGCAAGATACAGGAACTGAGCTCGAGACTGATATTCCTGGGAGAGAGACCTAAACCTAGTCCTAACCCTAACTTAGATCCAAGTCTTCCCTTCTTCTGAATTCAAGATCATCTAAATGCTCACTGTATGCTTCTAGTAATTTCTATTGACTGAGCCCTATTTCTAAACCTTTCCCCCCCACCCCTACTCATGAATTTGTACAGGTTCTTTCCAGCTTATAATGACAGAGTTTCAGCCAGAGAGAGGGGCATATGCCCAGGCATCTCTAGGGGAAAAAAAAGCAAAACAGAAAATTCATCAGTTTCTTTCAAACTCCTTGTGTGACTTTGTCAAGTCCTTCAAGTCTTATAAAGTCCTCGTCTATTTATTGCACGGTAGCAGGTTTAAGACATACACACACAAGCCTCAAAATTAACAAATACAATCAGGTTGAAAACAGATGAACTATGAATAAACATTCGGTCTGGTTAATTAACAAATATTTAAAAAATCAAATCTGAAATTCCTTATAAAAGCTTCCAGTAAAGCAAACTTAAGAAGACCTGGATCCTAAATTAACACTCTTGCTGCACCTATATGAATAATTAGACCCAATCTAATGAGACCAGCCTTAGGTTGTGATCAAGAATAGCCTTTCTTGGAGACTATTTTGGATCAAAACAAAGGAAGCTGTAGAAAACATTTTATGCTTCGGTGGAAAATTACACATTGGCTAGAGGACTCCCCTCCGGGTTATCTGATTTTAGCTGATAGTTGATCTAATTTACAATTCTGCAAATTTTAAATAACTATAGAAGAAAATCAGTTTTGTCTCCATTTGAACTTTCACAACGTTCCTTTATTCATATAAATATGAGTATTTTTTTTTCTTTTGCCTTTTCTTGGAACCAGTTATAACAGCTGCTTATTTTCCTTAGGGGTTTAAGTCTAACACATGCTCACTTTAATATCAACATGTTCATTTTAATATCTGTATGAAAGTCATGAGTTTACTTTTTTCTGAAAACTGTCTTTTAATGTATATAAACAATTATCATGTAAGGCAGAAAAAATATGTACTGCATACAAGTAGGATACTATGGCTGGGCAGGAGGAAGAATTCCTTCTGATTGAGAGAAATCAGATAGCTTTTCATAGAGCGGGTGGCAGTAATCCTTTGCCTTAAGGGTGAGTAAAATTTTAAGACTGAGAACTGGAAGGACAATTTCAGGCAAACAAAAGGCCTATTAATCCTAAGGGGCTCTCCTGACCCAAATGTTATTAGCCTGCACCCAGCACCCTACAGTCCCAAGAAGAGGCCAGACTCAGTCCTGTGATATTCACACAGGAGCAATACCCAGTTTGGAACCAGTCCCAGGGAATCTCCCTGTATATCTGACCTGGCAAGGCTTACAGTCCCAACGCTAGCTGATGAAGGACTCCTGGCAAGCACAGAAGCACGAGGTATGATGAAACTGGGATAACTGGCTCATCAGTTCAAAACAGGGTGTCTTGAAATGAGCATCACAGCCTATTTCCTCTATGTCAGATAGAACTATACCACAGCCTAGACGAATTCCCTACCCTGTGCCGCCTGGCAGGCCGGGTGTAGGGTTGTATGGATCTAAGTGCATCTTACTCCTGGAGTCAAATTAAGTTTCATTAATGGCTATTAATCCAAACATTTCCATTTTGCCAGTGGTGAAGAGGAAGAGGTAGGTATGGAGTTCAGAAAATGTAATACAAAGAAAACACATATTTAGTAGAGCATTAACTAAGTCTCCAGCTATCACTGTTTATCTGTGCCTGATGACATTCCTTCATGAATGGATTTTCCAGCGTAAGCCACTGTGTGTAAGTCTATACCTACTGTAGACTGACTTACTACAGACACTACAGTATAAGCCACTTACACTATATTAGTCTCCTAGACTAATAACAAACACCTCCACAGTTTTCAGAAACCCATGCCTAGCCAAACTTCCGATTGTGTTGGCTCAAGCTCCAATCCCGTTCTACTTCAAACTCTCTTTTCCCTTGATCCTCCATTGTTAATTTCAGTCTCAGCCTGTTTTTTTTTTGTTTTTTTTTCGGTTCGTGGGCTTCTCACTGTTGTGGCCTCTCCCATTGCGCAGCACAGGCTCCAGATGCGCAGGCTCAGGGGCCATGGCTCACGGGCCCAGCTGCTCCGCGGCACGTGGGATTCTCCTGGACCGGGGCGCGAACCTGTGTGCCCTGCATCGGCAGGCGGACTCTCAACCACTGCGCCACCAAGGAAGCCCCCAGCCTGTTTCTTGCCTTATGTCTATGTGGTTCCCCCTCCCACTCCCAGCTCTGTTTCCGGGTTTTTGGTTTTTGTTGTTGTTTGTTTTTGTTGTTTGTTTTTTACAGAGCAGGGGTCACAGGGAGAAAGGCCCTCATCTACCATCCCTGAGCCAAGTCACTAGTAAGGGAAGAACAAGGAGTTACCTTATGTGGAAAAAGGCTCCTGAGGCTGAACCCTAAAAGACCGAGCTGTATGACAGTCAGTCAGGTTTCATGCGTAGGATATAATGTCCCAATAGTGACAGGAAAAGATGTATTGCTCAGCTCTGTAGCAATTGCTTTGAACTCCTTAGAGAAAACACAGAGTCCCCCTGGGAAAACAGGGTAAGACATGTTCCTCCTGTAGCTGAACCTGTCAGGTGAGGGTACCTACAGTTTTAAGCCAGGAAGGACTTGAAGATAGGCATCATTTCACCCTCTGGATGAGCAATAAAGGAGACGTGCTAATCTACAATTTAAACAACACACCCATCCATTTGGCAACTAGGCAAAGTCTCTTTCCTTGATTCTCCACCTTAAAAAAAAAAAAATCTGGCTTTAGTGGTAAGAAGGCTCAGAGTAGGATGGAACAATGAACAAAATCAAATACCCAAATGCAAATCAAATGTAAATGTCATCATGACCTAGGGACTTAGAAAACCTTTTCTCTTAGGCATTAATACGAAAGGGCAAATGCAATGTTTGAACTATCTCATCGAATTCTCACAACAACTCTATGAAGTAGGTACTATTATTATTCCCATTTTGCAGATGATGAAACTGAGGCACAAACTAACACAGCATTGTAAAGCAATTATACTCCAGTAAAGATGTTAAAAAAAAAAAAAGAAAAAGAAACTGAGACACAGAGAATTCAAGTAACTTGCTTAAGCTCACACAGCTGATTTGTGGTACAATCAGAATTTAACCTGTGACTGTGACCTTAACCACTGCACAAACTATCCCACAGCAGTAGGGCCTTTGAAGACAGAGCAAGAAAGAGCTTTGACAGCAAAAAACAATGTTTTAATCTCTAGAAGATTCTATTCAGAGGGAAGATAGAAATCTAAATGACTTTTCCCATCCCTAACTTAAACCACATAAATATTCACCCCAAGATTTCAAAGCTTCTTTTACTAAATTACCATTTTGGTTTTTTGTAATTTCTACCCTGTTTTCCATGGTCTTTCATCCCTGAACTTCTCAAATTTTATATGCCTGGTATTCACCAGATAATAAAACCAGGAGACTAGGTGCCCAGTCTTTCTTATAGAAAGACCACAGAATGCTGCAGCCTCTAGGTTCTAATCACCACCTGATAATAACTATCATGTCAGAAGTCCCACAGCTAAGGGATATTACTTTCCTACCTAAACCCCCTATTATTGGGAGAGGGGGAAGGGAAGGAGAAAGGAAGGGAAGGACAGTCATAATGCTAACAAGTTTATTTCAGGCCCAAGGTGTTTTTTTTTTTTTAAGTAAATTGCTTAAAAAAAAAATTCAAACATACACAAAAGCAGAGTGAATAGCATAATGAAACCCCAATATACCTGTCACTGAGATTCACTATTATTAAACTTTCGCTACACTTGCTTCATCTACCTCTCTTGTCTCATTTTGTTGAATTATTTTAAAGTAAATCTCAAACATAATTTTATTTCAACCCTGTGTACTTCAGTATCCATCCCTGTATAGATATTTTCTTATATAACTATAATGCCATTGTTATACCTAACACAATGAACAGCTCAGACTCTGTTCAAAATTGCTTCAAACACACATTTTTCGGACTGTTTTTTTAATTTTTCATATCAGGATCCAAACAAGGTCCATACATTATATTTGAGGTTTGTAATCTCTTTAAATCTGTCTAAATCTAGAGCCACCTCCCCATTTTTAAAATTCAAGCCATTAACTTGTTGAAGGAAGTTTTGTTTTCCTACAGAATGACCTATCCTCTGGATTTCTGCTTTCTCATGGTATAATTTGTTTCCCTCTCTCTCCTTCCTATAAATGGAATCCTCATGGCTTTTCTCTTTACGTATTGTTTTCATCTAAACTAGAAAACACAGAAAATGATTTGAGAGGCTATTTTCTCAATTCTCCCAAGGATGGTACACAGCTAGTGCCGTTCTAAGTGTGTAACTGAATTGAACTTGGGTCTTACTTGCCCGCCGCGCAGCAGAGCCAACTTACTAACATTGCGTTGTGATGAAGGAAATTCCAGCGTTTATTTGTAGGGTGCAAAGCAAGGAGTATGGCGTGGCTCGTGCTCAAAAGACCTGAATTCCCTGATGGCTTTCAGGGAAGGGTTTTCAAGGCAACATCAGGGGTGGAGGTTGCAGGGTGTGTGATCAGCTCATGGGCTTTCTTCTGATTGGTGTGTAAGGTAAAAGGGTGATGTTTCAGGAATCTTTATCATCAACCTTCTGGTTCCAACCAGTCTGGGGTCTACGTGCTCGTGTTCAGCATTTAGTCCCCATGGATGGGAGGGCGGTCTTAGCTCCTGCAGAACAACTCAAAAACATGTGTCAGGTTGTAACGTGTATCCACAATGAGGAACTCGGACTCCGTTTTGTTGCTGAACTATTGTTTCTTGACTGCTTTTCCTTTGTTCCTGCCTTCCCTCACTTCCCTAATTAGCAACTTCTTGAGTCTGCTCATTGGAACTCAGGGAAGCCTTAGGAGACTAAAGCCTTTTTCCGCAAACGAGAAATGGGGGACACAGAGGGACTTTTGTACCTGGCAGAACCCCACAGGGTGCTGCTTACTTTCAATCCCCTCTTTTCTTTGATACTCCTCAAGTGTGAGGGGACCAGGGGCAGGACCAGAAAGGAAATCAAGTTTTAGATAAAGAGGTTAATCACAAACTCGGCAGGGGAACTCGGTTTTAGGGGCACTTGGTTTCAAGTGAACCGGAGAGAAGTTAATTTATTATACACAGTGGATTCCGTATAATGATTTCCGTAGGTGTTTTGAGGCAGGGGGAGGAACCTAAGACAAGAATTGAGTAAAACGTTTACCAAGGGTGATCTCATCTTGGGGCCTGGAAGGGATGATGACTCGTGCAGTAAGTACAACACCAAACTGTCTTAATCGAAAGGAATTGACTTGACTTCTCTTTGGCTCACCCCTCTAATAGTGGTCAGTAATACTGGGAGCAAGACCAGACATGGACCATTCATTTCTACCTTAAGAGACCTTTAAAAACCAAAGTCAGCATATTCAAAGTCTTTTGCTCAGTGGAAGGGGCCTAGCATGCCAGGAGAACATCTGCTTTTATCTCTCTCTATAATATATCCAATCTGCCAAGTCTTCTTTTCGGAGAAGCATGGGAAAATGCCCAAGATGGGACACAAAAGCAAACTATGCTCACTACACTTAAAGTGAAACTAAAGGAATAGTTTGCTTCCAAAACCAGCATCTAAGGAAGCAAACAGAAGAGTAATACCTGCTACCTATCAGATCTTAAATTGTTGGAAGATGTGAAAGCAGCAGTTTCTAGCCTCTGCACCCAGTGGGTAGTCAATAAAGTTACTGATAATCTCATTCCTGCCCATCATAAAAGGGCTAAAAGATAAGGGTAAGTAATATTGGACAGTTACCAGTAATACACTGGAACAATGCCAGGGAGAAGCCACAGAGTTCATTAGAGCAAGCCGTTTTAGGTAGAACTGCCTAGGAAAATACATCACGTGCCAGCTTTGTGACTGTTACTGCACAAAAACTAGTACATGAATATTCTCCGCCACTACCGTAATCCTGGTATTGCCTCTATCACATGTATATTCCGTCTTTCGGCATGAATTCTGTTAAGTTGATAAAGTTGCCTCTGGGGAATAGAACAGCTGAGCTCTTCTGGGATCGTGGCCCTCTTGCTGGACACATGCCCATACTTTCCTATATCCTCCTGCCCTGCTCTCCTATTCCATTGTGACCTACTGAACTCGCATCTACTCTGACAAGATCAGGGTTGGAATCAGAGTTGAAGAGGATGAACGGGTCTGACACTACCGCATCATCTACAAGTCAAATGTACCACGAGTCCACAACTCAGCATGAAGAGCGAATGAAATGGAAAACTGGTGAGGTCAAAGGTATAAAACATAATTAATACAGTCATAGAACATTAGAGCCACAGGGGAGATTGAAGGTCCCTTAGTATAACTCTCTTTACAGAAAGAGAAAACTGTAGCCCAGAGAAATTGTCTCAAATCACAGTCACAGTTAAAGAATGAAAAACAAAGTAAAGTGATGTCTAAGGACATTTAAAGATAGAAAACATTAGGTAAAACTACTAATCATGTAGAAGCATTTGGAATTTTAAAAATTCAAATCTGCATATCTATTTAACAAGTATTTTCTGAGAGCTTGTTACATGTCAGATAGAGCACTGAACAAAAACAGACAAAAATCCCTGTGCTCATGGAGTATACAATCTAGTGGGGAAAGAAAATAAAACATTAAGTAAAATATATAGTATGCCATACAGCTGTAAGTATCATGAAGAAAAATAATGCAGGGGAAGGGGAGACAGAGCACCTAAGCATGGGGGTGGGTAGGAGGGTCATATTTTAAAACAGCGTGGTCAGGGAAGGTCCTCTTAATTCTGATACACTTGAATGAAGGCTTGACGGAGGTAATAAAGTGAGCCAAACATTATCTGAGAGACAAGTGTCTCCAGGCAGAGAGCTAATGAAAAAGAAGAGTCCCTGGAACATCCATCGAAATACAAGGTCAACGAGGTCCAGCAGAACAAGCAAGGAGGAAAGTAGTGGGAGATAAAGTCTCAGAAGTAACTGGGACCAGATTTTACAGGGCCTCGTATGACACTGTAAGGACTCCGGCTTTTTCTGAATGAAATGAATAGCCAAAGGAGACTTTGAGCAGAGGAGTGACATGATCTCACTTTTTTGAAAGGACTGCTAAGTGGTCCTAAGTGCTAAGAACTTAGGTGGTGCTAAGAACAGTCTATAGTGGGCAAATAGAGAAACAGAACCAACCAGGAGGCTACTGCAGTAACTCGGGTGAGACATGATGGTGACTTAGAACAGGGTTGTAGTAGGGCAGACATGGAAAAAATAGCTGTATTTTAAATATATATTCAAGGTAGAGCCAACAAGGATTGGATGTGGGCTGTATAAGAAAGACAAGAGTGAAGGTTGCCTCCATGCTTTTTTGGCCAGAACAACTAGAAGGATGGTGTTGTCATTTGCTGAGAATGGAGAAGACTGCAGGAAGAAACAGATGTTTTTATAGTTTGGGATGTGTGTATGTGTGTGTGAGAGAGAGAATGTGTGTGTGTGCAGAGGGTGGAAATCAGAAGGTTTGGTTTTAGATGTGTTAAATTTGGCTGCTGTATTGAGAAAGTACACAGGTGCAAGAAGAGATTACTTAGGAACTCTTAAAATAATCTATGAGAGAGATGATGGTGGTTTGGACCAGGCATCTTGCAGTAGAAGTAATGTGAACTGGAAATATATTTTGCAGGTAGAGTTGCCATGATTTGCTGATGAACTGATGAAAGATGAAAGAGAGAGAAAGAGGAAAGTCAATGATTTCTTCAAGGTTCTTGGCCTCAGTAACTAGACAAATGGAATTACTATTAACTGATATGGGGGAGACAATAGGAAGAGCAAATTGAGGGAAACCAATGATGTGGAAATGTCAAGTAGGCAGTTAGGGTTAAAAGTTTGCATTTTCAGGGAGAGGTCTGCACCAGATATATAAATGTGGGAGTTATCAGTATATAGGTAATATTTCGAGCCACAAGACTAAAACAGATCACCAAAAGAGAAAGTGTAGATACAAAAGAAGTCCAGGGACTGAGCCCTGGGACACTCTCAAAAGCTTTGGGGTTGTGGGAGCCATGTGTAAGGTACCTCAAAAAAACAGAGTGATCAATTGTGTTTAATTCTGATGACAGGTCCAGATAAAGTCTGAGAATGACCATTGGATTTAGCAATGTGGATGACATTGATGGCTTTGAAAAGAGCACTTTCATTGGAGAGGTAAAGGCAAATAGTCTTACTAGAATGTATTCAAGAGTGAACGTGATAAGAACAGGAACAGGAAGTATAGACACGCAAGGAGTTTTATAAAGAGAAGCAGAGAAGGTTGGTGGTACATGAAGGAGAATGTGGGGTAAAGAAAGGCAGCAGGTGGCTTTCTTTTTCTTTCTCTCTCTCTCTCCTTTCTTTTTTTCTTGGTTAGTTTTCAAGATGGGAGAAATTACAGCAAGTTTATATACAGATAGGAACACTCTAGTAGTCAAGGAAAAATTATGATGCAGAAGAGAAGGGGAAGAAATGCAGAGGCAATGTCCTTTAGTAGGTAGAAGGGAACAGGATCCAGCCAGTAGTCAGAGTAGGCCTAAGACAGGAGAGCAAACAGCTCATCCATATTAACAGGAATCAACACACACAGGTAGGTAGGTAGATATGACGGTGGGAGCTCAGGGAAGTTCCCTTTGACTGCTTGTTTTTTCAGTGATACAGAAAGCATCGTCACCAACTGAGAGTAAGTGTGAGGGAAAACCTACAGGAACTTTGAAGAGAGTAAAAAAAAGAAACGGTTATCTAGGAAAGTGTTCATTCTTAATCAATTGTTTTTCACTTGAAATGTCTGTCACCTACGTTATTTGAAATAGTGGGCCCAATTTTAATCCTGTCCCTCACCGCCTTGCCCTGAAATCAAAATCTATCTCATTTAGGCTCAATCTTATCTTCAGGCCTCTTCTTCCTTATTAGTCCCTGCTAATTTAGAAAACTTGTAGAATTTGTCCTCCCAACCATGACTTCAGAAACGTGTAAATTCAGGCAAAGTCTTAGAGTCCAGGCTCCTTTCCAAAGCACATTCATCCAATTCAAACAGGATTCATTGCCCTATCATCACTAAGGGTCATGAGACCCAGGCTTCCTCCTTGGTAGCTGCTAGTTATCCCAGTATTCTCTAACCCCACAAAAATAAACCTTTAGATACTGTCTACACATAACCAAACTACAATACAAAAGCATACTCATTCTCAGGTGAGATTTATATTCATAGACTTAACCTAGAGGAAGAAGACTTGAAATTTCCCTGGTCCTGTGTAAGACCTAATCCCATCACCATTCTACCATTAACTTGATGTCAGACAAGTCGATTCACCTATATCAGATAACCAAACTAAAAAAGTAGAACAAAACCAGCAGAAAAAACAAAAAAACAATCAAAACACGTTAGACGAGACCAAAGAAACAAATAAAAACCAATACAACTTATCCTAGGAGTGAAAAACTTTAACATCTGAAAATCAATTAATATAATACATCTTATTAATAGAAAAAATGACAAAAATACATGATAATCTGAATAGATGCAAAAAAAGCATTTGACAAAACCCAACAACTTTTCATGATAAAAACACTCAACAAACTAGTAATAGAAGGGAACTTCCTTAAACTAATAAAGCCTATCCAAGAAAAATGCACAGCTAACATCCCACATAATAGTGAAAGACTAAATGCTTTCCCCCTAAGATTAGGAACAGGACACAAATGTCATCATTCCTATTCAACATTGTACTGGATGTTCTATCCAGGGCAATTAGGCAAGAAAAAGAAATCAAAGGCATCTAGATTGGAAAAGAAGTAAAACTGTCTCTATTTCCAAATGAGAAAATCTTATAGACGAAAAATCCTAAAGAATGCCCTAAAAAACTATTAGGTATAAAAAATTAATTCAGGAAGGTTACAAGATACAAGATTGATATACAAAAATCAATTGTATTTCTATACACTTGTGATGAACAATCTGAAAATAAAATTAAGGAGATAATCCATTTAAAATAGCATCAAAAAGAATAAAATACTTTGGAATAAATTTAACAAAAAAGTACACATTTTGTGCTCTGAAAATTACAAAACATTGTTGAAAGAAATTAAAGACTTAAATGAGTGGAAAGACATCCCATGTTCATGGATCAGATGGCAATAGCTCCCAAATTGACCTATAGATTCAACACAATCCTTATCAAAATCTCAGCTAGCTTTTTTGCAGGAAGGTGATCTTAAAATTTGTATAAAAAATGCAAGGGACTCAGTATAGCAAAACAATCTTGAAAAAGAAGAACAAAGTTGGAGAACTCATGCCTCTCGATTTCATAACTTACTACAAAACCACAATAATCAAGACAGAATGTACTGGTTTAAGGATAAACATATAGATTAATGGAATAGAACTGAGAGTTCAGAAATAAACCCTAACATTAATGGTCCAACGATTTTTTTTTTTCTTTTTTTCTTTTTTGGCTGCATCGGGTCTTAGTTGCGGCACACAGGATCTTTGTTGTGGCATGTGGGATCTTTTGTTGCGGCGTGAGGGCTTCTCTCTAGTTGTGGCGTGTGGTTTTTCTCTCTCTAGTTGTGGTATGCGGGCTCCAGAGCAAGTGGGCTCTGTAGTTTGTGGCACGCGGGCTCTCTAGTTGAAGGGTGTGAGCTCAGTAGTTGCGGTTTGCAGGCTTAGCTGCCCTGAGGCATGTGGGATCTTAGTTCCCCGATAAGGGATCAAACCTGTGTCCCCTGCATTGGAAGCCGGATTCTTTACCACTGGACCACCAGGGAAGTCCCAATGGTCCATTGATTTGTAACACCAGTGTCACATCAATTCAGTGGGGCAAATAATAGTTTTTAGAACAAATGACGCTGGGACAACTAGATATCCTCATGCAAAAGAATGAGGTTAGACCCCTATCTAACACTATATACAAATATTAACTCAAAATAGATCATAGACCTTGGTGTAAGAGCTAAAACTATAAAACTCTTAGAACAACACACAGGAGTAAATCTTTATGACCTTGGATTAAGTAATGGCTAAAGCAACAAAAGAAAAAGTAGATGAATTGGACTTCCTCAAAATTAAAAACTTTTGTCCTGCAAAGTAAACCATCAAGAAAGTGAAAAGACAATCTCCAGAACAACAGGAAATATTTGCAAATCATAAGTCTAATAATGGACCTTATGGAGAATATATTAACAACTCTCATAACTCAATAATCAAAAGATAAATAACACAATTACAAAATGGCAAAGGATCTTAAAAGACAGCTCTCCAAATAGGATATACCAGGGGCTAATAAGCACATGAAAAGATGCTCAACATCATTAGCCATCAGGAAAATGCAAATCAAATCCACAAGATACCACTTCATACCCAGTAGGATGACCATAATTAAAGAGACAGATAAGGACAAGGGATGGAGGTTGTGAAGACATCTGAACCCTTATACACAGCTGGTGGGAATGTAAAATGGTGCAGCCACTCTGTAAAACAGTTTTCAGTTCCTCAAAATGTTCAACGTACAGCTACCATATGACCCAGCAAATCCCCTCCTAGGTATATACCCAAGAGAAATGAAAACGTCTGTCCACAGAAAAACTTGTAAACAAATGTTCATAGCAGCCTTATTCATAATAGCTAATTAGTAGAAACAGCCCAAATGTTCATCAATTGATAAATGGGTAAATAAAATGCAGTACATCCACAGAGTAGAATATTATTCAGCAATAAAAGCAATGAAGTACTGATACACACTACAACATGCACAAATCTGAAAAACATTATACTAAATTAAAGACTCCAGTCACAAAAGACTATATATTATATGATTCCATTCATATGAAAAGTCCAAAATAGACAAATCTGTAGAGATAGAAAGGGGGCTGGTGATTGCCAGGGGAGTGGGAAACAACTGCTAATGGGTATGGGATTTTTCTTTTCTATATTTAAAAAAAAGTTTAGGACTTCCCTGGTGGTGCAGTGGTTGAGAGTCCACCTGCCGATGCAGGGCACACGGGTTCGTGCCCCGGTCCGGGAGGATCCCACATGCCGTGGAGCGGCTGGGCCTGTGAGCCATGGCTGCTGAGCCTGCGCATCCGGAGCCTGTGCTCTGCAACGGGAGAGACCACAACAGTGAGAGGCCCGCGTACAGCAAAAAAAAAAAAAAAAGTTTAATTGTGGTAAAAAAAAAAAAACCCACACATAATCTAAAATTTACCATTGTAACCATTTTTAAGCATACTGTTTAGTAGTGTTAAGTATATGCACATTGTTGTGAAACAGACCTCTAGAACTTTTTCATCTTGCAAAACTGAAACTCTACTCATTAATCAACTTCCCATTTCCCCCTCCTCCCAGACCCTGGTAACCATCACTCCACTTTGTCTCCATGAATTTGACTACTCCAGGTTCCTCATATGAGTGGAATCACACAGTATTTGTCTTTTTGTTTCTGGCTTACTTCACTTACCATCATGTCCTTAAGGCTAATCCATGCTATAGTACGTGACAGGATTTCTTACCTTTTTAGGGCTGCATAGTATTCCACTGTACGTATATACCACATTTTGGTTATTCATTCATCTGCTGTTGGAAACTCAGGTTGCTTCCACCTCTTGGCTATTGTGAATAATGCCATTATGAACATGGGTGTGCAGATATCTGTTGAAGGTCCTGCTTTCAATTATTTTGGTTTGTTGGATCACAGGGGCATCTCTTTAGAGTGACAAAAGTGTTCTAAAATTTGTTAGTGGTGACAGTTGTACAAGCCTAGAATATACTAAAAACCACTGAATTGTACATTTCAAGTGGGTGAATCAAATGGTCTATGAATTATATCTCAATGAAGCTGTTAAAAAATACAACTCAGAAAGGCTAAATCAAGGATATAGTTACATAAGGATTTTGACTGAACTGAATAATTAATCTGGTTAAATAACCAGTCAATCTTGTCACATGGGTAATTCTGACTCTTATTTGCAATGACCTGGCTAGATATTTAGGTGTTTTTTGAGACATAACCTAAGTGCTTTTTTAACACTGACCATTAGAAGACATAGGAAAAAGAAAATGTCAGTACCTATCTTTAATTCACAATATTAAACCTTTTCATATTTTGTGTCAAGAAACACTGTGAAGAAATAACAAATTCATACTAACTATAGCAATTTTTATTTCATCTGCTCTGTAGGTATGGCATTCACCAGATTTTTTTAAAGATAGGGAAATAAGGTAGAACTTTATTCACTTTGACTTCAGATTCACTTTTTGAAATGTCACTCACAATTATTTCACATAAAAGATGCCCAAAAGACAGAGTTTATTTGCCTTTATCTTTTTTGCAATAAAAATTATAAAATTAAGAAGTCCTGGGCTTCCCTGGTGGCGCAGTGGTTGAGAGTCCGCCTGCCGACGCAGGGGACGCGGGTTCGTGCCCCGGTCCGGGAAGATCCCACATGCCACGGAGTGGCTGGGCCCGTGAGCCGTGGCCGCTGAGCCTGTGCGTCCGGAGCCTGTGCTCCGCATGGGGAGAGGCCACAACAGTGAGAGGCCCGTGTACTGCATAAACAAAAAAAAAAAAAAAAAAAAATTAAGAAGTCCTATGTCCATTGTCACCAAATGGGGAAAGAGGGAATAAATTAAAAAACAGGAGAGAAAAATTTTTGAGAAAAGAAAACATACATCAAATTCAGATTGTTCTCATCTCTAATTGTTATATACAACTAGAAAAGTTAACAGCAAAACAGATGGCCACTGAGGCTCAGAAACTCATTTCATCATCTTCTCTTTTGCTTCATCCAGACATTTTCAATTTTGTCAAGACTCAAAGTACAGATATAGAAAGACAATAAATGAGATAATCTCAAAGATTTCTAATAATCTCTTCTGATCAGAGCGGAGCAAAGTGAGAGAAACCTTACCAGTTTGACTGATCATTTTTAAAGCAACGTGGTCCATGTGGTTTACAGCAAAGAGACAAGTTTGGAAGCCAACTTTCAACCTTGGTGCCAAGCACAGAGTGAAACAATGGTCATGATCTAATTACAGTGATAGCTGTTATTATGTGGAACAGTCTTTCTTTTCAGATTACACATCTTATAAACTTTAACAGCTTTTTGTAAATAATCTCTCAGGGTTGACTTTAAATGAAGGTTGAAATACTAAGTTGATTTCAGATTCTTATTACAGATTTTTCAAAGTCCGTCTGTGTGCAGAAGCAAAATTATGAATGGCGACTCGAAGAGTTGAGTTCCCTTCAGGGATATCACAGGAATTGATGACTGAATATAGTGCCCGGGTATATGCTGCAAATAAAGATTTGAACAGTGGTGAATGAAGTCAGATTCTAAACAATTCTCCCAACCTTTTTCTATTAGTACTGTTTCTCTGCCCAGTCTCATAGGAATTAACTTTAACCCATTCACTGAATAAATATTTATTGAGTACTTACCACATGCCAAGTACTCTGTGATTACAGAAAAGATAAGGGAGAGGATGGACACAAAAATTAAATTGCAGTGTAATATTTCCAGACCAGAGGCATATACAAAATGTCATCACAGAATGAAGTTTGGAATGAAAGAAAAACTAGGAGAGGATGGAAAAGATTTCCAGAAGTGGTAACATTTAAGATGGTCTTGAAAGATTAATAAAAATAAAGGAAAGAAGGCATTCTAGGCAAAGAAATGAGTGTGTGGGGTGCAAAGGTATAAAAAAATGTGGCATGTCCTGGCAGTAGCAAGTTTGATAAGGCTGGAGTGTTGCCCGGAGCCAGAGAGAAAATATGCCAAGTCTGACATGTATTTTGTACTGTAATGGTAAGTCCTACGGGTTTGATGATAGGGGAATGGCATGATCAGATTTGTGTTTTTAAAATATAACTCACAGGACTGATAAGGAACTCTTATCACAGGGCAACAGGAATACAAATACTTGCAGTACTTTCAGTGTGTGTATGAAGCCTATATAATCTCTACAGTATGTAAATCAATATATTTAAGAATGGACAGGAAACAGAAATACTAGTCACAGCAGGAATGACTCATCTTCTCTAGCTGGGATCCCTGATAAAGGTAGAGTTTATATTGGTCCTCATTTCCCTCAGTGATCCTTAGCAGAACTGAAAGTCTAAGGTGGATATCTACACATTATAAATAATATATATATATGTGAAGATAAATAATAAGTCTATGTTAGATAAGGCCTAACTTAGATGGCCGTAAGAGGCAAGCTCTAATATTCTTCATTTACAGGAGGACCTGAAACCCTAGTCTCACTACTGTGGAGTGAGCTAGAAATATTTCCCCAGCATAAATGGAGACAAGAAGATAACAGATCTCAAAGAGAAATATAACTCACTATAATTATTTTTATTGCCTCACAGTTGTTTTGCAAAGGGGGTAGAATAGTCTCTGATATATAGTAAGCCCTTAGTCAATAAATGCTAAATTACTACAATCACTACTTTTACTGTTGTTGTTTTCTTAACTGCCACCAGGCCCCAACCATTCCTTTAAGAGACTTACCTTTGTGGTTTTTATAGAAAATACAATTGTTGGCACAGGTATCAGGATGAGCATCCCAAAAATCAGGACCACAGCAGCATAGTGCAGGTAAAGTAATATTATACAGCTGCATTTTCTCCTGGATCTGGGCTCTTAAAGCTTCTACATATCTATAAAAATACAGTATGACCAGGCAAAGTGAACCACTAGGAAGAGAATGAGTATAAGTCCTTATTTTACTACCAGCTTTAACTGTTAAACTATTTCATATCTCTGTGCCTCAACTCTTCCTCTTGGTCCTGGGAAGCAGCACTAGGAAAAACGTAGTGCGATTCCAGAGAGGTATTAGGCAATCAAGAAATGTGATGAAGTTCTGTACTCCCCAAAGTATGAGAAGACACAGTCAACTCTTCTGTAAGGAAAATGAGAACACTGACTTCCTAACAAGTTTCCTCTAGAGCCAAAATTTCACACAGAACTTTTCAAAGTACCTTTGGTGTTCCTTTTCTTTCTGTTGTTTTTCTCTGGCTCCTTCCTCAAGTTGTAGCTGGGCTAGTATCTCACTCATCTTCTCCCCTGAATATGGCTCTTCATGAAAGTTCATTCTTAATATCCTCTGCTCTTCAGCATAACGTTGCTGCTCTTTCTTTTTCTTAATTCTGAGGGTAAAATCATAACGTGGTTAGGAATTTCATAAAATCATTATTTAGAATTAGCTTCTAGATCCAAATAACTCAAGAAATTCCCAGAAACAGGGGAGTCAGGAAAGCAGTTTAACACCCCTAGAAAAGCCTCAAAAACTCCTGCTGGTTGATTTGAGTTTATCCCGTAGTTCATGTATACACATAGCCTCCTGGATGGAAATGACCAATGGTTACTACTAAAAGAGTTTTCCTTTAAGAATTCTAAAACAAGAACTTTCTCAGGTTAAAACTACAAGTAGACAGGACTTCTGCTTTGGGCTAAAATAGAGTAATAGGGACTGGGCTTGTCCTCCCACCTTAAACAACCAAATAGATAAATAAACAAATCAACCCAGAAATCAACCAGACCAAATACAAAAAAACAATCGTTTTTAAGACACTAGATATTAGACAACAAAAGACAGTGATCCTTGACAGATGGAAAACAAATGAAGTGAGCCCTACAGGTGCCCCAGCTTACTGCCTTGAAAGTTTCGAGGCAGCAGCACAGGGAGTTGAGGTGGAGCCTGGTAGACTCCCTGAGTCCAGGGACACAAAAGCAACTAGAGTTCCTAAGACAGAAAACCAGGGAGAGAGAGCTGCTCAGAGAGAGAACCCTAGAGATCTGCAGAGGGTCTCCTTCTAATACACAGCAGAGCACTGTGCATGTAAGCGAGGAAATGATTTGGGGCCAGGGTCAGGACCATCTGAAAGAATAACAGGGAACAGTGTTCTGTGCTCACACAGAGCACAGAATAGAGAGCCTGTTCCCACCAGTCAAGACTTGAAAAACTCATAATGCACAGGACATTGGGTAAAGTTCTCAGAAAGATTTTACCTCAGTAGTGGGAAATAATGATTAGTCCTAGACTGAGCACTGCTCCAGACACACCCAACATTGTAAAAGCAAAGCCCCAAAGTAACTTAACTGCATCCCAAAACAAAGCTCAGGAAAATTTATGAGAATACAAAGATATCCAGTAACCAACAAGGTAAATTCACAATGTTGGACATCTAATCAAAGATAAGATGCAGGGCTTCCCTGGTGGCGCAGTGGTTGAGAGTCCGCCTGCCGATGCAGGGGACACGGGTTCGTGCCCCGGTCCGGGAAGATCCCACATGCCGCGGAGTGACTGGGCCCATGAGCCATGGCTGCTGAGCCTGCGCGTCCGGAGCCTGGGCTCCGCAATGGGAGAGACCACAACAGTGAGAGGCCCACGTACCGCAAAAAAAAAAAAGATAAGATGCAAAGAGGCAGGAAAATACAACTCATAATGAAGAGAATAATCAATGAATCAAAATCAACTTAGAATGGACAGTTATTAGAATTAGCACAGAAGGACATTAAAACAGATAGTACAACTATATCCTATATGTTCAAAAAGTTTAGACTAAAAAGGCTGAAATCAACTTCTTGAGATGAAAACTACAATTTCTGAGATGAAAAATACATTGGAGAATAAGCTTATATATTAAAGAAATGGAATTAATAATAGGTAACCTTCCAAAACAGAAAGCACTAGGCCCAGATGGGTTCACCAAACAATTAAGGAAGAAATTATACCAAATCTCTTCAATCTCTTTCAGTGGGCAGAAACTGAAAGAATATTTCTTAACTCATTCTATGAGGTCAGCATTACTCTAATACCAAAACCTGACAAAGATATTACAAGAAAACTACAAGAAATATCTCTCATGAACAAGAGGCAGAAATCCTCAAAAATATTAGCAAGTCAAATCCAATGATGTACATATATTACATTCCACAGCCAAGTGGAATTTATGCCAAGAAAGCAAGCCTGGTTCAACATGAAAAAGATCAATTAATGCAATAGATCACGTCAATAAGCTAAATAAGAAAAATCACAAGATCCTATAAATAGATACAGAAAAAGCATTTGACAAAATCCAATACCATATAATCCAGCAATCATACTCCTTGGTATTTACTCAAAGGAATTGAAAACTTACACCCACACAAAACCTGCACATGGTTATTTATTTATTTATTTATTTATTTATGGCTGTGTTGGGTCTTTTTTTTTTTTTTTTTTTTTTTTGCTGTACACGGGCCTCGCACTGTTGTGGCCTCTCCCATTGCGGAGCACAGGCTCCGTACGTGCAGGCTCAGCGGCCATGGCTCACGGGCCCAGCCGCTCCGCGGCATGTGGGATCTTCCCAGACCGGGGCACGAACCCGTGTCCCCTGCATCGGCAGGCGGACTCTCAACCACTGCGCCACCAGGGAAGCCCTGTGTTGGGTCTTTGTTGCTGTGTGCAGGCTGTCTCTACTTGCAGTGAGCAGGGGCTACTCTTCGTTGGCGGTGTGCGGGCTTCTCACTGCCGTGGCTTCTCCTGTTGCAGAGCACGGGCTCTAGGTGCACAGGCTTCAGTAGTTGTGGCACATGGTCTCAGTAGTTGTGGCTTGAGGGCTCTAGAGCTCAGGCTCAGTAGTTGTGGCGCACAGGCTTAGTGGCTCCGCGGCATGTGGGATATTCCCTGGCCAGGGCTCGAACCTGTGTCCCTTGCATTGGCAGGAAGATTCTTAACCACTGCGCCACCAGGGAAGCCCTAAAGTAGCTTTACTTATAATTGCCAAATCTTGGAAGAAACCAAGATGTCCTTCAGTAAGTGAATGGATATATAAACTGTTGTACATCCAGACAATGAAATATTATTCAGTACTGAAAAGAAATGAGCTATCAAGCCATGAAGAGACATTGCACATAAATGCATATTACTAAGTGAAAGAAGCCAATCTCAAAAAGCTACATACTGTATGATTCCAACCATATGACATTCTGGAAATAGTAAAACAATGGAGAAAGTGAAAGATCAGTGGTTGCCAGAAGCTGGGGTTGGAGGGAGGGAAGGAAAGAAGGGTGAAAAGGCAGAGCATAAAGGACTTTTAGAGTAGTAAAACTATTCTGTGTGATACTATAATGATGGATACATGTCATTACACATTTGCCCAAACCCATAAATGTACAACACCAAGAGTGATCCCTAATGTAAACTATAAACTTTGGGCGATAACGATGTGTCAATGTAGGCTTATCACTTGTTAACAAATGTACCACACCGGAGGGGCGGGGGCGGAGGGAGGATGTTGATAATGGGAGAGGCTCTGAATGTCAGGGGACAGGGAGTACATATGGGAAATTGCTCTACCTTCCTCTCAAATTTGCTGTGAATCTAAACTGCTCTACAAAAATAAATTATTTATTAAAAATACACTGGATGGGATTACCAGGAGATTAAATGCTGCAGAACAAAATCTGAAAGCATAATGATATAAATCATCCAAAATAAACCACAGGGGAAAAATCCAAAAAATTAAGAGGAACATAAAAAAGCAGTCAATCCAATTAAAAATGGGTAAAGGACTTGAATAGACATTTCTCCAAAGATGATCTATAAATGACCAACAAACATGAAAAGATGCTCAATATCACTAATCTTTAGGAAAATGCAAACCAAAATCTCAATGAGGTATCACCTCATACCACATTCACAGCAATGTGAATGTTTATTTATTAACACTACTGAACTGTACACTTGAAAATGGTTACAATGGTAAATTTTACATTATGTGTTTTATACCACCAAAAAAAAAGGCATGTCACATAAATATATAAATGAACAAAGGGAGGGGGAAAAAATGAAACAAAGTTGTTTTTAGACATACAAAAACTGAAAGAATTCATCCCTAGTACAGGCATAACCCAGAGATACTGCAGGTTTGGTTCCAGACCACTGTAGGAAAGGGAATATTGCAATAAAGCAAGTCACATGAATTTTTTGGTTTCCCAGTGCATATAAAAGTTCTGTTTAGGGCTTCCCTGGTGGCGCATTGGTTGAGAGTCCGCCTGCCGATGCAGGGGACAAAGGTTCGTGCCCCGGTCCGGGAAGATCCCACATGCTGTGGAGCGGCTGGGCCTGTGAGCCATGGCCACTGAGCCTGCGCGTCCGGAGCCTGTGCTCCGCAATGGGAGAGGCCACAACAGTGAGAGGCCCGCGTACCACAAAAAAAAAAAAAAAAAAAAAAAAAAAGTTCTGTTTACACTACACTGTAGTCTTTTAAGTGTGCAATAACACAATGTACATGCCTTAATTAAAAACTAATGCTATTGGAAAAATGGCACCAGTAGACCTGCTCAACACAGGGTTGCCACATACCTTCAATTTGTAAAAAATGCAGTATCTGCAATGTGTAATAAAACATAGTGCAATAAAATGAGATATGCCTGTGTATCCACAACTAAAAGAAATGTTAAAGGTTGTCTTTCAGACCTGAGCAAAGTGATACTTTAGGTAATATATATAAGATTTTTCTTATTAGTTAAACCTCTTTAAATAATAATAGACTGCTTTAACAAAAATAACAATGTATTTTATATATAAAAGTAAGATGGGGCTTCCCTGGTGGCGCAGTGGTTGAGAGTCCGCCTGCCAATGCAGGTGACACGGGTTCGTGCCCCGGTTCGGGAAGATCCCACATGCCGCGGAGCGGCTAGGTCCGTGAGCCATGGCCGCTGAGCCTGCGCGTCTGGAGCCTGTGCTCCACAACAGGAGAGGCCACAACAGTGAGAGGCCCGCATACCACAAAAAAAAAAAAAAAAAAGTAAGATGTATGACAATAGCATAAAGTTGGGATGAGAGAAATGGAAGAATATTACTTTAAGATTCTTATATTAAGATTTTTATACTATATGTGAAGTCATATAATATCATTTGAAGGTAGACTGTGAAACGTTAGAGATGTATGATATAAATCCTAGAACAACCAATAAAATAACAAAAATGTCATAGCTGACATGCCATCAAAGGAGATGTAATAGATATAAAAATATAAAAGTAATTCAAAAGGAGGCATAAAAAGAGAAAAAGAGGACAAAGAACAGATGGGGCAAACAGCAAGATAATATACTTATATCAAACCCTACCAAAAATCACATTAAAAGTAAATGATCTAAACACCCCAATTAAAAGGAAGAGATTGTCAGATTTGACAAAAAGTCACAACCCAACTACATGCTGCTGACAAGAAACACACTTTAAATACAAAGAAACAAATAGATTAAAAATACAAGAAATATAAAAGATATGCTAGCACTAGTTAAAAGAAGGTTGGAGTAGGTATATTAGTATCAGACAATGTAGATTTCAGAGCAAACAAAATATCAAAGATAAAGATCACTTCATAATTATGGAGTCAATTAATTGAGAAGACATAACAATCCCAAACAGTTATGTATCTAATAAAAGAACTTCAAAATACATGAAACAAAGACTGATGGAACTTCAGGAGATACAATAAATCCATAGTTACAGGCAGAGATTTTTAATACCCTCTCTCAATTATTGATAGAATAACTAGGCATAAAAATGGGAAAGATATGGACTTGATCAACATCATCAACCAACTTGACCTAATGGACATTTATAGGACACTCCACAACATTTATAGAATAGCAGAATACACATTTATAGAACAAGAGAATACACATTCTTCTATTATAAGCTTATTGAACTTAGAACATTTACAAAGATAAATCATATTCTGGGCCATAAAACAAGTGTCAGTAAATTCAAAAGATTTCAAGACATACATAGTACAATAGAATTAAATTAGAAATCAATAACAGAAAGATCCTTGAAAGATCTCCAAATACTTGGAAATTAAATAACACACTGCTAAATAACCTATGACCAAAGAAGAAAAAAGGGGAAATTAGAAGGTATTTTGAACCAAATGAAAATGAATGTATTGAATGTGGCTAAAGAGTATTTAGTATGATATTTATAGCACTAAATGCCTATATGAGAAAAGAAGGAAGGTATCAAGTAAATGTCCTAATCTTCTACCTTAAGAAACTTAAAAGAGGAGGAAATTAAACCTAAAGTAAGCAGAAGAAAAGAAATAATAAAGATTGAAGCAGAAATCAATGGATTAGAAAACAGAATAAAAAAATTAATGATACCAAACACTAGGACTTTGAGAAGATCAATAAAACTGATAATCTTGAGCTTATCTAATCATGAAAAAAAAGAGAGAGAGAGAAGATACAATTTTTAAGAGAAAAAATAAGAGAAATGAAACTACTACAGATTCTACAGGTATTAAAAGGATAATAGGAGAATACTAAGAATAATTTTATGCCAATAAATTAGACAACCTAGATGAAATGACAAATTTGTTGAAACACACAAACTACTAAAGCCTCATCAAGAAAAAAATAAATAACCTGAATAGCCCTATTTCTATCATCAATGTTGAAACTGTTGTTAAGAACATTTCCACAGTGAAAAGTCCAGAAACAGGGAGAGTCACTGGCAAATTCTACCAGTTAGGGAAGAAATAATGCCAATTCTACATAAACTTTTCCTCCCAAATACTTCCCAGCTCATTCTACGAGGCTAGCATTTCTCTGAAAACAAAACCTGTCAAAGATATTACAAGAAAAGTAAAAGTCAATATCTCCTAGAATATATATGTAAATTCTAAACAAAATTTTTAGCAAATCTTACTAAACAATACATTATAATTTTATTTATTTTTGGCTGCATTGGGTCTTTGTTGCTGCGCACGGGCTTTCTCTAGTCGCCACAAGCGGAGGCTACTCTTCATTGCAGTGCTCGGGCTTCTCATTGTGGTGGCTTCTCTTGTTGCGGAGCACGGGATCTAGGAGCACGGGCTCTAGGCGGGCTTCAGTAGTTGTGGTGCGTGGGCTCAGTAGTTGTGGTTCGCGGGTTCTAGAGCACAGGCTCAGTAGTTGTGCCGCACGGGCTTAGTTGTTCCGTGGCATGTGGGATCTTCCCAGACCAGGGATGGAACCCATGTCCCCTGCCTTGGCAGGCGGATTCTTAACCACTGCACCATGAGGGAAGTCCCTCAAACAATACATTAAAAGGATAATACATTATTACCAAGTGGGGTGTAACCCCAGGAATGCAGGACTGATTTAACATTCGAAAATCAAACAATGTTATTCACCATATTAGCAAACTAGAAAAGAAAACCTATGATCATCTCGCTAGAGAGGAAAAAAAAGTTGACAAAATCCAACGTCCATTCCAGATAAAGATTCTCAACCAACTAGGAAGAGAAGGGAACCTAAGAAAAAACTATAGCTAACATCATACTTGATGGTGAAAGACTAAATGCTTTCTCTCTAAAATCAGGATTGTCCACTCTCATCACTTCTATTCAACATTCTGGAGGTTCTAGCCAGTGAAATCAGGCAAGACAGAGAAATAAAAGACATCCAGATTTAAAGGAAGAAGCAAAACCGTTTTTGTTTAAAGATGACATGATTACCATGTAAAAACATCCAATGAATTAATAAGTGAGTACAAAGATCCATATCCAAAAACCAACTGTATATTTCCATATACTAGCAATGACAACAACAGAATCAGCAATTGACAATTTTTTAAAATACCATTTACAGGGCTTCCCTGGTGGCGCAGTGGTTGCGAGTCAGCCTGCCAATGCAGGGGACACGGGTTCGTGCCCCGGTCCGGGACGATCCCACATGCCGCGGAGCGGCTGGGCCCGTGAGCCATGGCTGCTGAGCCTGCGCGTCCGGAGCCTGTGCTCCGCAACGGGAGAGGCCACAACAGTGCGAGGCCCGCGTACCACAAAAATTAAAAATAAATAAATAAATAAAATACCATTTACAATAGCTTCAAAAATATGAAATACTTCAGGATAGACCTGACAAAAAATGTGAAAGACCTATACACTGAAAACTATAACTGAGAAAAATTAAAGGAGAGCTAAATAAATGTTCCTGGGTTGGAAGACTCAATATCATTAACATGTCAATTCTCCCCAAATTATCTATAGATTCAACACAATCCCACTCAAAATCCAGGAATGTTCTTTGGTAGAAATTGACACACATTTTAAAATTCATATGGAAATGCAAATGGCCTAAAATAGCCATGGTGACTCTGGGGAAAAATAAACTGGAGGGCTAACACTACCTGATTTCAAGCATTATTATAAAACTATACCAATCAGAACAGCATGGTATTAGCATAAAGATAGACAAATAGATCAGTAAAACAGAAGAGAAAGTCCAGAAATAAACCCACACATATAAGAACAGCTCATTTTTTTTAACATCTTTACTGAGATATTATTTGCATACCATAAAGTTCACATGACCATAATGTAATTTGAGAACATTTTCATCATCCCCAAAAGAAACCTTGTACACTTTAACAGTCACCTTCCACCCACTCCCACCTAGCCCTAGGCAAATACTAATTTTTCTGTCTCTATAGATTTGCCTGTTCTTGATTTCATATAAATGGGATCATACAATATGTAGCCCTTCATGACTGGCTTCTTTCACTTGGCATAAGTCCATGTTGTAGCATGTACTGGAACTTCATTCCTTTTGGTTGCTGATATTCTACTGTGTAAATATTATCTATATCTATATATTTTATTTATCTATTCATCAGTTTATGGACATTTGGGATGCTTCCACTTCCTGGCTATTTTGAATAATGCTGCTATGAACATTTGTGTAAGTTTGTGTGTGGACGTACATTTTTAGTTCTCTTGGGTATACACCCAAGAATGGAATTTCTGAGTCATACGGTAACTCTATGTTTAACCTTTTGAGAAATTGCTAAACTGTTTTCCAAAGTGATTGTACCATTTTACATTCCCCACCAACAGTGTATGGGACTTCTAATTTTTAGACATCCTCATCAGCACTTGTTATAATCTGTCTTTTTTATTAGAGCAATTCTTATGTGTGTGAAGTGGTATCTCATTGTGGTTTTGATTTGCACTTCCCAATAACTAATGATGTTGCATATCTTTTCAAGTGCTTATTAGCCATTTATATATTTTCCTAGGAGAAATGTCTAGTTAAATCTTTTGTCTACCTTTTAATTGGGTTATCTTTTTATTATTGAGTTGTAAGAGTTCTTTTCTATATTCTGACTACAAGTCTCTCATCAGATATATAATTTGCAAATAATTTCTCCCATTCTGTAGTTGTTTTTTCACTTTCTTGATGGTTTTCAATTTTGATGAAGTCCAACATCAATCTTCTCTTTTATTGTTTGCTGGACAACTGACTTTTAACAAATGCACAAAAGCAATGCAGTGGAGAAAGAATAACTTTTCAGCAAATGGATATCCACATACAAAAAAATAAACTTCAAACTATATGTGAAAATTAACTCAAACTGGATTGCAGACTTAAATGTAAAACCTACAATGATAATCTTTCTAGAAGAAAACAAAAAAGAAAATTTTTGTGACCTTGGGTTAGGCAATGATATCTTAAATATGATGCCAAAAGTACAACATATTTAGTCATTCAAGGAATGTAAGCTAAAACCACAATGAGATGCCACTACATACCTATTCAAATGGCTAAAATGAAAAAGACTGACCATACCAAGTGTTGGTGATGATGTAAGGGAACTTGAACTCTTACAAGTTACATTACTCTTCCTGGTAGTAATATAAAGTGGTACAACTACTTTGGAAAGCCTTTTGACAGTTTCTTTAAAAAATGAAATATATACCTACCATGATGATCCAGTCCACTCTCAGGTATTCACCCAAGAGAAAAGGTAACATTTTCCAAAGACTTGCACACGAATGTTCACTGCAGCTTTATTTGTAATAGCCCAAAACTGGAAACAACTCAAATGTCCATCAAACTATGAATGGGTAAACAAATTGCGGTATATCCATACAATGGAATACTATCCAGTAACAAAAAGGAATAAACTCTTGGTATCATAACAACAAGGACAAAATAATTACTCTGAATAAAAGGAGCTGGGCCCAAGAGTACATGTTGTATAACTCCAGAAAATGCGAACTAATCTATAGTGACACAAAGCAAACCAGTGGTTGCCTGGGGAAAAAGATGTGGGGAGGGCAGGAAAGAGGTGCTACCTAGGGCATGAGGAAACTTTTGAGGATGATATATATGTTCACTATCTTGACTATGATGGTCGTTGTGTGTGTGTGAGAGAGAGAAAACATCAAAGTTTACACTTTTATATGTGTAGTTTATTGAATATCAATTATGTTTATTTAAAAAAAACACCTACTTGCAGAGAGGAAATGAGTTGCTCAGTGAGAAAATTGTCAGAAAACCTAATTTAAGAGCTTTTGTTAAGAAATATAATTAATTCAAGACTAGAACTTTGAAACAAATGAGCTATTGTTTTCTGAACAGTAGTGTGAGGTCAATTCATACTCACACCTCTTCAATAAAGCATGAACTGCTGAAAATTCTGGGCTTCTATCCATTTGTAGCAGGCTATTTGCTCCCGGGGAATTATGGGCTTCCTTTTACTTAGATTAACACAGGTATATACTAAAACCCAGGAAGCTGTCCTATAAAGGCTGAAAGATCAGGCACTGGAAAAGCACAAGAAACTTGTATGTGCAACTAAGTCCATCCAGATTATTACAGCTAATCTCTGGCCACCTCTAGCAGAGTGACAAGGCCACTTTGAACAAGGATTTTCTTATAACTGTTCTGCCACACTTGCTATTCTTTCTTGAGCTACAGCTGTTAAGTCTAAGTTGAGTATTCCTCAAAGAGTATAGAACATAAATATAGCTTTTATGGTATGATTCAAACTCAAATGCAATATAAAGTTGTAATAGGGTAGAGGTAAGAAATCTCACTATTGCCACTTGGGCAGAGAGAGAATGTTTTTATAACTAGCAAGGATCAAGATTTAAAGGCATATAAGGTTGTGTACAATTGACTTTTTTTTTTTTTTTTTGTCTGAGCCGCAAAGTATGAGAGATCTTAGTTTCCCCAACAGGGATCGAACCCGTGCCCCCTGCAGTGGAAGCTTGGAGTCCTAACCACTGGACCACCAGGGAATTCCCCAAAATTGACTTTAAAATACACGTTGCTGTGCTCTCTTAAAATATAATGCATGAAATAAGAGAATAAAAGGAAGAGATTAAAAGAGTACAAAAGTTTAAAGATAAGCCTAAGATCATAGGTGCCCTGGGCTAAAGATCTTCTTATATAAAGATCTTATTCCAAAGAGATCCAGTAAAAAAAGTAAATGTTTTTAGGACATTCATATTTGATTAGTTCAATAACTCCTTAGCTTGTGAAAAAGGCGAATGTGAAAAGATTTTTCCGTAGGTAAGAAATTAAAATGAGGTTTTCAATAGTGAAACAAATGGAGCCAAGTGAATGACAACAGAACAGCTTAGTTACTGGTATAATTCTCTATACCATTTATTCTCCATACCAGTAAACTGAGAGCTAAGGAAACACACCAGCATTGTTTCTCAAATGTTGGTAACAGGACAATTACTAGAAATGATGGAATCAGCCCTTTCCCCTTTCTCCCCCACAGCTACTCCTCTCCTCACAGTCAAAAATCTTAAGAGTTGTCTAGCTTTCTCCCTCTATTTCCTGATCTCCTCTCCCACTCCATTATGGCTTATTAAGACCCATCAATCACTCCACCAAAACAAGTCTCTCTAAGGTCAGTGGTGGCCTACAGGTTAATCCATCTAGCATTTACATTCTCAACAGGGGCAACATTGTACCCAAGGCAGCAAAAATTGATTCAAGGGAGCAAAATATCTTAGATATTAAAATAGTTTGGGGCTCTCCAAAAAGTCATAGTACATAAGCAGAAATACACTACATCTAGGCATTCTCCATATCTTACACTATGCCTTCTTCCCAGGTGACTTTACGCATACCATATGCTTCAGTTACCACCCACTACCACCTGTAACTCATTAAGCTACAGTTCCAGCATAGACCATTCCTCTGAGATTCAAACCTACTTAACTACCTGCCAGTTTGACATTCCACTTGAGTGTCTCAAAGGTATTTATCTGGGAAAAGAATCCGCAGCTTTGGTCAGATTCTCAGGTTAAGAACTACTGCCATACAGTAGTTTCAGAAAGGATCATAAAAATAAAAAATGGCAAAAACCAACTAAAAAAGGTGATATAAACAATTATTCTATAAACAAGTTTATTCTTCTCGGATGTCTTTAAAGCTTCTTGCATAAATATACCTTTTAGCTGACACACAATAGAAACTAAACTAGGTTGGAAATCAACATGTCAACATATCGGTTTTTCCCAGGGCACTGACGTGAATACAATTATACTGGTTCTCTGGTTATGCTAAAAGGTATTCTAAAACCAGTGTCAGACTTTCAGTAAAAGAGAGTAAGAATACAAAACACTGCAAATTGATTTGTAAACTTGCTACACTGGGTGTTTGCAGAACTAAGCAACAAGTAGATGTCAATATTTACATTTTGAAGAGAATCCTGAAAAGAAAGTGATTATCACAGGCAAACTGCATTAAAAATATATTCTTCTTTTTTTTTTTGTACGCGGGCCTCTCACTGCCGCGGCCTCTCCCATCGTGGAGCACAGGCTCGGGACGCGCAGGCCCAGCGGCCACGGCTCACGGGCCCAGCCGCTCCGTGGCACGCGGGATCCTCCCGGACCGGGGCACAAACCCACGCCCCCTACCTCGGCAGGCGGACTCTCAACTACTGCGCCACCAGGGAAGCCCTAAAAATATATTCTTATAATTACAACAACAACTCAAAAACTCTTGTTAGCTATGTTCCATATAAAGCCACACCACTAATCCTTTACAAAGTTAAAACAAGATAGAGACCTAGAACTAAAATCGAGGGCTATCTTTTTGGCTCTATGGATTCATACTTCTTGAGCAATCACAGAAATTTGCCAACACTAACACTATCAAATAAAAGGAATTCTGCAAACAAGAACAAGAAATAGATTTATTTCAGGAGTTAAAAGAGGTGCTCTGTTAGGTGGTGGTGATGGGATGAATTGGGGGATTGGGATTGACATATATACACTAATAAGTATAAAATAGATAACTAATAAGAACCTGCTGTATAAAAAAATACAATAAAATAATATTCAAAAAAAAAGAGGTGCTCTGTTAGAAAAATAACTTCTCAAGGAGATGAAAGAAATCTTCCTCTTTGGTACAACATGATTAAGGTCTAATCTAGCGCAGTCTAAATCTTTGCCTGCTGATCATGTTTTTCTGTTCAACTTTTTTTCTCTGTCTCTCTGTTTCTTGATTCTGATAGTATTCTTCCTTAGTGATTTCTGAAATCATTACTAAAAATAATATTTCCTACTGGACACTCTACTTGGATCTCCTTTAAGAACTTCAAATCCAATATGCCCCAAACTAAACTTATCCTCTCCACCTCCACCTCCTTCCTGGAAAATGTTTCATAGTACCCCATTTACCTGGTGGCCTAAGCCATAAACCTGGGACTTATCCTTGAATTCTCCTCTGACAATATTTTATTAATTCTATCTCTTTCGCTCTTAAAACTGCCTCCTCCTCGCTGCCTTCCTGGCCTTGGCTTATAACTTACTGAAGTTACAGCCTTCAAAGTGCTGAGGTGGGGCTTCCCTGGTGGCACAGTGGTTGAGAGTCCACCTGCTGATGCAGGGGACACGGGTTCGTGCCCTGGTCCGAGAAGATCCCACATGCCACGGAGCGGCTGGGCCCGTGAGCCATGGCCGCTGAGCCTGCGCGTCCGGAGCCTGTGCTCCGCAGCAGGAGAGGCCACAACAGTGAGAGGCCCACGTACAGCCAAAAAAAAAAAAAAAGTGCTTAGGTGATGGAGTCAAATAAATCTGGGATTGAATCCCAGTTCTGCCATTGCTAAGTGTGATCTTAATCTTAGGCAAATTACTTAACCTCTCTGGGGCTCATTTTCTCATCTGTAAAATAAAAAGAATAATAAAATTTACCTCATACAGTTATTGAAGTAGGCAAATGAGCTAATGCCTCTAAAACACCCAACAGTATGTCTGGCGTATTGTAAACACTCAGTGAATGGTGGCCACCACTACCCTGCAGGACTGTATATCAATTAAATGATACAATAATCTATGTAAAGCATTTAACATGCAGTAAGGGCTTAATATTTAATAACCTTTAAAAAATTAATTTCACTTCTCATCTTCTCTATAAGTATATTACTTCAATAATACCCTAACATCTAGGCTTAGCCATTTTATCTATTCCTCACAATGCCTCTAAACGGCTTCTGTTTTCAGGATAAAATCCAAATTCCTTCTCATGACGTACAAAGTTCTTTATGATCTTTCCTCATTTTGAAGGTTTACTTCTTGCCATTCCTTTGGCTCCAATCACATCCAACTCAGAAGTGTCCTATTCTTTCAGGAGTTCCTGCTTTTACAATGCTATTCTTTTTGCCTAGAATCCCCATCTACTCTTTTCCCCAGTCCAATTCCAATTTTGTCTCATACTACTTCTTCTAACCCTTCACAACTCAGCCCAGGAAGCCTTCCCTGTCCTGGAGAAAATGGACCGAGCACCAGCAGCAGCAGCCTTGGCGCATGCCCTGGCCCTGGGCAATTTATATCCCAGCCAGGCTTCCTGCCGGACTGACTTCTCTCTTTTTTGTGTGATTGAACAGCTCTGCCCCATGGGGGGCCTTTTTCACACTTGATTTCGAAACACAGTCTCCGTGCTCTCAGACATTCTTGAAATTTTTTCCTTCTAATGACATAAGAAGAAAGACTTTATTTTACCGATATTTTACTTGATTTTTTACATTTATGTTGATGAAAGAAATTAGTCTGTAACATTGCTTTCTTGTAATACCCATGACAGGTTGGTATTAAGGTTATACTGTCTTCTATAATTATCTGGGAAGTATTCCCTGTTTTCCATTCTCTGGAATATTTTATATAAAACTTGGTATTATTTTTTCCCTTAAATATTTGGCAACTAACATTTATTGAGCATATACTACATGCCAGATTCTATACTAAGCTCATTTACTATGTTACCTCATTTAATCCTCACAGCAACTTTCTAAGGTATATATCATTATTATCCCTGTTTTATAGAGAAGAAACTGGGGCTTATAGAAGGTAACTTGCCCAAAGTCACAGAGCTGGTAGGCAGCAGAACTGGGACTTCAACACATGTATCCCCATGTTCTTAATCACTTGCTATACTATCTTGTAATACTTAATATATGGTATTATGATTACCTATTCATTTATCTGTCTCCCCATTAGTCAGTGAAATCTATCTAGTAAGATCCTTGAAGGGTGGGATCATGTCTCCATTTTTTGCAACTCTTAAATCTAGCATCATGTCTACCAATTAATAGATGCTCAATAAGTAGCTGTTAAGTGAATGAATGAAAACATATCATTTGATTCTTATAACAACTGGGTGAGGTAAAGTGGTTATTAACAATCCCGGTTCAGAAAGCAGGTATATGTTTACTTTAGAATGTTGCTAAAATGGCTTTTGTCTTTAAGTTAAAACATATAACCCCCATGCAAAGAAGGCATACATGATTTAGTTTCTTCAACAAGGAAAAAGCAAAAAATAAATTTTAATTACTTGCAAACTGTCAATGACAACAGATTTAATGTTCTGATACCATCTGTAAGACAGAGACCTTCATATTTTTTCTGGGGTCAAGGGTATAAATACAACAAGAAAAAGATTATCTGGTGAGAAAATGGCAATAAAACAAAAGCCTTAAGTAGAAAAGCTTTCATAGAAGGTCAGCAGTGTAGCTAAAGAAGAATTCCCCACCGACTATGCCATGTGGTAGGGATGTCATAAGACGATTTAAGGTAGACATAAAATACCCACAGCAGGGATGTCTTGGCTTCAGTTAAATGAACTGAAATTTCCATTCTGTCTTTTGCCTGATGAGTCTGTAAAAACGCTTATATATGGGCACCACAGAAAAGAGATTTTTTTTGATGTAGATCAGATCATAATTATGGCAAAATAACTAGGTTATAGTAAGACAAATCTGGCCTAGATATAGGAACAAACGTCCGAGAGCCAATGTCCTTATGTTCTGAAATTGTTATTTGGGAGATTATATCAATATAACTACAATCCTAAAGGATATTAAGAATAGAAAAGATCCTTGAAATATTTAAATAGAATTCTGCCTAAAGGATACCCTAGACAACCTCATGAGGATTCTTCCAAGCCTCTCTCTTCTAACCCCAATCCAAAATACACACACACACACACACACACACACTTTTTTACTGCAGCAGTTTTTGTCAAGTTGCTTTTAGGACAAGAGTATTATAACATATCTCAAAGGGGAAAAAAATGTGAGAATAAAAACATACCAAAGGAACTATTAAACACGTCACAGGAAAACTATTCTCACCAGTGGACTGCCACATAAAAATTTCAGAAGTCTTTGTACTCTCTATAGCAAAATAAACAAGATATTCAGCAAGGGGTCTCTTACAATATAGATATTGTTTAGACTCCCAAAATCAAATATGCTAATGATAAAAAATTGAAAATCAGAAAGAATAGAAAAAATGATTTACTTCCATCAGTGAAAGATAATTCTTTTTTTTTTAAATTTATGTATTTATTTATCTTTGGGTGCGTTGGGTCTTCATTGCTGCGTGCAGGCTTCTCTCTAGTTGTAGCGAGCAGGGGCTACTCTTTGTTGTGGTGCACGGGCTTCTCATTGCGGTGGCTTCTCTTGTTGCGGAGCTCAGGCTCTAGGCGCATGGGCTTCAGTAGTCGTGGGGTGGGACACGGGCTCAGTAGTTGTGGCTTGCGGGCTCTAGAGCACAGGCTTAGTAGTTGTGGTGCACGGGCTTAGTTGCTCCGTGGCATGTGGGATCTTCCTGAACCAGGGCTTGGACCCATGTCCCCTGCATTGGCAGGTGGATTCTCAACCACTGTGCCACCAGGGAAGCCCTGGAGTGCATATTTTAAGATCATATTTTTTCAATTTAAGACTTTGTATTTTATTCTATTTTAAAGATTTCAGTTCTCTGGTGAAATTCTCCATATTTTCATCTATTTTCTCCATCTTTTTCTCTATTTACTTAAAGATATTAATCAAGTGTTTTAAAGTCCTTGTATGATAACACCAGTATCTGTGGCATCTGTAAGCCTGCTTCTGTTAGCTTTTGGTTATCTGGTCCTATCTCTTGACATGCCTAGAAAATTTTGACTGAATAATATTGTTTTAAAATTTTTTACAAATTATGTTATCTATGACCAGAAAGAGTTTACCCTTTTCTCTGCTAGGCAGAGAGTGCAGCATTCATCACTTTTATCCAATCAAAACACTTGAGCAGAAGCAAGAACTACAATCCTGCAGCCTGTGGAACAAAAACCACATTCACAGAAAGACAAAATGAAAAGGCAGAGGGCTATGTAATAGATGAAGGAAGAAGATAAAACTCCAGAAAAACAATTAAATGAAGTGGAGATAGGCAACCTTCCAGAAAAAGAACTCAGAATAATGATAGTGAAGATGATCCAAGACCTCGGAAAAAGAATGGAGGCAAACAAAGATCGAGAAGATGCAAGAAATGTTTAACAAAGACCTAGAAAAATTAAAGAACAAATACCTAGAAGAATTAAAGTGCACACAGAACATTCTCCAGGACAGACCACATCTTGGGTCATGAATCAAGCCTCAGTAAATTTAAGAAAATTGAAATTATATCAAGCATCTTTTCTGAACCATGAAGCTATGAGATTAGAAATCAATTACAGGGGGAAAAAACTTAAAAAACACAAACACATGCAGAATAAACAACACATTACTAAATAACCAAGAGATCACTGAAGAAATCAAAGAGGAAATCAAAAAAAACCTAGAGACAAATGACAGTGAAAACATGACGATCCAAAACCTATGGGAGGCAGCAGAAACAGTTCTAAGAGGGAAGTTTATAGCAATTCAAGCCTACCTCAAGAAACAAGAAAAGTCTCAAATAAACAATCTAACCTTACACCTAAAGGAACTAGAGAAAGAAGAACAAACAAAACCCAAAGTTAGTAGAAGGAAAGAACATCAAGATCAGAGCAGAAATAAATGAAATAGAAACAAAGAAAACAATAGCAAAGATCAATAAAACTAAAAGCTGGTTCTTTGAGAAGATAAACAAAATTGATAAACCTTTAGCCAGACTCATCAGGAAAAACAGGGAAAGGACTCAAATCAATAAAATTAGACATGAAAAAGGAGAAGTTACAATGGACACTGCAGAAATACAGAGCATCATAAGAGACTACTACAAGCAACTCTATGCCAATAAAATGGACAACCTGGAAGAAATGGACAAATTCTTAGAAAGGTATAAATTTCCAAGACTGAACCAGGAAGAAATAGAAAATATGAACAGACCAATCACAAGTAATGAAATGGAAACTGTGATTAAAAATCTTCCAACAGACAGAAGTCCAGGACCAGATGGCTTCACAGGTGAATTCTATCAAACATTTAGAGAAGAGCTAACACCCACCCTTCTCAAACTCTTCCAAAAAGTTGCAGAGGAAGGAACACTCCCAAACTCATTCTACAAGGCCACCATCACCGTGATACCAAAACCAGACAAAGATACTACTAAAAAAAAAATTACAGACCAATATCACTGATGAATATAGATGCAAAAGTCCTCAACAAAATATTAGCAAACAGAATCCAACAACACATTCAAAGGATCATACACCATGATCAAGTGGGACTTATCCCAGGGATGCAAGGATTCTTCAATATATGCAAATCAATCAATGTGATACACCATATTAACAAATTGAATAATAAAAACCATAGGATCATCTCAATAGATACAGAAAAAGCTCTTGACAAAATTCAACACCGATTTATGATAAAAACTCTCCAGAAAGTGGGCATAGAGGGAACCTACCTCAACATAATAAAGGCCATATAGGACAAACCCACAGCAAACATCATTCTCAATGGTGAAAAACTGAAAGCATTTTCTCTAAGATCAGGAACAAGACAAGTATGACCTCTCTCGCCACTCTTATTCAACATAGTTTTAGAAGTACTAACCACTGCAATCAGACAAGAAAAAGAAATAAAAGGAATACAAATTGGAAAAGAAGAAGTAAAACTGTCATTGTTTGCAGATGACATGACAATATACATAGATAATCCTAAAAATGCCACCAGAAAACTACCAGGGCTAATCAATGAATTTGGTAAGGTTGCATGATACAAAATTAATGCACAGAAATCTCATGCATTCCTATACACTAACAATGAAAGATCAGAAAGAGAAATTAAGGAAACAATCCCATTCACCATTGCAAAAAAAGAATAAAATACCTTGGAATAAACCTACCTAAGGAGGTAAAAGACCTGTACTCAGAAAACTATAAGACACTGACGAAAGAAATCAAAGATGACACAGATGGAGAGATATACCATGTTCTTGGATTGGAAGAATCAACATTGTGAAAATGACCATAGTACCCAAAGCAATCTACAGATTCTATGCAAGCTCTATCAAATTACCAATGGCAGTTTTTACAGAACTAGAACAAAAAAATCTTAAAATTTGTATGGAGACACAAAAGATGCCAAATAGCCAAAGCAATCTTGAGGGGAAAAAATGGAGCTGGAGGAATCAGACTCCCTGACTTCAGACTATATTACAAAGCTACAGTAATCAAGACAATATGGTACTGGCACAAATACAGAAATATAGATCAATGGAACAGGATAGAATGCCCAGAGGTAAACCCACGCACCTATGGCCAACTAATCTATGACAAAGGAGGCAAGGATACACAATGGAGAAAAGACAGTCTCTTCAGTAAGTGGTGCTGGGAAAACTGGACAGCTACATGTAAAAGAATGAAATTAGAACACTCCCTAACACGATACACAAAAATAAACTCAAAATGGATTAAAGACCTAAATGTAAGACCGGACACTATAAAACTCTTAGAGGAAAACATAGGAAGATCACTCTCTGACATAAATCACAGCAAGATCTTTTTTAACCCACCTCCTAGAGTAATGGAAATAAAAACAAAAATAAGCAAATGGGACCTAATGAAACTTCAAAGCTTTTGCACAGCAAAGGAAACCATAAACAAGACAAAAAGACAACCCACAGAATGGGAGAAAATATTTACAACTGAATCAACAGACAAAGGATTAATCTCCAAAATATATAAACAGCTCATGCAGCTCGATATTAAAAAAACAAACAATGCAATCCAAAAATGGGCAGAAGACCTAAATAGACATTTCTCCAAAGAAGATATACAGATGGCCAACAGGCTCAAGAAAAGCTGCTCAACATCACTAATTATCAGAGAAATGCAAATCAAAACTACAGTGAGGTATCACCTCACACCAGTCAGAATGGGCATCATCAGAAAATCTACAAACGACAAATGCTGGAGAGGGTGTGGAGAAAAGGGAACCCTCTAGCACTGTTGGTGGGAATGTAAATTGATACAGCCACTATGGAGAACAGTATGGAGGTTCCTTAAATAACTAAAAATAGAATTACCATATGACCCAGGAATCCCACTACTGGGCTTATACCCAGAGAAAACCATAATTCAAAGAGACACATGCACCCCAGTGTTCACTGCAGCGCTATTTACAATAGCCAGGTCATGGAAGCAACCTAAATGCCCATCGACAGATGAATGGATAAAGAAGATGTGGTACATATATACAATGGAATATTACTCAGCCATAAAAAGGAGCAAAATTGGGTTATTTGTAGAGACATGGATGGACCTAGAGACTGTCATACAGAGTGAAGTAAGTCAGAAAGAGAAAAACAAATATCGTATATTAACGCATATATGTGGAATCTAGAAAAATGGTACAGATGAACCAGTTTGCAAAGCAGAAACAGAGACACAGACATAGAGAACAAACGTATGGACACCAGGGGGGGACAGTCAGGAGTGGGGGGATGAACTGGGAGATTGGGATTGACATGTATACACTGATATGTATAAAATAGATAACTAATAATAACCTGCTGTTTAAAAAAATAATTTAAATTAAATTTAAAAATTCCAAAAAATTTTCAAAAAAAAAAGTTCATCCACATGAAGAAGTTCATCCACATGAAGAACTGTGCTCAAGGTTACATAGCCAATAGGTAGAAAATTCAAACCTAAGACTATTTGAATCTTAATTTGTGCTATGAACCACTATCTGCCACATATGCAAATTGCATATCCTCAGCATTCAGTACAGTGCCTGCCACGTGGTAGGCTTTAACATTCAACAAACATTTGTTTTATTGTTGAAACAATAAAACAAGATAATATATGAATAAGATAATATATGAAAGCCCTTGTAAATTATAAAACTCTGCATGAATACTATTATTTCCTTCCACCCTGACTCAGTTTTTGTTGATTTTTCTACCTCACCATCCTTATCCAGTTCCCCAGTAAACACACATTTATCCATCTAGGTCCAAGTGAAATGTAATAATTTCTTTAACACTCCATATGAAATCAGTAATCCCTCTTCTGTGCTCTCAGGGACTCTGTAATTACTTCTATTATAATAATTATATAACCCATTTGCATACAATTCTTCCCCCATCCACCCTAGATTATGAATTCTTCAAGAAAAGAAACCACATTTTATTTATCTTTGTATTGCTTGTGCCTAGGACAGTGTCAGGATATGAAAGATGCCAAATTCATACTGCTGAATAAATGCAGAATCACTCTCAGACCCAGATAAGACAGTAGGTCCTTGCCTTGGAACTCATATTTTTTTCCCAGCTTTATTGAGATATAATTGACAAAAAACACTGTGTAACTTTAAGGTATACAATGTATACCAATAATTTTAGATAGCTAGATAGACAGACAGAAAGACAGATGAGAACATACAAGATCTAGTCTCTTAGCAAATGTCAAGTATATAATACAGTATTGTTAACTATAGTTACCATGCTGTACATTATTAAATCCCAGAACCTATTAATCTTATAACTAAAAGTTTGTACCTTTTGACCAACATCTCATTTCCCCCACCCACCAAGTCCTGGCAACCACCAATCTATTCTCTGTTTCTATAAGTTCAACTTTTTAAGATTTAACATGTGAGGTCATAAAGTAGTTGTCTTTCTTTATCTGACTTATTTCACTTAGTATAATGCCCTCAAGTTTCATTCATGCTGTCACAAATGGCAGGATTTCCTTCTTTTTCATGGCCGAATAATATTCTGTTACATTTGCACCACATTATTTTTATCCATTCACTTGTTAATGGACACTTAGGCAGCTTCCATGTCTTGGCTATTGTGAATAATACTGCAATGAACATAGGAGTGCACATATTTCTTTGAAATAGTGATTGAATTTCCTTCGGATATATATCCAAAAGTAGAATTGCTGGATTATATGGTAGTTCTACTTTTAATTTTTTGAGGAACCTCTATACTGTTTTCCATAATGTCTATACCAATTTATATTCCTACCAAGAATGCACAAGTGTTCCCTTTTCTCCAAATCCTTGCCAGCCCTTATGTCTTGTCTTTTTGATAACAGCCATTCAAATAGGTGTGGTATCTCATTAAGGCTTTGATTTGCATTTCCATGATGATTAGTAATGTTGAGCACTTTTTCACCTACCTGTTGGCCATTTTTATGTTTTCTTGGAAAAAATGTCTGTTCAGGTCCTTTGTGCATTTTTTAATTTTTTTTTTCTATTGGGTTGAGTGAGTTCATTATGTATTTTGGATATGAACACTTACCGGTTACACGGTTTGCAAATATTTTCTCTCATTTCATACAATTCCCTTTCACTTTTTTGTGCAGAAGCTTTTTAGTCTGATGTAGTCTCACTAGATTTTTTTTGCTTTTGTTGCTTGTGCTTATGGTATCATATTCAAAAAATCATTATTAAGACTAATGTCAAGGAGGTTACCTCTGTGCTTTCTTCTAGGAGTTTTACAGTTTCAGGTCTTAAGTTCAAGTTTTTAATCCATTTTGAGTTGATTTTTGATAGTGTAAGATAGGGGTCCAATTTAATTCTTTTGCATGCTGCTGTCCAGTTTTCCCAACACCATTTATTGACAAGACTATCCTTTCTCCATTGCATATTCTTGGCTCTCTCATCACAAATTAATTGATTTATTTCTGAACTCTTTATTCTGTCCCATCATATATGTATCTGTTTTTATGTCAATACCACACTGTTTTGATTACTATAGCTTTTTAATATAGTCTAAAATCAGGACGTGTGATGTCTCCAGCTTTGTGCTCCTTTCTCAACATTGTTTTGGCTATTCAGGGTCTTTTGTGGTTCTATATGGATTTTAGGATTGTTTGTCTATTTCTGCCATTGGAATTTTGATAGGGACTGCATCTGTGGACTGCTTTGGGTAGTATGGATATTTTTAACAACACTAACTCTTCCAACCCATGGGCATGAAATATCTTTCCATTTAATTGTGTCTTCTTCAATTTCTTTCAACAATGTCTTATAGTTTTCAGTGTAAAGATCTTTCACCTCCTTGGTTAAATTTACTCCTAAGTATTTTATTCTTTTTGATGTTATGGTAAATAGGATTGTTTTCTCAATTTCTGTTTTCAATAGTTCATTGTTAATATATGGATATACAACTGATTTTTGTAAATTGATTTTGTATCCTGCAACTTTACTGAATTCATTTAGTTCTAACAGATTTTTGGTGGAGTCTAAGGGTTTTCTGTATATAATATCATGTCATCTGTAAATAGTCACACTTTTAATTCTTCCTTTCCAATTTAATGTTTTTATTTATTTTTCTTGACTAACTGCTCAGGCTAGGACTTCCTGTACTATGTTGAATAAAAGTGGCAAGAATAGGCATTTTTGTCTTGTTCCTGATCCTAAAAGGAAAAGCTTTCAGCTTTTCACCATGGAGTATGATGTTAGCTATGGACTTGTCATATATGGTCTTTATTATGTCAAGGTACGTTCCCTCTATATCCACTTTGTTGAGAGTTCTTATCATGAATGGATGTTGAATTTTGTCAAGTGCTTTTTCTGCGTCTACTGAGACAATCACATGATTTTTATCTTTCATTATGTTAATATGGTGTGTCACACTGATTGATTTGTGGATTTGAACCATCCTTGCATCCCTAGAATAAATTCCACTTGATCCTGGTGTGTGGTCCTTTTAATGTATTGTTGGATTCAATTTGCTAATACTTTGTTGAAACTTTCTGCATCTACATTCATCAAGGATAGTAGCCTGTAATTTTCTTTTCTTGTAGTGTCCTTGTCTGGTTTTGATATCAGGATAATGCTGGCCTCGTAATAAGTTTGGAAGTGTTCCCTCCTCTTCTATTTTTTGGAAGTTTGAGAAGGATCAGTGTTAATTCCTCTTTAAAAGTTTGGTAGAATTCCCAGTGAAGCTGTCTGCTCCTCAACTGTTGTTGGGAGGTTTTTGATTACTAATTCAATCTCCCTACTTGGCAATTGGTCTGTTCAGATTTTCTATTTCTCCATAATCCAGCCTTGATAGGTTGTATGTTTCTAGAAATTTATCCATTTTTCTTAGGTTGTCCAATTTGTTGGCATATAATTGTAAATGGTAGTCTCTTATAAACTTTTGTGTTTCTGTGGTGTCAGTTGTAATGAGTCCTCTTTCACTTATAATATTATTTATTTGAGTTTTTTTCTTGGTTAATCTAGCGAAGGATTTTCAATTTTGTTTTATCTTTTCAAAAACCAATTCTTAGTTTTGCTGATCATTTCTATTTTTTCCCTATTCTTTATTTCTGCTCTAATCGTTATTTCCTTCCTTCTATTAATTTTGAGCTTAGTTTGCTCTTCTTTTTCCAGTTCCTTCAGGTGGAAGGTTCAGTTGTTTATTTGAGATCTTTTCTCTTTATAGCTATAAACTTTCCTCTTAGAAATGCTTTTGCCATATCCCATAATATCACAAGATTTTTTTAAATTTCCCTTTTGATTTCTTCTTTGGTCCACTGGTTGTTCAGGAGTGTGTTGTTTAAATTCCATGTACTTGTGAATTTTCCAATTTTCTTCCTGTTATTGATCTCTAGTTTCACACTATTGTGTTTGGAAAAGATGCTTGATATAATTTCAATCTTCTTGATTTGTTAAGATTTGTTTTGTGGCCTAACATATGATCTATCCTGGAGAATGTTCTGTTTGTTCTTGAAGAGAATGTGTTTTCTGCTGCTGTTGGATAAAATGTTCTGTATATGTGTGTATAGATCCATTTGGTCTATAGTATTACTCAAAAGTGCTGTTTTCTTATTGATTTTCTTTCTGTATCATCTATCCATTGTTGAGAGGGGGGTATTAAAGTCTCCTACTTTTACTGTATTGTTTATTTCTCCCTTCAGTTCTATTAATATCTGCTTTATATTTAGATGCTCCGATGTTGGATATTTACAATCGTTATGTCATCTTCATGAACTGATCCTTTTATCATATATAGTGACTTCTTTGTCTATTGTGACCCTTCTTTTTTAACTTAGTTTATTTTTTCTGATACAAGGATAGGTATCCCTGCTCTCTTTTTGTGAGCATTTGCATGGAATATCTTTTTCCATCCTTCCACTTCCAGCCTATGTGTGTCCTTAAAGTTAAAGTGAGTCTCTTACAGGCATCATTTCCCTTTTAAGACAGTGTGGTATTGGCAAAAGAATAGACAAATAGGTCAATGGCACAGAACAGAGAGCCCAGAAATAGACCCTCACAAATACACTTAACTGATCTTTGACAAAGGAGCAAAGGCAATATAATGAGGCAAAGATAGTCTTTTCAACAAATGGTATAGGAACAACTGAATATCTGTGTGAAAAAAAAAGGAATACGGACACAGACCTTATACCCCTTACAAAAGTTAACTCAAAATGTATCATAAAGCTAAATGTAAAACACAAAACTACAGGATTCCTAGAAGATAACACAAAAGAAAATATAGGTGACTTTGGGTACAGCAATGACTTTTTAGATATAATATCAAAGGCATGATCTATGAAAAAAATAATTATAAGCTGAATTTCATTAAAATTAAAAACATCTCCTCTCCAAAAGACAATGTCATGAGAATGAGAATTCAAGCCACAGACTAGGAGGAATTATTTGCAAAAGACACATCTGATAAAGTACTATTATCCAAAATATACAAAGAACCCGTAAAACTCAAGAATAAGAAAACAAATAGCCCAATTAAAAAATGGGCCCAAGACCTGAACAGACACTTCACCAAAGATGATATACAGATGGCTAGTAAGCATATGAAAAGATGCTCCTCATCATGTCATCAGGGAAATGCAATTTAAAATAACGAGATAACACACACTCCTATTACAATGGCCAAAATTCAAAATGCCGACAGCATCAAATGCTGACAAGGATGTGGAGCAACAGGAACTCTCATTCATTGCTGATGGATTGCAAAGTGGTACATTTTGGAAGAAGGTTTGATAGTTTCTTAGAAAAGTGAACATCCTCTTACCATACAATCCAGCAAATGTACTCAATATTTACCCAAAGGAGTTGAAAATTTATGCCCACACAAAACCTGCACATGGATGCTTATAGTAGCTTTATTTGTAACTGCCAAATCTTGGAAGAAACCAAGATATCCTTCAGTAGGTGCATGGATAAATAAACTAGTACATCCAGATTTTAGAATATTATTCAGCACTAAAAAGAAATGAATTATCAACCCATGAAAAGGAATTTGAGCAATCTTAAATGCATACTACTAAGGGGAAAAAGTCAGTCTGAACAGGCTACATACTGTATGATTCCAGCTATATGATATTCTGAAAATACTGGGTTGGCCAAAAAGTGCCTTTGGTTTTTAAGTAAAAATAAAAGATACATTTTTTCATTTTCACCAAGAAGTTTATTGAACAATGTATTCACCCTTTTGTTCCACTACCTTCTGCCATTTTTCAGGCAACTTCATAATTCCATCTTCCCAAAACTTTTTACCTTTTTGAGCAAAGAACTCTTCCAGGTGCCTTTTACAGCTTCCAGGGAATTGAAATTTTTTCCATTAAGAGAATTTTATAAAGACCAGAATAAATGAAAATCCGAAGGTGCAGTGTCTGGTGAATGTGGCGGGTGAATCAGAAGTTCCCAGCCAAGCTGTAATAGTTTTTGCCTGGTCATCAAAGAAACCTGAGGTCTTGTGTTATCCTGATGGAAGATTATGCGTTTTCTGTTGACTAATTCTGGATGCTTTTCATCGAGTGCTGCTTTCAGTTGGTCTAACTGGGAGCAGTACTTGTTGGAATTAATCGTTTCGTTTTCCAGAAGGAGCTCATAAAAGAGGACTCCTTTCCAATCCCACCACATATACAACATCACCTTCTTTGGATGAAGACTGGCCTTTGGTGTGGTTGGTGGTGGTTCATTTCGCTTGCCCCACAATCTCTTCCATTCCACATTAGTGTACAGTATCCACTTTTCATCACCCCTCACAATTTGTTTTCAAAATGGAACGTTTTCATTACGTTTAAGTAGAGAATCGCATGAGGAAATACGGTCAAGAAGATTTTCTTCGCTTAACATATGTGGAACCCAAACGTCAAAGCGATTCACATAACCAAGCTGGTGCAAATGATTTTCAGCACTTGATTTGGATATTTTGAGTATGTCGGCTATCTCCCGTGTGGTATAATGTTGATTGTTCTCAATTAATGTTTTGATTTGATTGCTATCAACTTCAACTGGTCTACCTGACCGTGGAGCATCATCCAGAAAGAAGTCTCCAGCACAAATCTTTGCAGACCACTTTTGACACGTTCGATCAGTCACAGCACCTTCTCTATATACTGCACAAATTTTTTTTTGCATTTCGGTTGTGTATTTAACCTTTCTTGAAATAATAAAGCATAATATGTCAAACATGTTGGTTTTTTCCTTCCATCTTCAATATTAAAATGGCTACACAAAAATTCACCAATTTTGATATGTCTTTTTTTAAATGCACGCTGATATGACAGCTGTCACATACAATCTAACAAACTTATTTTGAATGAAGTTAAAGACAACTAAGTGCTACTAGAGCCATCTTACACAAAAACCAAACGAACCTTTTGGCCAACCCAATAGCAAAACAATGGAGCCAGTAACAAGATCAGTGGTTGCCACAGGCTGGGGGAAGGGAGAGATGAATACACAGAGCACAGAACATTTTTAGGGCAATAAAACTATCCTGTATGATACTACGTTTGTAGATACATGTCATTATACATTTGTCAAAACCTATAATAATGTACAACACTGAGACTGAAGCCTATAGATTATGATAAATATAGATTATGATATGTCAATGTAGGTTTATAAGTTGTAACAAATGTATCACTGTGGTACAGGATATTGACAGTGGAGGAAGCAGTCCATGTGTAGGGGCAGGGAGTAAATGGGAACTTTCTGTACTTTCTGCTTAATTTTGCTATGACCCTAAAACTACTCCCAAAAATAGTCTATTAAAAAAACATAGCTCTTAACCATCTTTTAATACTACGACCCAGATCAAAAACAGTTGTTTCCACTTTGGATAAGAAGGTAAAACCACTGCTTGATTATTTCTAAAACCTAGCTTCCAAAATCATCTTAACTGGTAATTTAAGGCTCACAATAAGGATCAAAGAACTTACTTTTCAATTTTCTTCCTATGTTCTTTTTGCCTCTGTTGTTCTTTCACTTGTTCTCTTTCAATATCCATGAAAAGTCGTCTATATCTCAGGTACTGCTTTTGACGCTAAAGAAAAGAAGTTAAAATTGTTAAGATTCCGCTCTCAGAGCACTTTCCAAGAAAGGAAAATCCTTGTGCCATAGACAAGAAAACTATATGACACAAAAGTCACAGGGAATTAAGTCCTTAATTTCCTTCTATTTATGGTGACTCAGGATAATATCACATATAGCAAGAGATTTATATTTTCAAGCACATAGCTATTAGATGTAACAGACAAATCAGAGAAAGAAGTACTAATTTAGTTTGCACTTAGCATGGTCAGTTGTCAATAGCCCTTGAGGAAATGATTATATTTAATATGATAAGATACATACTATATTTACTCTGTGTTCCCAAGTAGTAAGTACCACAGAAGCAGAACCAAAGAAAGAATGTAAGAGGTATTTTATAACAGAACGTCACTTTAACTTTCCAAAATTAAAACCACACTACAAAAGCACACTCTAAGCCTAGCCTAATATGGTGGGGAGGAGGGAGGGAAGACTGAGGAATATCAGAGCATCATACTTTTAAAGGGAACAAGTATAATAAAAGCAAATGCTGGGGCTTCCCTGGTGGCACAGTGGTTAAGAATCTGCCTGCCAATGCAGGGTACATGGGTTCCAGCCTTGGTCTGGGAAGATCCCACATGCCGCGGAGCAATGAAGCCTGTGCGCCACAACTACTGAGCCTGCGCTCTAGAGCCCATGAGCCACAACTACTGAGCCCACGTGCCACAACTACTGAAGCCCACGTGCCTAGAGCCCGTGCTCCGCAACAAGAGAAGTCACCGCAATGAGAAACCCGCGCACCACAAGGAAGAGTAGGCCCTGCTCGCTACAGCTAGAGGAAGCCCGCGTGCAGCAACAAAAACCCAACGAAGCCAAAAATAATTAATTAATTTTTTAAAAAAAGCAAATGCTACTACCCTGTGCGTGATCTGTTCATACGTCCAAATTTATATATTCTCTTTTTAAGGGCACAAGCTACTCAAAGAGCACTAGTATACACACAGACATGTTTTTGTCCTTAGAGTAGCTTGTGTCTTTTTGGTAAAAATTATTAAAACTATAATAACAGTTCTCAATATTGAAGATACATCACAATCATCTGTGGTGTTTTTTTAAAACACAGATGCCCCAAACCTACCTAAGATACTGATTCAGTATATCTGCTTTGGGTCCAGGCATTTGTATTTGGAAAAAAGCTCCATGTCTGATTCTGGTGCATGGCCAGTATTAAAAACTGTTCATTTAAACTAACTTTAGATTGAAAAGGAAAAAAAGGAAGTCACAAATTAAAACTCTTCCTTAAATTAGATATTATGGCAAATATACACTAACTGAAGAAACTCACTAGGATCACCTCTCTGATTTCACATCAAGGTACCCTAAATCCTAGAAGCTTAGAAGAGAAGTTCAACATATTAAAATGAGTCAAGCAACTTTTGTGCCTTTATCTATGGAATTTGTAGTACTAGCTCTTAATGTGTTAGGACACAACAAATTGTTTCCAATCTCACATATACTATTATAGTAGAAACACTGATGTTCAAAAGCCATTGTCACTACATACCTCTTTCTTGTCTTCCTCTTGACTTACTCCTGACTGAAGTGCCAGTGGAGTTTGGAATTCAGTGTTCAATCCTGATTGATATTCACCACCAACCTGTTAGAAAGTCCAGTCACACAAAGAGACAAAATTGCCAAAAGTTAGCCCTACGTATGTTTTTGATAATTTCATCTATTGATTCCTTTCTCCTGCAATCTTGAGCTCAACTGGATAAAAACAATTTTTTAAACAAATATAAAAGAATAAAGCTTTAAGAAAGAATAAAAGAAAGAAATTAATCAAACAAAAACAATAAAGAAAAGAAAATATCCAGGTCAAAAACATGGATGGGGACCTCCCTGGTGGTGCAGTGGTTAAGAATCCGCCTGCCAATGCAGGGGACATACATGGGTTCGAGACCTGGTCCGGGAAGATCCCACATGCCATGGAGCAACTAAGCCCATGTGCCACAACTACTGAGCCTGTGCTCTAGAGCCCGCAAGCCACAACTACTGAGCCCACACACCACAACTACTGAAGCCTGCGCCTACAGCCCATGCTCCGCAATAAGAGAAGCTTCCTTAATGAGAAGCCTGCACACTGCAATGAAGAGTAGCTCCCACTCGCCGCAACTAGTGAAAGCCAGCACACAGAAACAAAGACCCAACACAGCCAAAAAAAAAAAGAGAATGAACTAATGACAGATCAAAATGTTCAGAATGAAAGTCCTTCTAAATTGATCACTTGAAATCACTCTATCATGAGTGTGTGCTTGGGACTGAATCCAGGATATAAAACTAGATCCCTTAACATCTCAAATCTGTAATCATTTTCAATTTATACATGTTCTTGAAAGGTGTGAGTTTAGAGAATAAAAGCTTGAAAATACTATAGCCATCAACTGACATGGCAGGGAAGAAACTGGGGCTTATTTCCCCCCTAATTATTAGAAAAGCCTGTTGACATAACTTAGTACACTTACTTGGACATTATATGGCTCAAATTATGATCTCTAACTTTTAGAAATAAAAGTTTAAAATTACTTTTATCTTTTTAGCTTAAAAGTTATTTATCTTTCAGCAAAGTTGCAAGATATAAGATCAGTATGCAAAGCTCTATTGTATTTTTAGGTACTTGCAATGAACAATCTGAAAATGAAATTAAGGGGAAAATCCATATAAAATATCATCAAAAAATTCTTAGGAATAAATTTAATAAAGGAAGTGTAAATTGTATACACTGAAATCTACAAAACATTGTTGAAAGAAATAGAAGATCTAAATGAATCAGAAGACTTAATATTGTTAAGATGGCAAATTGATCAACAGATTTAATGCAATCTACATCAAAATTTCAGCTGACTTCTTTGTAGAAGTTGACAAGGTTATCCTTAAATTCATACAAAAATGCAAGGGACCTGGAATAGCTGAGATGACCTTGAAACAGAAGAACCAAGTTGGAGAACTCACTCTCCCCAATTTCAAAACTTACTGCGAAGCTACACTGATCAACACAGTGTGGTACTAACATAAGGACAGACTTATAGATCAATGGAATAGAACTGATAGTTCAGAAATAAACTCTTAAATTTACAATCAACTTTTTTTTTTTTTTTTTTTGCAGTACACGGGCCTCTCACTGTTGTGGCCTCTCCTGTTGCGGAGCACAGGCTCCGGAGGCGCAGGCTCAGCAGCCATGGCTCATGGGCCCAGCCGCTCCGCGGCATGTGGGATCTTCCCGGACCGGGGCACGAACCCATGTCCCCTGCATCGGCAGGTGGACTCTCAACCACTGTGCCACCAGGGAAGCCCGTAATCAACTAATTTTTGACAAAAGTGATGAGCGAATTCAACAGGTAAAAAGAGTCTTTTCAACAAATGATGTTGGGTCAACTGGATATCCAAGTGCAAAAAAGAATGAAGTTGGACCTCTACTGAACACCATATAAGAAAATTAATGCAAAGTGGATTGAAGACCTTGCAGAATGCAAGAGATATAAAATTCTTAGAGGAACACACAGCAGTAAATCTTCATGACCTTGGATCAGGCAATGGTTTCTTAGATATGACACCAAAAGCACAAGCCACGAAAAAATAAGTAACCTGGACTTCAAAGTTAAAAATTTCTGTGCTGCAAAGGAAAGGAAACCACCAAGAAAGTGAAAAGACAACCCACAGGATAGGAGAAAACATCTGCAAATCACAAAACAGATTTGAATATATTAAGAATCCAGTAGATTAAGAATCCAGTAGAATATATTAAGAACTCACATAACTCAATAATTAGAAGATAAATAATCCAATTACAAGTTGCACAGAGGATTTAATAATTTTCCAAAGAACATATACATATGACCAATAAGCATGTGAAGAGATGCTCATCATTAATCATCAAGTAAATGTAAACCAAAACCACAGTGAGATATGACTTCACATCCATTAAGAGAACTATAATTAAGAAGGCAGACAATGACAAGTATTGGTGAGGATGCGGAGAAATTGGAACCCTCATAATACTGCCAATGAGAATGAAAAATAGCGCAGCCACTTTGGAAACCAGTTTGCCAGTTCCTCAAAGGTTAAGCATATGATTACCATGAGTCTCAGCAATTCCCCTCCTAGGTGTATACCCAAGGGAAATGGAAACACATATCACAGAAAAACTTATAAACAAATGTTCATAGCAGCATTATTCATGACAGTCAAGAAGTGGAAACAATCCAAATGTCCATCAGCTGATGAATGGATAAATAAAACGTGCTGTATGAATATAATGGAATATTATCCAATGAATAGGAATGAAGTACTACTACATGCTACAAGGTCAATGAACTTTGAAAACATTACGCTAAGTGAAAGAAGTCAGTGACAAAAGGCCATTCCACGATCCCATTTATATAAAATGTCCAGAACAGGCAAATCTATAGAGACAGAAAGTAGATTAGTGGTTGCCTAGGGCTGGGGATGGGGGTGAGGGGAAAAAGGGAGCGAGTGGCTGCTAATGGGTGTATGTATGACTTTTGGGGAGTGATGAAAATATTCTAAAACTGATTGTGGCAAAGTCTGCACAACCCTTTGAATATAGTAAAAACACTGAATTGTACACTGTAAATGGGTTACTTGTATGGTATATAAAGTAGCCAATCCTCATTATTTGAACACTCCTGTATTATTTGTGAATTTGCCTATTCGTTAAAATGTATTTGTTATCACAAAATGAATACTCGCAGTGCTTTTGTGGTCACTTGCAGACATGCACAGAGCTGTGAAAAATCTGAATCGTCAGTTTTACACATTGCAAGCTGAGGTCGAACACGGTGATGCTCTGCCTTTGGGCCTTCATACTGTAAACAAGTATCCTTTTCAAGGTACATTTGGTGCAAAGGTTTTTGCATTTTTGTGCTTTTTCTGTTGATTTTGCTGTTTAAAACATCCCTCAAGCACAGTGCTGAAGCACTACCTAGTGTTCTTAAGCATAAGAAGGCTGTGATGTGCCTTATGGAGAAAATACTTACATATATTAGATAAGCTTCGTTCAGGCACAAGCTATAGTGACACTGGTCCTGACTACAATGTTAATGAATCAACAACACACATTAAATAAGGTGTCTTCAAACAGAAATTCACACAAAACAGTTGAGCAATGAATGGTTCAGTAGTCACTAAAATTCAGTGTTTATGGCAACTTTATAGAACATAACTACTATGAATAAAGAGAATTGATTGTATATTTCAATAAGGCTGTTATTTTTAAAGTTATTTGTTATAGAGAAAATCTGAAAACAATACATAGCAATAGGCTAATGGTGGTTATCTCTGGAATTTGGGGTTTTTTTTCTTTTTGTTTATTTGTATTTACTTTTGCTATAATAAAAATGAAATTTTCTGCTTTCAAAAAAGTAAGAAAAACTGGACTTCCAGCACTGGCCAAGGAGAAAGCCCACTCTGAGCCTCTCTCTCTCACTGATTGTAACTAAAAAATCCAGGAAATGTGGCCCCTGGTATCTGGAGAGTATATGGGGTGGGTATCCTCAAGAGGAGTGAGTTCAGAACTCTACTTAATACTCTGTAATGACCTGTATGGGAACAGAATCTAAAAAAAGAGTAGATATGTGTATACGTATAACTGATTCACTTTGCTGTACAGCAGAAACTAATACATTATAAAATACATTATAAATCAACTATACTCCAATAAAAATTAATTTTAAAAAAATGCATGAGGGCTTCCTTGGTGGCGCAGTGGTTGGGAGTCCGCCTGCCGATGCGGGAGACAAGGGTTCGTGTCCCGGTCCAAGAAGATCCACATGCCGCGGAGCAGCTGGGCCCGTGAGACATGGCCGATAAGCCTGCGTGTCCGGAGCCTGTGCTCCGCAACGGGAGAGGCCACAACAGTGAGAAGCCCGCATACCGCAAAAAAAAAAGATGCATGAGTTAGAAAAGTGGATTCCTTAATTCTGTGTATGAACTGGCACACATCCCAGAATTACCCCTGAGCTGTGCATGCATGGGATGGACTTAAAGAAGTATAATGAAGGCTTTGAGACCTGAACTAACATTGGAGCCACTGTTCACAGAAGATGAGAAAGAACGTATAATCTGAATTTAACCAGGTTGACTGCTTGCCAAAACAAACAAAAATATGCAACATTATTCAGAGGATTTTAATAGAAACCTGTCTCACAATATAATATTCAAAATTGGACCCAGAAGAAAAGATGGCAAGAGAATCCAGAATATGGATCCAAAGAAAGACATCTCTTCCTCTGAGATTAGTAGGAACAGGTAAGAATGGCAAAAAAGGAAATGGTCAAGGGAGTTATTGCATGATGGCTTCTACTTTTTCTTTTATCGAAAGTCTGAGAGTATGGGGGGGTGCAGCAGGAACTTTAAGGAGTATTTAAGGGTTAGAATGATCAGTGTGGGCCATAGGTGAGGGAGCGGACAAGTGGCAAGTAAGGAAAAAGCTAGGCAGCACTGGGGACCCAGCTGTGACTATAAACCGTAAGGATGAATGTGTATAAACCTACACCATTAAAGAGCTTTTTTCCAATAAGGCTGGATTATTTGGGAGCCTAAAAGGTGAAAGGACTGATCCAGGGTTGAGGATTTTCAGGGCTGGTATGGCAGAAGGACAATAAGAAGAGGTTCTGACTGCCAAAGCTGCACCCTCAATTAAACAGTCAGGATTAGGTACCCCTCTTCTGTGCTCAGCTAATGCCCTATGCATCCTGTACCACTAATTATGTTGCTTCAGAATTATCGCTTATTTGTCAGTCTCTCTTCTTTAGACTGTCTGAAATTTGAGTGCTCTGTCTTGTTCATAGTTATATCTTTGATATTTAGAACCTAAACAATGGCTAACATCAAACAGGTGCTCAATAAGTGTTTGATTGACTAATTCTTTCTAAACAAATTTAGCAAGAAACCAGCAGGTACCAGGCACCATGTTAAATGCTGTCCACGCTCCGGTAAACAAAACAAGTGTGGTGCCTCTCCTCATAAAGCTTATAGACTAGTGGAAGTCATGTAAATAAGTAAATAATTACAAACTGTCTTGTTTATGGAGAAGGAAACAAACAGAATGCAGGGACAGAGGAAAAACAGAAGAGGGTTGCCGTATGGAGCATAAGCTCTAAAAGATACAAATGCATTCACCAAATGGCGTGAGCAGTGACGTAATGGTAGTAAAAATACTTTAGGCTGCAGCGATACCCCTGATGTAATCTAAATAGGTCAGAATAGTCTAATATATTACGGCATAGAAGTAGACATTACACTTCTTGCCACTACTATGGATCTTAACTGTATCTGCGAAGCAATCCTAAGTTTCTCCATCCATAAAACAAGGATAATAATAGTATCCATCTCCCAGGGTAATTGTGAGAGTTAAATGAGACAATGGATACAAAGTTTTAGAACCATTTTGGCTACGGTAAATGCTTAATGAATTTAAGCTGTTAGTCTTAATAATATTAATAACGTTAATCTTGATAAGGTGGTCAGAGCAGTCTTTTCTAAAAAGGTGACATTTAAGCTGAAACGTGAAGGATGAGAAGGGACCAGCTTTGTGAAGAAAAAAGAGAAGACTATCCAAGCAGAGGGGTAAAAAAAGCAAAAGAGCTGAAGTAGAAAAGGGCCTGGCATAGTTCAGGATATGTAAACGGCGATGCAGAAGAAAACATGACAGCCTTCCCTTAGACCAATCTTAAGAGACCCAAACCAAAAATAACAAAGGACCTGCAGTTTAGTCCTAAAAACCTCAGCCCAAATCCATAATTCTGCCTTTATGCCTCCTTTTCTTTCTGCTCTCTTAAAAGAGCCAAGAGGAAATTTCTCTTTATCTCTTTCATATATTCTAACAACACTGGTTGCCTGAAGGCTCTGTCTTTAAAATAACATGAAACCACAAGTCAGAAATTATCCAGACAATGGTAAAATTCTAGTGGGAATAAACTAGACTTCAGTTAAGTCATAGAAAAATCTTAGTAGGCCAGCGTACTGTGACATTTTCTTGAAAAACTATAGATCTTAAATCAATACACCAAAACTTAGGCAATATAACCTTAACAAGCTCCAGCCCAAATTCTGAAGAGTTTCTTTCTTGGTGATCCTACCTTATGCTCTGCCAGGTTACTGATGGAGATCTAGTCCTGGCTGTTGGTGAAAGATCCTCCCTCCCCCTCCCCCCAGAAACCACTTCTTTCTTTCCCTCTCACACCATAGAAGACTAGGGCCACCAGAAATACACCTTTAATAAAAGAACGTACACGTAAAAAATACAATTTTTCCAATAGGCAACAAGAACTCCTGACAATACCCTAGGCTTCGCTGAGTAATCTTAGGTTTTACACACTATGAAATAAACCCAGAATCGGCCTTTTGCTCAGCCTTACTGCTCCCAGCTCAGTAGGACCCACACCCTATCTAAACTCCAGGGTTCATACTCTACAGTTTGGTTTACCTGTCTGCTGCTGGGAGCCTCTCTCTGGTGCTTGGGTGGAAGATGCTGATGGCCAGCCGGAAGCAAACCTGCTTGCCATCTTTCAGCTGTTCCAGCAGACGGTTGCCGTATGGAGCGTAAGCTCTAAAAGATACAAATGCATTCCCCAAATGGCGTGAGCAGTGACGTAATAGTAGTAAAAATACTTTAGGCTGCAGCGATACCCTTGATGTAATCTAAATAGGTCAGAATAGTCTAATATATTACGGCATAAAAGTAGACATTACACTTCTCGCCACTACTATGGATCTTAACTGTATCTGCGAAGCAATCCTAAGTTTCTCCATCCATAAAACAAGGATAATAATAGTATCCATCTCCCAGGGTAATTGTGAGAGTTAAATGAGACAATGGATACAGTTTTAGAACCATTTTGGCTATGGTAAATGCTTAATGAATTTAAGCTGTTAGTCTTAATAATATTAACAACATTATTGATAATATTAATAAGAGATAACACTATCATCATCATCGTTGTTGTTGGTAGCATAGCTCTGGCAAGTCTATATCAAACTCTAATTAACTGACTTTCTGCTGCTTACACTTTACTATACTCTGCTCTACCTGCTCTCTGGTGGAGCCTGGATCCTGGATTTCATGTAAAACATATTCATGGTGCTCCAGAAATAACTCCTTTCTCCATCTCTCATCTGTCATATTATGTGAGGCCTGCCCACAGTTCCTGTGCTAAAAGAAAACAAACACTGAACATCAATTGTCCAAGCGGTAGCATCATGCCAGGGCAATAGTAAAAGCTTTAGTGAAGAGGCCAGAAGTAGTTTTAACAGGGCAGAATGGTCACAGAACAGGAGGACATTATATCTTTGCCCATTGTTATTGACCTTAACACTAAACCCCTGAAACAGTTACTACTTTGCCCTGTCAATCTTGAACCAAAACCTAAGGAATTTACTCTCCGTTACTTACTTCTCCCTATATTCTGCTTTACTTATTCTCTGGGAGAGGCTAGGTCTTGAATACCAGGTGAAACATACCGATGGCACTTCAGAAGCAACTCGTCTTTCAACCTCCCATTTCTCAAAAGATGAGGGCTGCTTGATACACTTGTTCTAAAGGAATAACAAAACACAAAACTAATTGTCTAAGCAAAAATTATAGGTTAGTGACAATACTGTACACTTCAGAGACAACTCTGAAATAATGATACCAGGGGAGGGTAATATAACAATTAGAGGTGTGCATGTGTGTGTTTAATATAAAATTTCCAAACATACATAAAAGTGGGGAAAAAATTAGTATAATAAGTCCCAAGATACCTATCACCCAGCACCGACAATTAGCAACATCATGTTTTTTGGTTTTGTTTTTTCTCTTAATTTTTATTGGAGTATGGTTGATTTTACAAGGTTGTATTAGTTTCAGGTGTACAGCAAAGTGAGTCAGTTATACATACATCCACTCTTGTTTAGATTCTTTTCCCATATAGGCCATTACAGAATATTGAGTAGAGTTCCCTGTGCTATACAGTAGGTCCTTATTAGTTATCTATTTTATATATAGTAGTGTGATATGTCAATCCCAATTTCCCAATTTGTCCCTCCCAGCAACATCATGTTTTTTCATCCATCTCTTCTCCCACTTTCTTTCCTGGAGTATTTTGAAGCAAATCCCAGATTATTCTGGCACTTTTTTCTTTTGCATTTTTTGCATGGGGCAACTCTTTATTCAACAACACATTTGGAAGAAGATAAGGCAACAAGGCAATATTTTTATAATGTTGCTAGCATTTTCTCAGGTAAAGCCAGGTAAAAAGCTGTGTCATTTCCCAAAGTACTCCTACTCGATGTCCCCAATAACTCCATGCATAAATACTAGAAGTGGTGAAGTCTAGGATGTTTTGAGTGGCAAACAGCTTGTTTTTTCCTTCATCATAACTGGTTTGCAAATCTGATGTCTGGCTTTGGTGTACTGCTTCAGATGGCCAAGAGTAGAATTCCTTCAGTATGTATAAGACTAAATGTCAAAAGGCAAATTTGCGGAAGGACTTGAGTTTAAGAGAACAATTTACGGATAACCAATCACCTTTATATAAAACCTATCTCTTATTTAACCCAAATGACAGAGGTATGCTTCCTCACCTGGTCTCTTTAGATCTGGCACATTCTGAAATAAATGAAGACACCATACTCTTAGCCTAACTCTAGAAGCTTTAATTCTATGTAGTCTACGTGCTAGCTAGCTTGGCAAGCTCCAGCCCAAATCTTGAGCAATTTCATCTGTTACTCTTTTAGAAAGTAGACAGCGCTCTCACTGTTTTCTGCTCTACCTGTTCTCTAGGGGAGGCTTGGTCTTGCATTTTAGGTTTAACATTCTGATGACACCCCAGAGTCAATTCATCTCTCTCTCTCTCTTCTCTCATAAAAGATGACAGTTGCTTCATAAATATGTTCAAAAGAAACAACAAAAACAGAAAACAAGTCGTCTAACCAGGGCAAAATGCTAACCTTAATACTCTAGGCTTCAGTGAGAACTCCAGGGAAATGGCACCAGATGAGGCTATTCTGATACATTTTGGTTTGAACGAGGATGTTATACTTTTACCCCAACTCTATAGATCTTAATTTTTAATCCCCAAACATGTACAGAATAGTCTGACAACCCCCCCCCCAAATTTTAAGTAATTTAGGATCTGCTAATTCTTCCTATAATATTCACGTAAGGGCAGTATGCTTGTGGTAATAATGTGGGCTTCAGCAAAAGTTGTAGCATAATCTTAGTAAATTAAAATAGTCTGATTCCACAATAAGAATATGAATGTGATTTATCATCCTTCTGAATGACAGAACTGATCTGACTGATACAGTTGACTGAACAAGGATCTGATTCTATATTTCACATTACCAGTTGTTGAAAATGTATGAAATCCAGCTACTTTATTTCCTCTCTATCTCTTTCTGATTGTGCTCTACCTGATCTCTGATGAAGGCCTGGTCCTGAAGTTTAGGAGGCAGATACTGATAACCTGCCAGAGAAAAGTCTTCTCTCCCTTTCTCATTTGTCATATCACAATATGACTCCTTGAAGCGTACCTTCTAAGAGAGAAGAAAACATAAAGTGTAAATTGTTCAGTGGGAGTAACATGATAGCAATAATATTCTAGGCTCTATTGGGAGCCTTACAGTAATTTTTTCGACTCCAGATAATGTGAAACATTATGGAATAAAACAGAAAACCATACTTTTTGAAATCTAGCTAAGAACAATCTTGGAAAGTTCCAAACTAAACCCAAACAATGCAGTTCCTGATGGTCCCTCTCCTTTTTCTGCTCTACCTTGCCGTTGATGAAGGCCTGATCTTGATGCCTGTGTAGAAGATCTTGATGGACATCCAGAGGAAGCACCTCTTCCCGACTCCTACCTATCAAAACTGATGCTGGCGGCTTCAAATTTGCTTTCTAAAAAAGAACAAATATAAAATAGCAATTGTTCAGTTAAGAAAGACAGGTTAATCAATAATACTTTAGGTTGCACTGAGAATTCAGGAGTTAACTGAGGTCAGAGTTTAATTGAACATCTTATAGAATAAATTAACACACTATACTCTATTCCCCATAAACCCAGCCACAACCCTAAGTAATTTACTTCCTGTTGATCCCTTTCTTCTTCCTCTTGGTCTACCTGATCTCTGGTGGAGGGCTGACCTTGGAACCTGGGTAAAAAATACTGTTGGACACTTGTGGGCCACTCTTTTTTCCCATCTTTCAGCTCTCAAAACAGATGACGGCTGCAAGAAATACTTTCCCTAATGAAGAAAATTTTTTAAAAAGCAAATTGTCCAGACAGGGGTAATATGCTGCTGACAATATTTTAACACTTAATAAGAACCCTGGACATTTATTTGATAAATCAATCAGTGAACTATTTTGTTCCAACTATGGCTCTCTAAATCAGCTGCAATATAGTCCTTGCAAATCCCACTACAAGCCTTAAAGAGCTTATTTCCTTTTGTTATATCTCCTTTCCACTCTATTTCACCTGATCTCTGGGTAGAAAATCCTGGTCCTGGCATTTGGGTTGAACATTCTGGTCTTTGAGAAGAACATGCTGGTCTGTGGGTAGAAAATCCTGGTCCTGGCATTTGGGTAGAACATTCTGGTCTTTGGGAAGAATATGCTGGTCTGTGGGTAGAAAAACCTGGTTTTGGAGTAGAAAATCTTGGACTTCCAAAACAATATTCCCATCTTCTAGTTCAACACTCTGATCTTTCAGCATAACACTCTGAGTTTTGGTCTTAACAGCCTGGGCTTTGGGCTCAACAGCTTGGCCTTCCAGCTTGATATCCTGGGTACCGAGCCTCAGCTCAACACTCTGGGCTTCCAGCTCAACACTGCAGACGCCTGTCAAATCACCCTGGGTTTGCAGCAGGTCACCTGGGGCTTCTGGAAGATAATCCTGGGCTTCTGGCAGAACATCCTGGTGTAACTGCCTTACCTCTTCCTCTTCCATCACAGCAAATAATGGATTTTTGAATTGTACTTTCTAAAAGTGAACATAAACATCAAATATAGAATGCCAAGCAGCAGCAACACTGGGTTTTCTGCGAGATTCCTAAAATAATCTTAAAAGGATACGGTAGTCAAACAAATTACTAAAATAAAATGCAAAATTACAGTCTTTGCTCAACTCAATAGAACCTAAATCTACAGTCTCAAACCAGTACAAGAATACTGGCATCTGTAGTCCAAATCATAATTACTTTAATTTCTATTATACTATCTCCTTTCACTCTGCTTTACCTGAACTGTGCTGAAAGGTATATCCTTGTCTTCAAAAAGGAGATCCTGCTGGTCCCCCCAAGACAAATTCTTTTTCCCTTTCTTATCTATCATAATAGATGAAGATTCCTCAGTGTCAGGTTCCTAAAGAACAAACAAACAAAAATGGAAAAGAAAAAAAAAACCCAACCAAATGTATCTGTTACAGGTAGAAACAAGAATGCATGCAAAAGCATTAAGTTAGCACTCTTCCTCACACCATATATAAAAATTAACTCAAAATGGATGAAAGACCTAAATATGAGAGATAAAATTATAAAATTCTTAGAAGACATAGGATTAAGCAATGGCTTAATAGATACTGCACCAAAAGCACAGCAGCAAAAGAAAAACAGATAAATTAGACTATACCAAAACTAAAAATTTTGTGCTGCAAATGATAGCATTAAGAAAGTTAAATGACAACCCAGAGAATGGGAGAAAATACTTGCAATCAAGTATCTGATAAGAGACTTGTATTCATATAAAGAATTCTTATAACTTGATAATAAAAAGACAACTCAATTTAAAAATGGCACTACATTTGAATACAGATTTTCTCCACGAGAGATATATAAATGGGCAATAAGCACATGAAAAGATATTCAAGATGATCAGTCACTGGGAAAATACAAATCAAAAGTATGGAGAGATCCCACTTCACACCCACTAAGGTGGCTGTAAAAAAGATGGGCAATAACAAGTTTTGAAGACAATGTGGAGAAAATGGAACCCTCATACATTGTTGATGGAAAACACCTTGGCAGGGGCTTCCCTGGTGGCACAGTGGATAAGAATCTGCCTGTCAATGCAGGAGACAGAGGTTCGATCCCTGATCTGGGAAGATCCCACATGCCGTGGAGCAACTAAGCCTGTGCACCACAACTATTGAGCCTGTGCTCTAGAGCCCGTGAGCCACAGCTACTGAAGTCCGCGTGCCTAGAGCCTGTGCTCCGCAACAAGAGAAACCACCGCAATGAGAAGCCTGCACACCGCAACAAAGAGTAGCCCCCGCTCACCGCAACTAGAGAAAAGCCCAAGTACGGTGATGACGATCCAACACAGCCAAAATTAATTTTAAAATTAATTAATTTTTAAAAAATTAAAAAAAACCGGGGCTTCCCTGGTGGCACAGTGGTTGAGAGTCCGCCTGCCGATGCAGGGGACACGGGTTCATGCCCCGGTCCTGGAAGATCCCACATGCCGCGGAGCGGCTGGGCCCGTGAGCCATGGCCGCTGGGCCTGCGTGTCCGGAGCCTGTGCTCCACGGCGGGAGAGGCCACAGCAGTGAGAGGCCCGCATACCGCAAAGAAAAAAAAAAAAAATTAAAAAAAACCACCTTGGCAGTTCCTCAAAATATTAAACATAGAGTTAACATGACCCAGAAATTCCACAACCAGAGAAATGAATGTCCGTACAAAAACATGTAAAAACTGCTTATAGCACAATTATTCATAAAAGCTAAGAAATGGAAACAACACAAATGTCTATCAACTGCTGAACTAAGTGTGACATACTGATGTACTGATACATGCTACAATGTGGACGAACTTTGAATACATTATGCAAAGTGAAAGAAGCCAGTCACAAAAGACGCCATATTATATTATTCCATTTATATGAAATGCCCAGAATAAGCAAATCTACAGAGACAGAAAGTAGTTTAGTGGTTGCTTAGTACTGGGGGTAGGGACAGGGAGGGACTGGGGAGTGACAGTTAACAGGTATGGGGTTTCTTTCAGGGGTGAAGAAAATCTTCTAAATTAGATTGTGGTGACAGTTGCACAACCCTGTGAATATACCAAAAACCTCTGAATTGTACATTTTAAGTGGGTGAATTGTGTGGTATGTGAATTAAAGCTTAATAGAACTGTTAGAAAAAAATAACTATTGGGCATTATAATCTTAATACTTAAACTCATCCTTAATTAGCTGTGGATAGTTCTAACAAGGCATCTTTTTTCCTCTACTCTTTACATTTCCCTACCTGATCTTCCATAAATTTCTGGTAATCTACAAGAGTTAAAAGACCTTGATGGGGCTTCCCTGGTGGCGCAGTGGTTGAGAGTCTGCCTGCCGATGCAGGGGACACGGGTTTGTGCCCCGGTCCGGGAGGATCCCACATACCGTGGAGCGGCTGGGCCTGTGAGCCGTGGCCGCTGAGCCTGCGCGTCCGGAGCCTGCGCGTCCGGAGCCTGTGCTCCGCAACGGGAGAGGCCACAGCAGTGAGAGGCCCGCGTACCACAAAAAAGAAAAAAAAAAAAAGACCTTGATGGACCTCAAAGGGCATTTCTCCTCTTATCCCTATATTTATCCTGGTGAATGATGGTTTCCTACAAAGTGCTTTCTGAAAAAGAAAAATTAATACAAATATAAATGGTCTAGAGAAAGCAATATGCTCATGACACTAAGCTGAGTTTTTGTGAAAGATCTGGAGCAATCCTAGCAGGTTATGGTAGTCTAATACAGAATATTGAGTTCTATTTCAAGTATACAAACAAGTCACTTACATATCAAACACATGGAAGTGAAATTCCTGGTAGGAGAATTTTTTTTTAACATCTTTATTGGAGTATAATTGCTTTACATTGTTGTGTTAGTTTCTGCTGTATAACAAAGTGAATCAGCTATACATATACATATATCCCCGTATCCACTCCCTCTTGCGTCTCCCTCCCGCCCTCCCTATCCCACCCCTCTAGGTGGTCACAAAGCACGGAGCTGATCCTGGTAGGAGAATATTTTAACTTTATAAATGATAATTTGCCCCTATCCTAGCCAGTAACAATTTCAGAAGGCTTACAATTTTGTCTTGGTGATCTAACAGTGGGCAAGGCAAATATATCTCTTCTACGTTTATCTCTAAATCTGGAACAACCAGATGTCAGTCAAAATAAGTCTAACAAGAATACGAAACCAGAGTTCAACTGGGTTATAGATTGTTCTCCTTTCTGACTGGCAGCTTCCTCCTTCACACAACTGAATGGATAGAAAACTGTTCAGATTTGAGGGAAAGACTACGTGCTTGATAAGAAAAGTTTCACTAATTTCTTAGATCATTCTCAATTATATGGAGTAGATTTGTTTGTGATGTTTTACCTGAAAAACACACATGCATTCTTTGGAAGCAAGCAGCTAGCCTGAATTCACCATCAACATCATAATGAATTACACTTAAATGGCACCTTTGACGTATCAAACTGGTTTACACAAGGATGTCATCTCAGACTTAATCCTCCTCCCTTCTACTGGAGAATTATTTCAGTCAGGCCTAGGAACAGTACTCTTTCTGGGAAAAACATCAGTTGAAAGATTTGAACATGCTCCACACAATGTGAAGTATCAGTCTCTAGGTTCTGATAACCCTTTTTTTTTCTGGTTTAAATAAAATGTGTCCAATCATCTCCTTTGAGCAGTACCGGGAAGTCAGTCTTATGGACCAAACTATAGTACTGCCAAATCCGTGGTAGAGGTATGAAAATTGTCAAGAAACTAAGTCAAGAATTTAGTTTCAAAAGAGTCTTAAGTCACAACAAGGCAATCCTAGAAAAAGGTAACCATACTTAATGCATCTAAGATGGAATGCCATATGTAGGCACACCCATGCCCACTTGTTTTTTATATTTAACTATAAATTTCTTAATTATCGCTGAAGAGGAAGGTATTATAGCTTAGTATTCTACCAACTGCAAACATATAAGAGACAAATGTCTTTGATGGTTGCACAGAGATACTTAAGGAAAAAATACAAAAATAAAATATAAACATATATGTAATCTAGGAAAATGTAAAAAAATACCAATTAGGAAGCAAAACTGAGAAAGAACTAAGCAAGAGACAGAGTTCTTAATGGTACCAAAAACAAAGAGTAAAAAAAGACTAATTAATGAGCCATTTTACTGATGCTGCCTATCAAAACTTGAAATTAATGCTAAAATTAAGTAAACACAGGAAAATACATGGGTTTAACATCCAAATTTGTGAACATGGAAATAAGGAGGCACCAAAACAATGCAATTTTACAAGCATAGCTTTAAATATTCTTTTAAGTCTAACTCCATATTTAGGTTCCAATTATTCATGCTAAACTTATTCTATATTTTGAATCAAAAGAATTTCTTTCTTTTTGAAAAATAATGGTATTGACGTCTTCCTGATTAAAAAATAAAATATATACATTATGGAAAATTTCTACAGTAAAGAAAACCAAGAGAAAAAAATAAAAATCACCTGTAATAACACTATCCAGAAATAATCAGTATTAACCTCTTGGTCCATTTCTTTCCAGGCCTTTCTCTGTGCTCATAGCATTCTCTCCCCATCTCGATATTTTGCTTTATTTTTTTCATAGCATTTATCATTTGAAATTATATTTTGCATTTATTTGCTTATTTATTATATGCTTCCCTACTAACACAGGAGCTCCTTGTCTACCTTTTCACCACTGTTAAGTCCTGCTTCTAGAACAATGCCTGGCAATCGTACACATCCCATAAATATTTATGGAATGAATTTTTTTAATTGAGCTTACATTGTATCTAATTTTATATCCTACTTTTTCCACTTAACTTTATATCACAGACACTTTCCCTAGTCTTCAGATACCCTTTGAAAGCATGGTATTTTTGATAATAGCTATAAACGAATATCGTTTATAGCTATTATCAAACGAATCATAACTTTTAAACCGCTCCCTACTTTTGGATAATTAAGGTTATTTCCAATTATTTTTCAGGTCTAAATAATGTAGAGATGTAAATTAATCTTTATCCTATTTTTTAATCTGTATTTTTAGAAACAGCTCATTAGAATTTAATTTACCTCTTGGGTGGGAAAGTTTTTCTTTCGATCATCTGGAAACACCGATGCATTTTTTTTATTCACAGTTTTAAATGATGCCAGCCGTTGACGTGCTTCTTTCATGGTTTGACTAAGCTGCCAAAGAAAGGGGAAAAAAAGAAAAGAAAAACAGGCTAAAGTCTTAATACCAAATTCACTAAGTGTTCCAACAGGAAAACAGGCCCCTATTATTAAAAATTGCCAGACCTAAGACAAGAGGATTACTTGGAAAGGAGATTTTCTGATCTGCTGATAAGTGTATTTACAACATTATTTTCATTATCTTAAGAGACTGTATTTCATAACTTGATTTAAGTGCTGTTACTCAAATCGTTTTTTAATAATGTAGGCTTTATATTAAGTACGTACACAAAAATATTAGAACCTATAAGTCTGAATTTGGAAATGACTGAGCAGACACATTCCTTACCTTCTATCCGTCTTCTTAATAAAGAGTTATTTCTTCAACTGGTCCTTGCATGCCTGATCACTTTTATCACTCCTTGTAAGAAGACTCTCTATTCCTAGTCCCCCTAAAATCCTTTTTTCCTATTTACATGAGTCTCTTCTTCACCCGTAACATTTGAAAACTATAGTTATTTAGTCTTTTCTCAAATGTCTCTTCTTCCAGGAAGGCTTCCTAAGTTAATTTAGAGTACAAATTCAAACCTGTCAACAGACCAATTTGTTTCAGGTACTCTAGGTAACAACTGATAATAAATATTAATATTAAATATGTTAATTTTGTGTTCATTCCTTATCTCTACCTAGCAATTTCAGTAAGTATCTATTTTGACTTCTTTTTCAGAGAAGTACACAGCCTATTTTACATTTCACATATCTGCATAGAATGTTCCTTTAAGGAAAATACAGAAAAGCACATCCCTATACTACTCAGTGAAATTATGGCAAAGCCAGGACCAGTTCTAACCCATCCAATGAAAGTTTAATGACATCATTTCTCCCTTAAAGGGAAATAATGACTGTGATTTACAGATATAAATTACAAATATTTTATGATATTTACTAATAGTGACCTAGAGATAAAAACACTCTCTTGCTAACAGCCCGGTTTCCTTACAGCATTATCACCTCTGTTTTGTCCTTGTTTCTAGAAGGTCTATACCTCTAGCCAGAGAAATCAGCTTGAAACATTACTCTTTATTCTACTAAGAGGAGGACTTCTAAATTTGGTTAGTGCAGAGTGGCTAAAGGGGTCAAGATAGAGTTAATCACAATGCAAAAACAGATAGTATATCTGCAGTTGAAGTTATGAAAAAATACAAAGCCATGAACATGCTTATTTTTACTCCTTGCCAAGTGTGGTAGACATTATTGCCCTGCATAAAGTGACCAAGGATGCAAAATACTTGCTGTAACAGATTTAAAATAAGAGTACATAATCTTCATTTTCCATCAAGTCCAAACCCCTATTAGTTGCAGATTGATTTTAGTCTCTTAAGCAGGATATTTCAACTGCTCCAGCAGTTGGACTAAACATTACGTTCAGTTTTTCTGCCTTTATCAAAACCCTTCATCATATCAACCCAAAGATCCTTTCAATGACCTGCTATGAGGACTGTAGTAGGCTGAATAATGGCCACCCAAAGATATCAGGTCTTAATCCCTGAAACGTTACTTTATAAGGAGAAAGGGCCTTTGCACGTGTGATTAAGTTGAGGATCTTGAGATGAGGAGATAATCCTGGATTATCCAGACGGGCACTAAATGCCATCACAAGTGTTTTTATAAGAGAGGTAGAGGAAGATCAGACATATGGAAGAAGTGATGTGAAGATGGAGGCAGAGATGGGTCTGATGTGGTCACAAGCAAAGGAATGCCAGCAGGCACCAAAAGCTTCAAGAGTCAAGGAACAAATTCTCCCTAGAATCTGCGGACACCTGGATTTTGACTCAGTGAAACTGATTTTGGACTTCTGGCCTCCACAACTGTAAGAGAATAAGTTTCTGTCATTTTAAGCTACTAAGTTTGGGGTAATTCGTTACAGCAGCCACAGGAAACTAATACAAAGACCAAAGTTAATGTTAATAAGCACTAAACAAAACACAGAAGACAGGAGGATGGTAAAAATCAAATTATGTAAAATGAACAGGCAGAGAAGTACGTTCCTTTTATTGTAAGATAATGGTGATCACTACATATATTGGTGATTGTGTGTGTGTATATATATGCATTTGTATGTGTATATATATACATATACATTTACATATGTAAGTTTAAACACATATACATGTTGTGTTTGTAACTACTCAAAACATAAAATTTGACCAAAAGCCTTGTCTGTTCTTTTTCTTTTTGGGGGGCCGTGCCATGCAGCTTGCGTGATAGTCCCCCAACCAGGGATTGAACCCAGGGCCACGGTACCGAGTCCTAACCACTGGACTGCCAGGGAACTCCCCAAAAGTCTTTTCTGTACTAGAAGCTTAGACACAATTTTCATTCCTTTGTAGCTGTTGTTATCAGCAAAGACTGGCACTGAATCGCTAACCAAGACTTAAAACTTCCCTGATGGAAATAAATTATTATATAATTACATAGAAAACCCAGCTATCAATAAGCAAAGGTAGTTCTGACCAATAAAATTAAAATGTACTATATAAACAAATTTTGAGATTTAAATAAACAAATTTTGAGACTTAAATCTTAAAATCTAATGCAAACACTGATCATACATTAAAATGTAAAACTTCAAACAAATATGTAGGATGAAATTTGACAAATATAGATATCTACTGTGATACTGTTCCCCACTCATTGTTCATATTTTCTTCAGTTCTTTTTAATTTATTCAGACAATTAGGAATTTATATGGAACTATATAAATGAAACAATGTGGTAATAACATGTAGGTCATGGGAAAAGACTATAGATGAGATCTAACATTTATAGAATTTCACCTCTTGTACTGCCATGGAGGCCTAATACCTATGTCTTTAAATGTATGTTAATGCCATAAAAATCTACCCAAAGTTGAATTCTATCCAAGTACAATATAGTTTATTTGCAAAAGATAACATATTGATTTTTCAGTGTGTTAGACTTTTCTACAGCCACAAAAATACCATACACATAAAAACTCACATGAGGCCCTTAGCATAGCCTATGAACCCCAATGTAGTACATCAATATACCTTTAAGTAGGCGTACCAAGCTAGAGGCTGGCCAGTAACCTAGACCTAATGCAAAAAGGCAGGATGGGCCAATAAAGATTCCTTACCTTACATAATGAACAAGGAAGTGTTCAGAGAAAAAGTCAGAGACAGGAGCTGGACCTAAAAGATCCTAAGCTGGAGAAAAGAGGCTAAAGGAGCCTCAGGTATGCCAAAGTTTTGGAGCTGTGATGATGAAAATACCAGTTAATAGTAGAAAAATAAGTAAAGAAGAGAGAACACATGTAGAGACAGGATGACCAACTCTCAGTTTGCCTGAAACTGTCCCAAAGGAGTTAGTGCTTGAACTCTGCCTCATTGTCTAGTTCTTGGCGACATCTAGTGGATAGAAACTGCAACAAAAACAGTAAGATTAAAAAAATTTGAGCATCTATTGTCATGGTGTTGAATGGGCAAAAGTTTACAGGCTTAAAGTAGTTTAAGTCACTGAACGTTCCTCAGTAGTGCATCTTCTTTTAAGAAAAAAACAGGGTTGGGAATTCCCTGGCTGTCCAGTGGTTAGGACTCCGCGCTTGTACGGCTGGGGGCACGGGTTCAATCCCTGGTTGGGGAACTAAGATCCCACATGCCACAAGGCACAGCCAAAAAAAGAAAAGAAAAGAAAAAAACAGTATAAAAACTTTTTAGATTTGGGGAACATTTAAGGCTTTTCATAACATGATTATTTCCTACCCGTCTAACCTCATTTTCTGTTGCTTTACCCTGTACACTATCAATTAGAAAGGTTCCATCACTTATTAGCAAATATATTGGGTTGGCCAGAAAGTTTGTTTGGGTTTTTGTAAGCTGTTACAGAAAAACCTGAACGAACTTTCTGGCCAACCCAATACTAAGCTCATTACATATTCTAGACTTTTTACTATTCCTCCTATCTCAAAGTTCTTTTGAATTTACCAATTAAATTCAGCTTACCAATTCAAAATACACAGCTCAATTCCACCTCTTCCAGGAATTCTTCCCAAACTATTTCCTTGGAATTAAAAAAATTTTGAATTTCCACTGCACAAATTTATCAACAATGCAGCAAATATCTCCATATTATTATCTAATAGATTGGGGGTCTACCAACTTTGTTTCTCTACTTGGAAATATAAACCCATGAAAGGTCCTATTTCACACATTTAGTATCCCTACAATGGTTAACAAACAGATATTCAAATATCTGTGGACTGATGTGTCCTATTCATGTATCATACAAATGAAGTAAAGTCCTCACTACAATGGAATTTATAGCTACCAGTAGCATGAAAGCAAGGACTGTTATTCTGTCTCAGTCAATGTTCTATCCTTTGCAATTTCTGCGGTGCCTGGCTCAATAAATATTTGCTCAGTAAACTGTTCATAATCTTAAAAACGAAAATGATTATAAAAATGATCACTACAAACCAAATAATGACAAGAAAAAGTCATAGTTTGGGCAGAGAGAAAAATCTTTTTAATAAGTATTTCAACATAACACGTGATTATAAAGCTTTCCCTATTTATACTAACAGCATAATCAGATTTGCTTCATACTTATGACGAAGTATGTCAGCAATCACACAACTTTTATTTTCACATAATCATAATTTTCCACATTTTTGTTCTCCTCTCACTAACCCTAGGATTACATTTTAAAATGATAAATGAAGGATTATTCCCACAGAATAAGAGTTGAAGAATATGATCAACTGGACAAAAGCCTGGGTACATTATGCAGGGTGGAGGGGGGTACTGATTAGATGGCATCAAGTGATTTGAGTGGATAAATCTACTCATGGTGGTTAATTTTTAAATATTCGTTATGTAAAGTGAGTCACTAAAAAGTTACATTAAAAAATTCTGAATATGTTAATTTAGAGTTTACTATATTATCACTTGACTTATAGATCAATTTATGGTGATAATCAGATTGAGGGACAGAAAAAAGAAACAAAAATAATCTTTTGTCCATATGCCACAAACTGAGAGTAACTTACCCATAACACAATTTCAGTATAATTGAAAAATCTACATTCTTTGACCTAAAGCTCTTTCTAATAAGTTTTGAACTCTAACACTTTGGCACCTTTCTTTAAATGATTCTTAAGTGTCTGACCAATAAATATAAATTTAAAATATATATATAAAAATAAACATCATCCCACTATTCCCCACTTTACAAAGGTAAAAAAAAGAGGAGGTGGCAAAAAGCAAAGTTGAATGTGACACCTCCTCATCTCTACATCATAGCCTAAAAAAAAACCAGAGACATAAAATAAAATGAATATATACTTACAGCCTGGGCTTGTTGTTGGAATAGTTCATTCTGATTCTCTCTATCTTCTATTCCATCCTCAAGCTTCCGGGAAGGAGGTAACCTAGCACTTCCAATAGCAGCATTCAAATGGTTTGGAAAAACACTTGTTCTTTTAAGAGTTAAGTTTGCTGGATCTGAAGAGTGCATGGCTATAGAGCCTTCTTTTTCTGCCTACACAAAGGAAGAAAGAGTGAGCTTCCCCCAGTCAAGTGCAATCAAATAATGTCTACCAGCAGCCCAAAAGCTTTAAAACCGGGGTTGGGGGGAAGGAGGGGAAAACTTTAGCTGGTAAAGAAACTAACATTTACCAGGCACCTACTACGTGCTAATATTTTACATTATCTAATTCTCAAAACAACACTGGGAAACAAGTATCATATCCCCATTTCACACATAAAGAAACTATAGTCGAGAGAATTTAAGTAATTAGCCCAAGGTCACAAAGCTAGTAGGCAGCAAAGCCAGAATTCAAACCCCAACCCCAAACTCTGACATTGTTTATAACTATTTGGTGAAAGCAAAAGAGGGAATCAGAACAACACAGGAAACAGAAACAACAGTTTCTCTATATACAATCTACTGCCCTCACTAGTAAATCAGATTATGCGAAGCCTGGAATCAAAAGAAAGTGATTCTGTCATTGCCTAATAGCATTTCTCATTACAAGCACACTTCCCATTCAGTCTTTACTCAGGCTCACTTTTGAACTTACGGCTTCATAAGACCTCTGAAGTTGTTGCTTTTTTCTCAGCCTAATTTGCTGATTTACTCGGCGTTTGACTTGTCTCTGAAAATGCTTCAGAGCTTCTTGTTTCTTTCTTAGCTGTTCCCTTAGCTCTTCTTCAATCATATATGCTGAAGTCTTTAAAGATGAAAGACAGAAAATAAACTTACATGTCCCATTCGCTTTGCCCATTAGGACTCTGTTGTAAACACAAAGCAGTCAGAATACAGCCCTGAAAAAATAATTCAGTTCTACAACCCAAAATTCCCCGTACAGTAAAGAAATCACAGGAGTTCAGAGCTGATAATCTAGACGTAGCTAGTGAGTACCAAGAACTTAAACCAAATCACAAACTAAAAATTGGAATCTGTGAGCACTCAAATCAAATCTTAATTTTTCATTGTACTGAGAACTAAAAGTATCTTCATTAATTCTGAATGAACCAATTCAAACCTACATTATGTTACATTTTCTAAAATGAGTAAAATAGTCCAGATACACCAGATTGCTCGCCACTCACCCACTATGTCTTATTATAAAATGAGAGTTAGGCTTCATTTTTAACCTAGCATGCCCTTCTTGCCACTTCCGTCTAGAAAAGGCCTACTCAGTCAAGACCATCCAATACCCATCTAGTACCTCTCACTCTTATTAACGTTGAGTACAATACTTCTTAACTCCCCCGTTAGATTACGAATGCTTTGAGGGCAGGAAATGTATTTAATTCTCCTTTGTTTCCCCTATGGTATACAACACAGAGCCTTGAATACAAAGGTACTCAATATTTATATAATTGATTAATTCCAGAACATTCTAAACAAGCTGGAACATTTTATCACATTTGAGTCCTTGATCATTGTTTGCCTCCTGTAAGTGCTTTGAATAACAAACTGATTATAATAACAGCAGTTACCATTATTAAAGATCTATTATGAGATAAACACTTTAACTACCTTGTATCAATGAATCCTCAAAACTACCTCCAATACTAGGTATTCTTACCTCTTATGTTAAAAATGAGGAAATGGGGCTCAGAAGGATTAATCTGTAGTAGTAGTCCAAGATCCTACAGCTGGCAAGTAGCAGAGCTAGAAGTTTCTCTGACTCCAACACTTATGCCCTGTACTGTACTGCTTTTCTCTTGACTATGTCTCTCTTCCATAAGGAATCTTCATATTAAATAAAATCATCATACCTCCTATCTATCCCTTCTCCTAATGCAGTGATTCCAAATTCTAATTCTGAGGGGTGCCCCAAATTATTTCACAGACAGTCATTAAATTCTCAAAATCAAATGAATTGAAGTTCCAATTAAAATTAAAATTCCCAAGAAATCTATCCCATAAACTATTCTACAAGAGTATGTACCATAGGAGTAGAGTGTACAAGACAGATATCAATGAATAATTAAGTAAAATAATTCCAAAGTAGATATATATGTAGTAAAGCCTGAACAAGTGACTCAAGTTAAGTCAAGACCCAGACAAATTTAAGCCATTCTGCCTTTCTTTTACTCCCATTGTCTCTGTCTGCCCTCTTTTACTCGCACCTTGAGATTATCAAACGTCTTATTGAAGTGCATGACTGGTTCCAAATTGTGGATCTCAAGAGTAAACCAAAGATAAGATTGTACCATAGAAACATATTTTAGAAACATATTTTTCTTAGCAACACTATTGTGTAAGACAACCAGAACCTGAAAACACTTGTTCCATGGGACGTTAAGAGGTTCCCAGAATCATATAAACTTGAGAAATACTGGGTTAAACAAAAATAAATAGTCGGCCCTCTGTATCCACAGGTTCCTCATCCTCAGATTCAACCAACCATGGACGAAAAGAAAATTTTCCAGAAAGTTCCAAAAAAGCAAAACTTAAATATGCCAAGCACAGGCAACTATTTACATAGCATCTACATTGTATTAGGTATTGTAAGTAATCTAGAGGTGATTTAAAATATACAGGAGGATGTACACAGGTTATATGCAAATACTATGCTATTTTATACAACTGCTTGAGCATCTGTGAATTTTGGTGTCTGCAGGTGGGGGAAGTGGGGGAAGAGGGGGGTCCTGGAACCAATCCCCTCTAGATACTGAGGGACAACTGTACTGTTTCAATTGTACTACCAATTCTTCATAGCCTTTTTGCACCCTATAGACTATCCAAGGGGCAATATAGAATGAAGTGTTTCTCAGGACAGTCAAAGAATACATTCGGATAATTTATATATGGTGGAACTAATAGTTAGATTACATAGTCCTTAGTCTCCAAATATGATCTCCCCTTCTGCCCCCAATTAATCAAGCCTCCCAGTATATATGCTCTTGTGTAGTCATCTCCCATACTGAATGTAGTCTGACTGTATACTCAATAGACTGAGGCACAAGTGTTGGCTCCATGACTTCCCAGGCAAGGTCATAAAGCAACCTCCACCTAGGGAAGCCCATACTAGCCAAGCAGAGAGACCATGTGGAAAGAGGAAGATGTCCAGCCAGCCCTCAGCCATTCTACTCAGCCTAGCCCAAGTGCCAGATATATGAGTAAGAAAGCCATGTAGGATATTACAGCCCAGCAGATGCCAGATAAAGAAGAACCAAGAAATCCAGCCACCAGCCAGAATCCAGTCAAGTTGTCCCAGACATCATCAGCTACTGGGGTCACCCCAACTGAGGGCTCAGACACTGTGGAGCAGACAAGCCATCCCCACTGCGTCCTGCGCAAATTCCTGACACACAATATTGTTTGCTTTATGCCATTAAGTTTTAGAGTGGTTTCTTATGCAACAGTAGATAATCAGATAAATTATAAAACAATGCAATAGCTATATATGCTGATAGGAAAGCAGTACCCTTGGATGATAATTTAATTAAGGGGCAGTCTCAAACTATGGCATTTATAGGAATTCTGATGGCTCCTTGAAACTTAAGGACAAAAATGATTAGGCATTTCCCTTTAGCACAGACATGAACTTAGGGTAACCAAGCTTTAGAAGTTCTGAGCTGACAAGACCTACGTCTGTTAATAAGAGTGAATTCCCCAGGCTGTATATGCTAAAGTGATAAAGAGTTCTATTAGATGCTTGATCAAATTGCCTTTGACTGGTAATGACCAGAATTTTTTAAATGAAGGAAAGGAGACATGTTTACACATGCTCCAAGACTTTAATATTTTGAGTTGATATATGGGAATATGTGATGATTCTTTTTAACACAGAAAATCTTGGTCGTTTTTAGATATTTTTATGCTATTGATATTATAAAGATATCATAATATGGGCAATTAAAAACAGGTGTCAATAATTTAAATACCAAAATACCTTTGTACCAAATCTTACTGATTCTTCTGGGATGTTTCTTACATTTATCCCTTTTCATTTCCATTTCAATCCCCTTTTCAAGGCTTTCCCTCTACATTACTTACCATTAAAATCTTGGTGCTATACTTCATGCCTAAATTGTTACCATTACAACCCAATTTGTCCCTCAGGAGCCAATCGCTCCTTCATTTTTTTTTTTTTTAAACATCTTTATTGGGGTATAATTGCTTTACAATGGTGTGTTAGTTTCTGCTTTATAACAAAGTGAATCAGTTATACATATACATATGTTCCCATATCTCTTCCCTCTTGCGTCTCCCTGCTCCTTCACCTTTAAAAATGTTAAAGCAGGACTTCCCTGGTTGCTCAGTGCTTAAGAACCCGCCTGCAAATGCAGGGGACACGGGATTGAGCCCTGGTCAGGGAAGATCCCACATGCCACGGGGCAATTAAGCCCGTGCGCTACAACTACTGAGCCTGCACTCTAGAGCCCGCAAGCCACAACTACTGAGCCCGCGTGCTACAACTACTGAAGCCCGTGTGCCTAGAGCCTGTGCTCCACAACAAGAAAAGCCACCGCAATGAGAAGCCTGCTCACCACAACTAGAGAAAGCCACACGCGGCAACGAAGACCCAACGCAGCCAAAAATAATAAGTAAAATAAATAAATAAAGTTTTAAAAAATAGAACTTAAAAAAATGTTAAAGCAATTTATCTAATCAAAACACTATTTGATCATGAAATTAATCTGTAAATATTAAACAATGAATGAAGTCAATCCCGTCTCCAAAATTTCCTGTGGTTCCCTACCACTCCTATTTTCCACAATCCTATCAACCACCATGCCCCTACTAGGCCTTCCACTGCAATCAATCTAACCTACCCTTAAATCCTAAATATATCTTGCTTACTTCCTACTCTCTCCATTCTCCTTAATTGGAGAATCATCCTCTTTCTTTCTGATTATCCAAATTCTTCATTAAACTTTCCTGGGTCACATCAATTCAAAACCATATCTTTCTTCGTTAAGTGCTATAATAGTCTTAGCACTTAATCATATACTACTCAGACTCAAAATCCTTTCTGGAAATAGCATAGTAATAAATGAATGCTTATGTATATACATCCTTACAGACATAAATAAAATGAATGAATACATGCCATTGCACTGCTATTTAACATTTACTTGAAACATGTCTCATTTCTTCTCTGAGATGAAGGACCACTATGAGAACCTACCTCATACTTTTCAACTCATGTTCAGCACCTTGTCTATACATTCTGAAGATCTTCAAACATTCTGTGCATTCCATAAATATCTACATGCTCCATCAGGAAAAGTAGATATGTAAACAACTTACTATAAATATAATGTGGTATTTATAATAATAAATGAACCACAATAATATATGAACAAATAGCTAAGGAGCACAGTTTGGTGAAAGACAATCAAAAATCTTCTTACCAAAAAGGAAAAAAAAAATCTTACAAAATTGTCCTCCTGTGTTAATAGCTACGTAAGAGAGTTGTCTGACAGGCATGTATGTCAATTTGCAAAAGTTTCCCTTCATCTGAAATGCTCTTCCCTTTCATCTGTACTTACAGCACTTCCATTCTTTAAGGATTAACACAAACTATATTACCTCATTTACTCATTCAACAACTATATCCTGAAGACTTGCCATATGCCAGTACAGGAATGAACAAAACATCAAGATCCCTGTCCTCATGGAATTTACAGTTAAACTTTCTCGGAATCCCAATCAGAATTAATCTCTTTCTCCTTTATTCTCCCACTGCATCTGAACCTGACTGAATCTCCATTACAAAATTTACCATAAACTTTAAGCAATCAATGTTACATTAACTGTGGTCGTCATCCCTACTACATTGTAGAGTGTTTGGAAGACAGTGCCTATGTCTTGTGCATAGAAAGCAATCAAGGGTTTGCAAAGCAAACTGAAATATATATAGGTAATAAATATTTGATTATGCCGACTAAAGCTGCAGCAAGTTTCGGCAGATACATATTTGTTCTATAATCCTAGTGCAAGAACATATCTATTTATGACAGAATAGAAACGGCATCCCCAGACTGTTCATCTTATCTGAGCACCAGGGATTTGAGAAGGCTAAGAAAAAGAAAGATGGAGGAAGAACCCCACCATACTTGCATCAAACTGACACTCACAGATGCCGGGACTGCTGAACTATCTGGCGGGGCAGGCTCCACCCATGCCCCAACGGGTACTATAGCCTGGTTCCTCTCAGCCAGCACTGCCAACACGTCCTTGCTCTTCAGGGGGTTTAAAGCCAGGGGCAACTTTGTGGTATTTCGAAGCTTCTTGATGGGGGCCATACTTCCTGGCATCTATGACTCCTGGTTAGGAGAGAGGAAAAGCTTAAAATCTTCAAACGACCGCCTTAAAAGCTCAACCCCCTAACACGCGTATGCCACAGGCTTCTGAAAAGGAGAGAAGCCTTGGAGGAGGCAGTAGCCTGACAAGGATACTGGCGAAGAAGGAAGGAAAAAGGAAAAAAGGGAAAAGAAGGGGTAAGAAATAAAGGAAGGAAATGTTTAAAGATCGCTCTCGGAAAGGAACAGGGACAAGAAGGGGGAGAAACAAGAATCTGAATGAGAGAACGAAGATTGTGCCAGTGGCGGCAAAGCGATGCAGGAAAGGGAGGAAAGAGCGTAGCAGCCGGAGGGCAAGGGGGCTGGGAGGGTGCGGGGTGGGAACCTGGGTCTGAGGCAAAGAGTCCGAATAATCGGTGTCCGGTTATGGGGGGAAGCGCTGAACGCCGGGGAGTCCCGGACCAAAGAAAAGCCTGTTTCTCAAGCCTCAGGGTCCCACTCCTGCTGAGACTGCACCGGCCTAGTATCGATCGCGGTTCGCCACGGATTCAAGCTACCACTGACACCAAAGGACCCGCCTTCGGTAAACCGCCGCTTTGGAGGGGGCTGCCCCGCCCCGCCCCGCCCCTCGGCGGCCTAGTATCTGCCTCTTCCGGGCTTGTGTCACCTCCCGGAGACGGGAAAGGCGTGAGGGGCGGGGTTTCGCGCTCCAGAGGTTCGTCACTTCCGCTTTGTCTCGCTGTATGGGCGGGACCTATAAACGCGCGTGGAACTGGTGGGGCACGGGTGAGTCCGCGTGGGCGCTGGGTAACAGGCGGGCGGAAGTGTCGCACACTGGTCGTGCCTCGCGTGTCCCGGCGCTGGGACCATCCCACATCCTTCAGGAAAAGAAGTATGTTGGGCCGAAGAGCTGATTGGGCAGGGCAGGGGACCAATTGAGGGAAGCACGGGAAAAGGATGGGAGAAGGCGGGCCTGGCAGGGCTTTCTTGAGGAACGAACTAAGCCAACAGTAAATCATACTGATGTTTGTACACCTCGCTACGTTAACGGAGCTCTTTCATACCTGTTCTTATATATAAACATCGCAGCCTCGTGAGTGGTCTCCCTGTCTGCTTCCAAGCTTTGCTATAATTCTCGGACACTTCGCTATTATCCATGTGGAATACCCATTCGTTCGTGTAATATATAATTGAGAGATTTTTATATACCACCACTGTTCTAGGCACTGGAAATATATAGCAGTGAACAAAATAGACATATATCCCTTGTTCATGGAATTGACAATGAGAAGTAACCAAATAGACTAATGAATAAGTAAACAAATGTGTCTGGTGCTGATAAGCATTGTAGAGTAAAAGCCGAGGAAGAGGATTAAAAGTGTGTTGGGGGCTTCCCTGGTGGCGCAGTGGTTGCGGGTCCGCCTGCCGATGCGGGGGACACGGGTTCGTGCCCTGGTCCGGGAGAATCCCACGTGCCTCGGAGCGGCCGGGCCCGTGGGCCGTGGCCGCTGAGCCTGCGTGTCGGGAGTCTGTGCGCCGCAACGGGAGGGGCCGCGGTGGTGAGAGGCCCGCGTACCAAAAAAAAAAAAAAGTCTGTTGGGGGGTGGGGGAGATGCAATTTTAGATAGGATGACCAGAGAACACTTCACTGAGGTACTTTTGAGCAAAGACTCCAATGCAAAATTCCATGAGGTAATGGAACAAGCTACTTTAATTTTCACCGGAGAGTTTTCCAAAAGAGTGTTCCAGGCAAAAGGAACAGCAAGTACAATCACTCCAGTGTGGGTGCCTGCCTGGCTGAGAAACTGACCCTGGGGTTTTCCAACATTAAAAGCCTGGAAAGAAAAGGGAAATGCAAAGAGATTGGGAAGGATCAGCCAGTAAGCTAAGGAAGAAAACCAGGAGGGTGTGATACCTTGAAAGCCAAGTGAAGAATGTGTTTTGTTTAAGAGAACCAACTGCCTATGTTAAACTCTGCTGTTAGGTCAAATAGGATGAGGACTGAGAATTTACCATTGGATCTAACAATATAGAGGTCATAGATGACTTTTATAAGAGCGGTATTTTTAGAGTAGTTTGAGAGCAAAAGCCTGATGGGGTAGACTTAAAAGAGAGGGTGAGGAAGAACTGGAGACAGTCATTTTAGACAATTCTTTCAATGAGTTTTATTGTAAAGGGACACAGAGAAATGCGTAGCTGAAAGGAGAGATAGGATCATAGGAGGATTCTTTAATATTGCAGCACATATGTTTTGTTGATGGGAATTGTCCAGTAAACAAAAGAAAACTGACAACGCAGGAGAGAGAGAGGAGAATTTTTGTATCTATGTCCTTAAGTGGGCAAGAGGGAACAGGATCTAGTGAACAATTGGAAGGATTGGCCTTAGATAGCAGGAGAGAGAGAGTTCATTATAACACTAGCAGTGAAAATAGAATATATACTGGTAATTGGGTAATATGGCAGTGGGAAGTTTTTTCTGATTCCTCTGTTTTCTCTGTAAAACAGAATTGTCGCCAGCCTACAAGATGGCCTCTGATGATCCCCACCTGCTGGTATTCACACCCTGTGTAGTCCCCTTTTACACTGTACCAGAGTTGGTCTGTGTGACAGATAGAATATGGCAGAAGGGGTGGTATGTCACTTCAGAGATGAGGTTATAGAAGACACTGTGTCCTCTCTCTCTTTCTCTATTGTGTGTGCGCTCTCTCTCTCTCTCTCTCTCTCTCTCTCTCTCTCTCTCTCCAGCGTGCACTCTGATTCTTTCCATCTCTTACTCTTGCTCTCACTCAGATCACTTCCTCTGGGGGAAGCCATTTATGTCATGGGAAGTCACGTGAAAAGGCCCACATGGCAAAGAACTCAAGGCTCCTGCTAACAGCCAGGTGAATGATCTTGGAAGTGGATCCTCCAGCCCCAGTCAGGTCTTCAGAGGCTATATAGTCTTGGCCAACAACTTGACTGCAATCTCATAAGAGACCCTGAGACAGACGACCCAGCCAGAAACTGTATGAGTTAATATTTGTTGTTTTCAGATGCTAGATTCTGAGGTAATTTGTTACACAGAGAGAGATAACTAATACAAATAGAAAGCAAGTTCATCAATTAATAAAATAGAGGAAGAGGCGTTGGAGGTTTGAAGAAGGTATAAAATAGTCATCCAGGAGAGTAGAAGTATGAACTAGAAACATGTACAATTGCCAGACAGCCTTAAGGACCCATGTGAGGTTCATGATTATGAATTTAAAGTGAGACTAGTCAGCATGGTTGAGTTTTCCTTCAGTTTCATGGTTACAGGCATAGCCATAGGTAGAAATTTTACTTTTAACCAGGGTTGAGGTTTTACCAAACTATTACTCTCAGACAAGAAAGGGGCAAGAGAGTTAATGTTGAGCGCAAGGGAGTGATTAAATGACTGACCATGGAATTTAAGATAGATAACATGGGAAAGGATAACAAGTGGGTAAGGGACCTTGTAAAGTTTGTAGGATCAAGAGATTGTAGGCTCCAGTGGGGATCTAAGGTTTGTTAGAGCAGGATACTAGAAGGAATGCACTGAAAAAATAAGAGGTGGTGATCCAAGAGTGGGATGCTTGAAACTGCAGATATTGGTACTGTCAAAGTTTATGGTATGACCAAGGGAGGGAGTAGGAGAACAAGATTACTGGAGAAGAGGTCATAGAAATGAGGGCAAGAGCACTGGATGGATTATTCCTGAGGTTGTTGAAATCACCAAGATACATGACCAGAAGAGTGTTGGCGAGAGCCAGGAGCAACAGTCTTCAAGGAATTTCAGGAAAAGACCTGGAGGTAGATGAGTGTAGCCTGGAAAGTAGCGAGTGACGTAGTCTAACATCAGATTCAAAGCAAGAGGTGAAGCTGAGAAAAAAAGGAGCTCCCTTTTTATAAATAATAAAATAAAAAATAAATGGTTTGTAAATAGCACTGAGTAATCAAGTAACAAGAAGGAAACCCATCCCACATCCACCCAGAAGGGTGAGGAGAAGAACATACCACTGGAGAGGGCCAGAGGGAGATTGATTTGTACACCTCCATACATACACACACACACACACACACACACTCAGAAGAAGTGTTATTAGGTAGCTCCTTGCTGTCTCTAACCCTCTACCTCAGCTCTGTGCCTCCCACTAGCTGCTGTGCCAGTGGCTTCATATGAATATATACTCTCGTATGTCTAGAGAGATCACATCTTGGGCCCTGCACCCATTTTCTGACGTTTTCTCAAGGCTTATCTTCTGTATGGCCAGAGTTTGTTTCTCAGCAAGGGAACTGTTTGCTTAGAACTGTCTGTCTTCTTCAGAAACTCGAATGGGTATTGCTGGCAGCAGGCTTGCGGCCCTACTCCAGAGCACTCTTCATTGGGCTGATGATCTCTGATGTGTGTGGCTGGGGGATCCCTGGCCATCTCTGCACAAAGCCCTGAGTCACTGGGTCTCTGGCAGTGGTCCACCCCACACAGAACTCAGAAATGTGCTGCTTGGTCGTCACTGTCCTATTTGTGGCTGACTGACACCCCCCACCTGTAACAAATTAGAAAACTTGGTAACCTGTTCGTCCTAAGGGCCCATCCTAAGGAGAACCTCTCTGGAAGTGGGAAAGCTGCCTATTCCCACTCTCATGGGATCTGGATATCGGGATCCTCAGGCAGCTGAGTCGTACCCTCTTCCACTCTCTTTCCCAAATGTAAGCAGGATTCCCCAGGGCTAACAGCCAATGTTCTGGGATGTTTCCTGAAAGTTCTCTTTGTTCCTCCTCCTCCTTACCCACCTCACAGAATAACCCTTCTAACTGGAATAATTGATGAGGGTTCTTCTGCTTGCCTGTGCACGATAAGTTTCTGCAGCAGCGTTTCATTGTATGTGGCACTAATAGCAGATCGTTCTGGTTGTCTCAGTGGCACCTGCTGTACTGATCTTTGCAAAAAAATTCTCTAATTTGTCATGGATGCAGAAGTCTTTCCCCTTTCTGTTGGTGAGTGATAAAAAAAAAAATTAACAAGAATTTCATTGTCCTCCTCATTACCAAATACTCATCTTGGATGGACACAGAGATGCGCTTCCCAGATCTCCCTTCAAGGAAGGACTTGTTGGCCCAGCTTCTGAGAATGTTGTAGTCCCTTGAGCTGTCGACTCCTTCAGGGACAGCCTCAGCTTCAGAGAGCAGCCTCACCCTCTGAGGAGCAGCCGCATCCTGAGACCGGTGGGTCTGGCGATGTAAAGGCCTGGCGGTTTCTGCCTAACTTGGAACAACGCCAATGAGCCATCATTTCAGCTTTAGAGCTCCCGGTGGGCTTGGCTGAGGTGGTCCAACCTACATCACAGCTCAGCCTCTTCCTGTGCCTCTTCCTGCTTCCTCCTCCTCCCTTCCACAGGTGCCAATCTCCAGCGCACTCCCTGATAAACATCCTGAACTTGAGTCTTAGAGTCTGCTTCCTGGAGAACCCACCTACAACCCCCCTCTGACTGTTGTTAGGCCTCAGGGACCAAGGCACTAACAGCTCTGAGGCCACGTACTTCCCAGTGTAAAAACACATAGACAATCCTTATCATTATTCTTTTTCCATCAAACCACAGTTTAAAGTCCTTGCTATTCCCTGTTGACACTTTTGAGCCTCTGGATTAAGCTAAGTCTCAAGGTTACCCCACCTCTAGACTTTCAAAATATGTGAGCCAAGAAAGTTGTTTATCGTGAATGCCAATTTGCATTAGGTTTTACATTGTTTGTAACAGAGAGAGCCCTGAGATGAGCAAAGTAGAGGGAGGCAATTGGTAAATGTAGGAGGATGAAGCAGAAAAGCAGAAGATTCTGAGCTACCCACAAAAACTGGTTCCAGGAGCTGCTTCAGCGTTTGAGCTCTCCAATTCGAGATCCTTGTGATGTGCCTCTCCTCTGGTGGTACCTTCCCTGGGGTATCTGTTCTTTGAAGCCAAAGAAGCTTCATGAAGATAAGAGACTTTGCCTTAACACAATAGTTAGTTAGGACCAAAATGATTTTATCTATTAATAAATTGTTACCAATATTATTCACCATATTTTTACTGTTTTAGAAAATGTACTTCTAAAATATAAAAATTGCAATCACTAAAGATACTTTAAAAAATATGTTGTAGGATCTAAAAGCAATTTCAAAAATGTTTTATAGAATAAGTAGCAGGCACTCAAGATAACTATTTGGACAAAACCAAGTCATTCATTTTGTGTGTTCTTCTATGATTGTTATAATTATCCACTATTAATAGTCTCATTTTCTATATCCCAAATCTCTAGAGACAGCATATTATAGTGCAGAGAACAGAGACTTTGGAAACAAACCTGGATTTATATTCTGACTCTGCAATTTACCATTTATGGTCAAGTCACATAATCTGCATCTTTGTTTCTTCATCTACAATATGGGTGGAACAATTGACCTTTCAGGACTTTTTTGTGAAAATGAAGGTAATATATGTGAAATGTGTAATATAGAACAGGTTTTCAATAAATGCTTGCTAATTTTTTTTTTTTAAGAAGCAACACAGAAGTCATCTCTTCCGCCCCTAGCAGACTGATTTGTCTGCACATGGTTGGGCACATGGCCCAGCCTGGGATAGTATTCTATCCTCCTGACTATTGTGACTGATACAGAGCTGTGTCTGTGACCTATTCCGCACCAGCCACAGTCCTCCACTAAGTTTTTTTTAACTAGCTTCGTCAAAATTCTCCTCCTCCGTGGATAACAAGCCGCACAGTCCAATGTGTTAACCACTAGCTACATGAAGCTGTTTAATTTCAAGTTAATTAAAATTAGATAAAATTTATAATTCAGTTCCTCAGTCCTACTAGCCACATGTGGAGTTCTCAATAGCCACGTGTGGCTAACAGCTACTGTGCTTACCAGCACAGATGCAGAAGTTATATTGGGCAGCACTGATACCTTAGACTGACTGGCAACGACGGCCCCCCTCAAAAAGCGTTAGAAGGTTTATGAGAATGAAGCTGACACCAAGACATAAGCAAGAGAGATGAGAGATAACTGCCATGGCTTTTAAGTATCTCATTCCCAATTATTCTGGTTCCCTCCGAAATTTTGTTACATGGTGCAAGAAATTCCTCCTTTTGGGCTTCAAACAGTTGAAGTTGAACTTCTGTCACTTACAACCAAAAAATCTTGACGAATCACATTCTTTAGCTTGACGGGTAGCAAACCAGATGCAGAATCCTGGAGGGCTAACTCTGGTAAGGATCTGTAAACGAGACAGACCTGGACCCTAAAAGTACTATAACAAGGGGTGAACATTTTGGCCTGTCTTCAAGGCCACCTTCCTACTATCTTAGTTGGGGCCTTCTTTTAAGAAACCTTGTCTCAGGACTTCCCTGGTGGTGCAGTGGTTAAGAATCTGCCTGCCAATGCAGGGGACACAGATTTGATCCCTGGTCCAGGAAGATCCCACATGCTGGAGCAGCTAAACCCGTGCACCACAACTACTGAGCCCACGTGCCGCAACTACTGAAGCCTGCGCAACTAGAGCCCGTGCTCCGCAGCAAGAGAAGCCACTGCAATGAGAAGTCCCTGCACCAAAATGAAGAGTAGCCCCCGCTCACCACAACTAGAGAAAGCCCAAGTGCAACAACAAAGACCCAACGCAGCCCAAAAATACATAAAATTTAAAAAAAAAAAACCTTGTCTCTCCCTATGTTGAATCCCATGTATCATAAATTCATCTTCTTAGTGTCCCCAGACTCACCACTGGGGACCCAATCATTCTCTCGTTGACTAAGTTTTTAGTTTGTTTTTTTTTAAGTCCCTGTTGCTCACCTTTATCCTTCCTCATCTCATATCTTGTCTCAGGGCCTTGCTTTTTTCCACCCACTTTTTACTTCTGGGCCTGAGTGGAGGCAACCTCTTTCAGGAGTGTAGTATGTGAACACTAGTCCAAGAAGCACAAGCTGAATCTGCACTATGCTGACATATAAACTGTGTGACTTTGAGCAGGTTACTTAACCTCTCTGAGCTTCATGTCCCTCGGGAAAAAATTCTTACCACATAAAGTTGTTAGAAGATTAAATAAGACCATATTCTAAAAGACAATTTGTTGATGGCAGGGAGCCCCGTGGAGAACCCCAGAAATGAAGGGTTTAAACGAGAAAGGAGAATTAAAAGGATACAGGAATGTCTCCAGGATACAGCTGAGCCTGAGGAATGAACTAGAACTAGGGTAGGTGTTTCAAACATTTTACATATTTATTTATTTTTAGAAGGCCCTGCTAAGCCTATAGTTTTTCTTTGATTTTTATTATTTGTTTTTTTAGACAGCAGGTTCTTGTTACTTGTCTATTTTATGCATATTGGTGTGTATGTGTTGATCCCAATCTCCCAATTCAATGCCCCTCCCCACCACTTTCCCCCCTTGGCGTCCATGCATTTGTTCTCTACGTCTGTGTCTCTACTTCTGCCTTGCAAGCCTTGCATCTGTGTCTCTATTTCTGCCTTGCAAGCCTCTATTTCATCTGTGCCATTTTTCTAGATTCCACATATATGCGTTGACATACAATGTTTGTTTTTCTGACTTGCTTCACTCTATGGCAGTCTCTGGGTCCATCCGGGTCTCTACAGGTGGCCCAATTTTGTTCCTTTTTGCAGCTGAGTGGTGTTCCATTGTATGTGTGTGCCACACCTTCTTTATCCGCTGTCTGTCTATGGGCATTTAGGTTGCTTAAGCATTTTACATATTTAATCCTCACAGCAACTCATTCAATCCTCAAGTCAACCCTCTGAGGTAGGTAATACTATAATAATCATCCCCATTTTACAGATACGGAAACTGAGAGATTGAGTAGTTTAACTCAACACCTAGTAACGTGGTAGCCAGATTTCAAATTCAGGGAGTTTGGCTTCAGAGTCTGTGTTAACCCCTACGTCATATTGTCTCAAATGGTGATAAGTACGATGAAAAAAGAAGCTGGGACTGGTAGATAGCAAGACAGAAAGGACCTGGATCCTTGATAACATTGCTGAGCCACTTACTTTTACAAGTTACAGAGATGCCCTTATTTAGGACTCTGGTTATATAAGATAATAAATCCCTTTATTGGGGGACTTCCCTGGTGGTCCAGTGGTTAAGACTCCGTGCTCCCAATGCAGGGCGCCTGGCTTCAACCCCTGGTCAGGGAACTAGATCCTGCGTGCTGCAACTGAAGATCCTGCACGCCACAACTAAGACCCGGCACAGCCAAATAAATAGTAAAAATAAAGACAATTTGTAAGGGGCAATGCAAATATATTATCAACAGTATTATAGATATAGATGCATCTCTCGCAACTAGAGTTAAGCACCTAGGCAAGGATTGTGTTTTCTGTTACTTTTGAATGTGACACCCTTCCCCACATCCCACTCCTCTTACTAAAGTCTGGAACACAGTGCTCTTCACACAGTAGGCAGTTATTAGATGCTGGCCAGCTGATTTCCATTTCTGTGCCTCCCTCTTTGGGAGGAGGGCGGGAGAGGGAGGATGGGACCAAACCCGTTCCTGACAAGGTTGGTGGGAGGACACCATCTGAGGATCTAGGAGAAAAGAAAAAATGAAGCCATTCATGAGTTGGGGGTAATTTGTGGCTTCCCCATGATTTTTCAACCTGTTTTTCTTTGAGCACTGAAGCTTTACATGAACAGAAATCCAGAGATGTTTTCTAGAATGTCCTCGCCACATCTCAAATAGGTCAACGAAGCTGGATCTCTCCACGCTTTAATACCAATTCACGTCTCCTCTTTGTTCCTCTGGAGAGTTGCTGAATAGGGCACGTTCATCGACCGTGGACACAAGCCTGAGTTCCTCTCAGTTTCTGAGGGGGTGGGAATTCTATTCAGAAATCAAATATTGACTCTCAGCATAAAACACGTTGATGTTTTCAAGTTTTCCACTTTGGAACTGGGAGCACCTCCTCCCTGGCTTATGGAAATCTGGACCCCATGCTGTTGCAGGATCACATTGTTTCTGCTAGTAAACCCCACGCCTTTTTGAGACACCGTATCTGTAGAACGCTTTTCTTCCAGGCGTCCCCTCACATTCACTGAACTCACAGGCAGCAAAACCAACATTCAGGATGAAGGCCCCAGGGAGGGCACAGGGAGCCTTTTGACCCCCATCTCTGTTCATATATGGTGTTTCTCAGAAGCGAGCCAGAGGTGGGGAACTTTAAAAAGAAAAAGGAAAGAAGAAATGTCCTTGGGGAGGGCCATTCCTCACTCTCCAGGCCCACAGAAAGCTTGTTTTGTTCCAGAGAGAGCTGGCCAATCTGTCCCTGGTTCGCTGGTTGCTGGAGCAGCAGGGCCCTGCCTTGTCTCAACTCAAAACCTCACACAAATTCCTCGTTCCCAGGCAACGCACAGCAGCTCCACAAATCTCCGTCCTCCCTCTCCCTCCTTTCTGGCAAATTGAACTGATGGTAGGGACAGCTCTGGCACCATTCACATATAGGTTTATGGAACAAAGAATCGAAAATAACTTCAGCAACAAGAGAGGGCACCAGGAGTGGGCAGAGAGGTCCACCTTACATCCTGGGGCTTAGTCAGAGGGTGGGTGCTGGGGGTAAAGGGTTAGACCAGGATTTGGACTTCCAACTGGTGACCCAGAGAGGTGGTCGGGAGCCTCAGCTTTGTTAGCAACTAACCTGGGTTTCTAATCCAGGTTCTGCCACTTAGTAACTATATGACCTCAGCAAATTGCTAACTTCTTGAAGTTTTAGTCTCTCTTGTTTGTAAAATGAGGTGATAATATCTACTGAAAAGGAGGTACTGGGAGAATTAAATGAACAAATAGATACAAAGTGCCTGACAGTAGGAGTAGCTTACACACACACACACACACAAACACACACACACACACTTTGAGAGCAGTTAGAGAAGGGGAGAAGGTTTGGACAGGATACCTTCCTGCAAGGTCAGGGGAATTAACTTCTTACCCCGGAGAAGCAGCCTTCAACCCATATCTGATGGCAGTCGGTGGATAAATATCCCAGCTCCCTTGCCCCTTGGGTTGGGATAATTCTGAGGCTTATTCTTCATTATTTCCCACAGGATTAAGCTCTAGCTGTCCACGGTAGTAAATTGCTTGATGTGCAACCTTCATTGGCTTCCTTCCCTTCCATCTCTCATTCCCCCAATATCCTACCTGGTTTTGCTGGGATCACCTTTCAAATAAACTATTTAGCTTCTTGCCTTGGAGTCTGCCTCTGGGGCAACCCGGACTAAGATACCAGTATTTCTCCAAATTTCTGAAGGCCTAAGTTCTCAGCACTATCTCTGACTCCAAACTCTTGCTTCACCTGAATTAGTCCCTTTAGAGATCATTTCACTGTTCTATATGTGCTGTACTCCTGCCCACCTTGTTGATGCAGACCTAGAACTCCGTCCTTTGTCTCAGTGTGTAAACACACACACACAGACACACACACCCGTATTAGTTTTCTATGCTGCATAACTAATTGCCACAAATTTAGCAGCTTAAAACAACATACATTTATTTTTTTTACAGTTTCTGTGGGTCGGGTACAGCTTAGCTGGATTTTCTGCTCAAGGTGTCATCAGACTTCAGTTAAGGTGTCAGCTGGTTTGCATTCCTTTCTGAAGCTCAAGGTCCTCTTCCAAGCTCATGTAGTCATTGGAAGAATTCAGTTCCTTGTGCCTGTAGTACTGAGGTTCCTATTTTCTTGCCAGCTTTTAGCTGAGGGTAGCTCTCGGCTCCTAGAGCCACCAGCATTTCCTTGCCACGAGGCTGTTTCACAACAGGGCAGTTGACTTCTTCAGAGTCAGCAGGACCATCTCTCTCTCTCTCTCTCTCTCTCTCTCTCTCTCTCTCTGGTCTGCTAAGTCTTATATAACATAATCTAACCAAGGGAGTGGCTACCCTATCACCTTTGCCATGTTCTATCAGCTAGAAGCACACACACACATACTGCAATTTGTGTACAGTAAACTTTTCTTAGAGTTTTGAAGAAGACAGAGGAGAAAGGGTTTTATAGTGTAACAATGCAAGTTGTTCTTCAGTTGTTTTCAGCTGCCTGCCCCTTGTTGTTTCCTCACCCCGGCCCCTCACGTCTCTCCTCTCTGCTCTTTCTCCATCCCCAATTCCTGTTTATTTCTATTGCACAGGAGTTTATCTTTTTGTGTCTTGACGCCTTTTGCTTCAGACCTTACCTTCCACTCCATGTGGCGTATCTAGATATTTTTCTTGCTAAAGACAATTTACTCTATAAGAGGAATTTGGGTGCCATTTGTTAGATTATTTTTCATTCTGCTACCAAAGATTAATTACAATTTAGTGGAGGAGACAGATTTGACTCAGTTGATAACAGGAAGTGAATGAAGGGAAGGAGGGGGCGGATGCTAAATATAAAAATCCCCACTGATGTTATGGTATTAGCAAGGACCAAACCTCTCCAGTAGTATCGGTGCCAGAGCATTCTTCATGCAGCCTGGAGACAGGAGAAGAGGCCAAGTGGGCAGGGACATTCTTAAATCTAATGGTAGGGTTATTAAAACCTACTTATCTATACGTCATTCGTGTGTGTGTATGTGTGTGTGTGTGTGTGTGTGTGTGCGTGTGTGTTGGGGGAGGTTTCCATTCTGAGCTGCAGGGCCACTGCCTGGGTGCTCAGCATAGCGTTCTGAGTACAGCAGGCCAGGGCTGCCATGCATGCAGGGGAGGGGAGGGTCGGAATCCCGGAGCCCCAGAGCGGGTGCCAAATGAGAGTGGCCTGAAGCACCTGTGTGCAGCCGGAGGGCCAAGAGGACCGGCCGAGCTGCTCAGGAGAGGACGATGCCCGCGGAAATGCATCTGCTGAAGTGCTCAGAGGAGGAAAGGGCACAGGCCTTGGATGCCGTCAGTCAAGCCGTGTGTCTCCACATTGTTTAATAGCCGTGTTATGCAGAGCTCAGAGCTCCTCCCTGGGAGGAGACACATAAGAATGAGGAATTACAGCCCCTGCCCTGGAGAGTCTCCCAGGCTAATGAGGAGATGGCCACAGTAACCATGTTTTCTGATCCCCAGGGGGACAACCCTCTTCAGAGCTAAAGAAAAGTAATATATATATAATCAGGATATCCATACCAAAAGAAAAGAACGAAAGACAAAAAAACAAAAACCCCAGTCTGAATCATCAACAATTAGCTGGAACAGACACACCCACAGGGAAAAACCCAAGGAATGCATGGAAGGATAAAACAAGGTCAGCTCAGACAGGTGAGATCACCGGTACGTGTTGTGTGTGAGACTAAGTTGGCTGGACTGTTACCTTATGTTTCTGTCACCCATTGCCTATTGGATCGGTGGCCCGCCTCAAAGTGAATCCCAGTTACTTCTGGGAATTCCAGAAGGGGTGCCGCATGTGTGCTCACACATCGCTCTGTCATCTGCAGTTGCTTGCTGTTTGGTGCCCTCCCTGCTGTCATTCCTCTCGCCCAGTCCCCCTCACAGTCGCCCTCCACTCCACCAGCTGCTAGAGAGGTCCCCTACCCACCACAAGTTTTCGCCCATTCAATAGTCAGCAACTGTCTGCTGAGCGCCTACTATGTGCCCCACCCTGTGTTACACAGTAGGGCTACAGAGGCCAATAAGACACAGTACTTCAATCCAAGAACTCTCTGTTCTTGAGATGAGAAAAGCACAGAAGCAGATGATATACGCTTCTGTAGGGCTACTCATCTTAAAACACCTGAAGCAGGATTGCAGAATTGCTCCTCGTACACTCAGTTGTGCAAAGGCACAGTGGTGCCTTTGCGCCTTTGCAGCTGCCAGGGTCTCCCATGTGAGCCTCCCACCCCCACCCCACTCCCCCGCCCAGGGCAGCAGAGGAAAACCAAAAGTCAGTCCATCCTGGTAAACTCAGTCTAACCCAACCACCTGAACATTCTCTTGAGGTAGCTCAGTCTCTGATTGGATCAGCCTTTCCAGTTTCTTCCCCAAACCCAGCTCTTCTCTGAGAAGGGTTAGGGTGGCTTAGGGGTCCTTGTGGCAAGGCGGGAGATGGTGTCCGGGGACCTGTGTGGCCTTCTCAGGACTCCCACTGGTCTCTGCACAAGTCTAGGTTGCTCTCTGGTCTGAGGGGCGGTTGGTGGCCCAGCTGTCACCTGCACAGTGCGCCCCTTTGCTCCCTGTTCTGCCCTCTATTGGTGCTTTACCCTCCAGTACCTCTGGGTCCCCTCAAGGGAACATGTGGCCACTTTGGGGCACTTTCGTATTCTGCGTGGATGTAAAGAGCCTAAGGTTCATCCCTGGAGGGGGTGTGGAGAACTTAGATCCTGCCCAGGTCTCCCTCTATCACAGCTCTCTTTCCACAGTCCTTCAGGATGAAAAAGGCAGAGTTCAGGCTTTCTATTTCCTGAACATCATATCCTTTTACCTCAGACAATAAGCCTCTGGACCTAACCATCACAGGCAAAAGAGGCCATTTGTATACAACTATAGAAGAACGCTATGATCTGGTCCACAGCCTGCTCTGTGATACATCAAAGGAGCAGATAAAAGAAATTAAAATATCCTTCTGTACCTTACAAACACTGGCTTTCAAGCCTTTCGTCTTGCTACTGACTCTAAAATACTATTTTCAATGTCAGAAGCTGAATATTGCCTTTCTCTTTTTCATTGTATTCATGCTGAAACACCATTAACTCTACCAGAGGCAGACGAGCGCCTTGAGCTGGGTAGGAAAAAGTCACAACCATAAAGATGCAAAAGGAAAAAAATCTGACTTGTGTATTTCAGAATATTTTTGGAGTTCCTCTGTGAAGTTCAAAAGCAATGCTTCCCACCTCTCCTCCCCATCCTTTGGCTCAGATGGACCATGCACTCAATCTTCAGTTCTAGAAACCTGGCTTACACAAGCTGTCTCCAGTATGTAAAAAGAATACTTTGAGAGATAGCTACTGAACTTACAAAACTAAGGTCAGCGTTAGAGACAATCAAGAGGGGAACTTGTAAACTTTGGTCTCACCAAGATATAAAGATCCCTAAAGTAATGGAAAAGAAGAAGAGGCAGTTTTTTCTTAAAGTTTAAAATATCACCTCTGGGGCTTCCCTGGTGGCGCAGTGGTTGAGAGTCCGCCTGCTGATGCAGGGGACACGGGTTCATGCCCCGGTCCGGGAGGATCCCACATGCCGCGGAGCGGCTGGGCCTGTGAGCCATGGCCGCTGAGCCTGCGCGTCCGGAGCCTGTGCTCCGCAACGGGAGAGGCCACAACAGTGAGAGGCCCGCATATCGCAAAAAAAAAAAAAAATATATATATATATATATATATCACCTCTCCAACAAAGAATTTTCTAGGCACCCTACCATACTAAATCTTCATCAATCCTCTCAACAATTTCTACAAGAAAGCTACTGTTTCTCCCCCTTTTACAGATGTGAAATTGGAGAATTAACAACGTTGCACAGCCATCCCCAGATCACACAGTTAGCAAGCATACATTCCACTGACGCCCCTCAGGAGAGGATGTGGACGTGGTAATGAAGGGTCAGGGTAGAGCTGGGGTGTCTCTCTTCATCACGCCTCAAGACTTGAGGAAACGGCTGGGCTGTAGCTGGTGACAGAACCCCAGGCTCTTGGGCTATTACCTTCGTCTTTGTTCTGACATGTTCTAGGAAATGGGCTGGAGGCTGGGGAATGAGCAGAGTAGCTTCTGGAGAAAGGTCCCCAGCATCTACGTGATTCTATGATAGAGAGAGAAGCCCAAGCAGCACCAGGACAGGTATGAAAATAATAGAATTCAAGCCATATTCCAATCTTCTTTCTTTGGGGTGGAACAGGAGTTTTCCATTTCTTCAGCAGTTTCTGGAATCTCTCATCCCCCAGCTTTTGAAAAGCTCCTCTCCCTCCATTTTCAGAGCTTATTGAGGCGTGTCCCTGGCGCACACCCTCCTTCGCAGGAACAGGGAGCGTGAGGTGGAGACAGGACAGGTTGGGACACACAAGGTCCAGTTTAGTGTGTGTCCCAGCCCAGTCCATTCATTGAGCCCAAATCCTCATCTCCCCCTGGCAGTGGGGCTCAGCACAAGCCGGCAAAGAACTGCTAGGCTGCTGGGACCCATCAGACTGAACCCTGTGCTGGAGATTATCTCCCAAGCAGATACTCTCCTCCGAACCCGGGATGTAGGGCTTTGAAACTAGAAAATGCCAGGTCTGAAAGAGAGGAAAGAACAAGTCCAGCAACACACAGAGCTCTGTGTATTCAGAGAGAACTTGGCAGGGTTGTGTTCGGGCAGAGAAACTCCGAGTGGTACAAAGGGACGTGCCCAGAGTGGAGAAATCATGCTAATTGTGTGCACCAGAGCTGGAGAACGCCACCCAAAATGAAGAGAGAAAGGGAAGCCCTGTCCAGAGCCTTCAATGCCCTGCGCCTCACTCCTTTTCTCTACCTGCTTCTGATCCAGACAGGTAGGAGACCAGAGGGTAAGACAGGGTCTGGAGAAGGGACCCGGGGCTTTCGAAGGAGAGGGAGGGGAGAGCTGAGGGCCAGAATGCCTTTGGGGTGGGAGGAGGGGAGAATGCTTAGCCACCGTGGGAAGCATCTCAGTGAATTCAGGCATTCGTGTTGAATGTATTTCTTCATTCTGTGTGCCTCCTGCCCGGCCCCTGCCCCCCATCCCCCAAAGCCTGCATGACTTTGCAGCTCCCACGGCATTCAGTACATTAGATGGAGGGCAATGAGCTGTTTCTGATGGGATGTCTTGTTGGCGTGGGCCAGTCCGGCATTCTTTCCAAGGGACTATGGTGGGCCTTGGAGGGGTGGGGAAATCTTGGTTTTGTGTCTCCCCAGCCGCCACCCTGGCTTCTCTGAGTGTAAAATAACAAGGGAGATGAAAGAAGCTTTGGAGATAATAAGCCTCCTGGTTTGGGAGAGTAACACCAACCTATGCGTAACACACACGCCATAGACACCTACCTCCCCCTACCAACTTCTTGGAGAAATGATCTTATTTGAAATACATGTGCTTATGTGCGCACACGCACACACACACACACACACACTATTCCAGAGAGCCTAGGAATTCACAATTTAGTGGGGCAAATAAGATGCAGAGATCATTTTAATAAAATGCAGAAACTACTATGAGTCAGAGAGGCAGAGGGTTCCAAGAATCAGAGAGAGGTCACCTACCCCATCAGGAAGCTGGCGCTGGTGGTACAGAATGGGAGTGGGGGAATATCAGGGGAGGTTTCCTGGGAATGTCTGCACTGAATTTTAAAAGATGAGAAAAACAGATAGGTGTGGGAGTGAGCATTATAGTTGGGAAAATGCACCAAGGTCAACAGCTTGAAATGGTATCACATGTTAGGAGCAGCCCAGTCAGTCACCGCTGCTGGAGAAGAAAGTGTGGGTGGAGTTAGGTGAGTCTGGTAAACCCTGCTAAGGAAACTGTAATATAATTTGCAAACAATGGGAGCGGGGGAGGACATTGAATGGTTTTTAATCTGGGAACCAGCAGGGCCAGAGTATAGCTCAGATCCCTCACTCTCCAGTGAGGCATTGGAGGTGAAACTACAGGCAAGCAAGATAGGAAAGGAAGCCTGTATCCATTTGCTGGAACCATAGACTGGGTGGCTTCAACAGCAGAAATGTATTGTCTCACAGCTCTGGAGGCTAAAAGTTCCAGATCAAGGTGCTGGCAAGGCTGCGCTCCCTCTGAAGGCCCTCGGGAAGGTTCTGTTCCAGCGCTCTCTGCTGGCTTCTGGGAGTTCCTTGGCTGTGACAGATTAACTTTAATCTTCACATGGCATTCTCCCTGTGCTTGTGTGTATATCCAAATTTCTCCTTTTTAAAAGGACACCAGTCATCTTCGATTAGAGGCCCACCCCACTCCAGCATGACCTCATCTTAGCTTATTACCTTGGCAATGACCACACGGCAAAATAAGGTCACATTCTGAGATACTTGGGGTTAGGACTTCAAGATATGAATTTTAGGGGACACAAGTGAAACCATAGCGAGGCTATTGCAATAGTTCAGGAGAGAAATGACCTGGGCTGGAATTGGAATAAAGAGAGGGGGAGTGAGGGATGTTGAGATAATATTTTGGAGGGAAAGTCAGGACCTAGTGATTTATAGGAAGTGAAACGATCTAGAGAAGGAGGTAGGGTTTCTGTGTGAAACCATAACTTAAAAATGGGGCAAGGTTGGGAGATATGATAGCTAGTGTTGCGCTCACGTTGAGGTTGAAACGCCTATGAGACATTTGTGGGAAAATGTTGAATAACCTAAAGCTGGAGGGTTGGAGAGAAGTATTTGGAAACTGTCAGCCAAGAGGTGAGATTTAAAACAAGGATAATGAATAAATATTACCTTGGAGGAGAAAATGAGCTAAATACGGAACATTGAGGAACCCCAAGATTTGCAGAGGAAGGCAGAGAATCAAGCCCACTGAGGAGACCCAGAAGGAACAATCAGAAACACAGAGGGAGACCTGGGAGACTGTGGTATCCAGAAAATGAAGGGAGTTGGGAGTTTCCCGGACAATCATCATCAAATGTATCAAGGAGCCCAGTATAATAAGGACCTGAAAGAGCCCATTGGATATGCCAGTTAAAAGGTTACCATTAGGGACTTACCTGGTGGCACAGTGGTTAAGAATCCGTCTGCCAATGCAGGGGTACACGGGTTCGAGCTAGGCCTGGGATGAGGAAAGACTGTTCCGTGAGGTTTTTCAGGCACCAAGCTGATGGAGTGCTATCAGCTTTGACATGTGTTTCCCATGGTCAGTCTGAGATTTATCTTCATTTCTTTTAGGTAGAGGATGAAAAAAGTAAAGGAGGGAGGTTTTTCTAAATCAGCCTGTAAATGGTGTCTACAACTTTTACTAGTATTATTGGCTAGAACTCAGTAGTATCATAATTAATTGCAAGGGAGGCTGGGAAATGTATTTTTAAGATTGGCACTAAAAGGGGGGCTGGACCATGTGGCCCTGGCTCCCAGAGATTTACCTTAATCCCTTGCCATACTCCCTTATGACAGCATCACCAACCTAGCCTCAGGAAAGTAACACTTAGTGCTCTGAACCTAATATGGCCTAAAGAGTCTTTCCTAAATTCATCACGGTCTTATTCCTGGAACATTCAAACAAGGCTTTTCTAGAGGCTAGGATACTATTTACAGACATAAACACAGCATGCCATAAATCTAGATAATCTGATTTGCAAGATGTTGTTCTCTGGGATCCTAGAGTCAGCCCATCCTCTACTGACCCAATAGGAAGAAGTCCCTTGCCTGGTTTCTACCCTTTTAGTCCTAAGATCACCTTCACATTGTAGGTGCTGTCTTTTTTTTTTTTAACATCTTTATTGAAGTATAATTACTTTACAATGGTGTGTTAGTTTCTGCTTTACAACAAAATGAATCAGTTATATATATACATATGTTCCCATACCTCTTCCCTATTGCATCTCCCTCCCTCCCACCCTCCCTATCCCACCCCTCCAGGCAGTCACAAAGCACCGAGCTGATCTCCCTGTGCTATGCGGCTGCTTCCCACTAGCTATCTACCTTACATTTGGTAGTGTATATATGTCCATGCTTCTCTCTCGCTTTGTCACAGCTTACTCTTCCCCCTCCCCATATCCTCAAGTCCATTCTCTAGTAGGTCTGTGTTTTTATTCCTGTCTTACCCCTAGGTTCTTCATGACATTTTTTTTCTTAAATTCCATATACATGTGTTAGCATACGGTATTTGTCTTTCTCTGTCTGACTTACTTCACTCTGTATGACAGACTCTAGGTAGATCCGCCTCATTACAAATAGCTCAATTTCGTTTCTTTTTATGGCTGAGTAATATTCCATTGTATATATGTGCCACATCTTCTTTATCCATTCATCCAATGATGGACACTTAGGTTGTTTCCATCTCCGGGCTAGCAGATGCGAGGCAGGAAATCCCATCTAAATTATCACAGAAACTAAGAGCTGGAGAAATCTTAAGGATCATGTAGCCAAACGATTTCAGCCTGATACACAGAGCCATAAGGATTCCTAGCAGCACCCCGAGGTACTGGGGAGGACAGGGCTCTGGTCCTCACCACCTCTTTGACCAAATCAGGTGAACTAGAACTAAATTTCATTTCTTTTCAATTTCTATAAAGTTTTGTGGGAACAAAAATACCTTTAATTAAAAATTTTTGAAAATAGTTGATTTTGTCCATTCTAACTCCTGCCAATTGAGACTCCTCTCAGTAACAAGTATATAATAGTCATACATATGGTGGCTTTCATCATTAAGGTAGTTTCTTCCATGCTTAAGGTTTTATGATTGTAACATCCTTGACAGGTGATGGATCATAGAATGACAGGGTGGGGAAGGCCCCTAGAGATCATCTGGTCCCACCACCTCACTATTCAGAGGAGGAAATGGAAGCACAAGGAGGTGAAAGAAGAGTCAATTGGCATTTCCTTGACCAATTCCATAGATGATAAGCTCATTACTTAACAATGCATTTGCTCCCAAAATGGACTGGATATGTTTTTAAACTAAATTTGCTTCGGGCTTCCCTGGTGGCGCAGTAGTTGAGAGTCCGCCTGCCGATGCAGGGGACATGGGTTCATGCCCCGGTCTGGGAAGATCCCACATGTCGCGGAGAGGCTGGGCCCGTGAGCCACGGCCGCTGAGCCTGCGCGTCCAGAGCCTGTGCTCCACAACGGGAGAGGCCACAACAGTGAGAGGCCCGCATACCGCAAAAAAAAAAAAAAAAAAAAAAAAATTTGCTTCGATCTCCACAGCTAACCTTTTAGTTCCATTGCCTCCTGGTTTGGTCTGGGTCCTCGAGGTACAAGGAGAGGAATAGGGATTGGAAAGGTATTGCTCACCTTCCCCAAATCTACACTGCAGCAGTAGCAGAGTGGCAAACAGGGGTGAGAAAGAAGAAGGGAACTTCAGAGGCAATGACAGTCAAAGGAAGCACCTGGGGGTGCAGAGGAACGGAGAACCTGACACGTATGTGTCTATTCAGCTAAACTCAGTCCTGTTCCTAGCTGACATCCTCTCCAGAAGACCCCTCCCTCAGGTGGCTGTATTGCTCTGCAAGGCCAGGTACAAGGCCAGCGAGCAGCATCTGTTCAGGCCCCAAAGTTCCTAAGAGATCTCTGAAATGTGAGATGTGTCTCTGGATGGGGCTGCCATCGGACAAGATGGTAAAATCCCAGAACTAACTACAGGGCTGGAACAAACCATGAGACCATCTCGTTACCACTCATTTGACCTGTGGGAAATCTGAGCCCTGAACAGATAAGCAACTTCTCCCAGGTCCTAAGTCAACAATAGGGCCCCGATCTCTGATGCTCAATCCTGTGTTCTCTCCCCTACACCACAGTAACTGACATACATATCATGCTTTTGCACCGTGAACTGGAGAAGACACTTGCTCTTGTTATCATTATCATCCTTATTTTCTAAAAGAGAAGAGTGAGGCCTAGAAGGATGACTTGCCCAAATTCTCACAGCCAGTAAGCAGTGGAGCCCAATCTTATAAGGTCTTCTGACTCCAAGCTCTTTGCTTGACCTGTCCCAAATCCCTCTTCCATAGGGGATGCAAATTGGGCTGGAGTTTGGGTGAATCTCCACGACTGTTCTGCCCTGGGCAGGCCTAGTATGATGCTACGTGCAGCTGGGACAAGGATAGGGGAGGCTCTTGGTATGACTGGAGAGTTGTCCAGTTGTCCTCAGGCCCCTAAACTTGCCCTCTACTGGCACTGTCTCATGACACCCTCCTTTCTTTGGGAATCTACATTTCCATGCTTTCTCCATCCCTCACTTTCCCAATGTCCAATTAAGGAGAAAATCTGACAAATTCACTCTAGGGTCTAATGACCTATAAGCTTCAGGGGGTAGGGATGTTTGTCAGTTTTGCTCACTGATATATCCTGGGGACATAGAACAGTGCCTGGCACATGGGGAGTCTCAATACATATTTCCATAAATGGGCCACATAAGGTATGGGTTACCTGGAATCTTCCTCAAGAGGAAGGCAATAGGGAAAACCTCCAGAGGCAGAGGTCCAGATTGAAGAAGGATTGAGGGCAAAGGGATGGGTGTGAGGGATGACAGGGGAGCAGAGGGGCCAGAGCTACAGTCGAAGGGTAAGAAGGAAGGACTGACAGGGAGTGAAGGGTTCAGAAGGGTGAGGCATGGAGAGACCAGAGGACTCGAAGATGGGAGTGACGTTAGGAGCCAGGGCCTGACGCTGCCCTCACCTCGTGGGTCTCTGTCCACAGAGCCCCTGGAGGCGGTGAACATCACCAGCCCGGTGCGCCTGATCCATGGCACAGTGGGGAAGGCGGCCCTGCTTTCTGTGCAGTACAGCAGCACCAGCAGTGACAAACCCGTTGTCAAGTGGCAGCTGAAGCGGGACAAGCCAGTGACCGTGGTTCAGTCCATCGGCACAGAGGTCATCGGTACCCTGCGGCCCGACTACCGAGACCGCATCCGCCTCTTTGAAAACGGCTCCCTGCTTCTCAGCGACCTGCAGCTGGCCGACGAGGGCACCTATGAGGTTGAGATCTCTATCACCGATGACACCTTCACTGGAGAGAAGACCATCAACCTCACTGTAGATGGTAAAGTCTCTGGCAGGGAAGGAGGCGGGACTGGTGACTGGAACTGGGGCCACGTCCACCCAGTATATTAGCTAGACCCCAGGAAAAGCTACACAAAAGCCGCTTGGGAGTGAGCCAACTGGAATGTTAGAGGTTGGCAGATAGGCCATAGCTAACACGTATACAGCGCTTACTACGTGCCAGAAACGATTGTAAGTGCTTTGCCTATATTGACTCATGTAATGCTCATAATAATCTAGGGGTAGTTAATATCATGGACCCCATTTTGCAGATGAGGAAACTGGGGCATAAGTTCAGGCAGCTAGTAAGTGGTAGAGCCAATATTTGAACCTATTTCGACCTAAGCTTAGCCCAACTAAAATATCTTCCAGGCTGGGTCAGTTTAAGACATCTTGGAAAGGTATGTGGGAAGAAGGGAAGGGAAGGTCCACGAGGGCAGGGACCATAGCTGTCTTGTTTGGCACTGTACTCCCTGTGCTCAGTATGTGCTCAATAAATAGTGGGTAAATAGATGAGTGAGTGGATGGATGGATGGATGGGTGGATGGATGGTGGTAAAGAGCTGGAGTGACGATCTCTCAATACTGCAGACTGAGTTGGAAGGTAGGCAGTTAAGAAGGGGAAGGGAGATGCTTTTGGCCTGTGGCTCACAGGCTCCCCCCACCCCCGGGCTCAGTGCCCATTTCGAGGCCCCAGGTGTTAGTGGCTTCAACCACAGTGCTGGAGCTCAGCGAGGCCTTTACCCTGAACTGCTCGCACGAGAACGGCACCAAGCCCAGCTACACATGGCTGAAGGACGGCAAGCCCCTCCTCAACGACTCGCGGATGCTCCTGTCCCCCGACCAAAAGGTGCTCACCATCACCCGCGTGCTCATGGAGGACGACGACCTGTACAGCTGTGTGGTGGAGAACCCCATCAGCCAGGGCCGCAGCCTGCCCGTCAAGATCACCGTATACAGTGAGTCTCCCGCTGCCCTCCCTTGGGACTCAAAGCCCTGAGAGGCAGGTGCCCATGAGAGGCTAAGGACTTCCCAGACAGAGTGCCACTGGAGGGGGAGAGAGGCAGAGATGGGCCAGCTCTCCCTGGAGGACAGCCACAGGTAGGAAGTGAGCTCTGGGCAAGGTCCACCACTGGCCAGCCATGCTGCCTGGGGTTCCTTTTCTATTTCTTCGGCCGCAGGAAGCTCTCCTCACCACACCTCCTGCCCCCTCTGAAGTCTCTCCCCACTCTCTGCCTCTCTCTCCCTAGGAAGAAGCTCCCTCTACATAATCTTGTCCACAGGAGGCATCTTCCTCCTTGTGACCTTGGTGACAGTCTGTGCCTGCTGGAAACCGTCCAGAAAGTCTGGGTAACTCTCCAAGTTCCTCTCCCTGAGCACCTGAATCCTTCAACCCATCCCAGCCCCAAGCTCTGTTTTTCCTTCGTCTCTTTAAACGCCTTTCCTCCCAGGGCCCCGCACCTCTTCCCGGGAGATCCATCTTACCACTGCATTCTGTGCTCACAACCCTGACAACCCCAGCACGATGAATACTGGTTTCACTTACACGGCACCTTTTGTGAGCCAGGCACTGTGTTTGTGGTTAGGGTGTTACCTTTAAATGTGATTATCTGCAGCTTACAGACAACGACCCGAGACTCGGATTAGTTAGATGACTAGCCCACAGTCACAATGCTAGGGACGGACTCAGGAGGCAAACCTAGATGGGATGCATCCCAAAGCTCTGGACTACTCCCCCTCCCACCGCACTCAGCCCGTCTTCCTGTTACAAGGCCTCGTTTGTGGCCATCAGATCCCCCCAGTGTCCTCGCCCCCAGAACTTCTCCTGCTCACACTCGACAGCTCTGTTCACAGGGTGCTGGGTTGATTTGCAGGAAGAAGAGGAAGCTGGAGAAGCAAAACTCCCTGGAATATATGGATCAGAATGATGACCGCCTGAAAGCAGAAGGTGAGCTCCCAGCCACGCACTCACCCGTCCCATCTTCACTCAGATCAGTAAGCTGCTGGGAAAAGGCCGAAATGGGCGACAAGGAAGCCAGCTCTGCAGGGCCCCTTCCTGCACCAACTTCACGAAGACTGCAGAGCAGGGAGAGGAGCGGCCAAGGTAGGACCTCAGGTATTCCAGACCATTTGGTGGAGGCTGGCTTCCCGATGGCCTTACTTGGCCATCGGGAAGCAAAGAGTGTAGGTGCTGGCTGGTGGAAAGGGTTCTGTACCTGGGCCAGCCACCCCATTCTTTGCTCCATGCAGCAGACACCCTCCCACGGAGTGGAGAGCAGGAGCGGAAGAACCCCATGGCACTCTACATCCTGAAGGACAAGGTGAGCAGCTTCGGGCTGGGCGCCCCACAAACACTCCACCAGCCCTTACCATGTTCTGGTATTACGTAGCCATACCATATAGATATACCTTTCTAGGACTCAGAATAACCCTAAGAAATATTTGTGTCATCCCCACTTTAGAGATGAGAAAAATACGGCTGACAGGGGTGAAATGACTTGCCCAGGATCAAACAAGTAAATCAGTGGCAAATCTAGGCTTCAAACCCAGGTCTTTGGACACTGTCTCTGGTGATTTCCCTACTATTCCATAAACCAACTCTGTCCCATGCTGTCCAAGGCAGGTGGAAGGTGCAGAGTAAGTGGACAAAGCACTCAAACTAATGCATTTCAACATTTAATGAGCACCTATTATGTGCCAGGCACCACATCAAGTGTCCTGTGTTGCAAGCAAAAACAGACCTACGCCTGCAGCCCTCCAGGCAGTCGGAGTGTGGAGGGAACTATGTCCCCTCCACCTCGGTATTCCCAGCGCCCTGGAACAGCAGGCGCGCTCCCAGCCCTGGCCGGCTGTCCGCTGACCCCTCGCGGCACGTGTCCTTGCAGGACTCCCCGGAGCCCGAGGAGAACCCCGCCCCGGAGCCTCGGAGCGCGACTGAGCCCGGCCCGCCCGGCTACTCCGTGTCGCCTGCCGTGCCGGGCCGCTCGCCGGGGCTGCCCAGCCGCTCTGCCCGCCGCTATCCGCGCTCTCCAGCGCGCTCCCCCGCCACGGGCCGGACGCACACGTCGCCGCCCCGGGCCCCGAGCTCGCCCGGCCGCTCGCGCAGCGCCTCGCGCACACTGCGGACTGCGGGCGGCGTGCACCTGATCCGCGAGCAAGACGAGGCCGGCCCGGTGGAGATCAGCGCCTGAGCCTCCTCGGGACCCCCCGGGAGGCGCCCGCGCACTGCTGCCCGCGGCCCGGGGGAGGGCAGGGCAGCGGGGCAGCAGCCCGCCAGGGGCGAGGGGCGAGGGGCGAGGGGAGATGGAGGTCCTCACTCAGCGCTAAGGTTCCGGCGCGTGGACGATTGTGAGCATGCGCAGATGGGGGACGCGGCGGGAAGGCGGAGGGTGGATCAGGTGGTGAAACCGGGTTACGTTTGCTCCCGGCTCTTTAGTTGTGTTCTCAGTGGGTGTGGGTTGTGCCCTCTTAGGACCATATAGATTATTAAATTTACGGCCCAATCCCCGGAGGGGCTTATGGAAACTAACATCAGTAACCTAACCCCCTTGACTATCCTATGCCCTTCCTAGGGCGCCCTCACGCTTCCCACCCATTCCCCTTCCCTCCGAACAAACTCCTGATTCCTGGGGAACTTTTTTGGCAAGCCCAGATTAGAGAGGCCACTTGCCTCAAACGTACAACTGTCCTAAACTAAGGGGAAGTCCAATGCCCTTTACTGGGTGTACAGAGGGCTGTTCTCAGCATCCAGCGAATCATTGTGAAGGCAGTACCTTGGAGCACCCTTCTCAGGCATATGGTACCTCGGTACCTACCAGTTGGTGAAGGAGGAGCTCAAGTACAATACATTCCGTTGCCCCGCTACCGGGGTTCTAGCAAGAGCAAAGGATTCAAGCCTCCCACGCTTGGCCTCCTCCCAAAGCCTCCCTCAGCGGCGTGCCCGGCATTCTTTCCATCTCTGTTCCATAGAGAAGGGGCTTCTCACTCATTCTTCAGGCCCAGAAGGCTAAATCAAGTGAAGATCTGTCTTTTGACCCCTCATACCTATGGCTTCTCCCTGGCTTTGTCCAAAACAAGCCTTTCAAACAATCATTATCCCCCGGAAAGTTGTTGGGCTTCCTCCAGCTGTAAGAGGATGAAGTTCCACTCTCCCCAAAAATGGTAGGGGGAGCAGGAGGCTTATTGCTCCCCAGCATGTCTTGGAGACATGATGGAACCCTTGGCCTCTGGCCTCTCACCTGGCCTGCTCCCAGATGCTCAGGTCCCAGGAGACAGGACAAGGGCAGACTCCCCAGTCACACAAACAGCAGAGTACCGAGAGGTTGGTCCACTGTGTAGCCAGGCCACGCCCATGCCGCCGCCTCTTGAACAGTTTGTAGGAACAGTAATCTACCGTGCGAAGAGAGAGCGCAATTAAAAAGCTGAAAGAGAAGTCCCTCGCTGTGTTCTGACCTCTCTCCCCTGAGGCCTCTAGTGCATCCCTGGTCCCTCCTTAACTTCCTAAGCTCCTGCTCCGACTCTGCACCATCCCACAGAGCGACTCTCAAGGTCCCTGTTCCCCACCACTCCACACTGGGGCCAGTTTTGTCCCAGCCCCAAGGGCAACAACATTTCTTGTTGGTCCCCTCTGCTCTTACCTGGACTTCGTGCCCTTCCCAGCTCCCTGCCCCTATGCACTTCTGCAGGCTCCTCTGAGCAGGTGTGCCTTTGCAGCTCCCCTTCCTTAGCCAGAACTGCTCCCCTCACTTCCCCAGGTGCCTCATCTAGAAGGAGATAATGCATGCAGGGGAAAGTTGTTCAGGCAGGTGGAAGATGCAGGACTTGGAGATGGGTACATGCTGGTCAGCCTTGAGAGGCAAGGGTGAAGATTAAGGTGAGATGCAGGCAAGTTGTATTCCAAACCCCGGTTCTGCATCCCTGAGGGGCCGGCTTCCCAGGCTCAAGCCAAATCTGCCTTAAATGGGGTGAGGGGGGAGTGGTTTTGTTTTTGTTTCATTTTGATCTTCATCTTTGTATTACTGGCATCTAGCAGAGTGCCTAGCACATACTGGATGCTCAATAAACTTTTGATGAAATAAAGTGACAACTTTATTCCACTTAATCAAGGAGAACAAACAAACAGCCTAAAAATACCTGTCATTTCCCTCTTCTCTTTTCTTCTCACATCCCTCCATCATCCTTCACCCTCTCTGGAAATCCCATATTGTCCATTCCAAAATCATCACTCATGCATTCATTCATTCATTTATTCGGGTGTCTTTCATTTATTCAACAGACATGTATTAATCTACCATGATCCACCCTGTGCCCGACACTGGGGAAACAGCATAACTATGCCATGACCCCTACCAAAGAGAGTCTCATGGAGGAAGACAGATAAGTAAACAGATTATTACAATACAGTGCGGAAAATGCAACGACAGGTAGATACAGCGTGCTATAGAGGCGTGTAAGAGCGGCATCTAACCCAGACTAGGGATCGTCAGCAAAGGTATCTTGGAGGAGAACAAGCCTGAACTTAGTCTTAGAAAGATTGATTAATCAGATAGGGCATGGGGGGGAGGATAAAAGGACACATATTCCAGGCAGAAGGAGCAGCGTATATAAAAGCTTAGAAGTGTAAGGTGAGTCCTGACTTCTTAGCACTCATAAAATGTGGATTACCCAAGGGCAAATGTTTATATTAGCACTGATGAAAGACCAGACTTGTGCCAGTGGCAAGGTGTGGGAGCTGAACCTGAGACTCCTGGATTAAATTGGTATTGGCCCCCAGCTGGTAGCATCCCAGGCTCCTAAAATAAAAAATACAAATCCTCTCTGGAAAAAAACATCTCCTTAAATTTTCAGAGACTAAGACCAACCAAAGACGAGTTCACAAGGAAAGGTCATTAACACAGAAGGAAACAAATCATCATGAATGAAAGTCAGCAAATATAAGAAGCAACAGATTTAGACCCCCAAGGTCTTCAGACACTGAAATGATCAGATATAAAACATAAAATAGGGCTTCCCTGGTGGCGCAGTGGTTGAGAGTCCGCCTGCCGATGCAGGGGACACGGGTTCGTGCCCTGGTCCGGGAGGATCCCACGTGCTGCGGAGCGGCTGGGCCCGTGAGCCATGGCCTCTGAGCCTGCGCGTCCGGAGCCTGTGCTCCGCAACGGGAGAGGCCACGGCAGTGAGACCCGCGTACTGCAAAAAAAAAAAAAACATAAAATAATTATGAAATGCTTGAAGTAATACAAGACAAAATTACAAAAATGAACAAGCAACAAGAGACTATCAAAGTGATCAAATTTGAAAAAGAACAAATAGAACTCATACATAAAAATATAATTTATTGAAATAAAAATGAAAGAGTTTAACAGCACATTAAAAACAGCTGAAGAGAGTTAGTTAACTGAAAGTTGTACCTGAAGAAATTATTCAGAATTAGGCACAGACAGACAAGGAGATGAAATATATGAGAAGAGAGATTAAGGGACGCGGCAATGTAGCATGAAAAGGTCTGACACACAGTTCCTCAAGAGCTCAAAGGGGAGAATAGAGAGACGGAGAAGAGACAGTATTTTAAGAGTAATGACTGAAATTTTTGTAGAACTCATGACAAACATAAATACACAGATTCAAGAAGGTTGACACACAAGATATCTTAAAAGATTTCCACACCTACATAAAATGTAGTAAAGCTAGAGTATACCAAGGACAAAGAGAAGATCTTGTTGACTGAAAAGAAAATGCAAAACTTGAGAGTTGTGAGTTAAGTTTTATTTGGGGCAAAATGAGGACTACAGCCTAGGAGAAAGCATTTCAGACAGCCCCGAGAGACTGCTCCAGAAGCAAGGGGGAAGCTCAGTGTTGGATATGATTTTAGTGAAGGAGGGTGCTGTGGTCAAGCACACATTTTGGCAAAGACTTGCTGCTAGTCACGAGGAGCAGATGTCACTGGTAATGATTTTAATGCTTTTCTAGAAAATACGAAGATACATCAAATCCCACCTGAATTAGTCCTGTTTACCCCACCAGCTTGACCAGCAGGAGTCCCTGGGCTGCATTTTCAGAAAACACAGAATCAGACGCCAGAGAAACCAGGAGAAAACAAATGTCCTCTGGAGGGTCCTTGAAGAGCATCTAATCTCTCTCCTCTCTCTTCCCTCTTACAAGCAATGAAAGGGTTACTCACAAAAACCCAAAACTCTAAAACTAGGGGGTGAAGGAAGATAGTATTTAAACTGGTCACTGGCCAGCACATCCCCAGGGTCCCAGAGCAGAGCTTCCTTGAAATAGTTGGAGGCAGGTCCCATGGACTAACGTCATGCCCATGACTCACGCAGTCGGCTCTTCCTTAGCGTGTGGAAATGAGACAGTCAGGATGCCGATGGGACATGTTGCTGGAAATGATCGCTGTGGTCTCTGAGAGCCACCCAGACATACCTCACTGTTGGGAAGTCCCCTCGGCCATCACTCCACGGATCCCTGAGTGCCCTGGATGCTTGGACTGAGTGAGGAGAAAGAGTCTTAACGTCCTAAGGAACAGCTCAGAACGATGGGGCCTTCCAATCCCCATCAGTTCTTAGCACTTGGGTGTCCAGAGTCTGGGAATGGAAAGAGGCTGTGCCAACGGCATGTCCAGGGATGAGTCACGTAACTGTGGGGCAAGGGCCCCTCCCCAGCTGCTGCAGCCTCCAGGCTCCATTCCTGCAGTACAGCACTGGTGCTTCTCCTCACTGAGTCACCTGCCCATTCCGACTCAGCTGAGGACAGCACTAGTCATGAATCTGAGTTCCTTTGAGACTTGCCCTCTTATCCCCCAAGGGAAATTTATACCATCTTTCTGGATTATAGAGATTTGAGTCAAATCAAGCTGCCAGCAAATAATTAGCAGAGAACTTGTTTAGTCTCCCCAAGTCCAATGCATAAGCAGAAGAGACTAAAGAGGACTGCTAACAGCAACATTCCTGGGGCGCAGGTAGTCACTGGGTCAGGCAGGCCTGGGGGGCTCTGGACCTGGGAAATCCCAAATGGGCTAGATGTGCAGTAAATCCATCTGTCCCGCCACGCCCTTTCTTGTTCACCCTTGGCTGTCCTCAGGGTCCATGTGAATACCTCCTTCATCACTCTGTCCCCACTGATCCCTGACCCCATAAATTCTACTCCGCTATGCCTGGCACACATACGCCCAGGCACGCGCCATGGAGTCTGTCACTGCTCTTAGTTTCTCCGCTTCTGAAACAGCAAGCTCTATTCTCTGACCCCAATTCCTGTTCTTCCAGCTCTGTCACTCTGTTACTTTAACTCAATTTTTTACCTCTTGGAAATGCCCAGTTTGGAGAGACCACAGTGTTCTCTTGCTCTAATTGTCTTAATCAGTCTTGGTCTGCATCTGAGGGGAAAGAGAAGAAGGAGTGAAGGAGGCCTTCCTCTTGATAGGCTGTGAGGGCCGTGGCTGCAGCTGGCACCGAGCGAGGCCAGGCTGAGAAGGGGGAGGAAGGGAGGGAGTCGGCTGGGTTAGGGGCCCCACAAAGGAGCTGGCCAGGAACAATGGGGAACAAAGGCTGGACATTCTTCCGCTGAGCCTCCAGAGCCTGGCCTTGGCCTTCCGGGAACAGTTCCAGGAAATGTCTGAGATTCCAGATTTGGAAGGAAGAGACCCGTAAACAGGAGCTGGGCTCTGAGAGGGGACAGCAGCATCTCTCTAGCAGGGGGTTGGGAGCAGCGGGGTGAGCACCGACATTGCAGGCTTACAAGCTACAGTCCCGTCTGCTATAGACACGAGGTTTCAGGGCTGGAAAAACTCTTTTTTCTTTTTTCGCGGTACGCGGGCCTCTCACCGCTGCGGCCTCTCCCGTTGCGGAGCACAGGCTCCGGACACGCAGGCTCAGCGGTCATGGCTCACGGGCCCAGCCGCTCCGCGGCATGTGGGATCTTCCCTGAGCAGGGCACGAACCCGTGTCCCCTGCATGAACAGGCGGACTCTCAACCACTGCCCGACCAAGGAAGCCTTGGAAAAACTCTTAAAGGTCATGTACTCCAACCACCTTTCCAGGGCCTGAAAAATATCCCTGCCAAGGATGCTTAAATAGTTTCAATGATGGGATGTGCATGAAAATAAATATATCACAATATTGGCTAGGCTTTACTGATCACTTACAATGCATTAGGCACTGTACTAGATGATTTTATGCTTTATCTCCTCTCACTCTTACTCCAGCTCTCAAGGTAGAAACTATTATTATTATTATTAATTATTATTATTCTCACTTTACAAAAAAGGAAACTGACTTTCAGGGGTTAAGTCACTTGCCAGAGGTCTCCCAGAAGCTTATCTCATCTGTCTCTGGGCTGACTAGGCGCACAGAGTGGACATCTCCCAGACAAGAGCCTGTGCTCTTCCCTGTCTTCTGACCTACCACCCTGACCTCTCCCCGGGAAATGGGCCGGGGCATGACAAGACACACTTGCTCCCCACACTTGGCTTCCGGGGCCTGTTTTTCTCTACCCTCAGCTTCAGAACACTGTGCCCTGAGATTCCACCTCTGGGTTTTCATGCCACTCTAGCAGGGGGTCGCTTGGAAGCCAAAGGATCGGGATTGAGATTCAAGGGTTCAGTAGAGGCTTGGGGTAAAGGATCAAAACAGTGGTTGAAGTTATGGTCGGGCTGAGGATTACCGCTAAGAAATCCTGGACTAGATCACAAGATAAACCCTAGGGCGGGGCTTCGAGTCAGAGGTTATGACTACAGGATCAAGGTCAGAGACTTTCTCTCCTCTGGTCTCCTCCCAATTCTCCAAGGCACTGAGGGCCAGGCAGGAAGCATCGGTTTCCTCAAAGCCGCTTCCCTCCTGGGGCAGAGTCTCGGTCACAAACAACCACCACTGCCGCCGCGCCCGCCCCTCCTTCCCTCCGCTGTGAGCTCAGAGCAGTAGGACAAAGTGCTACAGACAAGGACAGAGGCCTGAGGGCAGCCATGGGCTCTGGAGGAGTAGGCCTCCTTGGGGCCCGTCAGCCCCTGCCCCTCCTGCTTCTGCTCGTCACAGGTGAGTGTGGCCCTCCCTACTCCTAGCCCACGCTCCGCTCCGTTGATCTGAGGCCTGGCCAAGGCAGCGAGGAGACCCCCTTGCTCCTTTGCTTCCCTTTTGCAGTGGGGGGTACCAGAGACGACGGTGATGATGATGATGATGGTGATGTTGAGTGTGAGACAGACAGACTGAGAGCTCCACTGGCCCTCACCTGGGTGCCACGCACGCATGCTGGCCTTCTCCCCTCCCAGCTAGCGTGTTAGTTGGGAACTGATCTTCAGGCAAGAGGAGGAAGATGAGGCGTGCAGGGATTTGGGGGCCCTATTTGCAGTCAGACTGGGCTGCACCTCCTTTCCTCTCCCAGGAGGCATGGCTCAGGACTCCCCACCCCAGATCCTCGTCCACCCCGAGGACCAGCTGCTCCAGGGCCCTGGCCCGGCCAAGATGAGCTGCCAGGCCTCAGGCCAGCCACCTCCCACCATCCGCTGGCTGCTGAATGGGCATCCCCTGAGCATGGTGCCCCCAGACATTCACCACCTCCTACCTGACGGAACCCTCCTGCTGCTGCGGCCCCCTCCCCGGGGACGTGCCCACGATGACCAGGTCCTGTCCACAGACCTGGGTGTCTACACGTGTGAGGCCAGCAACCGGCTGGGCACGGCAGTCAGCCGCGGCGCTCGGCTGTCTGTGGATGGTGAGCCCTGGGCGGGGAGACCTGGGTTGGGGGTGGTCCTAGATAGGAGACCGGGGAGGAGGGGCTCTTCGGAAAGGCAGGTAATGCAGAACGCTGTGAGACGCCAAGGCAGGACCTGAATGTGGGGACTGGGTCCCGCCCTCTGCGACCCTCCCTCCTCCCCACAGTCCTTCGGGAAGATTTCCAGGTCCAGCCTCGGGACGCGGTGGCCACGGTGGGCGAGCAGGTGATTCTGCAGTGTGGGCCGCCCTGGGGCCACCCAGAGCCCACAGTCTCATGGTGGAAGGATGGGAAACCCCTGGCCCTGCAGCCAGGGCGGCACTCGGTGAGTGTAGCCCCCTTCCCCACGCCTCACCCTGTCCTGGCCACAACTGTGTACACGTGAGGGACTGACCCGCCCCATGGCCCAATGTCCCCTGCAGAATTTGAGGAAGGGGAGGCGGTGAGGCCTTAGACTTCCCTCCGCACTCAGAGGCCCTCCCCGCAGGGGACACTTCACAACGCACCTGGTCCTGACAGGTGTCCAGAGGTTCCCTGCTGATGGCAAGAGCAGAGAAGAGTGACGCAGGGACCTATATGTGCGTGGCCACCAACAGTGCAGGACGACGGGAGAGCCGGGCAGCCAGGGTGTCTGTCCAAGGTAAAGGGAGGGCGGTCAGGGCCAAGGTCGGGGGCTCCAGTTAGGGTGGTGTGGTCTGGTTTTGGCTGAGGTTAGGGGATGTGGGAGCGGAACCCGGGATCAGGGTCAGAGCGGCGGGGACCCCATTTAGGGGTGGTTCTCCCGTCCTAGAATAGAAATCGGAGTGCTCTCAACCTGGGCGAGTTCTGGCTCCTCTGTGGCCGAGGGATGTTCCACCCAATTCCTCCGTTCTGGCCTATGGGCCCCACCCCAGCCCTGTGCTCCCCACAGAGCCCCAGGACCACAAGGAGCCCCTGGAGCTTCTGGCTGTGCGCATTCAGCTGGAAAACGTGACCCTGCTGAACCCAGACCCTGCGAAGGGCACCAAGCCTGGTCCTGCTGTGTGGCTCAGCTGGAAGGTGAGGCCCAGGACCTGGGCTGGAGCCCGTCAGAGCTCCAGAAAGGGCTGCTCACGAGAGCCCTGAGCCCTCCTCTCCCTCTGGGCTCTTTCCCAGGTGAGCGGCCCTGCTGCACCTGCTCAGTCCTACACGGCCTTGTTCAGGACCCCAGCTGCCCCCGGAGGCCAGGGAGCCCCGTGGGCAGAGGCCCTGCTGGCTGGCTGGCAGAGCGCAGAGCTTGAGGGCCTCCAGTGGGGCCAGGACTACGAGTTCAAAGTGAGACCATCCTCCGGGCGGGCTCAAGGCCCCGACAGCAACGTGCTGCTCCTGAGACTGCCTGAGCAAGGTCGGGGACAGATGCCCCCCCAGACCCAACAATATACCCCCAGCCCCTTTTTGTCCCACTCTAGCCGGGCGGATGGTGGGTCCCACCCCTGGGCTCCCTCCTGCCCTGGCCCAGCAAGCAGAGCTGAGAAAGGCTCTTAGTCTCACAAGTGTGGCTCTGACCCTGTGTCCCATTCCAGCTCCTTTCCCTAGAGCCTTCTCCCTCAGCATCCCTTACAGCCTCTCTCCCTCCCCCCTCCCCAGTGCCCAGTGCCCCTCCCCAGGAGGTGACCCTAAAACCTGGCAACGGCAGTGTCCTCGTGAGCTGGGTCCCACCACCTGCTGAAAACCACAATGGCATCATCCGTGGCTACCAGGTACCCTCCACAAACTGACACACCCCTTCCTAGTGGTGCCAGGAGATCCCTCTTCCCTGGCGTCCTGTAGACACTTGCTCTGGGCACTAAGAAATGGTACTTGGGCAGAGAAGCAAGGGAAACTTACTGTTGTTGGGCAAGGACCCTACTGTCTGCCAGACACTGCCGAGCACTTACTTAGAATCTCATTTCATCCCATAGTCCGCCCTGGGTTATTGTCCCGTGTATGGACGTAGAAAGTGAGGCTAAGCTCACAGGTGCGGGAAACAGAACAGGAATCAAACCAGGCCGTGTCTGACTCTCAGCTTCTAAGGCAGTGGTGTCAGAGGGTGGTTCCTGGACCAGCAACGTCAGCATCTCCTGAGAACTTGTTAGAACGCAAATCCTTAGGTCCTTTGCCAGGCCTTGTGAATCAGAAAGTCGGGGATGGACCCGGCAATCTGGATTTTAACAAATCCTCCAGGTGACCCTGAAGCACGCTGGCGTTTGCGAACCACGGGTCTAACGCCTATTTCGCCGATTACTTTTGTCCCTCGTCTGTCGGTCTAGAAAGAAGTGTCTCCCACTCTGTGGGGGGAGGAGGAAATAGGACGTGTGGGTGCATGCGGGGGGCGTCCCCAGGTGAACGGCAGGACAGGGTGGCCACACGCCCGGAGTCTGATCCGCAAGAGGAAGGGCTGAGCTGCTGGGATGGTGCCAGGGGGCGAGCTCCCCTCTGTTTGCGCCTCAGGTCTGGAGCCTGGGCAACACCTCGTTGCCCCCCGCCAACTGGACGGTGGCGGGCGAGCAGACCCGGCTGGAGATCGCCACCCGCGTGCCAGGTTCCTATTGCGTACAAGTGGCCGCAGTCACTGGGGCTGGGGCTGGGCAGCCCAGCAGCCCTGTCTGCCTCTTTTTAGGTGAGGACAGTGCCCACCGGCCCCACCCCGACCCATTCAGGCCCCATCTCCGCCTTCCTCTCTCCCCGCTCTCGCTTCCGGCTCCTCCCCCTCAGCCGCCCCCTCCCCCTGAGCTCAAATTCCCATACAGAGCAGGCCGTGGAGCAAGCTCTCCAGGAGCCCAGTGCGCACGGCCCGTGGACCCTGGAGCAGCTGAGGGCGGCCTTGAGGCGGCCAGAGGTCATTGCCAGCGGGGGTGTTGTGCTCTGGTTGCTGCTGCTGGGCACCGCCGTGTGCATCCACCGCCGGCGCCGAGCTGGGGTGCACCTGGGCCCAGGTGAGAAGGTGAAGTGGACTCCCAGGTGATCAGGCCTTCCCTGGGTCCAGCCAGAACGCTACAGGGGTTTAGACCGCTAGCCAGGTGCTGGAGACTCTGGGCTGACCCTTCCTCCTGCCCTCTCCCAGGTCTGTACAGACATACCAGTGAGGACGCCATCCTAAAACACAGGTGAGAGACGAAAGGGCCTGAGGCGAGGGCGGGGCCGAGGGGCCGAGGGACAGTGGAGCTGGGATGGAGAACTGGCCGGAGTACTAGTCTCCCCTACTGCCAGGCAATTTGGCATCCTAGTACCTGAATTTCCCTTGAACTTCAAGTGAGAATTAAATTTCTCTTTCATTAATGTTCCTATCACACCACTTGACAAGGTGAGTAAACTGAAGACTCATGACTCAAGTGACTGCCCAAGGCTGCACAGCTAGTAGCTGCCTTCTGAATTCCTAATCCAGTGCTCTTGTTACCAAGCTCTCATTAATACTGACTGCACTCTCCTGCTGACTCGTGCTGCTAGGTGGAGAATAACTAGCACAGGAGGACCAGTCTGATTTCTAATTTGCTCTGTACACTCAGCATCTCCCTAGTAGTCCCTTTGGCTACAGGAAATCACCTACCCACGGAGGCATCTTTCCTTCGCAATAATCCACCCACAGTTCCAGCAGAGGGCGCTCTGCCCTTGCGTGATGGATTCTTACTCCTTGTTCTCAGCAACGGAGCCCGCCTGCAGGTACATCTGCTCCAAGCGCGTTTGGCTGCCAGAGCAAGTCTCCCATTATGAGACACGACACTAAAAGAGAAAACATCCTTTTTTCTCCTACTGGCTGAATTTTACACTGAACAACCATTTCATCTCTGCCCACCTTCTCCTGCTCTTTATCTCATTAGATCTCCTCTGGGAGAGTTCACATTCCAGGTCTGCATCTTTCAACAGGAATTTATCAAGCACCTACTATGTGAGACACATCCAGCTCTACCATTTTGCTGTCAGTTTCTCGGCCCAGAGCAAGGTTCTGTGCTGGCTGGTGCTGTGTTCCTGCGTTGTTCTGTGCTCATTGGTCTTTCCCTTCCAGCTACCTCCTGGGCTTAGTCTGCTCTGCCCCGAACTTTCTCTGGCTCCCCTGGGGTTTCATCCCTTCTCCTTGAGGGAGATTCCACTCTGATCACTTTGTTGATTCATTCCTTTAGAACAGCTTCCGTCTAGCAGAGACAGCCACGCAAGCACAAATGCAATCCAGAATTGGGGGTGCAGAAACACGCACAAGTACAAGGAAGGGGCTGGAGGGGAACTACGGGAGGAAGGAGATTTCACATTTACCCTGGCAGTTAGAAGGGGAAGGGCAAAGGGAACAGCAAGAAATAGCCTGTTGCATTCATAGGGAAAGACAAGCCTTTTGGTCTGGCTGGGGCGTACTGTGTGGGATGGGTCAGAGCACAGACTGAGGAGCTGGAAGCCAGACCAACGAGGGCCCTGTTAGCCATGCTAGGCAGCTGGGCTCTATCTTGGTAAATGGAGAGCCACTGAAGGTTTTAGGCAGAAAAGTGCTTTGGTCTGATCCCTGCCACATGGTGTCCCATTCAAAGGGAACCAGGCTAGAGGTAGAGAAGCCAACCTTCAGGTAGCAAACTCCTGCTCTCCTGGCTGAGTCATCTCACATTTCTTCGTCTCAACTTACAGCATCAGCCTTGTAAGGAAGGCCTTACTGTTGCCATCTTACAGATGGAGAAACGGGGGCTTAGAGAGGCTAATAGACTGAGTTGCCCAGGGTTGCACAGCTAAGGCTGCAGCAGATCTGGCTCCAGGTCTGTGTTCTTTCTGTCTCAGCCCGTAGCTATCTCTCTTTGATACCTCCTAGCTCTGGGCAACTTGGACTTCCCCTGATCCCAGGATAAGAAAGCGGCGCTGAGTTTGGGACAGCAGATCAGAGATCTTAAGGAGGCTGTGAGGGGCTGAAAAGCAGTGAGAAGAACACCCCCCCCCTTCTGCTACCCGCTGAGTCGGAGGTTTGGGCCAATCTTGTTCTCCCTCCACCCCACCCTCCATTGCCCAGGATGGATCACAGTGACTCGCCGTGGCTGGCAGACACTTGGCGCTCCACCTCTGGCTCTCGGGACCTCAGCAGCAGCAGCAGTCTCAGCAGCCGACTGGGAATGGACCCCCGGGACCCACTAGACAGTCGTCGCTCCTGTAAGCATGTCCCGAGGGGGTGGGGTGGGCCTGGCAGTGGAGCAGGGGTCCCAGGGCTGGAGAAGGGGGGGGCATGGGTGGGATGCGTTCACCATAATTCCTCCTGTCGTTTTTATTGCAGTGATCTCCTGGGATCCCCGAAGCCCCGGTGTGCCCCTGCTTCCCGACACCAGCACTTTTTATGGCTCCCTCATCAATGAGCTGCCTTCCAGCCCCCCAGCCCGGCCAAGTCCCCAGGTCCCAGCTGCCAGGCGGCTCACACCCCAGCTGGCCAGGCTCTCCAGTCCCTGGGCCAGTTCAGACAGCCTCTGCGGTCGCAGGGGCCTCTCTTCTCCGCGCTTGTCTCTGGCCCCTGCAGAGGCTTGGAAGGCCAAAAAAAAGCAGGGTAAGGATGGGGGGATGGACAGCCTGACTCGGGTGGTAGGGGGGACAGGAGAGAGCATGGGGTGGCCTCGACGCCGGGTGTGGGCCGCACCCCACTCGCAGCCTGTCCTGATGGACGCCTATCGCCACGCACCCAGCCCGGAGTGTGCTGGCCTCAGCTTTTCTTTACACCATGATCTTGCTTGGGTTTTGCCACACCAGTAGTGAGCCTTGTTGCTGCAGCCAGCTCAACTCAGCAAACATTTAATAAGCACCACTGTATGCCAGACGGGGGACACAGAAACACCAAATATAATCCTTGCTCTTTACAAGCTCAAAGTCTAATGAAAGTGCCTGACCAGCACACAGATAATTCTAGAACCTGGAGGGGTGTAACCAGTGCTAGCCCAAAGCCTCAGGCACTCATGACCTCTCTACTACGCACTGTGTCCATATGTACTATGTACGTGCACGATATACGGGTCTGCCCAGGTACCCACCTCCAGCTGGCTTCCCAGAGAATGAGTATTTCCTTTCTGTCCAGAGTTTTCTCCTGACTTCCGGCTACCTGCTTTGACTTTCTAGAGAGAAGTAATTATAATCTCTGTTTCTTTAGCAACTACTCTATGGGAGGTGCTTTACTTACATTTGTTATTTCATTTAATCCTCACAACATATCGGCTAGGTGCTATTTCTCTAATTTTACAAGATTGGGAAAGAGGGTCAGAATTGGGTAACTTGTTCAAAACTCCATGTCCATAAGCTGCAGTTCTCAGATCTGAAGCCAGAATGGTCTGCTTCCAAAGGCTACTCGGAATCTCTCTGGGAGCGCCCCTGGGCAATTCTGTTCTCTCCCTGACTCTTTTCTCCTTTTCTGAACATTCACTCTCTGCACTCTCTCTGCTGTCTTCCTGAGCCTCCTGTACTGATTAGTAAGATTTACAAATGTTCAACAGCCAGTTTTGTTAAGTGGATATAATCCAACTTTTATTAAGACAAAGATGGATTCAGAGTAATTAAGAGCTTGTCCAATATCCGGAATTTTATGACTCTAAATATTAGCCAAGCTGGCATCCTTTCCAGCTTTGCCTCAGAGCTATTGCATTAGAAATAATCATCTGTGATAATGAAATACCAGCTAAAAAGAGGTTGCAGAAGTCTCATGGAAAAACTAGCTTTTCCGTGGATAACCACACTAATTTGAATATAACGTATACCCTGTCTGAGAACATTAATACTACCCCACAAAAGGTGAGCAATTTTCTACACTCAATTCTTAAGAAGATTCCAATTCTGAGATGAAGCTTCCTAACCTCACTCAGAGATCTAGGTCCTCACTGCACCCCTTTTCTCCTCACCCGGCCCCACCCCACCACTGCCCAGGATGGGCTGAGAACAGTGACTCCCCTGGGCTGGTGGACACTTGGCCTACCTCTGGCTCTTTGCAGTGGCAGCAAGATCTCAGAGGCATGGAGCTCCTCTACTGCTGTCAGCTGGTCCGAAAGACTGCTGATTCCTTGTCTTCTAAAACTGGCAGGCTCTCTCAGTGTCCTCTACCCCCTTGACTTGCTTATTCTTTTTTCTTTTCTTTTTTTAATCTATTTATTTATTTGTGGCTGCATTGGGTCTTCGTTGCTGCGCCCGGGCTTTCTCTAGTTGCAGCAAGCGGGGGTTACTCTTCGTTGCGGTGCGCGGGCTTCTCATTGCGGTGGCTTCTCTTGTCACAGAGCATGGGCTCTAGGCGCGCGGGCTTCAGTAGTTGTGGCACGCGGGCTCAGTAGTTGTGACTCACGGGCTCTAGAGTGCGGGCTCAGTAGTTGTGACTCACGAGGTCTAGAGCGCAGGCTAAGTTGTTGTGACGCACAGGCTTAGTTGCTCCACGACATGTTGGATCTTCCCAAACCAGGGATCGAACCCATATGCCCTGAGGTGGATTCTCAACCACTGTGCCACCAGGGAAGTCCCCTTTTTCTTATTATCTGACCTTAGTTGGGTTTTTTCCTCTGTGACTAATAATCTCACAACTGCTGTCTCCCGTGTCTAATCCATTATATCTTATTCTCAGTTCACTTTGCGGATACATATCATCAATACATTGAATAGCCTCATTAAATAATTAATTCAAACAAATATTTATCGCAATTCAGGTGTGCCCAACAAGATTCCACCTAACCCTGATAACATGTTTACTGTATAGTTTGATTCAAATAATATTGAAACTAAATTCAAGTAATTCCAAGCAAGGTGGAAGGAGGGTTTTTTTGTTACCAGAATCCTTTAGAGGAAATGATAGGAGCAGGGATGAGCATGGCCTTTTTCCTTCCCTTTCCACACAAAGCAACATAAACAACAGGTACCCCCATTTCTGAGCTTAGTCAAGAAGCACAGGACAAGACAGGTGATGAGAGCAGGGTTGGAGCACCCAAAGGTGGCCTCCAGGACTCCCTGGGTCATATGACAATTAAAGGAAATGAGTAAAAACCAAACCAGCCAAACTACAAAAGGAAACTTTGATGGAGGAAGTCTAGCCATTGTGTGGCTTTTCATCCCAGTGGCTCAGAAGGTCTGGCTACTGTACATGGATTCCTAGGGTCCAGATGGATTCTTGATGAATGCCTTGTCCCTGCTTTGAACCTGCCCCAGATCTTTGAAATCGGACTGACTAGACAGCTCTGTCTTGAGAGTCCTGCCTGGTCTCCGGTCCCCTTTCCTAACTGGGCTTCTGATCATGTGACACTAACCTGAAGGCTGTTTCTTTTCTCCTTTGCTTGATGTTCTCCTGTTCCTGGTCTTGGGAAAATCCTTTTCCCTTTATTATTCTGCTCCTCTCTGGTTTAAACTGAGATCCATTTTGGTTTTGGCCTGACCAGGTCATTGCACACAGCCGGGTCTTCTGTATTGTCACAGTTCACACAGAGCCCTGTCTCCTAAGTGGCCACATGGGCCTGATGATAGCTGCCATCTTGTACATGATTCTTCTCACCTTGTGTTTCAACCTGCATCTCTGATATCATCCATCCATTCACTCATTCATTCAACACGTACTGAATATCCACGGGCAGGGCATTGCCTCCCTGGGTGAGATCAACACATCTTCCTATTTTCAAGTTCCTCTTCCCATCAGCTGACTCTCTCCCTTCACACCTGACATGGTCTGGAGCTCACTGGTTTTGTCTTCCTCATTCAGCTCAACTTGACAGCCCAACCCATCTCTCCAAGTGAGAGACACTTGGGTTTATCAGGGCAAGGCTATCCAGAGCCATGTGAGATATTTGCGATGTGAGAAGTGGAAATTAACAGATTCTCTCCAAGAAAAGAAGGAGTATTTGCCTTCACGGAGGCAAAATTCATGAACGTAGGTAGCAATGTGAGGGTATAGAGATCAGGAAATTGGAATGTGTACAGTAAAGAGAAATACAGTTGTTTTTTAATATATCTATTAGGTGCCGGGAACTTTCCAATCTGTTTTTAGTTAACTGGCCAAACCATGCTTTGCAGTGGTTGTTTACAAATGAAACAGGCTCAGGAAGGTTAACGGATTTACCTGAGGTCACACAGCTAATACGTGGCTGAGCCAGGCTACGAGTGCAGGTGTTTTGACTCCAAGCTTAGTGCTCCTTCCATTATATCACAGCTGCCTGGATGGAGAGAGGTTCTTCCCTCTTCCCTCTGGGTTCAAGAACCCTAAAGCTTAACTGGATGACGAAGCTGAAGCTAGAGCCTGTGGTTGAGGTCTGCAAGGCACACCCAGGCTTGGCCTCCAGCAACCGACTCTTTGCTTTGCAGAGCTGCACCAGGCCAACAGCTCCCCGCTGCTCCGGGCCAGCCACCCTGTGGAGCTCTGGGCGTGTGAGTTGGGCAACAGAGGCTCCAAGAACCTTTCCCAAAGCCCAGGTGAGAGGAGGGCGCTACGAGGCAGGTGAGGGGCTGAGGCAGGGTGTGGGGCTTCTCCTGTCCCTGTGGAGGCTGGCTGGGTGCAGACAGGACTCTGAGGGGCTGGATAGACAGGCAAACTGGGGCCCGGGGCTGACGGGGGTTCTGCTATCTCACGCCCAGCCTGTCGTTCCCCAGGAGCTGTGCCCTGGGCCCTGGTTGCCTGGCGGGCCCTGGGACCACAGCTCCTCGGCTCCCCCAGTGAGCTGGTGACTCACCCTCTCCCCGCAGCACCCCTCCCTCCTCGTGGACCCCGCACTCAGAGTCAACAGACCCAGTAAGAGGGCATGGGGTCAGGACGCAGGGCTGGGCACTGGGGGTGTGGGGTGTCTGCTGACCGTGGACGGGGCTGGGGGAGGGGTGGCAGGGGCCAGAAGGACGGCACTAACCATCCTGCCATCTTACCCCAATCAGGCAATCGGTGGAGCCCCAAGCCCCCTCCTGCCACCCACTGCCAGCAGCCCCTGTCCCCGCCTTTATCCCTTCTGGTCCCCCCAGCCCCTGCAGTCCCCAGGCCTCTTCCCTCTCTGGTCCCAGCCCAGCATCCAGTCGCCTGTCCAGCTCATCACTGTCGTCCCTGGGGGAGGATCAAGACAGTGTGCTGACCCCTGAGGAGGTGGCCCTGTGCCTGGAGCTCAGTGAGGGTGAGGAGACCCCCAGGTGAGTGGCCAGAGGGGGAACCAAAGGATACAGATAGGAGCGTGAGACAGGAGTATGCCTAGGTCTGCTGCCTCCACCCTCCTCAACGGGGCTGTTTCTGCCACTCCACGCCCCGCCCCCCCACCCCGACCGCGTCCCATCCCCCGTTTTGCCTCTTCCTAGGAACAGTGTCTCTCCAATGCCAAGGGCTCCTTCACCCCCCATCACCTATGGCTACATCAGCGTCCCGACGGCCTCGGAGCTAGCGGACATGGGCAGGCCTGGAGCGGGGGTGGGGTCCGAGGTGAGGGGCTTGCTGTGCCCACCTCGGCCCTGCCCCACACCCACCCCCAGCGAGGGCTCCTTGGCCAATGGCTGGGGCTCAGCCTCTGAGGACAACGCCCCCAGCGCCAGAGCCAGCCTGGTCAGCTCCTCCGACGGCTCCTTCCTCGCCGACGCCCACTTTGCCCGGGCCCTGGCCGTGGCTGCGGACAGCTTTGGCTTTGGGCTGGAGCCCAGGGAGGCAGACTGCGTCTTCACAGGTACATGAGATCCCTGTCTTCCTCCTCATCCCCACCGCCTGGAGCGGACACAGCTTCTCCCCAACCAAGAGGCAAAGCATCCTAAGCATCGTCTTCGTGGTCGTCGTCCCTAAAACAGCTAGTTGGGTTTTTTTTTGCGGTACGCGGGACTCTCACTGTTGTGGCCTCTCCCGTTGCGGAGCACAGGCTCCGGACGCGCAGGCTCAGCGGCCGTGGCTCACGGGCCCAGCTGCTCCGCGGCATGTGGGATCTTCCCAGACCGGGGCACAAACCCGCGTCCCCTGCATCAGCAGGCGGACTCTCAACCACTGCGCCACCAGGGAAGCCCAAACAGCTAGTTTTTATTGAGGGATGACTATGTCCCAGGCACTATGATAAGTGCTTTACATACACTCAACATTAACAGCAACTCTCTGAAGAGTTGTTGTTCTTTGTCGTTCTTTTCCAAATGAAGAAACTGTAAGTCCAACAGCTTTATCAGCTTGCTCAAGGTCACCTACCAGAACAGGATAAATTGTTCAAGTTAAAATCCCAGAGGCAGCCGATTGTACAGTCCATTCTGCTACCTCCAGGACCCTCTTACCAGATGTGGGTCTCCAGGAAACGTTGCTCCCCAGCCCAGTGACTCAGATTCGTCCCCACTGTGGGAAGGTCTGTTTTCTCGCATGTGTCCCCCTGTGCTTTCAAGGCCTTCTTCCTGTCCTGTGTGTGGCAGGGTGGGAAGTGACTGGGCGGCCTGTTTCACGTGTCTAGCAGGTGGGACCATCATCCCCAAGTCAACAGAAGGTAGTCAGGGCTCCCCGTGGCCCTTTGGAGTGCCCTTCCTCAGACACTCTGTTAGATCCCCTAGACCCATCTTACGAACCCTAACTCTACATTTTGCCCCCCCAAAAAAGCAGTCAGGCTTGTGGTAGATAGGAGAGCAAGGATTACCTAGGACAGAAGGCCAGGGCTGGGCTAGGACAAAAGAGCTCAAGCTGTTCTCTGAAGAAACCAGTGGACATCTTCCTTTCCCTGGGGCGGAGGCTCCTGTGGATGTGGCCACTGGGGGTGATGGACCGAGTGGGGCTGGGTTATGTCTAGGGTTGGGTGTATGCCTTAAGCAGCCCCAAGCCTTCTGCCCTAAACTGGTCCATAAGGGTGAAGGACAACCCTCCACAGATACCTCTACCCTCCCTGACAGATGCTTTGTCACCTCCCTCCCCCCGGGATGACCTCTTCCTGAACTCCGCCCTCTCCCTGCCCCCGTGGGAGTGGAGGTCAGACTGGTTGGAGGACATGGAGAAAAACCACACCCAGTGGCTGGGAAGGGGGCTGCCTCCCTGGCCCTCCACCTCTCGGATCTCGTCCCAGAGAAGTCATGTCAGCTGTCCTGCGCCCAAGGCCGGCGGTAAGCGTCTGGCTGGCTAGCTGATGTGGCGATCTTGACTGCAGGGGTTCTTGGCAGTGGGATGGGGTCCAAGAGGGCACCTGGGGTCTGGCAGGAGAGCTAAGGAGCTGGGGGATAAATCCATCCTCCTTCAACTTCTCCTACAGACTCCTCGTGAACTGATCCCGAGACTGCCGAGAGGAGAATCAGAACCGTCTCCCCTGTCAGCTGCCAGCCTGGGCTGTGGACTGTGGGTCTTGATCTCTGCATCTCTGCAGTCGGGGTCCACCTCTCCCAGCCTCCAGAGTTCTCCGTCCCGGATTGTGAAAACAAACGAAAGCAAAACAAAATATGAACAAAGCGGACCTGGAGCCCACGGGGGAAAAAATCATCTCCACCTGACTCCCAGCCCTTGCTTTTCCCACTGCTTCATCCACGTCCACAGCCAGGTCATTTGGGCCTAAGAAGCAGCCCTAAATCCTGATCTCCCCACCCACTTGGATCACGGGAAGTGGAGGGGCCAAACGTCTGCCTGGAGGACAACAGTGGCTCATGGGAGAGGGCTGTGGAGGAAGGAGCTTCTCATCTCAGGGCCTCCCCTCTCTGCCTTTTCTGGACGATTCCTAACTCTCTCCCCAAACACACCACGAAGGGACATAAAGAGAGACTCCACTGAGGCAGTGATGAGTCTAGGGAGGAAGATGAAGGAGGAGTGACAAACGTGGGACAAGTACACCCTCCTCATACTCTTGTCACTATAAGCTTAAGGAATCTGATACCATAAAGCTACGATGACTTGAGTTCTACGAGGTCACTCTGCGGGCCGCCATCATGAGACCTCTCGGCGGAGCACCACCCTCAGGAGGGCTCCTGGGTTAGAAAGGGATCAAGGGTTCACTGACACTCTGGGTGTCACTCCTTTCTGTTCTGTTATGAAGGGGGGAATTACCTGCATCTTTCAGACTTTAAGCAGAATGCAGGAAAGGGTGGGGTGGGGGATTTTCGGGGTCTGCTGGTCTTAGCAACTTGTCCTGTGAAGACAACTCCTGCTTTCAGGGGTCCCAGCTGCCCTCCCCAAAGACCAGTCCCAGATGGTTTCTTAAAATAGACAAAGTAGCTAAGTTTCACAAAAGGTAGAACCACCTGTAAGGGCTGGCTAGTGGGCACCCTTCAGACAGAAAACAGAACAGAGGAATGGAGGGGCAGGACTTCCAGAGCCTGAGCCACAGAAAACCACTGGAGGGCAGGCAGGGCTGCGTCCTTCTCGCTTGGCGGGAAAGGTCAGGGGCAGAAGCCACACGCTGGGCGGTTGCTACTGAGCATGCCCAGGGTCGTGACCTCAGGATGAGGAGTCAGTGCTCTGGATACACATCCGTTCCTCTTTATTTGCTTTTCCTTTTTTGGATTTTATTTTTCTTTTAGCTTCCTGGTAAAATTCCTTTTGAAAACATGCCAACCTCATTTGCCAGACGAAATGAGAAAAAAGGGATTTGTACACACTTAGGTCAAAGTGGTAGGAGAGGTCAGAGCCTGGGACTGGGGGGTCAGCGGCCATCCCCTGAGAGCCCGGAGCAGTCACTGGGCAAGTGAGAAGGAAACAGACCTCAGTGCCCAGTGAGTGGTGTGGGCTGTGGGTTCGGGAGTGATGGGGACGATGGCGTTCGTGGCCAAAATTAAAAAGAAATTCTCTGCCAGTCTAACCAACTACATCTGGGTCTAATCTGGCTAAGAGGTGCCCATCTACACACACCCTTTGTGAGGGGTTGTGGGTGGTTGTCTGCAAAAGCCTGTTTTTCCTTCTTGGCTGGGATTTCCCCCATCAGCTCCTCCTTTCTTTGAGTTTTTAAAAATTACTGTTATTGTAAGGGGTATATTTCCTGATAGGGGAGGAGGGCACCAAGGGAGGGCCTGGCTCCGCTCTGGGAAGGCGGGACAAGATTCTCGCCGTTGGTTATTCGGAAAGTCCTTCTGGTTGTAACTGGGAAGACGGTGGCTTCAGCTCCTTCTGGAGGCAAAACAGGTGGCATCTCTTAGCCCTGCCCTCCCCTAGTGCTTTCAGCCGAAGAAGCTCAAATGATATACACACGCTCGCAGCCCCCTTCCTCCCCACATCCTGCACAAAACCAGACAAACAGGGCCCAGCGCTCTGATCAGACTCTTTTTATTGTCTTTCTTATGAATGGGTCCCAGATGGCAAGGGAAGAGCTGGCTCCTGGCTTCTAGGCCAATTTCTCAGGGAGCCCCATGCATCATTGCTGAGAGGGAAGAGACTCCTCCCTGCTCCTCTCCGCTCAGCCCTCATTCACCAAGGGGAGGGGCTCTTGCTCAGGCTCCGGGCCCAGGGACACGCCCTTCCCCATGGAATTTCTGGTAGCTCATCAAAGGTCATCTTGGTTCCTAGAGACAGAGGGGTGGGGGGGGGGGAGAGAGAGAGAGAGACAGAGAGAGAGAGAGAGAGAGAGAGAGAGAGAGAGAGACTGGTTTGTAAGGTGCTGGTCGGGACAAACAGGACCCAGTGGGGATGCACCTCATTTCTGGTCAGCCTCTCTCCCGATCCAGCTCTCCTACAGAGCCTGGCCCCTCTGTTATGTCACCTGTCTTCATCCTTTGTCACCTGTGCTCCAGGAGTCCTCTCTTCCTCCTTACTCACGGGGTCCCTTCCTTTTGACACTTCCCCCAGAGGACCTCTCTGCCTTCCTAGTTTTAATCATCCCGTGGCCCATGCTCCCTAGCCCTCCACTCTCATTTTTTGCCATCCCCAGCCCCTACCTCTCCACGCTTCTGTCCTGGCCTTTGGCTCTAGCTCCGGCTCTGGCTCCGGCTCCGGCTCCGGCCAGGGCCCCGGGAGCCCCGAGAGCTGCCGGAGCCTCTCGAAGAGTTGCTGCCGGCTGTGGAACAGGTGCTGGTGCCCTGGCCCCGGGACAGGAAGCTTGGTCGGCTGTAGGGGAGCCAGGCCTCTTCTGCAGCACGAGACAGAGGGGCATTTGGGCCCAGGCAGGGGGAGAACATCACTGCTTGCCCCCGTGCCCCCCTAACCGCCATCCCAGCTCTGGAAGCAGAGTTGAGGGCAGACCATCCTGGGGGCTGAGGAGAAGCAGAGCGCACAGCCCATGGCCTTTACATAACACGTGCTCAGAAACCCGTGGGGAACTCCCACGCAGAGAGGGCCTTGGGAAAGGAGGGACAGAGCGCCCGGCCCCCTCTCTTTTCTCCTCTGGGCTTCAGTCCTGGGAACGGATACAACTTGGGAACTTAAGGGGATTTTGCTCAAAGAGAGCTGGAGAGACAAGTGTCTTTGATGTTGAGCAAATGTTGACCTCCTCCCAGCTGGAGGTCAGGGGTGAGCTGGGTTGAAAATGAGTGCATCAGTGGCACGGTCCGTACCACCCTGTTAGGCTCCAGTCCCAGCGCCCACCCTCTTGTGCAGCAGGGGCCCTCCTTACCATCCAGGTGCGGGCCCCGCCAGGCCCCCAGGGGCCCGGCCTGCGCCACTCTCCTCTCCCCACTGTGTTCCCGCTCCCGTTCCAAGGAGGACATGCTGCCTGCCACCCTCAGCCCCAGGGCCCAGCTTGCCTCTTCCTCCGGTGGCGGCAAGGGAGGGGGCGGCAAGTCTGGGGAGAGACCTGTTTTCAGCGCTCTCCTGCTTCTCCCTATACGGGCCTTTCTCCCACTCCCACTCCCCGGCGTCAGAGGGCGCTGAAGGAGCAGCCCAAGGTTTGGGTCCACTCGCTCCCTCCTCCAACCCGCAGAGCTCAACCTTGGTTATCTGCCTGCTTCCCCTACTGTCACCACCTCCCAGGCTCACGGCCCCCTCACCCCCAGGACTGTGCTCCCGCCGGTAGGGAAGAGCCTTGGGTTTCTTCCGGAATCGGGCACGGGGCCCGTGAAGTGGAGGAGTCATCTCCCCAGGCGCCTGCCGGGTTCTCCCTGTGGCATTGGGAGATGGGGGTAGGAGCGGGTAAGAGAGTGGATCAAGAAAGGGGCTTAGGGGCTTCCCTGGTGGCGCAGTGGTTGAGAATCCGCCTGCCAATGCAGGGGACACGGGTTCGAGCCCTGGTCTGGGAAGATCCCACAGGCCACGGAGCAATTGAGCCCGTGCGCCACAACTACTGAAGTCCGCGCGCCTAGAGCCCATGCTCCACAAGAGAAGCCACTGCAATGAGAACCCCGCACACCGCAACGAAGAGTAGCCCCCGCTCGCCACAACTATAGAAAGCCCACGCACAGCAACAAAGACCCAATGCAGCCAAAAATAAATAAATAAATAAAGTTATTTAAAAAAAAAAAAAAAAGAAAGGGGCTTGAGGGTGAAGGGGAAACAAGATTCCGGGAGGTGGGGAGGTGGAGGCCAGTTGAGGGGTCTACAGACTCACCTGGGGCACTGCTGGCTGTACTAGCGGCAGCGCTGGGGCTGTGATGGAGGGCCGTGGGGTCAGCACCCAGGCCAGCAGGCCTCCCTTCACGGCTACTCAGCGTGGGCTGGGATACACTGAGAGGGGAACTTGGCCCAAGGGGCGCCCTCCTGCAATGACATGAGGCTTCATTTGTTCGCTCAACAGACAGTAAGTGCCTATTGTGTGCCAGGCACCGTGCTAAACAATCAACCTAACACTCAGATGAATAAGACACAGCTCGTCCTCCACAAGGCTCCCATGCTCGTGGAATACGAGGAAAGCCAACTTTGAAATGCCCCAGGAAGCTTGCAGAGTCCCTCCAATGAGTGTCGGGAGTGAGAGACCTTGCCAGCCTCCACATTTCTCCCCAAATCACACTTGCACCCTGATACAGCCATGAGACCTCTGGGCCCCAGATTCATCCATCCATCTGGTCACCCACCCATTCACCCACTGGATAGATATGTACGGAGGGCCTGTAACATGCAAGGTACTATATACACCTCCCTACCTGGGCGTCTGGTGGAGATGGGGAATGTCAGTGGGGGGCTGGGGAGGGTCAGGAGGTGAGGGGGTAAGAGTGGCTGTGGACTGCTGTCCATAGGAAGGTGTGGGAGAGGGGGTTTCCCCTCGGGACGGAGGGACCAAGCACCCCCCGCTGGTGCTGGGCTCTGCCACGTGGCTCCTCTCGGGCACTGGTGGGCCCCACTCTTCCGGCTCTGAGCTGGGGGCAAAGAGGCAGGAGGGCGGGGTGACTGAGTAGCTTCATACCCTCCCTTTGGCCTTCCGCTGCCCCCTTCCCTTCTTCTCCCAGCATCTTTGCCCTCCGCCGACAGGAGGCCCTGGGCTGGTCCCACGTGTACAGGGCATCTGCAGGCGAGGCGCATCCTTACCGGCCCTCCAGCGCCTCCTCAGGCCCCTCTAGGCAGCTCAGTTCACAGGAAGGGGGCGGGGGTGGCAGCGCTTCTGGCCAGTTGAGAGAGGGCATCTGTACAGGTTTCCCCAGAAGCTTTACTTTGCCCCCCCTGGCTCCTGAGGAGAGCAGGATGGGGCCACAGCAAGATACAGGCAGGAAAGAGGCAGAGGTGAGGCGCGTCAGAAAGGAGTGCTGGGCTAGGTCCCAGAAGGGAGGGTGGAGGATACTATTTGGGGAAGATGCTGCTCAGGGCTAAAATGGGGGTGTTGGGAACGGAGTCCTACCACTGTCCCCCTGGCTCCATTCTGGAGGAGCATACTGGCTCCAGTCGCCTGACTCCCCTGAGGGATGTGGAGGGAACCCCCCGTGGAAGGTCTGCAGCTCCTCGCCGGCCAGGTCAATGGTGCTGTAGACAGGACCCTCAGCAGAGGCGGCAGCTCCCCGGGCCGTCTGAGCCAGGTAAAGGGAGATCCCTGCTTCTGAGGGGGAGAAAGAGGGAGGCCCGGGGAGGAGACGGGGCAGAGACAGAAAAATAGAGGACAACAGGAGAATGGAGGGCACAAGGGGATGCCGCCTCTTCCCCTATCCCAATCCGGGGTAAAGGTAAGGCATGAGAGAGGCTCCCCCAACTCACAGCCTCCCAAGGATCACGCAGCCTCAGCAAGACTGGGACCCCTTGGCCCCCTTCAGTTTGCCCCAGCCGGTCAGGAGGAGAGAGGGTGCAGGGCCTCCTGGTGTACCCCTGAGGGAAGCAGAACTCCTCACCATTGTAATATCTGTCGTCTGGGTCAGGATTGCTGGGGCAGCAGCTTCCCCTGGGTTCCTGGGCCGAGGGGCTGCGAGATGAGTGCGGCCACGAGTCTGCCAGCCACGGGTAAGGAGCAGGGCCGAGGCCCATTGGTGGCCTGAGGGACAGCAGGTGAACGCTGGGGACAGAGAGCCTGAAGAGGCCAGCGAAGTAAGGGAGGCAGGGGTAATGGGAGCTGGAGGACAGTAACGGTGAGTGTGGCGGTGAGAGGAGGGCGGAGGTCAGCACGGGGAGGCAGCTGGGCCTGGGACGAAGGGAGTGGCCTCATCCTGGGGAGATGAGCTAAGAGAATTACCTGGAACTGGCTGCCGACAGGCCCTCTGAGTGTGGGAAGGACACTGGGGAAGACGACGGGGAGAGTGTGAGAAGCGCGGCTACCTGGGGTCCGAACCCCTCCCCTCCCCCACCCCGGGGGCAGAGATGTCTTACCTGCAGGTGTGTAAGCAAAGGAGGCTTCCGAAAAGGAACCCGTGAGAGAAAGAAGAGGGGAAATGGGGAGAAAAGTCAGAAATATCCATATTCTGGTCCACTCCTTGGGCCTGGTCCTAATTCCACCACTCAGGTTGTGACCAATTTCACAGGAATTGGTCACCTGTGAAACCCGAGACCAATTTCATCGGAATTCCTAGGGGTGCGACTCAGGCATCAGTAATTTTCTAAAGCTCCCCAAGTGACTCCTGGTAGCGAAGATTGAGAACCTCTGAACTAAGAGACCTCGCATCTCTCCGGACACGCCCCTTCCCAGGGAGAAGCAGAACTCAAGTCTCCTCCTTTCAGCGGGTCCCCCCTTTCCATCCAGACCCCGCCTGACAATTTATCGCCTGGGATCCTGGCCACACTCCCTCTGCCAGCCCCCGACCCCCAGGAAGTGAGTTTCCGCCCCCCGCCCCCCAGACTTGCCCCTTCTCTACTGAGGCTGACCGCAAAGCCTGCTCCTTCCTGAGGCATTTTAAGGACAAATCTCACTCCTCTCAGCAAACTGAGGTCCCGCCCCGCCCCCTCTGGGCCCCGATCTTCCCCGTCACCCCACCCCCCAAGCCCAGGTCCCGACAGCTCTCGGTTCCATCTTGGGCACCCGGCCCCTGTCCAAGGGGCTGAGTTCCCGTGCGACCCCTCGCCCGACGCCGCTCCGGGAGCTGTTGAGCCCCTCCTCCTCTCTTTCCATCCTCCCCGCCTCCCTCCCTGGGGGGGCGGGATCTCCAGGCTCCGCCCACTCCAAGGCCCTCCTTTCCATCTCCGGGACGCCCTTGTGCCCCCCGGCCCGCGCTGCCCCCGGGCCGGGCTCTCACCCGTGTAGTGACTGAGCTCCTTGCGCTGCCTCTGGCGCCGGTAGAGGGCGGCGCAGAGCCCAAGGAGCAGCGCCCCGCACGCGGCGCCGCTGCCCGCGAGGAAGGCGGGCTCCCGCAGCACCCTCGCCAGCCGCTCCGCCAGCCCTGGGCCCGCCTCGAGCCCAGGCTCCAGTTCCGGCGGAGACGCTGTGGGGGTCAGAGAGGTGAGGGGAGTAGAGGCACCGCTACCCCAGGACCCCTCTTAACTCCCAGCCCCGCCCTCCCACCCCCTCCGGACTCACGCAGCTGCACCGACACCGGGGCACTGGCCACGCCCACGCCCGCGCTGGTGGCCGCCGCGACCTGGATCCGGTAGAGGAGACCGGGCAGCAGTCCCCGGAGCACCGCGGAGCGCGCCCAGCCTGACGCGGACCGATTGAGGTGGAAGCGGCTCTCATTGCCCAGGCACCAGATCTGGGGAGGCCGAGACCCGGGTTTAGAGATTCAGAAGTGGCTTCTGGCCTCACGGGGAAACTTGAAGCTCTGAATGGTAGAAGGGGCTTAGCCGGGCATAATTCAACTCAGAGAGGGCACTCTGAAACCTCTCTCCTCTTCCCCCAGCCTCGTCTCCAGTCCCAGAGCCAGTCCTAGGTTCCCTCCTCCCGAATCCTAACCCCTCCATCCTCCCTCTCCCTCCACTCCCCAGCCCGCCCACCTCCTCAACCCCTGCACCTGGTATTCCTTGATGACCCCATTTTGCTGGGAGGGGAGCGGAGGGTCCCAAGACACAGTGATACTGCTGTTGCCGTCACCCCCCAAGGCCACTGCCACTCCCTGGGGGGGACCACTGGGGGCTGGGCCAGGGTGAAGCATGGTGAGAAGGACACAGACAGTCATTGCAAGTTGCCCCTCCTGCCCCAACCTTCCTCATCCTCCCAGTTCTAACATCTTAGGGAAGTGAGATGCATCCCCCCTTCCCACCGGCTCCTTGCTCTCCCCAGGCAAACCTTCATCCTCCCCCACTCCTTCTTCCCTCTTGTCCACCCATCAGCTCTGGGCCCCACCCCCTTACCCTCCTCAGGAATGCTCCTGGTCACCAAGGGGCTTTCAGCCCCCAGCCCCTCCTGGCCTTGGGCTTGAACCTTGATCTGAATTTGAGTCCCTGGGGGGAGTCCTCTTAGCACAGTACTTTGCTGGTTTGGGGACTGTAGGTCCAGCACTGACCAGCTTCCCCCATCAGGACCTGCTACCCTCCAAGACACCCGGAAACCTTGTACCAGCTGGACTGGGCCATCTACCTGTGGGAGACAGGACAAAGCACACCAGGGGGAGAGCTGGAGCCACGTAAGTCCTCCAGTCCCAGCCCCTCCTCCACTCACCCATCTTCCCCAGCCACTCACCTCGCACTCTCCCATACCAATTCTTGGAGGCCCCTTTGTCCCCCATCATCATCTCCACCCTTAGCCTCATCCCTAGGCCACACTCACAGTCCAGGACACCTGCAGGGTCCGGGGCCCAAGGACTACGGGCTCCTGCAGACGCACAGCCACTTCAGCAAGTCCCCGCTGGCCTCTCCACGGGTCCTCCTCCACTGGCCCGGATGGGTTGCTGTCTATTGACCAAAGAGCCCACTCAGCAGGGGCCTCCGGGACAGGGAGTCAGGACTGAGAGTGCGAGTATGTTCCACCTCTGCCCTGCCCCACAGACCACTACTTAGTACTTTGAAGCACATCCCAGGGTCAGGAACAGGCTGGTCAGAGGAAGAGCTTCCAGAGGTGGGCCAGGGTGTCCAGCTAACATGAGTATTCTTTCTGCATGGCTACATACGCGCCCTTTAAAGGCCCTGTTCCTCATCTCTCACATGAAGATGACCCCCCAAGTTTCCTTCTACTTATAATCTGCGTTATCTGTGGGTAAAGCCTCAGAAGTGAGGAGCTACCAAGATGACTGAATCAATCTTCCTCTCTTTCTCTCTCTCCTCTTCTCTTGTTCCCTCAGTGAAAGGAAAGCATGACCACCTATTCCAGGCCGGGCCACCAGGACAGACCTGGAACCAGGCAGGTGCTATGGTTTGTGGGGAGGGGGTGCTCTGCCATGTTGCACGTTATACCCATGATCCAGAGACCCTGACCTTACTCACCCTGGGTGCGGACGGGCTTGGAGACGGGGCTGGGCTCACTGAGGCCCCAGGTTCCCACGGCTCGCACCAGGAACAGGTAGATGGTATTGGGCTGCAGGCCACTGACGGTGTGTGTCTCCAGCTGCACGCCATCTGCCACCGTCCGCCACATGTTGCCAGAGGCTTGGCTACAACAAGAATGAGGTGACAGAGCTGTCCGAGCCCGACCTATTTCATCTTATCCATTCTCTGTCACCCCCTACTACCTCCTCACCCTGGCAAACCTCTCGCCACAACAGCAAAGCCTTTAAGGACACAGGGGCCCCTCCTGGTAACTTTCCATGTTTGCATTCAAAACCTTCTCCTTACCTGAAGGCCTCTATCACATAAGAGGTGACTGTGGCCCCAGCTTGTGGGTTAGGCTTCCAGGTCAGGGTAATGCTGTTCTTGGTAATGTCAGTGACCACTGGTTGTGAGGGAGGCCCCGGAGGGGTACTGTGTTCTGTAGGGGGGTCTGGGGATACTCCCCAGTCTTCTGCAGTGAGGAGATAATCTTTGAGTAGAAGGATGGGGAAAAGATGGCCCCAGCGTAACCTTCCTCCTTCCCAGAGGAGCTGTGGCGCTGTGACAGTGGTGATGGTGGAGGGGGGACATAGTGAACTAACCCCTGCTCACATGTGCCTCCCAAGGGCACCACTTCTGTCCTCCTTTTCCCCACCACCATGGCCATGGCATTTGGAAGATAAAATCAGTCCTGGGGTTTGGGGAGGTACTGACCACCTTTGAAGCAGGTTTGGAGAAGGGTGCTGGCAAAACAAGGGAACAGAGGAAAAACTCACCCCGCCTCCTCAGCCAGCCACTCCAGGTGGCCTCCCCTGTGGAACTCTTGGCCACACAGCTATAGAATCCCATGTGCATCTCCTGCAGGAGAGGGTGGAGGACTGGCAAACTGGGAGTGGAGCAAGGTAGGGCGAAGGAGTGGAGGTGGGTATACGGAAGGATGGGGAGGATGCTGTCCACTCTAGGTGGTCTGAGAGCAGAGGGGCAGAGGTGGAGTTCAAGCTGCAACAGGTACTAGAGTTGGGCATGTGGACCACGTGACCATTCTCAGTTACTTGGGCCCCAGGAGTGAGACTCACCTGCACACTGGCGATGTGCAGGGTACCGTTGGCCATTAGGTTGAGCTGGACGTCATCCCCGTGCAGCCACTGCCCATCCTTCTTCCACTGGACACTAGGTTGAGGGTTCCCAGTCACTCTGCATGGCAGCCACACAGAGGAGCCAAGTGCCAGCGTCTGATTGGCTGGTCCCTGGAGGATGATGGGAGGCAGCCCATCCAGGGAGGCTGAGAGAGGAAGAACTTGGGCACCTCAGGCGAGGGTCCTGGGTTCAGGCAACCAGCCCCTTTTCCTCATCTCTGCTCCTTCACTTCCCCTCCCCTGGATATTGCAGGGGGCTTCCATAACTATCTGTTGTCTGTGTGTGGGATCAGCCATCTATTAGTGGCTTCTGTACCTGATTTCCAAACTCCAAGGACATGTCTCAGGAACATGCCTCTCCCCTTGCAGACATATTACAGCGAATCCAAGAAAAACAGATCTCTTTAAGCCATGATTTCCTTCCAGGCCGTGAGTCCAGCCCTGTCTCCATGGGCACGTACCTCCTTTCACCTCCAACAGAGCCTTGGCCAAGATGCTCCCGGCCACACTGACAGCCTGGCACACGTAGTAGCCAGCATCCCCGCTCTGCACTTCAGCGATGCTGAGCTGGCCTCTGGGAGAGACTGAGAAGCGCCCCGTGGGCTGAAGTGACTGACTGGGGAATAGCAGGGCCTGGGGACAGAGCAAGCAACCAGGCCACCTGGCAGCTGGCAGGGAGAGCTCCCCATTCTCACCAACCCCAGGATCCAGAGAATTCCTAAGCTTCTAGTTCATACTCTGTCCCAAGCCAGTTTTGTGACCTTAGGCAAACTAGTTAACCCTATTCACAAGAATAAGGGAGTTTTATTAGATGATTTGGGGGGTGCACATCCCGGCTCCACCAGTCAGGAAACTGAGCAAGCTATTTAACCTTCCTGAGCCCCAATTTCCCCAGATTTGACTCTTAGAGGATACTTATGAGGATTCAGTCAAGTGATTACCTGAAACTCTTTCAATACATTGGATGATAAATGTTAAGTACTTTCCCCTTCTTTCTGGCTTTAACATTTTACGTTAGATACACAGAAGGTAGGGAAGCAGGTTTTAATGGCATCATGCTGAGCCCCTGACTGACACTTGTTCCCACCCTCTACTACCATCAGCATTTTGATTCATTTAAGAATCTAATTAAAATGCAGCAGTCCCCAGTGCTAGAGAAGATGCTGGAAAATTGTGGCTGTGGATTTGCAACGAGGCAGTGGGTGGCCTGGTTTCCCAGTGGGATGGGGTTAATGAGACTTATTTTATTCTACTGACCCTGTTTCCCAGTAGCAAAATTCCCACCCTTCCCTTGGAGGGAGTTACTTGTGTTGTAACTTCAGTTCATGTTCATTCCAATTCTATATGCTGAGATTTGCTTGCTGAGGTTGAGGGGTGTCTGTGAGCTCCCCCTGGTGGAAGTCCTTTGTAATTAGAAAAGCGTGTAATGTTCTACCCGGAGCAGCTTTGGTACAGTACTCGCTTTCCAGAGCAGAATGTTAAAGCCCAGACCCCAGGCGTGGGGAGGAGGAAGGAGCTAATTGGATCTGCTACATCCTCAGGACAGCCTTGCCCAAAACAGAAAGATTCTCCAAGAAAATACAGGACTGTTCCCTACCACCAAAACATATTATCATATGTTCCAGGCCTTTTATATTCACTATCTTATTTAATCCTCCCAAATAACTTGCACAGGTTTCTGGAAGGAAAGCTAAGACTGAACCCCAGAGAGAAGTTTGCAGAATGTAGAAGGAGGACGGCTGAGACCCAGAGGAGAAGCTGGTGGGAAGGCCTGTGGAGCTGGCCACCTACTTGACTTCCCTCCTTTTGCCAGAAGATGGCAGGCGGGGGGTTTCCTTTGGTCTCGCACTGGAAAGCTATGCTCTCTCCAGGAGCCGCCATCTGGTCCTGGGGCTGGGTCACCAGCTGGGGTGGGACTGGGAAGGGGAGGGGAGATAAAGGAACAGGGAGTCAGGGGTACTAAGAAGGGAGACAGGAAACAGGAGAGAGACGCCTGAGCTTGGCTTAAGCAGGAGCAGGTGTCCGTCTTTTGCTCAAGCCTGCTTAGCTTTCCCATCCTTCCTCTCCTTCCAGAAGTCTCAGGGGATGCACTCATATCTCCTGCTCTGTCCTTTCTCCTCATTCTCCACCTCCACCCATCCTCCGTCTTCCCTCGTCTCATCCCTGCTGCAGGCAGTCCCAGGTGGGGCCCTCACCGTGAACACTGAGGGAGCCGGATGCTTCGGCGCGGCCCACGCTGTTCTCCGCCACACAGGTGTAAGTCCCCTCATCTTCAGCGCTCACACGCCCGATCCAAAGGCTGTGGTCGCTCCGGATCTCATACCTGCTCCACCCCCCACCCGCAGGCTGGATTGGCCACAGCTACACACCCTTTCTCACCCACCCCAGGACAGACACCAGGATCAGGGTACATAAGGACAAGGTAGACCTCAACAGGGACAGAAGCTGCTACCCATGGACCCATGAACGGAGGTGGAGACTGGTTAGCGCAGGGGCCACAGGCTCTGGGGAACAGACTTCTCTGTGCCAGCAAGTGAGAGGCATCTGCCTTCCTTTCCCCCCGCCCCGCCCCAGTTTTCTAGGGCTGGGTATGTTCTTGAGCTGATTGGGTCTCCTTACAGGCAGTAGGAGGGGGCTTCTCACCTGCCTGTGGGCAGTTCCCCATCCTCCTTGCGCCAGCGTAGACGAGGCGGGGGATCCCCCTGCACCTCACATGGGAAGTCCACGGGGGCATCAGCCAGGACCACCTGATTCACTGGTCTACGCAGGAATGAGGGACGCTCTGTGCAGAGTGAGTGAGTGAGTAGTCAGGAGGTCTGCTCAGTTACTCACTCCCCAGGCTACACACTCCCATAACTCCACAACCCCACGTGCCTACCCAGGACCACAAGTTTGGCTGCCCCACTCTCCCGTTCTCCTGCCATGTTGGAGGCCACGCACACATACATCCCTGCATCACTCTTGAGCGTATGTGACATCATCAGCTTCCCTCCACGGAGCTGCAGAGTAATAATGGAAACTTTGATCCTTTACAGCCATCAAAGCATATTTGTTTATCTGATCCTCACAGCAAGCCAATGAAGAAGACCAGTGAATTTGACCCACTTACCAGAAAAGGAATCCTTGAGTGATTTGCGCAAGGTGGGGGCTCAAGTGTATCATTTCTCCCACAGCCCAGACCACCTCCCACCAGTCCCTGGGGCATCATAATCCCCACCTTCTTACACTGATTCCGTCCTACCTCTGCTGATTTATCCCCCACTCAGTAGCTGACTCTCAGCCTCTGGTTAGCTAATACCCCAATTTCAAATCTCTTGTCTTATCGCCTCCAGGTCATTTCCCCCCCGCCCCTCCAAGACCTTTAGACTCAGGCCTTCCTCCTCTGACACATGTCCCAGACCCCTAGCCTAGGGCTTCGCCCCTCAGGATGTCCCTGGCCCCGACCCTGGCTCCCGGTCGGATCCCCGGCCGTGGCCCCACCGCTCACCGTGATCCTTCCCTCCTCCTCCTTGAGTCTAGCACCATCCTTCTTCCAGGACACGGAAGGCTCTGGGTGGCCGCGGGGGGGCACGCATTCCATTACCGCGGGCTCCCCCACGGCCGCCACCACGTTCCCAGGAGACTGCCGGAAATCATCGCGGAGGACTGGAGAGAGGGAGAGCGAGAGCGAGAGCGAGAGCGAGCGAGCGAGAGAGAGAGAGAGAGAGAGAGAGAGAGAATGAATGACCACGGGAATAAATAGGGTGTGGGGTGACATAACTGGGTGAGGACACAGGAAAGTGTTTTGGGGAGAGGTGGATCACCACAGACCGCAGACCGGAACTCTTCCCGGGTTGCGACAACACCAGGCCCACTTCCTCATCCGACCAAAGCGAAGGCTTTAGAGACCAAAGGTCTTAGTCCCAAAGGGAAGCTGCTGAATGGGTTGAGATTGGGCCTGGCTCTGGATGGGATTACCCGGTGCCCTCCCGCCTTCCCGAGGCTCTGGAAGCAGCCAGGAGACTCCTACCTGCCACTTCTAGAGAGGCATTTCTACTAGCCGCCGCTCCCAGGTAGTTGCGCGCCACGCAAGTGTAGACACCCTCGTCCGGCCGCGCGCGGCGCCCATGCACGATGCGCGGGAAGAAGAGGGCGCCGCTGGGCAGAAGCAGGCGGTGTGCGCGCGGGTCCTCGCGCGCGGTGGACACGCGCGCCCCATTCTTGTACCACTCGATGTTGGGCCGCGGCCGGCCCTCCGCGCGGCAGGGCAGCGTGGCCGGCTCGCCTCGGGAGACCAGCAGATCTGGCGGCTGCTCCACGATGCGCGGCATCGCGTCCTCCGGCCCGACCTTTGACCCTGAGGGGGGTGGGGGGCGCAGAGCATTCAGACCCGGAAACCGGGAGAAAGATCGAATCTCCAGAGAGAAGAAAGATCCCCTCCTGCCCACCCTCTCTGTGTGTAGGGTCGAGTATCTCCTTCGAGACAGGTGCCCCGCACGTTCTTAGGCTGGAAAGAAGATGCCTGCGGACAGGCAGATCAGTAGAGGAATCTGGACACCTGCTCCTAGGCCGGCTTTCTAGGCCGGCTAACGACGCCAGCCTCCTGCCAAGTTGAAGTGCAGAGTGACTGGGCCACGGCTTGGCAAGTAGACCGCGCCTCTAGCCGACTGGTTTTCAGTCTCCCACCCGCGCTGGTTCACAGACCTGTGAACAACCATAAGCGGTGCACCAGCGCCGACAATTTGTTCTTCGCCTCCGCGCGGTCCCGGACCAGCGATATGGAGACTGTGGCCCAGCCTGGGGCCCCCCCCTTAGGAAAGGGAAGAAGTGAATGATGGGCTGAGGGCTAGGACTCCTTATCCTGGAGCCCGTGAATAGGCACAGTGCCCTCTTACTGACACCCCACAGATAATCACGTTTCTGGGTCCTGTGAAGTCACGGGAATTGAACGCAAATGATGGTGGAATCGTGAGTAACGCTCCTTTTCTAAGAGGGCATAGTTTTCAACAGATTATTCTACAGGTTGATAATAGTTAAGAAAGGCTAAGGATCATTGAGAGAGGAATTCCTCACTTTCCTTGGTCACTCAGATCCGTTCACCCGCATGTCTACTCCTGCCCCTCACTTGGCCTACAGATTTCTGCTCGCTTCTTCTTCTGCAGTTTGGGATCCAGGATCCTCGAGCGGGTTGAGCTCAGACGCCCACCCCCAGATTCGTCAAAAGTGGATTTGTAACCCATGGCCAGTAGGCGTCGCTGCCGCCTCGCGTAACCCGTTGTCCTTAAATAACCAGGGACAGCCCCGTGCTTCTGTTCTCTGCCTCCCTCCCCCGCCCCCGCCCCCAACGCCCCACCCCACCCCCAGTTCCAAAATCCGCGGGGACCTCTTGCTTCCAGCCTCTGTACGGGATTAGGTTTCATTTCTCAGCCCCGGCTCTTAAGAAGTTCTAGTGGAGACAAAGCTGCACGGGTTGCCCGTGCTGCTGCTATCCTGGGGAGAGGGTACCTAACTGGTTAGGGACAAGAAGATCGGTTTCCCTCCCACTTAGGGAAGGAAGGAATTTTTCTCGATTTCCTCCCTTTCAGATGGAAACCTCTGCTTCTCACTCGTTTCTTCTCCTCCATCCCATTCCAGTCCCCGTTTAGGCAGACCAGACCCCACGTGAGCGACCCTAGAGTGGATAAGAGCTCAAGGGGTGTCGTGGAAGCGACTGGGGCTGGAATCTCAGACGCTGACACTTCCTAGCTGTCAGAACTAGGGCGAATTATTGAACTTGTCTGGGTCGAAGTTTCTTTACCTGTAATGTGGCACTGGTGGTAGGGTTGTCACAAGACCAGAGTGTATGTAAAGCACTTGGAAGAAGACTCCATGAATGTGGCTATTCTACTTTTAGTTAAGGGCTCTTCCTCCCTGGCCCACCTTACCTTATCTTGACCTCTACAGTCTCTACCTGAATCAGATTCTTCCAGGCCCCAAAATTCCCTTTCCCCCCTTCACATGGCCTTTGGGTGTAATGGAAGTTGGTTTGTTATTGCCAAGCTTTACGTTGCTTTCGTGACCATTAGGATACTATTCATCCGCTCTGAGTTTGTTTTCTCAGTCACAAAATGTGACCATCAACGCACCTCCTTGAATTTTCGAGTTTGAATGAGACGATGTGTGGTGTAAACACTGTAAGAGTGCTGGGGGAGCAGAGGTGCGTCTGGGGTGTCCGTGAGAAGGGCTCTGTGCTTAACCTCCTGGGAATCTAAGAGGGTCAGGAGGTTGGAGAATCCCATCTCATTCCCCATCTCCTTCCTCCTTGCTCCCTCCATACAAACCACACCCTTCTCATCGGCTCTTTCCCCCTAATTCCTGTAGACACAGCTGCAGGCGTCCTTTCCCTGGAATTTCTTCCCTGTCATTCCCGGTGTCAGGAGATGCTTCGACAGCAGCTAATGAATAGCTAATGACCATGCTAATGAGGCTCTGGCGCTCCTCCCCCAGCACCTGGAGTACCCCACTCACAAACACACATCCATTGCCTGGGTCTCCTTTCTTGCCACCTTGGAGTCCCCAGCACGGTGCTGGTAGATTCGAGCGGGTAGAGGCGGAGGGATGAAGGCTGTGCCCAGAGGGGGATCAACAGCAAAGTCGTTCAGGGCTGCGGGAGTTCCCAATGCTGCCGGCAGGGGGCGCAATTGGCCCTCTCCCCAGGCTCCGGCAGATCTACTCTCGCCGCCTCCCCGCAGCGCTAGGGGAAAGCGCGCTGTCTCAATCATTTATTAATCACCGTAATTAGCGGTAATGACCTCCCAGCCAGCGCTGCCCGCCCGCCGCAGCTCTGCCGGGGTGAGCCGGCGGTGAGTTCTACCTCTGAGGGGCAAACTTCTAAGTTTCCCTGAAATGGTCGCCGCCTCTGTCGCCTTCTGTAGCAAACACATTTAACATTTTGGCGTCATCACCCTCGTCCTAAGTGAGTTCTTGGAAAACTTAGGGTCCCGAACGGAAACCTGTTACCTGGGTGGGTCACCGAGTGGCCCGGCTTGGCCCAGGCCCTCCAGCGACCGCGCCCCCTCCTCTACCCTCCGTGCTGTGGGTCCCGGCCTCTCTTACTCAGGTTCTTCTCACCTGGGGTGGCCGTGGACATCGGTTGGGGAGGAGGGGAGTGGTGGACTCAGCTGCCAACTCCTCCCAAGCCCTCGATCTCCCGCCGATATCCCCACTCAGGTGCTTTAAGCCCCAAACTAGCCATTGGTCCCCACCACCCGGGAGGCGCGGGAGGGAGTAGCTGGGTCCCGAACCTTGGGGCAGGAGCGCTTTGGACTCCCCGTCCATGCCGCCCTCCCACCTTACCCCATCCCTGGATCCGAAGTCCCCGTGGCGCAGGGTCTCACCGTTGAGATAAGGATCGCCGGGGGTCAGCTGGCTTTGGTTGAGCGTCGCCACCGAGGAGTTGAAGCCAAAGAGCAGGTCGCTGGAGTTGGAGATGTCTCCGCCCAAGGAGTCCGCGAACAAGTTCATCTGCAGCAGCGTTTTAAGCAGGTAGCGCAGCATGGCGCGACCCGACTGGGACCGGGGCTGGGGGCTCGGGGCCCAGCCCCTGGGTCTGAGACCCGCGGGCCGGGAGCCGTAAGCCCCTCTACAGCTTCTGCGCGCTGTCCCAGCCACGGTGCCGCTCTCCTGCCGGCGCGCCTGGGTACCGCGCGTGCCTCCGCGTGCCCTCCTCCTTCCCTCGTCCTTCTCTCTCCAACCCGCCGTGCCCGGGTCCCCCGGGAGCTGGGCGGGCAGAAAGCAGGTGCCACGCGGATCACCGCGTAATTAAGGGATTAATCCGCCGCCTTCCACCCTCCCACCCCCACCCCGACGGCCACTAGCAGGGCCAGAGACTAGAGTCGCGTCGCGCGCGAGATGCGGAGTCCCCGCCCCGCGCCCCGAGTCCCGCGTCGGTTCTGGACACCTCGGGAGAGTTTCCCTCCTTTCTTAAAGCACCCAAGATGAGGGATGAGGCTCTTTCGGACTCTGCCCTTCTGCCTGACTTCAAAGGAGGAATCCCTCCTCTCTTTTCCTCTTTTAGGAAACTGAGGCAAAGGGCCAGACCGTTCCTCTAGCTCTCCAAGTCCTGGCTTCCACTTCCTCCCAAGTCCCCGGGCTTTGCTGCGGGAGTGCGGACGGCTGGCGTGGTTTGGGGCGGGAGTTGGAAGTGGGTGGAGAATAATTCCGCGGTGCGTCCACCCCTTTGCCCAGCAGTCGCCTGGTTTGCAGCCGAGAGACCGGGGGATGAGGTGGCGCGTCTTGACCGGGGAGTCCTTGCCCCAGACGCACCACTAATCTAGTAGTTCCTGAGGATACTCAACAGGGATAAAACTGGAGGCGGAAAGCCCAGGGAAACCCAGGCATCTCGCATCTATCGGCATGCTTTTGCATTACTTTGCTCTGACATATTTTATTAAATTGGCTCACCTTTCGGAGGAGACTGAAGGGGAGCCAGGGAGTCTGGGGCTAAGACAAAGAGAGCAATATTGTTCCTGTAAAGGCAAGTGCAAGAGAAGACATGGGGTTGATGGAAGACTCGCTCAAAACAGTTCAAACTTGATAACGATCCTCCTTAGGGGGAGGGGACACGACACCCCCCCACCCGCCTGCTTCTGGCTTTTCTGGCGTTCTTTGTACCTGAAGATCTCCCAGTCGCCCCCCTCCAAACACACACACACACACACACACACACACACACACACACTTTCCTAGGCTACGGGTGGCCTTGGGGTGTCAGGGGAAGAGAGACCCGGGCCTATCTGAGCTAAGGCCCTGCTGATGGTGGGGTTCTGGCTCAACCGGAGGGCTCCGTGTGAGGAGATCACCTTTGAGGAGTGGCTGCTTCCGAAGTGGGAAGAGGCAGGTGAACAGGTCAACATCCTGAGGGGTGGGTGTTACACAGACGTAGACCCCATCGTAAGCTAAGTCAGGAGTTGGGTATTTCAGGCAGGCAGCGCTCAAGTGAACTAGAGACTTAGTCAAGGGGTGGCGGCTTGTCCCCAAACTCCTCCCTCAATCCTCAGAGCAGCCCTCGGGGGCCTCAAACGAACGGACGTTTAGGTGCCTTCCTACGGCCCCCCGCCCCGCCTCAGCTCTGCGCGTGACTTCGCCAGGCCAGAAGCAAGAAGGGCGGAGGCGGGGCGGGGCAGTGGGGCAGGGCGTGCCCCACCGGAGGCTGCGCCCTAGGAGCTGTTCTTTCAGCACCCCGCCTGTCCTTGCTGGACTAGGAATCTGGCGCCCCACAAACACTTAAACCCCAGCGGACCTTAAATTAGGGTAGGTGGGAGAGGAGCTGGTGACATTCTTTCTCAAGGACCAGTTACTAAGAGATAGGACCTGACGTCTGATCCTTGTTCCAGGACGAGGCTGCATTCAGATAAGAGAGGTGATAAGGGTTAGATTTTCCCACCAGAAATCAATCCCTTCAGGAATGACGAACCCAGACGTCCCAATCCTATATTTGCCAGTGAGATTTCACACTCTGGACCTGTTTGCCCATCCATTAAGGAGAAATTGGACTACTTGCTCTGCTCTGATGCTTCAGATTCCCGGTTCAGGAGCCCTCTGCTCCCCTCCTTGCTGACCCACCCAGGTCACCTGGGTTCCATCACGTCAGAGGATGAACCAGGACAGAAATCCGGCGTCCTGGCACCAGCCCTGCTCTGGGGCAGGGAGGGCTGCAGCAGACAGGAAACCGCATCCCACCATGTGGCTCCTGCCCCCTCCTAATCCCCTGATTTGCTCCCGGTGGGCCTCTCAGCAAACACAGGGCCTGCCAGCGTCTAGGGGCTTGTCACCCTGTTAGCGGATTTGTTCCCAGAGACAGCGCAGTTAATTGGCCCTTTATGTGGGGATCAGGGCTATTTGCTCAGGGTTCCCTGAGCGGAGGCGGCAACTCAGCCCATGGGCAAGGCAGCTTCCTAATCCCTGGCATTCTGGGTTTAGAGACTGGACAAAGTAGGGCCACTCTCTTCCTTTCCGAGACTCTCCTGGCCCAAATCTCCTGTCCCTCTTCTACACCTCACTCCTTCTCAATACTCTTTTCTCTCTCCCCACTTTTTCTGCTTGTTTCTTCTCTTTCCTTTTTTGTACTTCTCTGTCTCTAGAATACTCTCCCTTTAAACCAACTCATATTAAATGCCAAAAGAGGGTGCAGTACTCAACTGGGGTGTATTGGAGAATAAAGGCCTCCCAACCACAGCCCAATTCCCAGCCCGCTCAGAGCCCCTGGAGCCCAGGTGGGGCAGAGAGTGGGCAGAAAAAGCTCAGCCTCCCTTTCTTAAGGTCCGATGGGCAGCCTGGACACTGGCCCTGCACCTTCTCCAGTCCTGCCTCTCGCTATGCTGTTCGCACAGGCAGCTCTGGAAGGAGTTTGCCTCCTATTCGTCTCCCCACTGCCTGCCCCACCTCACCACACAAACGACCAACACAACTCCGGCTTCTACCTCTTATTTAGAGAGAGTAGGTAACTCACTGTATCTGTCTCCCTTTCCTAACCTGTAGACCACAGGCGCTGGTACAGCACCTAAAGCAGCGGTCCCCAAATTTTTGGCACCAGGGACCGGTTTTGTGGAAGACAATCTTTTCCACCGATGAGGGGTGGGTAGGGGGATGGTCCAGGTGGTAAGGCGAACGATGCAGAGCGGCAGATGAAGCTTCACTTGCTCGCCTGCCACTCACCTCCTGCTGTGCAACCCGGTTCCTAACAGGCCAGGGACTGCTACTGGTCCGAAGCCCGGGGGGGGTGGGGACCCCTGACCTAAAGCACTCAGTGTGTGCACTGTAATCGGAGGGTCCTCGTCTAACTTCCACCTTAGGCTGGAGAAAGGACTTGAGTTCCAGGCCCCTCCCTTCTGCTGCCTCAGGAGACTACTTCTTTCCCAGGGTTTTATCAGTAACAGTCTGCACCTCAGAAAGAGTAAAAAAGAGAAAAGGAAGTTTTGAGGGGAGTTGGCAAAAAAAGAGAGTAGCAAGAGGCAGAGAGGATGGGGAGAGTGGAGTCTATGGAGAGAGAGGGTAAGTTTCTTCTGATAGGGTTATGGAGTCTGGTGGGAAGAGATGTGTGTCTGGGGTGTGGGCGTGTGTGTTTATGGAGATAATAGCTGCCCCAGGTCAACTTCCATGGCCTAGAGCCATCACATAGGCCAGAGAACAGAGCTGGGAATTTTCAGTGGCCAAGCTGGGGGCTGTATGGGAAGCTTCTTGGTGGTTCAAAGCCTGCATGCCAGCTGGTAGTGGATGAGCTGCTGGCATGTAATTGCCCAGGAGAGCAGCCTGAGGACAACCCCCCATCTCACACTGATTACTGCCCCTGCCTCTCCCTAGTACACACACACACACACACACACACATCTGTTTACATCCCCCCAGAGCCTGTAGCCTCCCATCACTCTCTCTGCCTTGGTCCTTTCCCAGGGACCAAGCATATGTGTGTGTATTTGTTGGGGAGGGAGACAAGGAACTAACATCTGTCCCCCACCCCTACTAGGCTATGCCTGTGAATGGCCCAGCAGGGTTGCTGGCTTCAGAGCAATGATGCCAGGGGGCACTGACCCAGCCTGCAGGGGCCAAACAGGAAGGGGGATCAGAGAGCAAAGAATAGGCCCCCGGCTGGAAAGCAGACAGCAGGAGCCAGCCCCCTGCAGGAGCCAGGGTCTGTTGGCTCAACCCTGTAGCTGCTGAGATAATAGGCCAGGGCCCCTTGTCCCAGAGCGCACTTCCCCCCCCCCACCGCCTCGGCCCCCCACCCCTGGGGTTCCAGTGGAGGAGCCTGGGGGGAGTTAGTGTGCAACACACACCGCCAAGTCTGGAAATTTGGGGGCAACTGTGCAGAAATGTCCACATCCCAGTACAGATGGAACAAAGGCCAGGGAGAACAAGAGTTTTCCTGATTCCTTTTATTAAACTTGGTACAGAGCAAGCACTCCGTACATATTGGTTTAGTGAATACACCCAATTAACTAGTCAGTCCTCACAACAACTGCCCCCGCAGAGCCCACTAGCCTTCCTCTGTGCCTCCCATTCATTCTCATTCTCTGTCTCTGTCTCTGTCTCTCTCCCTTCTATATCATTCTCCTAGGGCTGCTATAACAAAAAAACACAAACTAGGTGGACGAAAACAATACTATTTATTCCCTTTCGCAGGCTGCAAGTCTGAAGTCAAGGGCTATGCTCTTTCTGAAGGCTCTAAGGAAGATTTCTTTCTTTTTTTAATATTTATTTATTTTTTAACATCTTTATTGGAGTATAATTGCTTTACAATGGTGTTAGTTTCTCCTTTATAGCAAAGTGAATCAGTTATACATATACATACATCCCCATATCTCCTCCCTCTTGCGTCTCCCTCCCACCCTCCCTAGCCCACCCCTCTAGGTGGTCACAAAGCACCGAGCTGATCTCCCTGTGCTATGCGGCTGCTTCCCACTAGCTATCTATTTTGCATTTGGTAGTGTATATATGTCCATGCCACTCTCTCAGTTTGTCCCAGCTTACCCTTCCTGCTCCCCATGTCCTCAAGTCCATTCTCTAGTAGGTCTGCATCTTTATTCCCATCTTGCCCCTAAGTTCTTCATGACCTTTTTTTTTTCTTTTTTTTTTTTAGATGCCACGTATATGTGTTAGCATACGGTACTTGTTTTTCTCTTTCTGACTTACTTCACTCTGTATGACAGACTCTAGGTCCATCCACCTCACTACAAATAACTCAATATCATTTCTTTTTATGGCTGAGTAATATTCCCTTGTATATATGTGCCACATCTTCTTTCTTGTCTCTTCCAGGTCTGGTGGATCCCGGTAGTCCTCGGCATTCTTCCGCTTGTAGACGCATCTCTCCAATCCCTGCCTTTGTCTTCACATGGCATTCTTCCCTGTGTGTGTACATCTTATAAGGATACAAGTCATTGGATTAGGGCCCAACCCAATCCAGTGTGACCTGTTCTTAACTACCGAAAAGGTCCTACTTCCAAATAAGTTTACATTCTGAAATTTAACCCACTACACCTTCTTTTTCTGTTTTTCTTCCTTCCCTTTCCCCCTCTATTATTTCTGATACTCTGCTAGGGATCCTATTTTGTTCGTTTAAAAATAGTTTTATTATCCTATGCATAATACATGCTCATGCAAGAATATCCAAGCAGAATAGAAGAGTATGAGATGAACAAAGTCCTCACACCATTCTTATCCTTCTTCAGCCTGGGGCAGCTACAGATGGTTTCTTGTGTACCCTTTCAAATTTTAAGAAAAAGCATATATCTCTCTATCCTTCTTAAAACACAAATATGATCATATTAATTGTACTGCTTTGCAGCCTGCTTTTGTTAACATCAATGTGTTTAGGGTATCCTTTCACATCGTATATATAAATAGAGCTGACAAGATTTTACTGGTATGGGGAAACCTAAACATATTGTAGAGTTTATGGTTAATATTAGTAAATTAGTTTGGGGCATGTTAAGTTTGAGATGCCTGTTAGAAATCTCAGTGGTGTCATCAAATGGGCAGTGGGATGAACTAGTTGTGAAGTTCAGAGGAGCAGTCTAGGCTAGAGATATGAATTTGAGAGCCCTTCAGCTCTATTATTTTAAGATATTGTTGGTCATTTTTATGTACCTTTTAGGTTCAGGCATCATTTGGGGGGGATTGTTTCCAAAGTAATTAAATAAACTTGTATTGCTTATTAAAAAAATTTGAGAGCCTTCATCAAATAAATGCTATAAAAAGCCACAAAACTAGATGAGATCATCAAGGGAGATAGAAAAAAAAAGTAAACAGGTCCAAGGACTGGAGCTTTGGTTACTTTAATATTTAGAATTTAGGGAGTTGAGGAGGAAGCATAAAGAAAGCTTAGAAGGAGCCAGAGAGATAAGAGGAAATCTGGGAGAGTGTGGTATCCTGGCAACCAAGTGAAGGAGGAGGGAGGGATCTATAGTAAATGGAATAAGAAGAGCTAGAATGAAGACCGAGATGAGTCATTAAATTCAGTAATGTGGATGCCACTGTGACCTTGTTAAAGGCAGTTCTGGTGGTTGGGTGGAAGCAAATTCTGATTGGGGTGGCATGAGAAAATAGAAGCAAAGGAATTAGAGTTTTGCTGAAATGGGAAGATTTGTGGGGAGAAAGTTGAAAAAGAAGTGGGATCAGAAATCTCTTTTAATAAAATGGGAGGGAAAGCCTCCTGCTTCTGTGCTGACTGAAATTACCTAATAGAGAAGGGACATCCACGATTCAGAGAAGAGAGGGGAGCGTGGCTGGAGCAATGTCCTTGACTGGAGAGACGACGGGGTCTCGTGCACAAGTGAACAGTTTCACTTAGGACACAGATTCTTCCACAATAAAAGGAAGAAGAGGGTACGGTGTCCAGACACGAGTAGGTGGAAAGATGTGATGGTGGGAGCCAGTGGGAGTTATCTTCTTTTTGATTTAATTTAATTTAATTTAATTTATTTTGGCTGCACCGGGTCTTAGTTGCGGCATGCGAATTCTTAGTTGCAGCACACATGCGGGATCTAGTTCCCCAACCAGGGATCGAACCCAGGCCCCCTGAATTGCGAGTGCGGAGTCTTACCCACTGGACCACCAGGGAAGTCCCAGGAGTTATCTTCTGATTGCTTCTCTATTCCCCATGAAATAGGAAGTAAAGTTATCAGCTAAGAGTGGGATAGGGGAAGAGGTGTTGAAGGCTTGAGGATGGAGGTGTGTGTATGACATAGTCATATAGGAGAGCAGTAGAGTTAACAACTAGGGAAATGCAACATAATCACCAGGCAGTGTTAGAGGCCTGCCTGGGGTTAGTGATCATGAATTTAAAGTGAGACCATTGTGCATAGTTTTGCATGTTTTCCAGGTACCTTCAGTGGCTTGGGTGCAGGTTCAGAAGAGGTGGAGGGTTGGATTTATTCAACTTTGTGGGTTAGTCAAACACACTCAGAGAAGTGAGGGTCAGATAGGAAAGCTGAGCATGTCTACAAGAAACTGACTCTGATGATTGACCATGGGAATGTAAGCTGAGTAAGGAGGGAAGTAGGGCCACGAGTTGAAAAACTGGAGTGACAGTGAAAAGGAATTGAGATCAATGGGAAAAAAATAAGATTCATGGATTATCCTGGTGGGGCTCTAAGGTTTGTTGGAATTGGAACATCAGAAGAAGCCAATGGGAAAACATAGGAGATGACGATTGGAAATGAGGTTGCTTGAAATTAAGATCATGGAGTAGTTCAGTTACTGGTTATGACAAGGTCTACTAGGGTATGACCACAGGAATTAATGGCTAAGGTAGAGCAGACAACAAGGTGGTGAGAGGAGAGGTCAAGAAACTGAGCAGCAAAGATACTGTTTGGTGTTTTGTTTTGTTTTGTTTTTTGATTTTTGAGGTTATTTTTGGCTCAGCTGTAGTATCTTAATTCCCTGACCGGGTATCAAACCTGTGCCCCCTGCAGTAGAAGCTTGTAGTCCTAACCACTGGACCACCAGAGAATTTCCGAACAGCAAGGATATCGGATGGATCATCTGAGTGGTTATTAGAACCATCAAGAATTAGAGCAGGGGAAGAGTTGGTGAGAAACATTGAGCCGGAAGCTAAAATCTGCAAGGAATGAGGTGGTAGGACCCAGGAGCCAGCAGTAGGTAGTACTGAGATGGTGGGTAATAGAGTCTTATGACATTAGACTCAAATATGGGGCATTTTCAACAACGAGGAGCAAGGAGTATATTGTTCCCCTTTAGGACCAGTGATACATGTTTGTGGCAGAAAACATCTGCCTCATTTTTATGTCCTTTAACAGTTTTAAAGTTTCCATGATGTAGATCTTGAATACTTCTCATTTGTTTATTCCTATGTTTATTATTGTTGTGTTACAATTATAAACTGGACCTTTCTTTTGGACTCTTCCTAAATTCTTTATACCTCCCCCCCTTAAACCCTGAACCTGAGGAAGCCAGTCCAGTGAGTCTTTGAGAGCTATTTCATCAGCTCTGTACCTCCTGCCCATCTCCACAGCCACAGCCTTAGTTTAGATTCTCACCTTCTTTCACTCTGACTGTTGCAAACTAACTCCCTGCGTTCAGCCTCCCATTGGGAATCCATCCCCTACTCTGCTGCTTCAAGGAACTGTCGTATATTTGTTCAAACCCCATTTAGTAAGTAACCGCCAAGTGCCAGACACTGAGCCACATGCTTGTCTCTGATGTTCAAACCTGATCATGTCACTCGCCTACTTAAAAATGATAATGGCTTCTCAATTCCTAGAGGAAGCGCATACGAGTATCACCATAGATCATGTGTGCCTCTCCCAGATCTTCTCCATTACCCCACCTCTCACCCCATCCCTCTGGCCATCTACATCCCACCGCCAAGCTGCCTTTTTTCTTTCACGTGTGGTGCTCTCTCTACTTCTGCACCTTAGCTCCTGCCATTCTCCACTTCCTTTTCCTGAAGTGCCCTCTCCCTTCCGTTCTCCACCTGCCAGGATTCTGTGCAGATCAGTGATGAGTGAAGCCCTCCCTGACTCTCCCAGACCACTTGATTTATTCCCCTACCGTACAATTTAACATGCGATGTTTAAATTATTTGCTCCGTGATTAGCTTCCCCATGAGCTCCAAGCTCCCCTTAGGGAGCTGGACCTTATATCTGACTCATCTTTGAACCCTGGGTGCCCGACATGATGTGTAGCATAGCAGTTATTGTGAACTTACTATTGGCGGGGCTGTTCTAGGTGCTTTTCTCATTTAATTCTCCTAGTAACCCAATAAACAGGCACTGTTACTACCCTCATTTTACAGATGGGGAGATGTAGGCACTGGGTGGTCAAGTGACTTGCCCCAAGTTACTTAGGTGGCTACTACATGGAGGATCCAGGATTTAAACTCAGGCTGACCATACACCGTGTGCCTGGTATACCACCTCTCTGTGAAAGACCTGCATCTGAGGATAGCAGAAGGCAGATTCCCCTGCCCCCACCCCACCATTCTTATGTATAATTCATAATTCTAGTAACAGAATGACTTCTACAAGCACATGGCTGAGTGTAACCCACTGAGACCTCCAGATCTTTTTCTACCATTCTGTTTTTAGTTCCGAAATCCCATCGTACCTGGTACCTATCAGTATTAAACCTGCTGCTCTTTCCATTTGCTCATTTCTATAATTCCTGGAACTTTTGCAGTTTCAGGGAAGTCAGAAATGGACTATGTTTTTTATCACTCTTTGTCTCAATTTCCCAGCCTCAGCCTCTCTCTCTCTCTCTCCCCCTCTCCCCCCTCCCTCTCCCTCTCTCTCTCTCTCTCTCTCTACGTGAGCATAAAATTCACAAAGGAAGAGACCAATTAAGATCTTCAAATCCCCTGCATCCAACAGAGGATGTCTCATTTTTCAATTAAAGAGAAATATTCCCGTGCCTCTAATGATTTACATTCAGAGGGAAATGTTTTTGCATTAAATACATATGTGAAAGGTTCTCCACCTTACGTCCCTGAGTCTTTAGTCTCTGTGTTCTTTGAGTTGCTACTTGTGTTCATAGATTTATTTGTATTCACCTTGAGTACTGGACCTATCTCCAGTGTCTTTCGGGACCCCTCTGCCCTGCAGTCCTTCCTTCCACTGCTCTACATTGAGCTTTGGTTTTCTACACCATAAGGGGCTCCGTTTAACCGACATATCCTGGAGCTCAATTCCTGGGAGTGAAGATGACTCCAAGGTCTCTCTGGGCTTCCATGGTCTGACCTGGAAAAGCCAGCATCATTGTGACCTCATTCCCCATCTACACATGTAAAGAAGTCATTATTCTGACAAGTCACGAGAACCTATTCTTCTTCTTCCTTCCATTCATGTGTCTCTCTCCTTTCCCCATAGCTTTTCTTTCATGTCTCTCTCTCTCCTTCCATCTTCCCTACCCCCATCCTGCTGCCTGTTTATTTTAAAGCCTTACCTCCTAGGTCCTGATTGCAAGGCTCATAAATATTCAACATTTCCTAGAAGCAACCTCTGAATGTTATTTCACCACTCAGTGTTGTTACCACATCCAATCAGAAATGGAGCTAGACTTTACTCAGGGTCACTTGCCTCCACCCCCTGAGCCCTGCACTATCAGCATGGGGGCCTTATTTTCCTCTCCAAGATCTTAATCATAAAGGGATGGCCCACTGTGACTTTGGAGCACTTTATGGATTCCAACCTTGACAAGTGCTGAGACCCCCATCCCAAATGTGAGAATTTCCAAATATTCCATCATGAGAGGGTTTACCTATTCCAGAGCAATAACCCTGGCATTAAAAGAGGAGAAGGATGGGCTTCCCTGGTGGCGCAGTGGTTGAGAGTCCGCCTGCCGATGCAGGGGACACAGGTTGGTGCCCCGGTCCGGGAAGATCCCACAGGCCGCAGAGCGGCTGGGCCCGTGAGCCATGGCTGCTGAGCCTGCGCGTCCGGAGCCTGTGCTCCACAACGGGAGAGGCCACAACAGTGAGAGGCCCGTGTACCGCAAAAAAAAAAAAAAAAAAAAAAAGAGGAGAAGGAAAGATAGGAACAGGTCTGGAGTTATAATCCAGGTAGAAAAACTATAAGCACTCTGCCTGATGCACAGAAGACATTCGGTAAATACTTTAGTTGTGTTGAGTGATTTCTAAGCATACGATAAAAGGAAAAAAGGAAAGAAAAATAAACCAAAATCTAAGCAATGGTTGGTTAGTTGTGAGGGACTATATGCAATTTTTTCACCTTTCCTCCATTTAAAAATATTTTGATAATAATGGAAAATATAAAATTATCATTTTAAAGGTTTAAATAGAGGCAGGAGGGCAGGCAGATTACAGGTCGAGGACTCTCCTCAGGACAAAGTGTTCCTGCCTCGATGGGCACCCAAGCCCAGGCAGCAGCCAATCTCTTCTTTCCTCCGTTGGTTTGGAAAAAGGGTCAGCAAACCCACCGCTCTTTATATTGGAGGGAAGGAAGGAAGAGAGATGTACGGGCAGGAAGCAAGTGCAGGGAATCAGAGAATGGTAGGTCCCTTTGCAAATATCCTCGCCAAACCTTTCTTCTCATCCAGGCTTGGCTTGAATCCTTCCAGATACAGGGAGCTCAAAACCTGGTGGGATGCCTAGGACAAGATGGGCAGCTCCAACAGAGAGAACGGCTCTGGTCTGTAGATACCCTCACCTTTGGGGCTTGGTTCTAGTTCTGCCTCTAAAGAATTGGTTGGGAAGTGGGTAGGAAGAGAAGTAGGATCAAAAACAGAGATGGAGTCCAAGAATTAAGGAAGAGAAAATCACTTGGTGAGATTCCAACATTAGTCGAGTCATTGGAGACTGAAGGCCAAGCTCATCTTTCAACACAGTCCTGAGCCGTCTCTGCCCAAAACCCACACGGGGACTTAGGTTGGCAGAGGTTGGGGGTAGAGTGGGCGGCAATGACTTGTGCCGGCGTCCAAAGAAACAGCTTTCCAGCTCCCATTTCAGCACAGCTTAGGTGGGAGATGGAAGTGGGGAATATTCCATGGGGCTATTTCAAAAGGCCAGGGCTGCTGTCAGATGAAGCTGTAAAAGTGTGTGTGTGTGTGTGTGTGTGTGTGTGTGTGTGAGGGGGAGGGTCGGTGTGGGGACAGGGCCCATGTGTTTTGGGCTCTATTAACTAACTCCCTCCCATCCATCACAGCCTCCCCCTGGGCCTCCGAAGCCCTGGCAGCTGGGTCACCCCGGGGAGGCTGGGCTGAGGGTCCCTAAAGGGAACCAGGCTTCGGGCAGAGCAGCGGAGACACATGTGTGCCTGGCTGGGTTGGGGCTGGCGCCTCATTGAGAAGGGGGCTCTCCAAGCTGGGCTTCATTAGGGCAGTGGCACTAATAGGGGAGGGGGTGCAGGGGGCCGGGCTGACAGCCAATTACTTGCTCGTCTGCATTATGGATTAACCCATCTGGGTCTGGGAGATTGGCTCCGAAAGGGGCACAAAAGGGGGGGGCGTGACCACAATCACACACTGAATTATCCAGTCTGAGCACAATTGTCCACCAACAAACAGGGCCTCAGGATGGGTGACCCCCTTGGGTTTTCTCCATCCTGCACCCCTCGCCCCACAGAAAGAGCCAGAGATAAACCGCCGCCTGGTTAAAAGGCAGGGTGTGGGATGAAGAGAACAGGATATGCCATTCCAGAGAGGTGGGGAATTCAGGGAACAGGGGCTGGGTTTGAGGTTAAGCCAGAGAAGTCAGGAGCCAAGCAAAAGTTCTCCCAACAGACTTTTTAACTTCAGTCCCCTCTACTTCAGAGGCAAAACATGACTTAAACGTGCCCATCTGAAATACTGGACAGAGTCAGAGAGCAGAGGGTCTCAGCTGAGTCTAGGGGAAAGGAATGGAAGGACTCTCAGAATCGGGTGTCTCACACGTCACCCATCACCCTTTCTGAGGTTAATTGATTCCAGAAGTGAATAAGGGGCTTTCAGATGGGGTCCTGGAGGACCCCTGCCCTGCTCTGGCATCTCTGATGCTTTCCCAGTGGGAGTGCCCTGCACCCTCCCCCATAACTCCTCCTCTAGGAATAAGCCCACCGTGCAGGGTGATGGAGGAAGAATGGGAGGGGGAGGCAGGCAGGGGGCTTCTCTCCTCTGGCTAATCCCCTCATTACCATCTCATAATCAGAATCACGCTTTCAATGTAAATGGGGCTGTTAAATATTGGTTTCTCTAGACACAAGCTCCTTTGGAGAAAATTATTGATGCTCCCTCTTCTGCCATCCCTGGCTGGCTCCCACAGTGAGGGTGGGTGGTATGAAGTGTCAGTGAGGGCTGGTTGGTGGGGAAGGTGAAGGTGCCTGACAAGCAGGGGCAGACTCATTTGTTTTTAGTTGGCCCGGGCAGCCTCAATGTCCCTGGTTCAGCAGAAGAAACTCATCTGGAGGAAACTGGCTCATTTTGAAGTCAAGAACTTCTTGACTGCAAGAAGTCAAGCAGATTGGCTTCTGGTACCAAATCACTTTAGACTGTAGAGCAACATGGAGCTGTAGATCCCAAAGTGAGATTCCTGGGAGAAGGGAGGTGTATTCATTGGGCAGCTCTGGCATCTCACCCTTTGCCCATTGCTAGAAACCCCTGGCGCGCCCCAGGGCAGTGACCTGGACTCCCTGGCCAGCCATTTCTAGATACAAAGCTCAACGTAAAGTGACGATGACTCTTCACATGCGAAGCTTCATGCTTGTCCTGCTGCAGCAGGTCCTGAGAGACAGCTATGGTGGTTATCATCCCAACCGGCAGATGAAGCTCAGGCTCGTCAAGTGACTCACCAGGTCCACATGGCTCGTCAACGGCAGATTCATATTGGAACATGGTTCTTCCGAGTCCAAACTCAGCCCCATCCCTTTGTGCCAAGCTCTGCCCTTTAAAATCGAGGCTACTACTCCTATGCCGCTGTGCGGACATGGAGACCATTTGGTGTGTCTGTAGTATGACCGCAGAGGTGTGTGCCTTGAGAGGTGGGTATGCAGAGCAGAGCAGGTCATTTTCTGCTCTGTTCTCCCACTATGGTTAAGACACAAGGCTGCAGACTGTTGGCGAGGTCACCACGCCCCCTGTTGTCTCTCTCTGTTCAGGGGCCACATCCTTCCCAGCCATGTCTCGACCCTGGGTCCAAAACTGGGTATGAAATAATAATAATAACGACAACAACAACAGTGGCTTCTCACATTTGCTTAGCATTTAACAGTTTACAAAGTCTTTTTCATGTGTTATATGATTAAATCCTCACAACCACCTTGCAAACTAGCACTGTTGCTTGCTGCTAAGGACATGAGCTCTGGAATCACACCGTAGGTTGACGTCCCAGAGCCCCTTAGCAGCTGGGTGGCCTTGGGTAAGTTACCTCACGTTCCCTGCTTCTATGTCCTTCTCTATGGAATAAAGATGGTAAAAATAGAGCCTGCCTCCTAGAGTTTTGGGGAGCAATTAAGGAGATTATACATGCCAGCTGCTTACAGGAGTGTCTGGTACATATCAGTCAACCTTAGCCATTTTGAGGTGGGGTAAGGACTATGATCCCATTTTACAGATGCAGAAACTGAGGCTTAAAGGACTAAGTAACCTGTCTAAGTTTAGTCGGTTGGTAACGACAGAGCTGGTTATTACTTCGGGTCGGCAATGAAATCTGCAGAGGGGTCTGGGACTCCTGCCCGACAATGAAGAAGGCGGTCTCCTGAGGTCCTTTGTTGGGTTTTAGACGGGAAGGGCAGGTTCTTTCTCTGTTTAGCGAGTTTGGGCACACACGGAGGAAGGAGAAGCAAGTTCTCCACGGCGGCGAGTGTGAGGCGACCCCTCTTCTCCCTGGCCGGAGGCAGCTTAGTGGAAGCCCGGGCACCACGTGGCTCGCGCAGAGCCTCGGCTGAGAAGAGAGGGCGGGAGATGCCTTCGGAGGCCCCTCCCCCCCAGGGCCTGAGAGTGCTTCCGCTGCTCGGCTCCCTCCGTTTAGCTTTCTCCTCATTAACTCCCCGGCCTCATTAATCAGCCGCGATGAAATGCGCCCCCGGGAGCACTGCCCGCCCGCTCCGCCGTTTGGCGCTTTAATTATCGTCCCAGCGGGAGGAGGAGGGGTGGGCGACGTGCGCGCGCGTACACACACACACACACACGCACGCACGCACACACACACACACACACACACACACACACACGTGTCCTCGGATGGACAAGACCAAGCTGGGCCCGGGTCCTGGCTCAGCCAGGGCAGCAGACACAGGCTTGGTCCCCAAGATGCTGCATCAGCCCCAGGCAACCCTAGCCAATACTTGGCATCTGTCAGTGAGTTTACTGTAGTGGTGTCATTTGCATCAAGCCCCCTCCCTACAACGGAAGGGAGGACTTCCTTCTGTCCAAAAAAGTCCACAAAGCTTCATCTCTCTGGTCTAATTTCATTTACTAACCAAAATCCTCGCTGACCCGCCTACTGTGTGCTGCGCTTCTAGGTGTTGGAGATACAGACATGGCACCTGTCAGGCCCCAGGAAGCTCCCACATTGTCCAGGTGGGAGACAAGTGGAAGAGAAAAACGAACCTAACTTGAAAAAGAGAATACAAGAACAAAAACCCACACAGGAGGCCACAGAAGTGAAGAACAGAGCAGGGAATGCAGCCAGGGCCTGCCCAAAGCAGTTTTCCTAAGAAGATCAAAGCTTGAAGGGGACTTAAACTATAAGTGAGAGTTAGCTGGGGAAGGAGTGGGTGCTTAAAGAAGCAAATAGAAAGTACAGAGGACAAAATATAGACAGCACTGTGTGTGCAGAGTCCTGTGCGTAATTCAGTCTGGCTGGAGGACAAGCTCATGACAAGGGGACAGCATGTGGTAAGACGCAGGTCATGGGGAACCTTGTCTGACGTGCAAAGGAGGCTGACTTAGATCTAACCTAAAGGCAATGAGAAGTTACTGACAGATTTTTAAGCCAGAGAGTGACATGATCAGACTTACGGTTTGGAACACCTCTTTTTGATGAGCAGGATGAATTGGAGGGGACAGGAATGGAGGCAGGGAGGCTAATTAGCAAGTAGGTGACTGATTGGGTGTAGAAGGCAAGAAAGAGAGAGAGAGGAATTTGGGATAGCCTCAAGTTTCCTCTGCAAAGTGTGTTTTGGGAACTGGGAGGAAGGTTGTCTTGAGGTGTTTCAAGGTCTCTGACTCAGCTCACATTAAAGGTAAGGCAGAGTCCAGCTGGTTCTCTCCTCTGAGGAGGCGACCAGGAGACTTGTCTTCTAGTCCCAGGTAGGTAAATTACTTCACCAGTTCTCTCATCTGTAAGATGAAATACAGATTGAATCTGGTTTACGAACTCACACCTGCAGTGTCCAGGGAGGTAACAGAAAAGATCTGAGCAGACCAGGAGAAGAATAAATGTCCACTAACAAGGGCAGTGCCCTTCAACAGCAGACTGCTCTAGCCATGTTGGAAAAGGGCTCAGGATTGCCAGATCATCTGCAGGAGAAACCAGAACTCAGAATTTTTAATATGGTGCCTCCTAATTTAACAATACCCATGTAATCCAAACATGCTTGGTGTGAAACGTATCTAATGTATTTAAATCCATGAGTTCATAATGATTTTTTTTTTTTTTTAGCGGTACGCGGGCCTCTCACTGTTGTGGCCTCTCCCGTTGCGGAGCACAGGCTCCGGACGCGCAGCCTCAGCGGCCATGGCTCACGGGCCCAGCCGCTCCGTGGCATGTGGGATCTTCCCGGACCGGGGCACGAACCCGTGTCCCCTGCATCGGCAGGCGGACTCCCAACCACTGCGCCACCAGGGAAGCCCCCATAATGATTTTTTATTTTTAAAAAATCATTGCTTACCTTTAGAGGATGCTAAGGAATTGGTTCATTATTTTGAGAAGTAATAGGTAAAGGAAAAGAATCAAGCCTTTATCCTACCTTTTCTACTTGGATGTACCGAAGTGTAAACAAATAGTTGATGACAGGTTTTCTTTAGAAAAGTATTCCAGCTAATAAATGAAGATGGAATCACAGAATTAGAATGCCACAATTTGGCAATCCCTAATGAAGTAATGGATCCAGGCAACGATCTTTACTGGAAACTGGATGCTGATATAACAACAACAAAAAACAGACAAGCAGACATTACTCCGGATACGATTACACAGTATTGCCTGTGAAGTACTCTTGCAAAAAAAAATATCAAGCATTCATTGATCAAGCCTTTATATCTAACAACCAATTTACAGGAAATATAGGGGCAGAAGAACGTGCTAGATGACACCATGGGGATACATTCAACAAAATTCAGACTGTGGAAAATTCTACAGAACAAATGACCCATTTTTGTCACTAGCAAAGAAAAAAAAAGAGAAAGATTAGAGGGGAACCTCCAGTTAACAGAGACATTGCACTGTACAGATTCATCTGGATCCTAATCTGAACAACAAGAAGGAAGAAAAATCATTGAAACAACTGGGGAAGTTTGAATATTGATTATGTATTGGGAGATATACTTTAGGCGTGACAATGTTATTACTCTTATTATGTTATTTAATGAGACCTTAACTTTTAGGACTACTTTGAAATATTTCCAGAAGAAATATGATTTCTGACATTTGCTTCAAAATCACGAGGGGAGAGAGGTGGGGACAGATGAAGGAACATTGTTTTTGAATGGACACGTGCTGAAGCTGAGTGACGGATCCATGGGGCTCCTTCTATTACTCTCTCTCATTTTGTATATGTTTATTATCCAGAATATGCTATTATCCATAGTAGAATGCTTAAAAATACTTAACGGGCCAAAATGTGTCTGTCGCCTGGATTTGGTCCAAGAGCTGCCAGATTCTGGTGAGTTTCAGCTTCCACTCAACGCTACCCCCCCACCCCCCCGTGAGTCCGAACCCTCAGTGGTGGGCGCTTTATCCCTAGACCTCGCTGTCCCTTTTCAGGTCCTTTCCCAGAGGTGCCCATTTCCCAGGGAACGTAAGAGTGTGGCAAAGAGGAGCATGAAACAAAGCCATAAAGACCAGCGCGAGTTCCCTGGGACAGAAGACACCCCAGGATTAGGGAGCAGGGAGCTGGGTGTCAGGGGCCGTCACAACCTAGCACACTTCCTTTAGTTCCCTCCCTCCTCTATCCAAGTCTTCTACCTCAACGTCAAAGGTACACACACCTGTCCAGACGTCCCAGCTTTTATCTCAGCATTCCAAAGCCCAGACAAAGGCTTCCACTGCCCAGGAAAATAAAATAAAATAAAAAGGGGGCATCTCTCCCGGAACAGTTCGGGCTAGAGAAGAGAGTCGTCAACCTGGGGAGACGAAGCATTTGGGGCGCGGGAGGGGAGCGAGTGAAAGTCCCGTGATCCCCAGGCACGAGTGAGGGACGGTGTTGGAGGCCGGCTAGTGCTTTTCTGTGCAGCCTCTGCTTCCTGCCTCCCCTTCTTCTCCTCCCCCCAGGCTCCCTCCTTGAAACACCCTTTCCCCGGCACGCGCCGGCGGCGCTAGCTGCTCTTTTCGAACGGACGGGGCCAGCAGGGAGAAGGAGTTAACGCCAGGCGAGCGCGCGGGGCGGTGGCCGGGCTCGGGGCGTGGAGTCGACGCGGACAATAGGCAATCAGCAGCCCAGCAGGGCGCGCGCTCGCCGGGCGCCGCCCGGCCCTCCCCAGCCCCCTTGGGCCTCTTGTTGTTCCCTGGCTCCTCCTCCCGCCCGGCCTTGGGGGCCCAGATTGGCCTGGGCGTTGGGGGTTTGGCGAGGCTCGGAGCTCGGCCGCAACTGGACCTGTGTCTGCGGTGCAGGCCTCGCCCCTCCGCCCTCGCGCTTCGGCCCCGGGGTCTGCGCGCAGCGATCTGGCGGCCGGCCCTCCCCCTCTCCCCCATCCTTCAACACCCGCTCCCCGGCCCATCGGGGTAATGAGCCGCCCTCGGCCAGGCCCCGGCCCCATTGTGTGTACGTAGGGAACGAAACCGGGTCTCCGCGGTGCGATGGAGAGTGACCGCGCGCGCGGCTGCGACCCCCGCTTCACACCTGCTCCCCGCCCCCAGCCCGGGGCGGGCGCGGGTGTGTCCTCTCCCTCCCCGCGGGAGGGGTCTCAGCTGGGGCTGCACTTGGTAAAGAGGCCGTGGAGAGGCCGGCGGCGGCCCGAGGAGGAGCTATAAATTTGGAGCAGATGCGGCCTGACAGGCCCCGAGCCCGGGGAGGTGGGGGTAAGGCTCCGTTCCCGGCCCAGGCCCCATCTTCCCGTCTGCAGCGGAGTTAGACGGTCTCCGGGCGGGGTGACCCGGGACTTTGGATGTACAGAGCCCGTCCCCCCCACTGCCACCTCCGCCTCGGCTCTTTGTGTACCCACGCGTGGGGAGGAGGACTGGAAGGCAGGGAGGCGCCGCAGGGAGGCGCCGGAATAAGCTTATTGCTTTCCCCTTAAAAAGAGTGGTTTCTTTGGAAGAGACTGGCAAGGTCTGAGCCCCTGGCTCTGGCCTGACACTTCTGGGCAGCAGCTAGAGAAAAAAAAAAAAAGCAGGTAGTAGAAGCATGGTTCGGCTGTTCATTCCACACCATTTAAGTGCCCATTTTGTGCTAAAAATGCAAGGTAGGGAGACACAGGCAGACGGGATGGGGGGAAGATGGGAACGGGTGGCAGAAAAATACTAAGGAATAATGCCTGCCATGCTGTAAGTACTATAGGTGCTGCGATACTGTTCATTTAAATAGCATTTCCCTTTAGTAAGTACAGTCCTCCCTGGGTATCCTCTGGGGATTGGTTCCAGGACCCCCATACCAAAAATCGGATACTCAAGTCCCTTATCTAAAAAGTCCCTTATCTAAAATGTCCTAGTATTTGCATATAACCTATGCACATCCTCTTATATACTTTAAATCATCTCTAGATTACTTAAAACTCCTAATACAGTGTAAACACTATGTAAGTACATAGTTGCTCTCCCTCAGCAAATTCAAGTTCTGCTTTCTGGAATTTTTTTTTTCCTCAGTATTTTCGATCCACAACCGGTGGAATCTGTGATTGCAGAACCAACGGACCCAGAGGGCCCACTGTAGTATTCTCTCCGTCCAACAGAAGAGGGAGCAAGGTGCTGAGTGCTGCCAGGGGTTTGATGGTAACTCAAACCATCAAACCATTCAATCCAGGTATCCCAACCCCAAGCGGGAGGAGGTGGGAGGGTGTGCTAAGGGGGCTTTCCAATACACTACACTGCCAAGGAGGTGAGGCGGGCCTGTCATGGATCTGGAAGGGAGTGGAGAGAGTTGAAACTGAGTGTCGGTAGCAGTTAACACAGCCCTGATTGACCTTACCTGGACTCGACACTGTGCAGCTACTTCTCTGGAGTGGCACGAATTGAAGGCTGAGTCCGTGTCCCAAGTCTGAAGGTCGTGGTACGGTCACCATTCTAACCTAGGGCGAACTGGGGGGTTAGTGTCTACAACACTGGTGCCAAGCTGAGTTCGCAAAATCCACTGTGTGCAGTGTCATCTCCGTTTACAGCTGTTCTCTGCTTCCTCTGCTTCTAACACGCCACGGGGCTAACCAGATTGGCCTGCAGGAACCATTGCTTCTTCCCTTCCCTTCGCTTCCATTCCTACCAGTCTCCCTGGTCCATACCCACATAGTTTTGTAGACTAATGGTTCTCAAACTTTGGCAAGCATCAAAATTGCCTGGAGGGCTTGTTAAAAACACTCCCAGGGTTTCTGATTTATTTAGTCTGGGAAGTCGTAGGGCCTGAGAATTTGCATTTCTAAAAGTTTCCCAAGTGATGGCGGTGCTGAGGCCACAATTTGAGAGAGCTGACCTAGATGGAAGGAGAAATAAGGGCTGATGAAAGAGGAAAGAACTGATGTGTGTGCAGTGCTGGAGAAGGTTATTGGAAGTTCAAGCTCCCCAGGGTCCTGGGGTATCTTCACTCTCTGTGAGGGATAGATAGGCTATATCCCCAAGCAATTGTGGGCATAGTCCAGAATTAGCCTAGTGTGTGTGTTTCTTGTCTGGTGACTTAGCACTCCCCCTAATGGACTCAAACGATTCTGCGCTCTCCTCAGCCTCCTAATGGAAACAAGAATTACCCTAATTTATTTTCCCAACCTATCTTGGTCATCCATTCATCTCTTTGTCACTAAAGGTGCAGGGATGTTGTCTTACACATTTCTGTTTGCAAATTCATTAGCATGTTTTTTTTTTTTTCAAGGAAAGGCATTTTATTCTGATTAGCATGGTTTTGGGTGCTCAATGGTGACTCCGTGAATGAATGAATGCTTTCCTTCTTCTTTAGGAGAACCCTAACACTTACCAGTCCCCTCTTCCTCACCTTTGCTTCTCCCAGCTGCTCTAAAATACTCTACAGGTGATTTAAGATCCAGATATTTGCTGAAAAATTCTCCTCGACATGTCAGCATCATTATCACCAGTTACAAGACTTTGGCTGGGGGCAGGCAAGCCCAAGTCAGAGGCTGAGGATGGGTTTTGTAAAAATGTGACCAAAAAAAAAAAAAAAAAAAAATATATATATATATATATATATAGCAAAAGATTAATGAGAAAAGCAGGTGGAATTTTATTTCCTACCACCAGGTGGCAGACCTTGCCCCATTAATGAGAATTAACCCTGGACTTGAAGCCTGGCCTAAACTACTTTTTTCAAATCAGAGCGAGGACAAAAGGCTGTTTCTCTACTTAAATGACTTGGGAGTTGAGGCAGGGAGAGCAGTTACTTGAAAATACCTTTGTAACTGCTGCTACTCAAGGTACTTGAGTAGATCCCTTGAGTTTCCTCAAGGGCTCGCTGAGACATGCTAGTTTTTCCTTCCGGAAAAGAGGTTCACCCTCTTGTAGATGGAAGAAAATGGGTTACTTAACTAAGAAAAATGCCAAAAATGTAACTTCAAACCAGAGGTTTCTGGCGCCGCATACACACGTGGCAGCCCTGAACGGCTTTAAGCCCCAGTGCTTGGCTTCTTTTTCCCAGCCCCCATCTGGCAGTCAACCTCTATTTCCTACCACCCGACAGTTCTTTGTTCTCTTGCTTATACTGAATCTTCCTCAAACTAAAAATGAACGCTTTATTTTAACTCTAGAGTCCACTCCAGGGCCTTCTTACTGAATTCCAGTTTGCAGTCTAATGGGCACATGGATGGTCTCTAATCTACCCCTCCCTCAGAGGATCCTCAGTATGTTACAAAACCTAAATCATACAACAACTTGGGCAAGAGTTACAGGCTCACAGCAATAATATACATACATATGTGTTTGCGTGAAAAAAAATATATGTATATATATAATGTCTTACAGGAAGGCTCAATGAATGTTTTGGGAGACAAGCAGGTGAAGATTCGGTCTTATGCACCTTTTTCTATCTCAGTTGTATGTGCAACAGATATTGAGAATAGAGTAGTATCCACCACAGTGCCAGGGTCAGAGCAGATCTATACCTTACATAGAAAACAGGAAGTTGTCTATACCATTGTTAAGGGTCTCTAACACAGATGAGCCATTACCCTCAGCTCATCGGCTTGCAGCTTCCTCCCTCCCTTGGGGATGTGCAAATCTCAGGTAATACTGACCATCTTAGACTAAGTAAAACTCACAGCCTGGAGCGCTTCACTGGGCAGTTCCCTACCACTGTAGCAGGTCCCTTGGTGGCCTAAAATGTTTATAGATATCTGTGCTAAAGACAGAGACTATGAGAAAAAAAATAATTGCAACAGTACATATTTGGTTGTTTTGGGTTTTTTTTTCTATGTGGATTGTTAACAGAGTCAGTCAAAACATATTTATGGCATGCCTGCAGGGCACATTGCATGGTACGTCACCCCTCATTGAAAATCCATTAAAACAATTGCCAGGCCATGCTAGGAAACTTTTCTTCACAAAGGAATTTGCTTTAGTTGCTGGATTAGCAGGAACTAATTTGAGATGCAAAACTAACAACCCCCTTTGTACTAGGAAGCCCTTATGTAAACTGTCACATACTACAAATAATATATGTGTATTTATTCGTACCTGTGTCTGAGTATATGGACTTAAAAGCTACAAACCTAATGGGATAGTGATATAAGGGGAAAATAATTTTAAAAGTTAGTGAATCATCTACTAATGCTGCAAAGTTAAATGTTTACCTGGGAGGTTGTGCCCTGGTTATAGGCCATTAACGACCATCAAAAAATAAAATCATGTTCACATCTATCACACTTACGGAATGTCATATTGTCTTGACTCTCATACGAAGCAGCTAGGTTCAAAAAACCCCACTTTTATTGAGATACTGTTGATCAATGCAAATAGTGAGACTCATTCAAACCAACATTTGGTCTTTGAAATTAATTTATAAACATAAGGAGATTTCATAAGTTTGTTTATTGCTTTTCCCCACTACTAACTGTAACAACCTTTATTAGCATATTACATACACACAGTTGGTTCTGTCTTCTTTCAATTATTTGTTCAACAAGGAATTTTCATTACCTACTTAAGGCACTGAAACAGAACGTACCCCCATATCTTGCAAAGCCCAAGTTATCTAGTAGAGAGATGCAGTTTGAGGGAGTTGCGGCATCTTGTTAATGGTGCCCAGTTGTAGTGGGAAGCCCCACTATTGCTACTCCTGTCCCATGTTTCCAGTTCCAAATCTTCTCTGCAACCAGTGTCCAACCCAAGACCCTCTACTGAATCCCCTACCTACTTCAGGACAGAAGGAGAGAGAAAGAGTAGACTTGGGCAGAGAGCCTTACTCTTAAGAGAAGAACACACTTTCCATCAAATGGTAGAACTGTGGTGACTGACACAAGGAAAGTAATATAGGTTTAAAGCATAAGCTGAGGTCATACAGTCCCAGCATCAAAGTTTAGATTCATCATTTACCAGTGATCAGGTTTTGGGAAAGTAACTTAACTGCTCTGAGCTAAGGCTAAACATCTCACTTATAACGTGACAATAAGATAATGCATGTAAAATGCTTAGTATAGTGTCTACCAGAATGCATCAGTGAATGGAAGTTCTTGGTATCCACCAAAGCTCTGTGAGAGTAGAAAACTACTTCACCTCTGATGCTTCAGGTGGCTTCTGGCCGACCTTCACCTGTGATCTAGAGAGTATGTACGGGGAATTCCCTGGTGGTCCAGTGGTTAGGACTTGGCGCTTTCATTGCTAGGGCCTGGGTTCAGTCCCTGGTCAGGGAACTAAGATCCTGCAAGCTGCGTGGCCAAATTAAAAAATAATAATAAAATGTAAAAAGAGAGTGAGAGAGAGAATGTATGCACTTGCAGTACGGCAGAGCTCACTGATCTGTCAGTAAGCCAGGGTACTGCATCATGGGAACATTCGATTTGGGAAAAAGCTCTGTTTGGGGCTAGGAGTCATAGATGAGCAAGACTCTTTTCTTTTTTTCTAATTATTTTTCTAATTATTGGTAGGTTAGTTTGGAACTTCCAGAGATAGACGCTGAGACGAGGATTAGAGTGCAAGGAGTTTACCTGGGGAAGAGGACCACCAGTAGGGAAATAGAGGTGTTTAAAAAAAAGGAAGGAGGGCGATAAAGGGTGAGCGTGGGCAACTGGGGTTTAATCCCGTCAGGGAGCCCTGGGAGATGGTGTAGGACACACCTCAGAGCTACCCCACAGGGAAGAGCAAGGATGTTGGGATATTTATTTACCAACTCTCCATCATTGGTTAAGATCTGCTTCTGGGAACATTAACTGTTACAGGCACAGCCATGCAGCAGAACCCTGGAGGTCTACACTACAGTTTTCCCAGTGGAGCTTGCAAAAACTCTACATGGCATATACATGTACAACTAACACCACTAGCACCAAGGAATCTACTGGTCATAGGGCCAGGCAGCAAGGCCACTTAAACGGTACCCAGAACCTGCTACAGAGTTTGCCCTTGCTCTGGCCCCCCTCATAATGTGTGACCTTTAAAGTCACTAATACATAGATTGGAGTGGTATTCCCTAACGTGGTATATGCTGTCTCCAAAATCCCAAGAAGCCTACCAGATCTACACCTCCATGTGGTAGGTGGAGCAAGGTACAGGAACTTGTCCTCAAGCTTGGAGTGGACCTCTTGGGCATGCCCCAGACAACCGGACCCTACTAGCTACCAGGCAGCCCCCCAATCATTTTAGGGTGTATATCCTCCCTGCTGGTATTCAACTGATCCAATTAACTCAATGCTATCAAAATAGGGGAACTTTTTTTTTTTTTTTTGCGATACGTGGACCTCTCACTGTTGTGGCCTCTTCCGTTGCGGAGCACAGGCTCCGGACGCGCAGGCTCAGCGGCCATGGCTCACGGACCCAGCCGTTCCGCGGCATGTGGGATCTTCCCGGACCGGGGCACGAACCCGCGTCCCTGCATCGGCAGGCGGACTCTCAACCACTGCGCCACCAGGGAAGCCCAAAATAGGGGAACTTTGTGCTGTTTCGTGTCACGTATACCAAGACAATCAAGGTCTCTGGGGGCAATAATTTGGAGCTACTGCGGGAAAGCATCCTGAAGATTCTCAGAAGCCCTTGCTGAGAGTCCTTTAGGCATTTACCTTAAATCATTCAGGAGTCTTACAAAGGTTCTCACAGCCACACCCTTGATTTGATTTTTGGCCTTGGACTCTTTCAATGCTGAGAAATATTAATGAGCTGGGAAAACAGGGGTTAAGAGACAGTTATATCAGCCAAACCAGCAAATCCTTGTGCTTCTGCATCCCCTCCAGATTCTGCTTGTAAATTGCATGGTGCCTTCTTTCGCTCACCCTTCTCTTCCTGTGCGTTATTATGCTCCGTCAGAAGAAACCAAAGGGCACTTTCAACGTTCTGTCTGGAGATCTCTTTATCGTATATTTTAAAGTTTATTACGTACACTTCTTATCTTTCAAGTTTCCACAGGCAACATTTTGGCAATTATTCCATCATACATAACACGTGTTGTCCTTTCTCCAGCCTCTAATAACTATTTTCTTACTGCTTTCTCAGCCTCCAGCAACTGTTTGTTCACCATTCCTCCAGGCTTTGCTAACAGCATCTTTGGTGTTTTTCCAGCTTCTAACCACCAACTGGTCCAAGGGCAGAATTCCAAGAGCATGAGAGGTTAGGCTCTGGAACCCTTCTGCTACATTTTATTGCAAGCAAGCCCCAGGGCAATTCCAGATTCAAAGAGTGGGGAAAACAGATTCATCTCTTAATGGAAAGCATTGTAAAATATTGTGACAGTGTTTTTCAATATACAGCAGACATCTTTACACTAACCAGTGGATACATTTTTAGAATAAATTCCTAAAAGTGAACTTGCTGAGTCAAATGCAAATATGCATTTGTAAAATGTTGCCAAGCCCCCTTCACAGAGGTTATACCAATTTTGAATCTCCCCAGCAACATAAGAGGGTGCCAGATGAGGTTTCCCCAGATCTCACAGCACCATGTGTTATCCAAATTTTTTTCTCTGCCAATCTGACAGGTAAATATGACATCTTCTTGTCGTTTTAATTTGTATTTTGCATATTATGAGTGAGACTGGGAATATTTTATTTGCTTAAGAGCCAATTGTATTTTTTTTCTTGAAACTGACTATTCGTATGTTTGCCATTTTCCATTTGCTTTGTAGGCTTGGCTTACCATCTTTCAATGCACTCAAGAACTTTCATATGTTAGTAGTGTGATACAATTCTGGGACAGGCTCTCTCAAGTCTCTGAACTGAAAGTTTCCTTACCTACCTAATTTTGGTCTTTCTGAGGGTAATGAATTCTCTCCTCCCCTGGGAAAGGCCAATAGTATGAGACCATTATGAGCTCTAAGGGAATATGTGGTTCTCTAACTGGCGAAGACCTGGGTTTCTAGAGATTTTCCCCCAAATTTCACTGCCCCCAAAGAAGAAAGTCACATATGTGGAAGAGGATACTGAGTCCTAAGTCTGGAGGAACCCAGTTGCCTTTAATTTCCTAACAAGGGCTTAGGCAGAACTGATCAGAAAGATACCCCTGCTTACGTGTTATAATTGACTTCTGTAGTTTGTGGGTGCTACTATAAAGAGTTCTGTGTTGAAGTAGAACACCTGTGTTTGAGTCTAGTGACCTTTGAGTCTCAAACACCTGTGTTTGAGTCTAGTGGGCAAGTGTCTCCCCTTCCCTTCAGTTTCTTTGCTTCTAAAAGGAAGATGATATTACCTGTTTAGAAACTCAGATTTGAAATTTGCCAAGGTAAGTTGTACAAATATGTGGTGTTATGATGTTCACCTAGAGCCACTGGGTACCATCCAGGATCTAATGCAGGCTGTGGAAACTCAGTAGTTCTAAACCATCATTGCCTGCGGGACACCACTATTTCTCGCAACCTGAGATACTAGATATTGTTGCCTAAATTCTTCTAATGCTACTGTTAGAGCCAACCGAGGTTAAGAGCACAGACCTCCAGACTGCCAAGTGTGCCTGAGACTAGGCACCAACTGCAAGTTCAGGGATCCCTAGGGCCACCCTTACTTCAGACCAGCTAGGAAGCTTCCATGACCACCTTCAGGTTTCATCCTTTGCTACAATGACTCAACGGACTCAGGAAGTAGTTTTGTTACAATAAAAGGATACAAATTAGAACCAGTCAAAGGAAGAGATACATATGGCAGAATGTAGAACTGAGAGGGTTCCAAATGCAAACGTTTGTGTCCTCAAGAATGAGTTTCTCTCATGGCTTCAATGTGTGGTAATATGCAGAATATTGCCAACATAAGAAGCTCATCCACACCAGTCCCTCCCATCAGGAAGCTTGCACAAACCTCTTAGATAGCCTCATCCACCAGAGGGCAGACAGCAGAAGCAAGAAGAACTACAATTCTGCAGCCTGTGGAAGGGAAACCACATTCACAGAAAGACAGACAAAATGAAAAGGCAGAGACTTTGTACCAGATGAAGGAACAAGATAAAACCCCAGAAAAACAACGAAATGAAGCGGAGATAGGCAACCTTCCAGAAAAATAATTCAGAATAATGATAGTGAAGATGATCCAGGACCTCAGAAAACGAATGGAGGCAAAGATCGAGAAGATGCAAGAAATGTTTAACAAAGACCTACTAGAATTAAAGAACAAACAAATAGACATGAACAATACAATAACTGAAATGAAAAATACACTAGAAGGAATCAATAGCAGAATAACTGAGGCAGAAGAACGATAAGTGACCTGGAAGACAGAATGGTGGAATTCACTGCCACGGAACAGAATAAAGAAAAAAGAATGAAAAGAAATGAAGGCAGCCTAAGAGACCTCTGGGACAACATTAAATGCAGCAACATTTGCATTTATAGGGGTCCCAGACAGAGGAGAGAGAGAGAGAGAAAGGACCTGAGAAAATATTTGAAGAGATTATAGTCGAAAACTTCCCTAACATGGGAAAGGAAATAGCCACCCAAGTCCAGGAAGTACAGAGAGACCCAGGCAGGATAAACCCAAGGAGAAACACGCCAAGAGACATAGTAATCAAATCGACAAAAATTAAAGACAAAGAAAAATTATTGTAAGCAACAAGGGAAAAACGACAAATAACATACAAGAGAACTCCCATAAGGTTAACAGCTGATTTCTCAGCAGAAACTCTACAAGCCAGAAGGGAGTGGCATGATATATTTAAAGTGATGAAAGGGAAGAACCTACAATGAAGATTACGCTACCTGGCAAGGATTTCATTCAGATGTGATGTAGAAATCAAAAGCTTTACAGACAAGCAAAAGCTAAGAGAATTCAGCACCACCAAACCAGCTCTACAACAAATGCTAAAGGAACTTCTCTAAGTGGGAAACACAAGAGAAGAAAAGGGCCTACAAAATAAACCCATAAAATTAAGAAAATGGTAATAGGAACATACATATTGATAATTACTTTTAACATGAATGGATTAAATTCTCCAACCAAAAGACACAGGCTCGCTGAATGGATACAAAAACAAGACCTATATATATATGCTGTCTACAAGAGACCAACTTCAGACCTAGCGACACATACAGACTGAAAGTGAGGGGATGGAAAAAGATATTCCATGCAAATGGAAATCAAGAGAAAGTTGGAGTAGCAATACTCATATCAGATAAAATAGGCTTTAACATAAAGAATGTTACAATAGACAAGGAAGGACACTACATAATGATCAAGGGATCAATCCAAGAAGAAGATATAACAATTATAAATATATATGTACCCAACATAGGAACACCTCAATACATAGGGCAACTGCTAACAGCTATAAAAGAGGTAATCGACAGTAACATAATAATAGTGGGGGACTTTAACACCTCACTTACACCAATGGACAGATCATCCAAAATGAAAAAAATAAGGAAACAGAAGCTTTAAATGACACAATAGACCAGATAGATTTAATTGATATTTATAGGACATTCCATCCAAAAACAGCAGATTACACTTTCTTCTCAAGTGCGCACAGAACATTCTCCAGGATAGATCACTTCTTGTGTCACAAATCAAGCCTCAGTAAATTTAAGAAAATTGAAATCATATCTAGCATCTTTTCTGACCACAATGCTATGAGATTAGAAATCAATTACTGGGGAAAAAATGTAAAAAACACAAACACATGGAGGCTAAACAATACATTACTAAATAACCAACAGATCACTGAAGAAATTGAAGAGGAAATCAAAAAATACCTACAGACAAATTATAATGAAAACACGACGATCCAAACCTATGGGATGCAGCAAAAGCAGTTCTAAGAGGGAAGTTTATAGCAGTACAAGCCTACCTCAAGAAACAAGAAAAATCTCAAATAAACAATCTAACCTTAAACCTAAAGGAGCTAGAGAAAAGAGAACAAACAAAACCCAAAGTTAGTAGAAGGAAAGAAATCATAAAGATCAGAGCAGAAATAAATGAAATAGATACAAAGAAAACAATAGCAAAGATCAATAAAATTAAAAGCTGGTTCTTTGAGAATAAACAAAATTGATAAAACTTTAGCCAGACTCATCAAGAAAAAGAGGAAGAGGACTGAAATCAATAAAATTAGAAATGAAAAAGGAGAAGTTACAATGGACACCACAGAAATACAAAGCATCCTAAGAGACTACTACAAGCAACTGTATGCCAACAAAATGGACAACGTGGGCTTCCCTGGTGGCGCAGTGGTTGAGAGTCCACCTACCAATGCAGGGGACACGGGTTCATGCCCCGGTCCGGGAAGATCCCACATACCGCGGAGCGGCTAGGCCTGTGAGCTACGGCCGCTGAGCCTGCGCGTCCGGAGCCTGTGCTCCACAACGGGAGAGGCCACAACAGCGAGAGGCCCGCGTACCGCAAAAAAAGGAAAAAAAAAAAAAAAAGGACAACCTGAAAGAAATAGACAAATTGGTATAAACTTCCAAGACTGAACCAGGAAGAAACAGAAAATATGAACAGACCAATCACAAGTAATGAAATTGAAACTGTAATTTAAAATCTTCCAACAAACAAAAGTCCAGGACCAGATGACTTCACAGGTGAATTCTATCAAACATTTAGAGAAAAGCTAACACCCATCTTTCTCAAACTCTTCCAAAAAATTGCAGAGGAGGGAACACTCCCAAACTAAATCTATGAGGCCACCATCACCCTGATACCAATACCAGACAAAGATACTACAAAAAAAGAAAATTACAGACCAATATCACTGATGAATATAGATGCAAAAATCCTCAACAAAATACTAGCAAACAGAATCCAACAACGCATTAAAAGGATGATACACCATGATCAAGTGGGATTTATCCCAGGGATGCAAGGATTCTTCAATTTATGCAATTCAATTAATATGATACACCATATTAACAAATTGAAGAATAAAAACCATATGATCGGGCTTCCCTGGTGGCGCAGTGGTTAAGAATGTGCCTGCCAATGCAGGAGACAAGGGTTTGAACCCTGATCCGGGAAGATCCCACGTGCCTCAGAGCAACTAAGCCCGTGCCCCACAACTATTGAGCCTGTGCTCTAGAGCCCTCGAGCCACAACTACTGAGCCCGTGTGCTACAACTACTGAAGCCTGTGTGCCTAGAGCCCATGCTCCACAACAAGAGAAGCCACCGCAATGAGAAGCCTGTGTACCACAAACGAAGAGTAGCCTCCCACTTGCAGCAACTAGAGGAAAGCCTGCGAGCAGCAGCGAAGACCCAATGCAGCCAAAAATAAATAAATAAATTTATTTTAAAAAAAATACAGGGCTTCCCTGGTGGCGCAGTGGTTGGGAGTCTGCCTGCCGATGCGGGGGACGTGGGTTCGTGCCCCGGTCCGGGGGGATCCCGCGTGCCGCAGAGCGGCTGGGCCCATGAGCCATGGCCACTGGGCCTGCGCGTCCGGAGCCTGTGCTCCGCATCGGGAGAGGCCGTGGCAGTGAGAGGCCCGCGTACCGCAAAAAAACAAAAACAAAAACATATGATCATCTCAATAGATGCAGAAAAAGCTTTTGACAAAATTCAACACCCATTTACAATAAAAACTCTCCAGAAAGTGGTCATAGAGGGAAACTACCTCTACATAATAATGGCCATATATGACAAACCCACCGCAAACATCATTCTCAATGGTGAAAAACTGAAAGCATTTCCTTTAAGTTCAGGAACAAGACAAGGATGTCCACTCTCGCCACTATTATTCAACATACTTTTGGAAGTCCTAGCCACGGCAATCAGAGAAGAAAAAGAAATAAAAGGAATACAAATTGGAAAAGAAGAAGTAAAACTGTCACTGTTTTACTATACATGGAGAATGACATGATACTATACATAGAGAATCCTAAAGATGTCACCAGAAAATTAGTAGAGCTAATCAATGAATTTGGTAAAGTTGCAGGTTACAAAATTAATGCACAGAAATCTCTTGCATTCCTATACACTAATGATGAAAAATCTGAAAGAGAAATTAAGGAAGCACTCCCATTTACCATTGCAACAAAAAGAATAAAATACCTAGGAATAAACCTACCTAAGGAGACAAAAGACCTGTATGCAGAAAACTATAAGACGCTATGAAAGAAATTAAAGATGAAAGCAACAGATGGAGAGATATACCAACAGATGGAGAGATATACCATGTTCTTGGATGGGAAGAATCAATATTGTGAAAATGAGTGTACTACCCAAAGCAATCTACAGATTCAATGCAATCACTATCAAATTACCAATGGCATTTTTTACAGAACTAGAACAAAAAATCTTAAAAATTGTATGGAGACACAAAAGACCCCAAATAGCCAAAGCAGTCTTGAGGGAAAAAAATGGAGCTGGAGGAATCAGACTCCCTGACTTCAGACTATATTACAAAGCTACAGTAATCAAGACAATATGGTACTGGCACAAAAACAGAAATATAGATCAATGGAACAGGATAGATAGCCCAGAGATAAAACTACACACCTATGCTCAACTAATCTACAACAAAGGAGGCAAGGATATACAATGGATAAAAGACAGTCTCTTCAATAAGTTGTGCTGGGAAAACTGGACAGCTACATGTAAAAGAACGAAATTAGAACACTCCCTAACACCATACACAAAAATAAACTCAAAATGGATTAGGGGCCTAAATATAAGACTGGACACTGTAAAACTCTGAGTGGAAAACATAGGAAGAACACTCTTTGACATAAATCACAGCAAGATCTTTTTTGATCCACCTCCTAGAGTAATGGAAATAAAAACAAAAATAAACAAATGGGACCTAATGAAACTTAAAACCTTTTGCAAAGCAAAGGAAACTAGAAACAAGATGAAAAGACAACCCTCAGAATGGGAAAAAATATTTGCAAATGAATCAATGGACAAAGGATTGATCTCCAAAATATATAAACAGCTCATGCAGCTCAATATTAAAAAAACAAACAACCCAATCCAAAAATGGGCAGAAGACCTAAACAGACATTTCTCCAAAGAAGACATACAGATGGCTAAGAAGCACATGAAAAGATGCTCAACATCACTAATTATTAGAGAAATGCAAATCAAAACTACAATGAGGTATCACCTCACACCAGTTAGAATGGGCATCATCAGAAAATCTACAAACAGCAAATGCTGGAGAGGGTGTGGAGAAAAGGGAACTCTCCTGCACTGTTGGTGGGAATGTAAATTGATACAGCCACTATGGAGAACAGTATGGAGGTTCCTTAAATAACTAAAAATAGAATTACCATATGACCCAGCAATCCCACTACTAGGCTTATACCCAGAGAAAACCATAATTCAAAAAGACACATGCACCCCAATGTTCATTGCAGCACTGCTTAAAATAGCCAGGTCATGGAAGCAACCTAAATGCCCATCGACAGACAAATGGATAAAGAAGATGTGGTACATATATACAATGGACTATTACTCAGCCATAAAGAGGAACAAAATTGGGTAATTTTTAGAGATATGGATGGATCTAGAGACTGTCATACAGAGTGAAGTAAGTCAGAAAGAGAAAAACAAATATCGTATATTAATGCATATATGTGGAATCTAGAAAAATGGTACAGATGAACTGGTTTGCAAGGCAGAAACAGTGACATAGATGTAGAGAACAAACATATGGACACCAAGGGGGGAAAGGCGGGGGGATGAACTGGGAGATTGGGATTGACATATACACACTAATATGTATAAAATAGATAACTAATAAGAACCTGCTGTATAAAAAAATGAATACAATAAAATTCAAAAAAACATTCAAACAAAAATAGAAGTTCATCCACATGCTTTGTATATTCAAGAAACAGGAATAAGGCTGGTGTGACCGGAGCTGGGAGCAGCAATAGGAGATGAGGTCAGAGAGGTAACTGGATGGAAGCAGGAAGACCACTTAAGCAGTTCTCTAAATAATCTAGGCAAGAGATAATGATGACTTGGAACTAATACTACTGATATATTATTTCACTAAACTCCGTAGTTTACATTAGAATTGGTTCTTTGTGCTGTAGAGTTGTATGGGTATTGACAAATGTATAATGTCACGTATGCATGTGTGTATGTCAGTATCATACAGAATCGTTTCACTGCCCTAAAAATCCCCCCTGCTCTATGTATTCTTCCTCCTTCCCTTCCCGCCCAACCTCTGGCTGCCACTGATTTTTTTTTTTTACTGCTTCCATAGTTTTTCCTTTTCCAAAATATCATATAGTTGGAATCACACAGTATGTAGCCTTTCTGATTGGCTTCTCTCACTTAGCAATATGCATTCCTCCATGCCTTTTCATGGCCTTTATTCGTTGAATAGTATTCCATTGCATGGATGTACCACAGTTTGTTTTTCCATTAACCTGTCGAAGGACTTTCTGGGTGCTTCCTGTTTTTGACAATTATGAATAAAGCTATTATAAACATTCATTTGCAGGTTTTTGTGTGGACATAAGCACTATTGCTGGATTGTGTGGTAAGACTATGTTTAGCTTTGTAAGTGGTTGAACCATTTTGCATTCCCACCAGCAATGAGTCAGAGTTCCTGTTGCCCCACAGCCTTGTCAGCATTTGACCTTGTCAGTGTTTTAGATTTTAGCCATTTTAATAGTTGTGTGGTAGTATGTCATTGTTGTTTCAATTTGCAATTCCTCAATAACATATGACATTAAGCATATTTTAATATACGTATTTCCATCCATATATCTTCTGTAGTGAAGTGTCCATTCAGATCATTTGTCTTTTTTTGTTTGTTTGTTTTTTCGGTACGCGGGCCTCTCACTGCTGTGGCCTCTCCCGTTGCGGAGCACAGGCTCCGGACGCGCAGGCTCAGCGGCCATGGCTCCCGGGCCCAGCCGCTCCGCGGCATGTGGGATCTTCTCGGACCGGGGCATGAACCCGTGTCCCCTGCATCGGCAGGCGGACTCTCAACCACTGCGCCACCAGGGAAGCCCAGAGCATCTCGTTTTTGACTGGACTCAGACTTAGAAGTAGAAGCTCTCAGGGCGGACAGCCTCTGTCTCACGACAATCTGTTCCTGGCGTTTTTCTTTGGGCTCCTTCATTCTTTAGGCCAAAAGTTTAGCATATTCTGTAGCCTCTTCCTTATTCTTCTTAGTATGCTGTTTCTTCAGAGCAATACACCTATGTTTATGTTGCAGAACACGTGGAGTAACAAGACGCTGAATTTTAGGTGCTTTGGTCCTAGGTTTCTTACCTTTGTTTAGGGGCTTTCTCAAAACGTACGGATGGACATCATGCTCTTTAGAGAGATTGAAAAGTTTGCAGATTCTCCAAGTTCTTTTGGGCCCCAGGCGACGAGGCACAGTAGTATCAGTGAGTCCAAGAATATCCTTCTCCCCTTTTTTTACGCTGACCAAATTGAGAACACTCAGATTGGCATCCACAATGCAACCCCGTACAGATTTGTGCTTTCTTTCTCCAGTCCTCCTCGGTCTGTAACAGGAATGCCCCTTATTCAGTGGCAGGCAGACTCGGCCATTGGTCAAGACACACTGCTTCGTGGGGGAAGCTTGTTTGTCGTTCCCCCCACTGATTCGGACCACATAACCCTTCCATTCTTCACCCAGAGCGTCAGCAGCAACTTCCGTGGCCATATGCTTCTCATAAAAGGTATGAAGTTTTCGTTCATCATCCACTTCAATGAGCTTCCGGCAGTCAGTGGCCGGGAAAGAGATGTTCAGCTTCATCCTGAAGCAGCCGACTGCCTCCAAGGTGCCACAAAAAGAGCAGTCTATTATTCTTGATTAACAAAAAATAGTGTAAACATCTCTCGAAGTTAATTCATTTACTACATCATTTTTCTTGTCAGAATAATATTTCATGGAATGAATATAGCAGTGTTCATTTAACTGGTATCTTACTGCTGGGTTTATAGATCCATTCTAATTGTTGGTATTGCACACGGTGTAGAGGTGAACCATCTTGTAACTGAATCTTTGTGTGCAATCTTATTTTCTCAGTATACATTTCTAGAAGTGGAATAGCTAGATCAAGGAGTTCTTATGTTTTTTGAAGATTTTGTTATTTATTAAAATTGTTCTACAGGAAATTTCTCCCAGTTTATATTCTGATTAGCAGTACAGAGAAAGCATCTATTTCCCCAGTCTCTTAAGTAGGTATTATAAAATGCTTTAGAAATGGAAATAGCTTTCTTTTTTCTTCTGAATACAAAAATAACTCATGCTTATGCTATCATTTAAAGCTCTTTGCAAATTGAAAGGTTAAAAACAATATTTCGTTTTTTTAATTTGTATTTCTTCGATTGTTAATAAAGTTTAACACTTTGTCAAGAAAAATAACTTTAGTCCCGTTTAAATAACATTAATATAATGGCTATGTAATAAATGTGCCATGATAGTATTCATAAAACATCATTTGAATATTTGGTATTCACATAGTACTTTGCTGGGTATTACCTAAATATGTATAGAAGAGTCAATCGCTAACCACTAAGAAATCACAGTCCAAGAAAATCAACAGTCAACAAATGTTTATTGAGTGTCTACTATTTGCCTGGAACTATGTTTTTTTATAACAACTTTACTGAGATATAATTAACATACAATGAACTGTACATAGTTAAGTGTACAATTTGATAATCTCTAATGTATGCATGTACCTGTGAAACCATCACCACAATCACCTTGTTTCCTATCTCTTAGGTTCATTCTTCTTTGTTTTCTGATGTCCTTTGTCTTGAATACCACTGTTTCATATATTTTGTCTGGTTTTCTAGTTATTCAAGGGAGGAGGGTATATCTAGTCCCTACTGCTGCATCTTGGTTGATGATGAAAGCATGCCTGGACTATTCTAAGTGCTGGATCTAGTAGAGGGAACAAAATGGACAAAATCCTTGGCTTCAAACAGCCTACATTCTAGAGGGGGGTGGCAGACAATAAACATATGAAAAAACTTAATTTGCATAAATAAATGATTTCAGAAAATGTGTGTCAATAAAATAAGATGGTAATGTGATAGAGATGCAGTAAAGGCGTCTCTGGGGAGGTGACATTTGAGGAGATGACTTATGAGAAAGAGGCTGTCACTTGAAGAGCTAAGATAAGAGTGCTCCAAGATAAGGATATATGACAAGTCCAAGGGCCCCCAAACAGAAATAAGCTTGACTTACTTGATAGGACAGATACAAGGCCAGTGCAGTTGGAATGTATCTGAGATGGGAGATGAAGTTGGTGTGGTAGGTAGGCTGAGCTTAGAGTAAACGGGTCTTGTAGGTCAGTGCTCCAGTTACCAACTGCTGCATAGCACAGAACAACAACAATCGTGAACCATGCTCATGAAGCTGGGGGTGCCTGGGGTGAGCTAGGCGGCCCTTGCTAAGGGTCTTGTGTGGTTGCAGTCAGGTGGTGGCTCGGGCTGGGGTCATCTCAAAGCTTCTTCTTCCCCCTGTCGAGAGCCTGGGCTGTTTAGACAAATAACTGGAGGATGGAACATTCCTGGCTCCTGGGCGCACACTCTCTCTCTCTCTGGTATCTCCACATGGACTTAGGGTAGCCCAATTTTGTACATGGTGGCTAAAGGTTTTGAGAGCAAGTATATCAACAGAAACTGGAAGAAGCTTCAGGGTATTTCCAAACCTAGCTTTGAAGTCACACAATGTCACTCCCACCACATTTGGTTCATTGAGGTAGTCACAAAGATTCACCCAGGTCCAAGGGGAAGGAACATAAATTCTTCTTATTGGAAGAGCATCACATAATGTGTGGATATGTTCTTAAATCACCACACTCATGACAAAGAGTTTGGATTATATTTTTACAGTTTGGATTATATATTTTACAGAAGCCATTGGTGGGTTTTTAACGAGGGAATGATACACAATGATTTACAATTTTAAAAGACCAATCTGTCAGGATTATTTAGATGCAAAATCAGCATTCAAGCATCGATCGCATTATTATATACCAGCAAAAACAATTAGAAAATAAAATATGAAAACATAATACCATTTACAAGAGTGTTTTAAAAATACCAACTACCTAGGAATAAATCCAACAAAAAAATGTGTAAGACCTTTATGCAGAAAACTACAAACATTTTTTGAGAGAAACTAAAGACTAAATAAATGGATATACTATTTTCCAGGATTGTAAGACCAATTACTATAAAGATGTCAGTTTTTCTCAAATTGGTCCATAGTTTCAATGCAATAGCAATCAAAATACCCACAGCTTTTTCTGTAGAATTTGACAAGCTAATTCTAAAATGTATATGGAAATGTGAAGGATTAAGAATAGCAAGCCACTCTTGAAGAAGGAGGAGGAAGAAAGAAAGAGGAGGAGGGACTTTCTGTACTTGATATAGACTTATCATAAAGCCAGTGTGACCCACTATTAAGGCAGTGTGATATTGCCACAAGGAACACAAATAGAAAAATGGATACATGGACCAATGTAACAGAAGAGCCCAGAAATAGACCCATGCACATATGGACACTTGATTTATGTCAAAGAGACATAAATGCCTTTTTTTGGCATTGCAAAAAAAGAAAGGAAAGGATGGTCTTTTCAGTAAATGGAGTTGGAGTAATTGTGTATCCACATGGAAAGGAGGAAGGAAAGAAGGGAGGGGGAGGCATATACTCTACAGAAGTACTTGCACATATGCACTGGGAGACATGTACAAGAATGTTTGTAGCAGCGTTATTCATAACATCCTAATTTAGAGACAACCCAAAGATTCAACAGTAGGATGGATAAATAAAATGTGATATGTTCATAAAACAGATTATTTTACAGCAACAAAAATGAATAAACTGCAGCCTCATAGAGAATAGATGAATCTTAGTTAAAAACATAATATTGAATGAAAGAAGCCAGACACAGAATACATGTGATTTCATTTCCAAAAAATTCAAAACCAGGGAAAACTTTTAGCGATGTATCATCAAGTGATAAAACTATAAAGAAAGGCAAGTCAGGATAGTGACTTTATGAGGGAGATAGGGGTTAACATTGGGAAGGGATTGTAAGGTAGGGCTTCTAATGTGCTGGCTATATTCTATTTCCTGTATTGGGTGGTGGTTATATAGTATTTGTTTCATAATTCATATAGTAGTTGTACACGTATGTTTTATGTACTCCCCTATATGCACGTTATATTCCACAAGAAAAAAGTTTTAAAATACCAAGTTCACTCTGGCTACTGTGTAAGCAGGCAAGTATGCAAGTGGGAAGTCCAGTTGTCCAGTAGAGACATGATGGAGGCTTGGACCAGGGTTGAGAAGTAGTCAGATTTAGGAAATAGTTTAGAGGTACAGGTAACGGGACTTGATATGGAATTTGAAGGGCAAAAAGATAAAGCAACAAACACACTGACAGTCATAAAACACAGCAAGAGAGTATGCAACAGAATTAACTAAGCTTCTGAAACAGAGAACATTAATGTGAAGTGCTAAGTCGTGTGAATGGGTATTAGATGGAGGACTTCTGTCCAACAGATTAGGGAAGGCTTCATAGAAAAGCTGGGAAAACAAACACTTGACTCAGATTGTGGAGGAAACGGATAAGGGGTGATACGGTTAAAGGGAGTAGCGTATATTTACAGGTGGAAGATTTGTATTGTTGTGCACTCTTTGGCCCATTATTATACTTTTGAGACGTTTCATATATTATCTCTCAAATAAGATTTTATCTACTTATGACTACCATTTAGATCCACAATAAAAGGTGTAGCATATTACTTCAATCAGGACTCATTCCATAAGTCCTGATTAAACCATGAAGTCTTGAACAAGTATATCGCACAACTTCTGGAACCCAGGAGCGGCCACAGGAAGCCAACACGATGATCACATGGTCCTGGTGGACTATATAGCAGTGCCTCTGTACTATGGAACACATATTAATAGCTTTTACATTATTGGCTTCGTTTGAACTTCAGGGTGTTAACGGAAATTTTATTATTTTATTTTTAAAATATTTTTTAATATATTTATTTTTGGCTGCGTTGGGTTTTCGTTGCTGCGCACGGGCTTTCTCTAGTTGCGGCGAGCGGGGGCTACTCTTCGTTGTGGTGCGCGGGCTTCTCATTGCAGTGGCTTCTCTTGTCGCGGAGCACGGGCTCTAGGCGCGTGGGCTTCAGTAGTTGTGGCACGCAGGCTCAGTAGTTGTGGCTCGCGGGCTTAGTTGCTCGGCAGCATGTGGGATCTTCCCGGACCAGGGTTCGAACCCTTGTCCCCTGCACTGGCAGGCGGATTCTCAACCACTGCGCCACCAGGGAAGCCCAGAAATTTTATTTTTTTTTATTTTTATTTATTTATTTTTTTTGTGGTACCTGGGCCTCTCACTTTTGTGGCCTCTCCCGTTGCGGAGCACAGGTTCCAGACGCGCAGGCTCAGTGGCCATGGCTCACAGACCCAGCCGCTCCGCGGCATGTGGGATCCTCCCAGACCGGGGCACGAACCCATGTCCCCTGCATCGGCAGGCGGACTCTCAACCACTGCGCCACCAGGGAAGCCCAGAAATTTTATTTTTGATACAAGATTTTCTCATTGGATAGACTGATGGGTGTGGGAATAAAGGTGGGGTATATAGAAATAATGTCTAGAAACAGAAGTTTGTGGGAAGGGAGACTTCTCAGTCAACCCACTTCATCTAGGAAGGCTTCCTGAATGAGTCAGAGTTGATTTGAGAATCATCCAGAATTAACAGTAGAAGGAGGGAGGATTTTTTTTTTTCAGGCTTGTGGTAAAATGAGAGCGGGAGAAGCAATGATTTTAAAACTCCTTGCAGTTTCTGATTTCATTATGATTCTAGGCATGTCACTCCCGTTCATACACCTTATGACATTAAAAAACTTACTGTTGGGCTGAATGATAGTGAATTTTGCTTTGATAGGTGTTTGAGCTTCCACTAGAGCCCTTAAGAGAATTGGAAATGAGAACACTGAACCAGAAGTGGAGAGAAAGCGACAAAGGTAAGATTCTATTAATGAGAGTACAGGCAAAGTGAGATGACACTCACTTTGTGAGTGTGTGACACTCACAAAGTGAGATGAGCTAATGCTCATACATGTTTATGTGAACCAGGCACCATTCTAAGGGTTTTATCTGTATTAACACATTTATTCTCATGACAATACTGTGAGGTCATCCTCATTTTACAGATGAAGAAACCAAGGCCCTGAGAGGTTAGGCACATAAGTTGGCTGAGGTTGCAGAATTGGAATTTGAAGCCAGGTATTCTGACTCTAGATTTCATACACTTAACTGAGGTGCTAGACTATATCTTTTATTTAGTTATTTATTTTTGGAAGGATGTGAAATATTTATTTTTTAAATTTTTATTGGAGTATAGTTGCTTTACACTGTTGTGTTAGTTTTAGGTGTACAGCAAAGTGAATCAGTTATACATATACTATATATTTTTCTTAGAAAAAGAGGAAGAGATAGCATAAATGTTGGAATTTCTTTGTTTCTTCATATTGCTAACATAAACTACAGTGACATTTTAATATGACATACGGAGACAATTATCTCCTCTACTTCAACCCTATTGCTTATTCCTTTGGCTTTCCAATGACAACCATGTCATTCTCTGGAGTGATTCTGAGTTTAAAATGTAGCTGACCTTAGCTCTATTTTAAAAAAAAAAACCTAAAATATATTTGCTATTTAAAAAAACACTGCATAGCTTATTCATATTTGAACAAAAAAATCAGCTGGGGCCTTCAAGTTAAAGCTCCAAGATAAACAATTAGATTTTTGGCTTTGAAGAATATTGAAATACCTTACAGTGATGTATTGGACTTGGGGTGTTAATGTTCATTAAACTGCAGCATGTTATGGAGGTCCAAGCGCGCTTACCACTAATTACCGGAGGTCACAACAGCTGTCATAATTGACAGTTTTCTTTTTAGCCTCCTTACACTTGAGAGCATGAAACACTGTGGCAAAAACATGCAACTTCCAAATTAGGGCGGATGGATAATGGTATTGTAAAGTAACTTTTCTGCTGAGCTCGGGAGTTCCTACCTATTTAAGTTGTAGACAAACCGTGCAAGCGCAATAAAGACATCTAACTATTCTACAAATCGTCACACCCACCCAGATTAACTAGAAAATAGATCAGAACTGGAATCAGAGTTGCTCTTCAAATAATGCGCTTGGATTTCTTGAAAAGCTACGCCGCAGGAACTCTAACCCTGGTCCCCAAATGCTTTTTAAAATCTTCCCCAGAAACCCTCCCCCTGCAGCCTCGGCGCCTTCCTAGCTGTGCCCTGCGCAGGGCTCCCCAGCCTCCGCCCTGGACGTCAGCCTCTGCACCCCGAGGCCAGTTCCGAGTGGGGAGCGGCAGAGCGGAGGGAGAGGCGAGCGAGCGAGCGAAATGGTCAAGTCCTCCTTAACTCTGGGCCCCCTCGCGGGCCTCACCCCTCCTCCCAGGGGCTGAGATTGGAGAGGAAGTGGGAAGGCTTCAATCGGTTCCTCACACCAGCGCCCTCATGCCCCCACCCTACTCTTCGGCTCGGGGCTTCGGCGCGCCTCACCGCCGCCCCTCGCCCCGGGAGAGGAGCGGGCGGCGCGGCCGGGCTCGCGGTGAGAGGCCTGGGGCGGCAAGCGGCCTCCGTGGGGCCGCCAGAGCCCGCACCCGTCCGCCCGCTGGAGAGCCAGGCCCGAGGGCAGCCCCGGAGTCCGCGGAGGCCGGATGCGCGGGCGCGTCACTTCCGGGCGGTGCAGCGGCGGCCGCTTGGAAGATGGCTGCGCCCTGTGGCTCGGAGCTGCCCGCCAACTCGCCGCTAAAAATCCCGAAGATGGAGGTGCTCTCCCCGGCTTCTCCTGGTGGCCTAAGCGACGGAAATCCATCGCTCTCCGACCCTTCCACGCCTCGGGGTGCCTCCCCGCTCGGGCCGGGCAGTGCGGCGGGCTCGGGGGCAGCGGCGTCCGGGGGTCTCGGGCTGGGGCTGGGGGGCCGCAGCGCCGCCTCGTCCTCGGTCTCCTTCTCCCCTGGTGGCGGCGGTGGCGGGGCTGCGGCAGCCGCCGCCGCCGCCTGCCGAGGCATGTCGTGGACGCCGGCCGAGACGAACGCGCTCATCGCAGTGTGGGGCAACGAGCGGCTGGTGGAGGCGCGGTACCAGCAGCTGGAGGGAGCCGGCACGGTGTTCGGCAGCAAGGCCCCCGGGCCAGCCATGTACGAGCGCGTGTCCCGGGCCCTGGCAGAGCTGGGCTACGAGCGGACCCCGTCCCAGTGCCGGGAGCGCATCAAGGTAACCGGCCGCCCGGCCTGGGGCAGCGAACCAGAGGCAGAGAGAAGGCGGGGAAGCGGGCCTCGGGGGCGGGGGCCGGTCTGAGCGCAGGGCTCCCCTCCGGGGCCCGGTGGGCGATTCGCATCTCCTCCGCCTTTTTCTTCTCTCCCTGGGAAGGGGGCTTTTTTCCAGATGGCCGCCAGCCCGTAGGTTTCCTGAGTTTGAAGTTGGGCGTGCCTGCCGCCGCCCCTCTTTCTTGCCAATTGAGGATGTTCTTGCGCTCTGAAGTTGGTAGTTTCTCATTGTGCGGCGGGCGGCGGTCCCCGTGCTGCCCGCGCCTCTCGCCCCCACCGCCGGGGCCCCTCGCTTTGTTCTAGGCCGGGGGCTCCTAGGCAGAGGCTTACCGGCCGGGGCGGGATGGAGCAAGGGTAGAAGAGCGGGGCCGCTGAGCCCCCAGTTTAGGAATTTTCAAGTGAGTGGCAGGGGCAGAGCCGTACGAAAGGCGCCTTCGGACGATGGCCTTTGTGTCAGTCGTCTTGTTTCCGACTTGAGCTTGCTTCTAACTCGAAGGGCGACCAAGTCTTGAGATGCTTTGGAGAATGGGAAAGGCTCGGTTGTAGCCAGATAGTGTATTGCTTTCGTGGAGTTAGGAGCACACAGTTAGCCTGGCTGGTAGTTGGTCTGGAATTTGGAGTGTGATGCCTGCAGAGTTAGGTTGGTTTGAGGCCCTGCTATGTTTCTGACTAAACTCCTTGAAAGCCCGTTTTCCCCTGCTTTAGCTGTTGTGCCGGCTGCGGTGACAAGTAAAGTTCTCACTGTGCATTTGGCCATCCTTGTGTACCTGAATGTTTAAATACAGAGGCTTAATTTAGGCTAGAAATTTCACCTCCAGCCGGGTTATCGTTTTGCTCTTGCTACTGACTTTTAATCTAGGAGTTCAGATTTGTAGTCTTGGCAGATACGGAGTTGTTTTTTAGGTAAGCTGGTTCCCTCTTCACAGTGTCTGCTAAAAGATTCTGGTAGGATTCTTGCTCCCAGTTTTCACGGAACTCCTTCTTGTTCAGAGTTATAGTATCTGTGTGCTTCTGGCAGGGATGACACTTTTTGGGGAACTCCTTGGGGGGTAGAAACCCAGTAAGAACTATCATGCTCACACTAGAAAAGGACATTGCTCCAAAGTTCCAGAGATCTTGGCTCAAATAGTGTTCATCTGAGGACATTGTTGCTTAGAAAATTTGGTCCAGAGACCAAGATATTTCAAACCTATTAACTGTTGTTCAGGGAATTTGACACCCATTTCTCAATTACAAAATTAAATTGGTTTACCTGATAACACGTACCTCTGGGTTCCATTCCCCCCCCCCCGCCTTTTTTGAACAAGGATGTTATTAAAGTGATAGTTAATAGGTAGGATTAAAGTAGTAGCTAATAGTAGCCACTGTTCTCTGAATCTCACTTGTTGTTCTGTTCAAGGTTAAATTTGGGGGAGAGTTTTTGCATTGTACTGTTTAGCATCTATCCATGAACTTTTCTTGAGTTTAGAAGTGCACTTTAGGTATTTGTAATTTTTCTAGCTTTATTGATTTTTGTCCATAGAAATTTCCCAATCAAAAGGAAACAGTGTCTTATCCAAAACTCACTACTTATAAATCTCACTGATTATAAAATTGTTTCTCAAATAACCAGGAGATCTTTAGTTGGATTGCATCTTTGTCCGGTTATGAGAAACATAACCTAAAGCAAGGAAAGGAGATAAAGTGTCTCTGAAGAATTTTTAAAAGAGGATTGTCTTATCTGTCTCCAAACAGATAAGATCAAATTGACCTCAAGCTCTTTTGACTATTTTGAGACTATATAGATGATGGTGATGGGTTCTCTGATCCACAGCAGCAGTTGGCAAGGAGGGTAGATAACTGTTTTTTGTTTTCTTTTTTAAGTGCTCTACTCCTTAAGTCTGATTTCAGCCAAGGAACCAGACTTCTTCATTAACAATGTAGGTCTTTCCTGCTGGAATTATAAGCTCCGTAAGGACAAGTTCTGGTCTCTCTTATTCACAACAGTATTTCCAGTGCCTAGCACATAGTAGGCACTGGATACATATTTGTTAAGTTCACCAAATAAACTAAGTCTAGAAGGAGAATTTTGGAAAGTATAGAAATCTAGAGCAGTGTTACTCAAACTTTAACCCCAAAACATAGACTTTGAAAGCCAATTTGAAAAAACTGCATTAAAAACTAAGCTCTGTCCCTCCAGGAGGCTTAATATGAATGTAATCTTAAGCATAGAAGGACACGTAGTAGCTTTACACAGTTATGAGGTGGATGTCCAAGTACTCCAGATTACATTTATGAAAATAAAAACACAACCTTAGAAAATTCTCAGAGAATCCCAAACCCCTGAAACAAATCTTTCGATCCTAGTTTCAGAAATGCCAATTTAGAACAAGTAATTCAGAAATCTCCTTCACTTTATCGTGTTAATGAGAACTGCAAAAAGAAATTAAGTAATCCTTTTGCTTGAGAATTTGAAAAATAGAAACAAAGTAGTGCAGTAAGATATGGACCTGGAAACACATCTTGTATAGGCTAATGTAGCTCACTTAAGTGTGAACTCATGTCAGAGGCTCCCAGGGAAGGAACACCATGTGTGTCAATTACATTTCTGGTCAAATGTATTTAAATATCTATCAAAATTCAATTATGAAGACCCAGTAAATAATTTCTTCTAAATTTGAAAGGAAGCATGATACATAGTAACTTCAGTTTTTCCCTGAAACTTTCCCTTAATCATAGTTTCAATATATTGATGTAGCAGCCTTCACCTCATCATGTGAAGGCAACAGCAAGCTGAGTCCTGTCGCAGCCTCTTCGCAGACCACCTTCCTGAGTAACCTTAAAGCACGTCACTTCCAGTCTCTGGACTGTGCCTCAGTCCTCTTATCTATACAGTGAAAGTATTAAAGTTTTAAATATTGAAATTGAACTAATGACTCTTGGATTTTGCTACCAAAGTACTATTTTTAAATACTCTCCAAGCGAATATGTATATTTCTAAGCACACAGAATTTTAACTTAAAGTCAGATATAAACTTTTTTTTATTGCTGCAAAGACTTTCATTTTGAAGTCTGACATGTCCTGTTATTGGTATTTGTTCGGCCATCTGGATAAAATGGATGTGTTTGAGACTGCCTTGCTACACATGTTATTGTTTGGTTCTAAAGTTTTGTTGCCTTTTGTTCGTTTGCCAGAAGAAATTTAGTCTGCTAGCAATTTCAGCCTAATTTTGGAGTCAGATTAACAAATAGGTGGTTTTCTGTTCTTTTCTGTAGACCTTGTCTTCATATCTCCATTCGCCAAATACTTGAGTGTTTACTGTCTGCTAGATGTTAGGACGAAGAACTGTAATGTACAGTCCGAGAGCTTACAGTGCAGTTGAAGTCTGTAAACACACAACCAAAGCTAAAAAGCTGTACAAGACAACACAGGGGATAGTATGCAGTGCAGTACTTGATTGAGTGTCGAATGACAGAAGCAGACAATAAGTGTGATAACTGCAAAGGAGGGAGAGATCTCAGCACAGTCCATACTGTAGTAGTTGAAAGACCTATCTAGACTTGGAATTCATGGAAGCATTCACTTCTGAGCCAGATGCTGTATTCACACTTCAGTCAGCTAATCTGATGCACTGCAAAGCCCATTCTCAAGCCCCATATTTTTGGGTGTTCTCCAAAAATTTGCCTCTTGAGGTTTGGCTTTATGTCTTTGAAACAGATGTGTACTTTTAGCTCTCCCTCAAGTTGAAATGCAAGGTGATTGTATGACCTGAAAAACTTGTTTTTGCTGGATCAATGCTGGTTGCCCATCAGGTAAATTTAAAAGTGGTAGGGAGTCTTCTGCCTAGCAAACAAGATGATTAATCTTTTAGGGACTTTGCTTAGATCTGTTCATCATAATTCATCATAATCTTTGGAAGAAATATTGTACTTTAGCAGACAAATCACAGTATAGTATATGTGGTCTTCATTTTAGCTATCAAGACTTGTCATTATTTGTCTGTGAGAACCAATAGGGCAAAGATAACTTGGAGCCCAAAGATACCATTGTCCCTGTTTAAGCATTTTAAGACTGTGTATCTCTGAGGACTCTTCTCTGGTGTTTGCAGACAAGACTTTCCTTCTGCATTATTGTTGAAAGATTTTCCAGAAATACGGTATACCACTCAGAGAGTTGGTAAGATTTAGTGAGATTTGTCTCCTTCCATTTCTGTTGTTCTAAAGTCATTGCCACCCGAAAGCTTGTGCGTTCCAGTGTTTTTGTCTGCTTGTGAATCTGACAAAGGCTTGATATGTATCCTAAAAGAATAGACCACCCTAGACTCCTAGCCATACATTTATATTTAGGCTTTCAGTTTTGGAGGTAAGGGATCTAGTAAGCACATGTTAAAACTGTGCATGAACAGGCAGGCATCTGAGTTTATTTCCTGGAGTTTTGGGAAGTCTACTGAAGAGTGGAGTGAAATATTCTGGATCCTTCATTAAGAGGATATATAAAAGGAAAAAAAATTAGAAAATCCATAGTACAAAACAGTGTAGTTCAATAAAACTTTCTGTAATGTTGGAAATGTTCTGTATCTGCTGCAGTTTGGTGTGATAGCCACCAGCCACATGTGGCTGTTGAGCTTTTGGAATGTGGCTAGTGTGCTTGAGGAACTGAATTTTTAATTATATTTCATTTTAATTAATTAATTTTTAAATTATAAATAACTACATGTGGCTGCTAGTGGCTACCATATTGAACAATGTAGGTAAAAAGTTATTATTCAGAATATTAAAGAAGTCTTTATTTTATGAAAGGATTCTCTTGGCTATACACTCAAACCTCCAAAAGGAGCTCAAAGTTTCTTCTTGCCCTCCCTGTCTCTTTACCCCTGAGTAGGAGGAACCTCGTAGAAGTCAAGAGATATGGTCCACCATCACAGGAAGAGGAACTTTTCCTGTAAGGAATAAAGTATTATAACCTGAGTTGGCTGGAGCAAACCATGTCATATTCTTGGTTCTCTAGGACAGTGCTGTCCAATAGAACCTTCTGTGGTGATTTGAGTGTTCCGTATCTACACTCTCCAGCAGCCACTGTGCAGTAGCCACTGGCCACAGGTGGTGATTGAACACTTGAAATGTGACTGTGAAACCAAATTTTTAATCTCAATTAATTTAAATTTAAATAGCCATATGTGGCTAGCTAGTGGCAATTACATTGGCCAGAACAGCTTTGGAATAATGATGATCAAACTTTTTTGCTTATGTAGTCCCCAAAGAGTTTTGAAATCCGTGCACTCTTGAACATTTTAAAGCTGACATTAAAATTTTTTCATCATATGTTTGAAAGTTTATGGGAAATTAACAGGATATAGGACATATTAAATCTAGTATAAGATGAGTAAGATGAGTAAGATGAGAATTGGCTGTAAAATTTATTGAATAATGTACCCTGAATCTGAAAGATTCACTCCAATTCTTATCTATAGGTTTTATGAAATATACCTTGAAAATGTTGATGATCAGACAGTATTCCACTTACATTTAAAAATAAACAATATCACTAACCTATATTCCTTTGGCTATTCTAAATTCAGCAGCCAAGCTTCATGCCTAAAAAATACATGCAAGACTGAGAATGACAGGAATCCCTAAGGTTTAAGGTGCCTTGATCAGTCATTAAAAAAGGCATATAGGTACCACAATTAAAGACCACTGCTTTAGAACTTTGAGCGTCTTTTCGATATCCTTCTTGGTAGATGTAGAGGGCCTGGGCCCTCGAATTCCACTGTCCATAGGAAACAGGAGAGAGGTGTGGAGCTTAACGGTTGGCTGAAGTCCAAGCACCTGGGGGAGGATTTGGAAATCTTACCCATTCCCTGTCATCAGACTATTCTGACAGATTCATCACAGGGTTTCTTTAAATACTAAGGTCTGAAATAAGGACTTCATTTCTTTTTATTACTCACCAGCAGATACTAGAGTGCCTCCTGTGGGAGGCCCTGGAAATACAGCAGTGTACCATTTACTGCCAAGGTGTCCGCCTTCCAGGGCAGGAGTCAGGCTGCTAAAGCGCCAGTACTGTGACCACGGCCCAGGTGTTGTGTGGACGTTAGGCTCATGGTGCTGCAGGCACACACAGGGAGGGCATGTCAATTTAGGCTTTCAGGAAGTGGATCGCGAGGGTGAGGGGGGACTACACTGGGCAGAAGAGAATAGAGATGGATCACTAGTTGGGGTAAAAGCCCAGAGGCAGCATGGCCTAGAGTGGTGCAAACTGCAGATACAGTGAAATCTATTTTGTCCAAGAATCCAAAGTTGGAAGCATCCAAATAATGCAGTTCCAAACATTTTAAGTGATCAGCTATTTAAAAAGTCATGCCTTTCCGTTGAAGAACAGTTTGCCGTAGCGCATGAAGGTATGCTGTAGACACCATGAGTGACTGTTTGGTGGTGTCATCAAGGACCTTGTCAAAGGGTGGAGCCGATAGTTTTGGGATAACCGCGGACATACCAATTCTAGAAATTTATATGTTTTGATAAATAACTTTTATAGTTTGAATTGCAGTTATGCAAATACCCATTATCTAGCTCATTCCTTAATTTATATACTAGAAAGAAAAAACAAAGCAATGCATCATTTTGAACATACAACAAGAAGAAATATATTTTACCCTGTGGCCTAGTACTCACGTAACATACGTATATGTGCATAAATATATACATGTATATGTATAACTGAAACAAACTTCACAAAATAATAATGCTTATATAGCATTTACTATGTGTCATCCACTGTTCTTAGTGCTTTACAAATATTAACTTATTTAACCCACGTAATGACACTATACTTAACTGTGCAGTACTCTCTGGTATGTTCCATCCTATTTGAATGCAGATCTTCTAGCCCCAGCGCCTCTTGAGTAACATAAGTCTGCAGTGCAGCATGTGCCGGCACCTGGCAGGGCCTCTTTCTCCAGCTCCCCCCCCACACCGCCAGTGCTTTTCAGCATTGCCTCCCCTGGCACCCCGGCCCCTCTGGTACGTCATCTTTCCTCTACCCCAGCCGCACTCTCAGTGTCTCCGGAAGTTCCCTCACCTAAAACAGGTGCAAAGAAGACCTGGGAGGATGGGGGCGACCGCACCCACTGGTATTGGGCAGCGGGCTTACTCCTTGGGGACTGGCAGCTCAGGGTCACGTTGGTCCCCACGTGGGGCATGCCCCGGAGGCGGCAGGATGGAGGAGCTGGAGGAACTGGGGAAGGGGAGACAGGTTAAAAACTCACATCTGGGGGCCAGCAGCTCCCCTCCCCCGCTCCTACACACGGACCCCCGTCACTCTGTTTGCCCCTCCCCCAACCTTCACACTCAGTCGCTTGGGGGAGAGACCTGCCCGAACTCCCACGGGTGCCTCTCACTTACCCAGCACATTGAGTTCTAAAGTCTTGCTGCTGTGACCTCGAACAGTACCTTGACTGTCTTGCAAGTTCACAGAACAGAGGTAGGGTCCGGAGTCTTTCTCCTGGAGGCCCTGCAGCCGCAGTGACACATTCCGGGAGGGCATAGGGTAGACCAGGGATGCTCCAGGTTTGCTTGATGTGACCCCACTGATGTGCGCCAACACCTGGTGGGCGGGCGTCACACCCCCCATTATTACTTGTCTGCTCTGTGCCCAGGGCTCAGCTAGTGCCCCTCCCCCAAACTGGGGGTCTTCAAATGCCCCTCACCTGCACCACCCCCTCTAACCTCTACCAGCTCTCCATTCACCCCTGTCTCTCTAGCTACCGTCTCACCAACCCGGGTGCTCTGCACCAGAACAGGTCCTGTTCCCCTGGGCGCTGTCTCTTCATCTCCCACTTGGGGTGTTTAGAAAGGTGCCCACAACTCATTAAAATTGCCCAACGTACTGATGGGCCAGAACCTGCAGTTAGATAAGAGAGGAATGGAAGAGAATGAGGTGAGATCAAGTTGAGAGATCATTGTGCTACTGTAGACTTAAGGTATCAAAACTCCAGAAACATCATTAATTTGGAACAGGTCATGTCCCAGATATTCTGGTGAAATATTTTACACTGTGTAGTTCTAGACAGCTGGAGCCTAGGGTTTGAGGGAAAGGGTGAAAGGAGGTAGGAAGCAGTAAGAAATGAGACAAGAGACATAAACACGAGGTCAGATGATGGGCTAAGGAGTTTGGACTTTATCCTAAATTATCAAAGAATTTTCAGCTGGGGAGTGGCATGGTTCATCTTAGGTTCCAGAACTGGCTGTAAGGCGGAAAATGAATTGGAAAGGGTGAGACTGGAAGCACAGAGACCATTTAGAGGCTCCTTGCAGTGAGCTAGACAGGAGGTGAAATAAAGCAGTGGCAGTGAAAATGAAGAGAAGAGAACAGATTTCAGATATACCAAAACTAGTGGAGCTGTTTCGGAGAATCTGAAAATTCTAATTTATCGGATTTATTAGATCTTAACCTGGCATACAACTCACTATGTACTTCTCTACCAACTCACCCAGAGGATTCTTAGTTGTAGTCCTCAGAGATCATCACAGTACCTCATAGCCGAAGTTTTAAGAATTGGTTCTTTTTTTTTTAGCCTTGCCACATGGCACGTGGGATCTTAGTTCCCCGACCAGGGATCAAACCTGTGCCCCCTGCAGTGGAAGCGCAGAGTCCTAACCACTGGACCTCAAGGGAATTCCCTAGAGTTGGTTCTAGAACCCAATGAGATCCAACTAAAGCACTGTTTTAGGGCAGTCCTGTCTGTGTTACATCCAGGCTATATACAGACTCTCTTGATTCAGATCTAAAATTTCAAATGTTAATTGTCATGCAGGCACTCTGAAGTCTGCTCATATCACTAGGATGAGGTGGAATAGCAGTCCCCTGTCCCCTACCCTTTGGATGGTTGTATCTGTGTAATGTTTACAAAATGTTAAAAAAAAATGGGAGAAAAAACTTCTTGAGTTTCAAAAACAAAGACCAGTACCATAAAAAGCTCTAGATTTTAGACAGTTGTTAGGATTGCCCATTGATTATTAGGTAGTCTTTAATCTTATTTCTGTTGTGGGGATTATGCAATGTGTTCTTCTGCCTGCTGTTTACCATTGCAAAAACTCCCTTCAGTGTTCAAAATGAATGCTTAATGACTCTGTACCTCGTGTGCTGCATATGTTACAAATTATCTGGGGTTTGTAATCTAAGTGGCGTCTCCCCCCTATTGTTCTGAATAATTGAAAAATGTCTTCATATTGGAATAAGGCATGTATTTAAATCTGTATAATTCTTACCTATTCGTAGTTGAGAGAGTCCTTGAGAGCCAATGGAAATACTTTTTTTTCTTGGCACCAATCAAGTGAGTGTTACCTTGTCACTTAGTGGGTGGGATGTGGTGTTATTTCTTAGTAAAATACAGACCTGTGTTTATTCTCAGACATCTTAGGAATAACAGCCATCATCTTATTTTTATATATGTGTTCTTGGCTGTATTCATAAATTACATTTTTTGAGCTACCAAATAATACTTCATTCAGTATAAAGTGATACAGTAGAATGGAAGTTATTTACCTAGATATGTTTTCTAGTTGCATTTTCTCAGCCTGTGTAAGATGACTTTGTTGTAATAGCCTGAATTTTTGAAACTCACAATGTTGTTTCTCTACTATCTACCTTCAGATTACTTCATTTATCCAAAAAGTCAATTATGTTTGTACTTGATATTAATAAAACCAGAATAAAGTTCATACCTACCAAAACCTGCTTTTATCATTATTATTTAAAATTTACAAATACTTTTCTCTAAATGGATAGAGCTGGTTTATGATTTAGAAAGAAGAGTGTGATAGGTCAAAAAGTACCTTGACCTTATATTTGACCTCTCAACTGCCACATACAGTCTTGAGGAGTTTTCATTTATTCATTCATTTAGCGAAAATCTATTGAGCCACTTCTGGGTGCCAGGTACTGGGAATACTTCAATGAATAAAACTGAAAAAAAACCCCACCTGTCTTCAAAGAGCTTATATTCTGGTAGAAAACAGTATATTTTAAATATGCTAATTCAAAACAACACAATTAGAAAACCGCTCAAATATGATATTCCTTTATATCAGCCTCATTGACCTTAGAAAGTTTGAGCTCTCTACCTTTCATTATGCATAAGAAATAGAAATTCATTTGCCTTGGCTTTATTCAGAATGATTTACATGATTTCATATTACACCTTCTTATTGTGATACGTTCAGTTGTCACTTTTACCCCTCCAAGCAACAAAGTGCCATATTGTTGGTATTCATGCAGTCATTGGATAATAAGCACGTCTGTGCTGGTCCTGAAGGTGCAGTTTTCAGCAGAAATAGGTAACGTTCCTTCTCTTTTGTGCAAACTAGCAAACATGGTTAATAGTTGGACTTGAGAAATTAGAGTTGTGCCAATTTTAGAACAATATAAAATATTTTTAATATAAATTACGTAAACCACATTACAAAATTAAGAGAAAAAAGCAAGGGAAGAATTTTACCCTCTCCACTGTAGCATAACTACGTATCTGTGAAGTGTTATTTTTTAAGAAGCGGTGAATCTGATTTTAATTCCAGTAAAATTTCCATGCACCAAAAATGAGAGGTCTACATGCTTTTTGTTTTATTGAACTCCAAGAAAATGTAAAGGTCATTCATACTTCTTATTTGATTCATGCCTGCCACCTGCTTCTTGCAAACAGGTTGCCCAGTGAGTGAGACCAAATCCTCACTCTGGATGGGTAGTTAGGATTCCTTTTTTCTCCCTTGTTTATGTATCAGTGTGTTAGTCACCATATTCTTGCTAAGACTATAAACCTTTGAAAATGGTTAAATGATTGGCTTTTAACTATAAATGAATAAATATGAAGTTGAAGCTGTGATGACAAAGCCAGGTGTTTATGAAACTTGACTAATGTGTGGCAAAAACATGTTTGTATAACAATGTTACTTAACATGTAACAAACCTAAATCTAAACTTTTACTTATAGATTTCACATGTTATTAAACAAAACCAACTTTATACAATATTTTTTAAGTACTAATAAAACTAAAAAACAGAAAAATCAAGTGAGCATTCTTTTAATATTGGATGGTGTAGTTCAGCTGAAACTTACTTGCTTTTCCAAACAAGGTTCTGATACTGACTGCTACAGTAAGGTTCTTTTGAGTTTGTTATTCTTACCATGTGCTTAGTGATAAAACTTTGCTGCTACTTTTTCTCTACTTGAACTGACCTTTACATAAGGCACCTTGGTCTCCAAATGGTCGGACTGTCATTTTTGTAATAATAACAAATAGTTAACATTTACTGAGTACAGGCTATTAAGCAAACACTGTTTTAAATGCTCTGCTTGAATTTTTTCATTTAACACAACAAATCTATGATGGAGGTACTGTTTTTAGCTCCACTTTACAGATGGAGAAATTGAGGCAGAGAGAGATTAATTTGTCTCATGTCACAAAGATAGCAGGTGGTGAAGCCAGACTAAGGAGTGTGACTCCATGCTCTTAACCACTTGATTATACTGTCACCTTGTGAATTATCAGCCCACCTTTATTAAAATTTGACAGTTGAACTAATATTTTGGCAACAATGAAATCATAAAGTCATAAATGCCAAAAATACCAAAATCACATAGCAACACCCAGATGGACATCATTGTGCTCATACATGCTTCTTGTCATAGAAATGAAAACACAGATTTAAAAAATTCTTGCAGATAATTCATGGTGTCCTAAGTTTGTAAACACAGTGAGAAACATTGATTTGGAAGTCCCAAGGAAGAATTTAAAACAAATGTTGAAACATAAGACTTTTATTGTAGAAGGCTCATTCAGTCATGCATTCAAGCCTTTATGTACGTGATGGTATTTATTGGACTACCAACTGCTCTTAAAGGAAGGAAGTTTGACATTATAGAAGGAGAAACATTTACAAAGTAGAATTACTTTTTGACAGTAAAAGTGAGTAAGGATGTGGCTTACCAAAGGAGGCCACGGAGTGTCCATTATTTTATGCCTGCCATTGTTCACCTGATGTGTAAATGATTTGGATACTCTTCTTAGAGATGATGAGGATGAGACACTGTCTTGTATAATATAGATATACAAAGAAGGGAATATGCATATGAAGAAAGCTAAAAACAGAATCAGAAAATGAGAAATCAGAGTACAGGGAGTATAGCAGGTAAATATGGTTACTTCAGCTAAATAGTAAAACGAGCTATGAACTTCCCGGCAACCATGGCAAAAAGGTAAATACAGTGACTTTCTGTACTTTTCAATGTCTGCAGGAGAGAAGCATACCAGGTCCTAGTTTTGAAAGCTAAGATGAATTTGCATTAAGGACACTGTGATAGTGACCTTGGATAAGCTCTTACCTTTCTCTTAGTTCTCTTTTCTTTTACATAGCGATGCATCACATATCTTCTGTGATATGTAATATACTGCCCGGACCCCTCCTCCAGGAATGAGACACTGGTGCATCTCCACCAGCTGCCTGGAGCACTGATTGGTGATGGCTTCTGGTTGGATTTCTCCCAGGAATTTCCCGTTGCCCAAGGTTAGGCTCCCTCTCCAGTGGCATCCAGGACCCAGTGATTGGTCAGTGCTGAAATACAAAGGTACAGCCTCCTTGCCTCAATCCAGGGCAACTCTGAAGGGTCATCCAGGTTCCATACTTCACTTTAGGATTAACCGAGGCCTCTGCTGCAACCGTGAGTTACTTCAACTCGTCTCTCTACCCCATCCTGCTCCTCGTTTGCTCACAAGTGCTGTTCTGAAGAGCCCTCCGCTCTAAGCCTCCTGCACGGTCTCCTCAGTGTCTGTTTCCTGGGACCCTCTCTTTTAGCCTTATTGTAAAAATTAGAAATAATAAGTGTAAACTGCTTACCCCAAATCTCAGCACATGGTAGGCACTGAGAAAATGGTAGTTATGGTTTACTTTCATTGCATGGGACATTGAGCCACCTGTGGAAATGTTTTGATTTTTGTAGAAGGTACAGACATTTTTTCATATGGTGATTGCTTTTAGCAGTCCTCATAAAGGTAAGAGTAAAATATAAAAATGCTACCAAATGAGCTATAAAAAGTGTTATGATTACCTGAATTTCTTTCTGACAACTTCCTAAATAAGTTCAGGTTGCCCAAGGACAGGCACCTAAACTTAAAACAGGCTTATTTTCAGATTTTTCATAGAAAGTTTATATGTCAGGATGTGAAGATGTATTCTTTTCATGCATTTATGACCTATAGTTTATACCACGTAAATGAAAAAAAAATTTTTTTTAAACCCTTTTAAAGTAAGTTAATATTTACCAGGTTTTAACAGTCGACTGAATCTTGACTTAATGCTTGTACCCAGATATCTTGATGGAGGATTTCTAATAACCTTACTTTTTAGATGATTTTATCTTAGATGTCCAAATTAACTTTTTTTTACAACCAAATACATAAAACTTACTAATGGGAAAAATTCTGTATTGTAAGTTATCTTTGCATCATAGATGGTAGTTTTTAGTAACAAAATAATTACAAAACAGAGAATCACATGGTCACCATACGAAAGGAATCAAGTGACCTGTTTCAGGGGTGAGCCTGCTCTGCATAAACATTGGTCTTATGAGTATAAGAAAGTACCTTTGTGTTTGGGAAGCCATACAATATTGTAATGATAAAGGTCCGTGAGGATTTTTGGAATGTGTGTGTATGTGTGCACGTGTAATGCCTAACCTTTAGACACGGCTGATTACAGAACAGTCATTGCGTGATGCACGGCGTTTGTATGGCAGGACTTTAAAGATGAATGGCTGTCACTGCTATCCTAGATATATTTTAGGTAATTCTCTTGAGTGTGTTTTCTAGTTCTCACATACTAATAAAAGTTACCATTTTAATATCATCCAAATACTACTTCTAGGTGGTGCCGTGGGATGGGAAGTACTGAGAAAAGATTCAACAGAGATGCTAATGTAGCAACGTCAGAGGTAATATAGGAGGTCAGATGAAAATAACCTCTAATTCAAGTCAGTGCTTTACCAAACAACTGATTTCTTTTCCCTTTTAGGTGGGAAGTTCTAGATACATAGTGTTATCTGACTATGTTTGATGACTAACTACCTGCTGCTTTTGTCTGAAATAGTTAAGTAGTTCAGTAAACCGTAATATTTTTACCTGTCTTGTTCTAAATGGAGAAGCCCTTGAAGATGTCTAGAAGGGTTCTTGTATCCCAACGAAGCCCTTAAACATGACCATACATACTAGGTATAGATTATCTAGTATTGCTGCCAATATGAGATTTTGTATGAGTATCTGTATGATTTACATACAGAGTAGAGTTAAAAGCTCTATGGCCATATGAGTATAGTTCCTTGAGCAACGAAAGGTATTTGGTTCTGACAATTAGTATTGTCCTCCTTGAGGGCTTTTTTCTTCATAATCTGAATGGATTACGACCCTCAGCTCCTAGCATGGAGGAAGCTAGAAAGCTTAGGAGTTGATACTCAATGAGAACAAAACTTCCTGAATGATTTGTTCTATGCAAGTATTTCTTCCTCATGAAGACATACTGACCAGTTATAGACACAAAAGTGAGTCGTTGATAGGCGGATTCGGGATGAAACGCAACTGATAGAATTCAATCCTGGACAGTTCCCCACAAAGACTAAGGCTCCAGAGAGGCAGGAGCTCTTGGTTTCTGGTGGTCATTCTTCTGTTTGACCCTGTTAAAATCCAGGAAGCAATTGAATCCTTTTTCCTTTTCTGTCTTTGACAGAACTACTGTCAAAGAATATTATATTCTTGAATATTTTATTTAATTTGTAAGGCATAAGAAATAATAAAATTTGGACAGGGTTACAGAGCTCCATTTGGCAGGTAATCCCGCCCGCCCCCCCAAAGAAAGTGTAACATGGTAGATATTTAAAAATAGCCTTGCCCTCTGTTGTTAGTCCTCCTTTGTTACAAAGAAATTAATTTGCTTTGCTAATTATAACTGTAACTGTTTTATACCCTTTAGGGCTCCTACTTTTTTCAAAAGGTTTTAGGAGTCCTGCCTACCTTGGATTTATTGATTTTTATAAATATAATCCATCGTTGTGGTTAACCAATGAGTTTCCTGATTTTCTTTGCTAAGAAATGTTTGATCTTCTTGGTAGTGATTTACTACTTTAAAATTACCTCAATTCATTTAATAAATATATATTGAACAATCCTTATGTGATAGGCACTATTCTGGGCTCCGGGAAACAGCGAACTAGGTAGACATAACCGCTACCTCATGGAATTTACAATCTAGTGGAATAGCTTTCTTAGGATACAGTAACATTTTGTGAGTGGCATTTGGTAATTTTTCTATGCAAATCCCTTTTGAAGGAATACTCACTTGTCTTGGGGCCTCCACTCCGCATTTGTTAATTAGACCTAGATGATCTCTAAAGTTCTTTTCCATTCAAAACTTCTCTAATGTTTTGGAGGTTGGAACCTGGTTTGCTATCAGAGCGTTGGGCAGCTCCACCCGCTCTCTGTCAATCAGTGTATTACAGAAAGTTTTAGAAAAGAGGCACTTGGCAAGGATGGTGACACAGATAGGTAATTAATAGTATTAAGTGCTGCAGGAAAGTCAGATGAGTTAAGGACAAAGTTTGAGGACCGTTGTTCTTAGTAATTAAGAAGGCATTGCTGACCATGACAGTTTCAGTGGAATAATGGATCAGATTTTGATCCCATTGAGTTAAGGATTGAATTAGTGTAGACATTGCCTATTCCTTTGAGTCCCTTTAGTCTTCAGGCAGTGTTAAAATGGGGAAATGTTAAGGCTTAGCCATTATCCACTAAGGAAGGTAGTCAAGACTTACTTTCCTATACTTGTTTCTAGGTGTGTGCATTTCCCTAAGTTGTTACCTTAGGTAATTTATCTAGCATCTCTATTGATAAGTTAATCAGATAGTGAATGATCAAGTACTATGTGCTACAACTGGAACAGATGATCAACATGTTATGAATCATTTATTATTGTTTAATTGCCACTTCAGAAAAAACATTTCTTCCCCAGCAGGTAGAAAAAAAGCGCTATATTTTTGTGAAGAGTAAGTTGATATCCTTGTATGCTTTTACTGATAGAAATTGTTTCTTTCAAGAAATGGCAATTTTGCTAATTTACCTCTTAAAGGAAATATTAATGCTGCTTTATCTAAATGAGCAGGATACTGAGGAAACTGGAGAAGTTATTCTTGAACTGGCCCCAGTCTCCAGACTCTCTTGTAAAACCTATGACACACACTAAGTCTACCTCATTTTAGGGTTTCTGACTAATACCTATTATATTTTTTTACGGAAGAAACAACCACATGGCGTAGAGCTGAGTTTCTTAACCGAAGGTTCTTGTATGAGCTCTTCAGAGAGTCCATGTTCCCCATGACATTGTGTGGAACAGTTTTGTATGTGTGTTCTTCTGGGGAGGGAATCCAGGACTCAAAAAAGTTAAGAACCTCTGCTCTGGAGTGGAAAAGGAAAAGGAAATCTTAAGAATAAAAAGGTTTGTCACTTGCCAAAACTTCTGTAGCACTAAGAACCGGGGAGTGTGAAACAAGTGCTGTGTTTTTGGTTTTGGTTTTCCTCTTGGGGTTTTTGGTTGGTTGGTTTTAAAGGATTAGGTGATTGGCAAGTCAGTTTGCCAAATTTTAATGTACAGAAAACCTAGTAAAGCAGGTAGTAAAGCTGCTACTGGCCCCAGATGGATTTTACCTTAAGTGACTTCCTCATCATTAGTTACAGCTCTGTGTCAAAAATATATATAGCAATTTATACTATGTCCTTAATATCCCTCTTACTGTGCAGAAATGTTTTTACAGTTGTCTGCCATTTCAGGGTTTTTTTTCCCCCTGCATTTGTGCTCACAGAAAATAAAACTTAAGAAATCTTGAGTCTTTCTTAGAGATATTGAAATAAACTCAGTATTGTTCTGTTGCCTCAGTTAACTAAGAGCAACTAATTGCAACACAGTAAAGCAGTAGCTTTAGTTTAAAGGAAGAGGATAGATCTATTTCACAAAGGCTTCTTTTGCTTTGCAGTACACATCTGCTTAGGCTGAGGTACTGTTCTTAACACTTAGAAACAGTCACTGGAGATTTGCTCCCAGTGTAATTTCCCCTATCTCTTGTGGAATATAGTATGTGATTTTTAAGATTTTGTTTGCAAATAAGTATATTCTTTATTTAATCATGTGGGTTAAAGAATTTTAAATTTAATCATACTTAGTTGGCAGAGGGTTAAGATAAACTATAATATGTAAGTCATTTCTCGTATGGCCAGTTTGACAACTACATTTGAAAATCTGTTTCACTGCTTGTTTTTTCTTATAACACTGTTTCCTGCTGTTATAACTAAGCTGTCCTCCCTGCAGTATGACTGTTTTCATCTGACATCTTAGACTGATCATGCCGGTGTTTTCTAAACAACACGTTTATATGGCAGTTATGCCTTATTTCTGTTCCTCCCTGTTATATATCCTGTTCCATCCACAGACAGTTCTGTTAGAACAGTGGTTTTGTCATGGTGATGATTTTATGATTGTATGAAATGGGGCACATTTTGAGAAAATGATTGAGCCAGTAGCAGAATTGGTTGGCATGTGCTCATATGATTTATTTAGCTTGCTTCCTACTTTGCCATACCAGGGAGGAATTCTATTCTCCCCACTTCTTGAAAGTCAAAGGAGGGATTGGAGGACACTGAAACAAAAGAAACCTTATTTGTATCCCCAAAGTAGCTTATATAATATCAGGAAGGGCTTTGATGAAACCACTGGCCCTACTTAAAGATCTTATTTTCCAAGCCTTTCATTATTTTATTTGCCCTTTTCTGAACTCTACAATTTCCCTCTCTTGTAGCTGGTTCGATGCCCAGAACTGAATGCTGTGCTCCAGCTGTGGCCTCACCGGTGCTGAATAGAGAGGAAGAGCCACCTTCATAGCTTACATGTGATTCCTCTGCTTATACAACCCAATACTGGATTTACTTACTTTGGCAAGATAGTTGCATTGTGCACTGTATTTAATGTTACGTGTACTGTAACCCTGGGTCTTTCTCTGCATTGCTGCCGTTAAACCCCCAATCCTGCCAATCTAAAACTCCTGCCTTTGTTTCCCTGCCCCATCCCCTACCTCCAGACTCCCCTTACGTTCATCCACAATGAATGTCATCTTTATTCTCTCATTTTCTTTCACTGTAATCTTAAACTTTGGCAAAACTTTCCCTCTGTCTATAAATCGTCAGTTGTCAGCCATCTGATTTTTCTCCCTGCTTTGGTAATGGGACGTCCTTCACATCTTTCCTGTGGTACTTTTCCTTTCCTAGTCATTGAACACTTGGCACGGTGGATTTACCAAGCATTCACTTGGCATTTCTTCTACATCAAATACCTTTGGACTTCTCTGATCTGACCACGTGGTCAGGTTGTTTCCTATACTTTAGTTCTTCTGTTCAGATTTTTTTGACTTCTCCTGCCCTCTATCCTTATAACTTCACTCAGGATATAGTATTATCTCATAGCTCTTGTCCCAGGGAGGAGACAGTAACACTGATTTACCATGGACATTCCTAACAATAAGGAAAGTGTTCTTCTTCACTGTGACTAGAATAGTCTTTACTAATTTCAAGCAAATTCTTTCCCTTCTGAGATCTTAATTTTTAAAAAAATGCTAGAGCTAAGTGACTATAAATTTCTAAGATGAGTGAGGTAAAGGAAGAAGGAAGAGAAACAAGGTTTTTGTGTTGAACAGGAAATGGTTCTCCAAGGAAGCTGAATTGAGGTTCTTGTTGGGTTTGGTACAGCTGTCCAAAATGGGAGGCAAGACTCCGTTTTTCCTAGATTCCAGAGCATTATCTTAATCTAAGATTTACAGTAGGTGTTAAGTTGGTTTATTTAGGACTGTTGACAGAGACACACAATCACTTAGTTATATGCTTTGGTTAATCATGTAGAGTGTGGAAAGTGTAACCTTTTCTGATTTATTATGGATGATAAGGATTGGAAGGTCTCCATATGTCCTTTTTATCCATTTCCAAAGTCCCTCTCGTTTATCTAAATACCAGTGTTTCTTATAGTAGCAGTCAAGCTGATGTTTAAGTTCCTGCTTTTTTTTCTTAGTTGATATGTGCTATTTAAACAGCCTCTCCTTGGATCTGTGGTCTTTACTGAATCCAGAAGATACGTCTTTTGCATATTTACGTCTTGAGAGAGTTAAAGTCAATTTGGAAATCTTTCAACACATCAGATGCCTATCATATGGATTTAGGAGTTACCAAACATTTTGCATTCAGACCCCTAATAGATATTTTACATATCAGCATATTGCACTATTAAAGTGTATTTCAAAAGTACACTACAAAGTAAGAGGGGGCAAGATCTGTTAGGCTTTTTTGATGAAATATAAAATATATCATCTGACTATTCTTCCATATCTAGAATGCTTAGATATTTCTAGTTTCCTTATTCATAATTACACAAGCCAAGTGAAATTTTAAGCTCGATTCGGTGGTTTCAGAGAAAGTAAATCTTTTCTGTGGTTTCCCACCATATATAGTGTCAAAGATTGGTGGCTTTGCTTACGCCTAGGTCACGTCCTAAGTGTGGCCCCTTCCTTCAAAGGAATGTTAGTTTTATTCCCTGACTTCTGAAATAACCCTCCATGACAGATCCAGCTGGGCTCTTTTGTGTGCTGAATGCCTTTCTCTAGGCGGCCAGTAAGTAGTGAGCAGTGGCATGGTTTCCATCTCCATTTATGGCCTTGGAAGGGTGACAGGGACATGGCTGGGACTCTCCATTTACGGTCCTTGCAGGAGCTGAGAAGAGTGGCTGGGGTGTTCTTGGAGGGCAGAAAGTAGACATTGTGAGATAAAAATAAATAGGAGATGTTTGCAATTCAAATTCCAGTCCCTGGGGGGAGGGCAGAGGGCACCGGGAAGGGGAGTGTGTAGGAAGTCAGATGAGATCTGCTGCAGGCATTTGTCTCCTTCCATTGGAAGGGTTGCTCATCACACGTTTCCCAGGTTCATTTCTGATTTGTTCCAGAAAGTTGTGTGTTACGTACTTGTGACTCTCCTTTACAAAGAGAGAGGAGGAACACTAATTAAAGTGTGGCAGAAACCTAACTTCTTTAAGGCATCATTTGAGGCACCAGAAGAAATCTCCAGAAAGGGAGAATGAGGCAGGGGATAGGCTGGCTGGTTTTAGGACGGGGTGACTCTAGTCACTCCTCTGCTTTTGTCAGAGGGAGATCATCATCCGTGTCTTAGGTTTATTATTCCTTTTGCCCGTCTGGATTTCTGGCCTCGAGGGACAGATCTGCAAAGTATTTGACAGAGTGTCTTCCTGTAGCTTATCAACTGCGATTTAAAGGTACTGAACTTCCGAGGAGGCCCGATACAGATTATTCAGAGTTGTTTTTGTTTGGCGAGAATAGAGGACGTATTGGCTTATGGAGAGTCATCTCACATTCAGGAGAAGTTTATGGTCCGGCTCATGTGTGTAAAGTAAGCCTGAGGTGAACTTGTTTGTCACAGCTGAGTTAGAAAGTATTTGGAGCCACCAGAGAAAAAGGGTCTTGTCTGTCACAAAAATCCTCAGAGTAAAACCTAGTAGAGTGGAGAGGAGAGTAGAAGGAACAAAAGGAGACAGCGATGGGACAGAGGACGAATGTAACTAAACTAAATTTGGAACTAAGGCACAAGGACTGGGACTAAGTCCTTGATTTATCTTTTGAAATGTCGTGTAAGATAGCATAAGATGTACCATGAAACGAAGGAAATCCTCAGAAATATGCGTTAGAAGACCACGAAGCAAGTTGAAGCGTTGTGCAAGATAATAAAACTATCCAGGTTTCATCTGCGGATTTGCATAATGATATTTGCTGTGTGCCACAAAAAAGAAGTGAAATAACACCCTTCCACCTCACTTCCCCCGCAAAAGGAAATCATGGGCTTCGTTTGTTGGTGTGTTTGGCTGGCGGTTTGAGTTGGTAGAATAGACTAGTGTTATCACTGGCTAATTTTTAGATGTAGGTATCAGTGTATTTCTTGATGATTGATGTCTGAGACTGGGAATCTGTAGCATTATTGATTTGATCTCTTTTAAATTTTAGCAACTTCCCCAAAGACAGAGTGAGTTAGTAAAGATTATGGACTATGTAAGTAACAAGTTTTACCAGCTGATTTGTTTAGGCAATTGTTTTTACCCTGTGTTCCTTCTTATCAAGGGTAAGGAAGGTTATATTCTTTGCTTTGGGAAATTCTTCTTTCTGTCCTCCCTCCCCTCACTTTTTCCAAATTCTGGGCACAAATAGCAGCTCTTTCTTTTCTGTGGCAGGTGTGCATCCTATTGGCTGGCTGGTATTTCTTGTTTTCCTTTTTTTTTTTTCTTACTCTTTTAAAATGGGGGTGGGGGTGTACAAATACGTGTATGGGACACATGCAATAATGTTGTAATGTTTCTTGTTGTTTAATGGATAATTAATTGCAAAGTAATTGTTTGAATTATAACATGTTTGAGTAAATGCTAAATTAGTATTTTTTTCTAATATAATCATGAATTTAAAATCTAGCATTCCTGTAACAATGTGTCTGTGTTTGTCTGTCTGTGTCTGTCTAATAGTAATTAATATCTGTGGTCCGTACCTGGAAGAGGAAGTACAGCTTTAAAGGAATAACAAAAGACTTTGTGTCTTAGACCCTTCGCAGGTGTTACAGTCGGGTGAAAGAACATGGTGTTGGGAAAAGAAAGAGCAGTTACACATTTGAACAGTTGGAACAGGTGTTTGGTCAGGGAGGATGGGATGCTCAGCCCTGCCAGCCTGTACTTATTAACAGTAGTGGCTTGTACCAGGAGCTGGAGTCAGATGGCAGCACTATGGAGGAGTATTCACAGGAGGACTGGGGAAACCACAGTCAGGATCTCCACGGCTATCCAACAGATCAGGAATTGGGTAAGAGAGCCAGTATCTATGTTACTTCTGTGTGTGTGCACGCGCATGCGCGTGCACGTGCATATGCATATCTTTATATGTGCACAGGTACTTCATATCTGTAATATCTTCTTATACCATTCCCACTGACAGCACAACGCATATAGCCAGTCTATTTGGGGCAATTTGGGCATCCTTAAACTACCAGCCTAGAGTTTAGTGACTTGGGTTCCACAAAATTCCTAAAGACAGAAGAATTCCTAATTCTGAGCTGCACAAGGAAGCTCAGTGACAGGCTACGCAATTAAAAATATCCTGCACCTCTTAGTTCTAAGATGACTGCTAAGAGTGTTGACTCTTGGCTCGACTGGTATAGATATAACTGTCTTTTCCTTCCTTTATCCCCAATACTTTTATTTTTCCTGACTGTGATTTGCAAAAGGTCCCTTTCCAGGCTTCAGTCTGAACAATCAATGAAGGGAAGCCTTGGTTTGAAAGGAGCTGATATTTGAACATTATCAGGGATCATACTCCTTCAAACTCTGTAAAGGATCCCATCCCAACAGTAGCTGGAATGATTTATTCCCAGTCTTCCCATTAAAAATGGAAAACAAAACTCCTGGCCATCAAATCTAAACTTGTGTGGACTAATTAAGAGGGTGTATGTAGTTGTTTTTCTTTTTTCTTTTCCGTAAATGCTCCAATTTTAGTTTTCATAATTTGCAATTACTAATCAAGTTTCTGCTGCAACCTTTGTACATTCCTAGCAAGTTGTGTAATGAGTGCTTACTTGTAAGTAAATGTTCTCGCTCTCCAGTGAAACTCAGGTAGCCCCCAAGGAAGGATAAGTAGCGTTGGTACTGTAAATGTGCCTCCCTAGCTTAAGACAAAAGCCAATGGGCACTATGTTACAGAACTCCTGATGACAGAGAAATGCCTAATTCGAAAGAAAAAGGATTAAATGTTAATATTTCTTGTGAATGCTGTATCTAAAGGAATCTCTCAAATATCAGAAGAGAGAGGGAGCGAAGAGGTTATAAAACTGTAAGACTAACACAATGTAAGAGAGAGAATTGATGACTAGAAGAATAAGAAGGGCAGATGCTAAGTGATCACTACCTCTTAATTTCAAAACGGTACTAAGATCTAAATTACTTTGGCATCCTCTAACTCTGGTTTTGCTGGAGAGAGTTAAGTCACCTAAACCTTTGGGGAAAAAAATGACATGCATAGTATATATTGATCCTGATATTAGGGGAATAATTGCTCTCTAAAACCTACATAGAAAGTCTAAATAGAACAGAATTATTTTCATTCTCGTTCCTTTAAAAATCATGTTTGCCATGAAATTAAGCTTTAAGCTCCTAGCTAGAAATCCACGGGTGACCTTGAAGAATTTTATACTTGTAGAGCTGGTTTCTGATCTTGCATATAAATGTATGCATCTCATTATGTAAGAGTTATATTTATAAATCTGGCATTGGACAGTGTTTGACACTAGAATTAAGTTCTCGCATTGGAAAGCATGGAACAAACAGTAGACATATAGCTGCTCAGCTACATAAATGTATGCCACCACTTAGGAAAATATAACTTTTTTCAAAACCTCTGTTTTTCAGATGAAATACCTGTCACAAAGAGAACATTAAAAATAAAACAAGAGTCTTCTGAAGAAGCACAGTAAGTAGATGTTCCACCTTTCTACAAAGTGTATTTACCTAAGTTTAATGACAAAAGTCTTGCTGTAATGAAGCATGCTGTGAGAGTTACAGCCATGCCACTGAGAGAGCATGTCTAGTTGTTCTTCCTCATCTTTTTAGCCTAAGTTTTCCAGTGGTTAATCCAAAATGTTGAGAATGTTGTATACAACAAGAAGAAATAAATATATGAAAATAAGCGTGTTTATGGTATTTTCCTGTGTGTGCATGTGGTATTTGGATGTTTAAATATGATACAGAGATAAGTCACAGGGCCCAGAGTTTGTCTGGGGTTAAGTGAAGTGATAGGAGGGCCAGAGGGACACTTAAACTCCTTATAATATTCCATTTTGGGACTCAAAAAGCAAGTGCTTAGGAACTACAGGGGAGGCCCAATTGACGTAACTAGGGATGAACTCAAGCTTCACAGAATTGGTGTCACCAGTCTCAGACCTCCTGAACTTTTCCCACGGTTGGAACTTCAGAAATACAACAGACAGTTCTCAGGAACTGTTTCAATAACTGGATGTAGTTCTCATTGTGCTCCATAGCTGTGAATAGCTCATCTGAGGCTTGAGCCCAGGGAGCTTCAGGCCGAGATCAGATCAGTGGGGCAGGAAACTGACAGGCTCTGCAGAAATGTCCTGTGTGGCTGCCTCTACTCCAGGTTTCAGCTCACAGGGTGAGAGGGTTCTAAGACGCAATTCATTTCCCAATGCAACAGTTTCCTCAGAACTGTTCCTTATTGATGATTTAGGGCTATGACAGTGCTGAATAAAATAACTTCATTTGGGCACGGGATCTTTTCACTCTGGGTTTAGGTGGGATTAGCCTGAACTAGCTGATATAGCCTGTAGTCAGATACACCATCCTTCACCCACGAAGAAGAGTCACCACTTACTTATCAAACACCTACTGTATGTCAGGCATAGGAGTACAGCAGTGAGCAAAACAGACAAAAAGCTCTGCTCTCCATCCCACCTCCTTAGCCGAGTCCTCCTTGAGATCAGTGAAATATTTTAAAAGAGGACAGGAAGAATGGTAGCTATGAAAGATAATTTTTCTTTAAAGCATTGACCCATGCAGAAACATGGTCCTATGTCTTAGCCTCACAAGCACCACAATCTAAATATTAGAAAAGTGATCGAGTGCCTTTGTGTACTCTGAGAAGAGAAGCAATCTCCAGAAATGCAGTGATTTCATCCTGATGGCCACTTAGATACCTGAGTAGCTTTCAAGACAAACTAAAGTGTGGAGGATAAGTCCAGGGCAGTCTTTGGTTCAAGAAGCAACTGATAACAAAACATTAGCTCTTTGCCATCTTGAAAAGAAAATCAAGGAAAGTAAGAGAGAATGACTATGTGGAAGGTTCCCCAGTTTGTTCCAAAAGCTCTTCCAGAAGGTATGAGCATTTAAGAATAAAGTTTCCAGGATCTGTCGCCTTCCAAGAAGCTGTTAGCAAACCACCATTACACCCTCTTTTCTTGCCTGTGTTTGATTGTATGTGAGTGTGGTAGTTGAGTATTTTTGTAGCTTAAACCTGTGATTGATGTCGAGTGTAATTGTTTGTTGCTAAGTTGATACTTAACAAACCTCAGTCTTCCAACATCAAAGATGTACCCTACCTGAGAAATATCCTCATATAAATGTACAAATCATCATGAAGTATCCGTTGGAATTACATGAATTAAGCAGCACGTGAAACAAGAATTTCCCTGTACTTTGTCTTCTTCTGTTAACTGTCCAAATCAAAATTGAAATAATTTCTATACTTTTGCTTCCCTTTATAAAATATATTTTAGAAAAATCTCAATTCATTATCTGGAATTTTTTTTCTCTTAAAACTGAAGCTTACTAATGGAACTTTTTCATCTGAATTCTCAGATCTTAATTCTGTGCTAAACTGACAGTTCTTTTAAATTTGAGAATAGTAATGTATTTCAGACAAATAGAAGAAAATGTCCTTTTTTCATGTTTTTGTATCAGATCAATAGTCATAATCAGTTGTATATTTTCCTATGGCCAGCATGTATGGGCCAAACTTATTGAACTTTCAGAATTTCCAAGTTAGAAATTAATGTGTTCATTCTTTTAAGTGATACCTACTGGTTACTTTTCTGAATACAGCATCCTTCACCTGCTTTTGGTAGTTAGGTCTGAAGGTCATCATATGCACTATACTAGCCACTTTAAAAAGTACATGATCCTTGGTTTCTGAAATCCTAGGGTCTTATGTATCAATAGTTACTAAGTGGAATACAGCCAGACTTCAGAAGTAATGGAAAGCAGTTTTTCACTAGTTCCTAGGAACTTCCTAAGGGTGAGCATGTCTCAGATTTTAATACTATGATTATCTAGACTTGCGCAGTCCAATATGGTAGCCACTAGTCACCTATGGCTATTTAAATGTAATTTAAAATTAATTAAAAACTTAATACCTCACTCACACTAGCCACATCTTAAGTGCAATGGCTAACATATTGGACAGCACAGACACAGGACATTTCCACCATTGCAGAAACTTCTACTGGACAGTGCTCATCTAGACACCTGAAGAATCTGACTTTCATTTCTCTTTCCAGGAAAAGAGACATCATGCAGAATATCATACAGATTTTGGAATCAGTACAGTTGAAATGGGAACTGTTTCAGAGCTGGACAGACTTTTCAAGGCTTCATCTCTCTAATAAACTGGCCATTTTTGGAATTGGTTATAACACCCGTTGGAAAGAGGATATCCGTTACCATTATGCTGAGATCAGCTCCCAGGTGCCCCTTGGCAAGCGACTCCGGGAGTACTTCAATTCTGAGAAGCCTGAGGGACGGATCATCATGACCCGAGTGCAGAAAATGAACTGGAAAAACGTTTACTACAAGTTTTTGGAGATCACTATTAGTGAAGCGCGGTGCCTGGAGCTGCACATGGAAGTTGACTGGATACCCATTGCCCACTCCAAACCAACCGGTGGGAACGTTGTTCAGTATTTATTGCCGGGAGGCATTCCCAAAAGCCCAGGCCTTTATGCCATTGGCTACGAAGAGTGTATTGAGAGGCCCCCCTCGCCCCATGTGGAGCGACATTCCGTGGACCCAGGAAAGGAGGGCCGGGTTGACTTGGAAACCCTTTCAGCACAAGCCTCACTACAGGTGGAAATAGAACCTACCCGAATTATCTATTGCTACCTCGGGATCGCTGAGGTCAGGACTCTGCAGCAATGCTTATTTTTACATTTCCAAGCAAATACCAAAACCTTCAGCAAAGATTGGGTCGGTATTAATGGGTTCTTGTCTCAGAACTGTATTGTGGATCCTGGAGTTTCCCCCAAATCCATCTATATCAAATTTGTAGAAGTAGAGAGGGATTTTCTTTCCGCTGGCTCTTTAGTTGAGTGCCTGGAAAAAGCCATTGGCTACCCCTTAAAATTTAACAACTGAATGTCATCCTTCATAAGGATTTGGGCTCTTACCTCTCTCTTCTCTACTCACATCCTGTTACCCAGACTGTCCCTCATCCGGATGCTGCCATCAGACTTCATGGAAACTCTTTCCACGATCGGGCCAGTACAACTAAGAAATCATAGTAGACTTTGGGCAGAAAAAACAGACCTCACCTGAAAATGCTCATTTTGAGCCAGCAAGCTATACAGCGGACTTGCATGGTGGGTCAGTTGTTTCTTTTTTAAAAACAAAAATCAATTTTTAAATGGATTTTAGAGCCCTGATGTAAACAAGTGTAGGTACATTCCATATTGGACAAAACTTATACTTTGAGTTTCATATGAAATTGAAAAATTGTATTTTTTTCACGATGTTTCATTTTTACACATCTCTATGTCTCTATATAAGTATTATTTACAACCTTGAATAAATAAGCAATAGATAATGGCAAGTTAAATCTTGAGTCACAGTAAATAAGACTGTTTTTCAATATTACCCTTAGCTACTATTGTATATAATTTAGAGTTTCATTTTTTTCACCAATCAAGTGTTTTGCTATTCCCAATCAGTGTTGCCTGCAAAGACCTTTGTTTCTGTGATGTACCAACTTTATGGTTGTGCTGCCATTTAAACTTTTTTTTAAAAAATCATTAAAGTAATTCCTGGCCTCTTGGCGTACTAGTGGAGCTTTTTGTAGCAGAGTGTGGTCGCACTGGCAGTGGGACTGTGCTCTGACTTTACTGCTAGGGATGAACACAACAGAGTAGGGCAGCTTCACTTCCTTTCACTCTCTGTACCCCACTGACCAATGTCATTATCTCTTGTCAGAGTAACAAAGGTCATTGGACATTTCATTTTGTGCTACTTTTTAAAAAGCTACAAAAGGATATTCCTTTCGGCCCTACGTACATGAATTTGTAAGAGACTCTCATTCCTCATCTTTACACTCAGTAATCAGGGGCAGCTCTCTCAGGAGCACAGGTGGAGAATTGATGTCATCATACTTCCTGTAAAAAAGGAGGGAAGATCTAATAGAAACATCCAAACAAAAATTTTAAGTGATCCCTATAGGATAGGAAACTGTAAGGTATCAGTCCATTAGGAGGGTAACTATCACATTTAGATCTTTCAGTGATTTCTGTGGGTCAACTAGCACTCCAGTTGGAGGTTAGTACTCTTGGCTAAGAACTACCTTACTAGTGGAGTAGTCAAGGGTCACTTTGGTCTCATGACAGGGACTTGTTAGATTGGTTATTTATCTTTAATGATTCCCCCAGCATCTCTCAGGTACTCTACTTTAAATGGACTGCAAATCCAGGTAAGAGCTATAATTCTCCCCGTTTTTCTGTACTATTGAAGATAAAATTGCATATTGATTTAAAAAATGTTCTTTCCTGCAACCTGAGTTGTCTTAAATCAGTGGTTTTTCTCATTCTGACACCTCTTGGTTGGTTGATGCTTATTTATTTTTCTAGTGACTAGAGAGCTTATAACCAATGGGATGACTTTTATTAATGTCATTTGAGTCTAGGTTTATGGAGTTGGCTGTTTCCTGATGTGAGCTGCTAAAAGTGGGTGCTAGTTCATGGAGAGTATAAATAAATATCCTGGAATATTTGAGTGCAGCACCTCTTCTCCCTGGGCACAGGCTCTAGGTATGGGCTTTAGGAAATTCTCATGAGTTTGCTCTTCTTTGGAACTTGGAATTATAGTCCTAAAGACCGAGGCTTCATTGACCATTTTGTAGCAATAATCTCATAATATTAGTGCCAAGTGCTGCAGGAAAAAGCATTATCACCAGGAGTAGTACATGGCATCCCCCAAACTTTGCCACTGATCAGCCCTAAAACTAACATTATGCTTCATTCATTTCTTCCCCCATCCCGCTTTTCACTGCTGTTAGTTACTTAGCAGGGGCAGAACATTGGGAACATTTAGTGAGGATGTCTGAGATCTACCTAACGTTACTGAGAATAGGGCATTGCTGGACCACTGTGAGCAGCACAGAGTGTATGGCAAAGCCTGATCCAATATGTGTTTTCACCATGTGGCTTGGGATGGGTGGGAGGTAGGGGCAAGAGGACAAAGCTGGGCACTGGAAAATGGTGACTTGGAAAGAAAGTACCTTCCTGATACTGAATATCCATTCTCTTTGGCCAGGACAATCTAGAAAAGAGGACAGCAGGGTGTCAGATAACTATATGAGCATTTCTAAAAACAAAAAGACTATTTAGACCTTAATGAAGCCTTATAACTGATTCCAGGAGGATGGAGACACTACATTCAAATGTAAGAATCAGCATTAAAAAATACTGTAGAGATAAAAGATGAGGTATGACTGGGAGAAACACTAGTGAGCTGCAAGTCTCTTAACATATGAAACTATGAACTTAGCTCTTGCACACAACCTGTTTATTCAGGTCACTCACAGATCATCCGCACTAACCTTCCCATTTTACACAAGGGTAGAGAGCAATGTTCACCCTAAACTGCATCTCAGCAAAAACTTCCAGAAAGTAATAGAACTGCTCTGCTAACTTCTACCACTTGACTGCCTCAGGGTCAGCAGAAAAGAAGTGGCTGGAGTAGGAGATAGTATAGAAAATTCTTTGATTGGGTGAGAGCAGTGGAAGAGTCCTGAAGGGACTGGCACTGCCTACAAATCTTTATTTGTATCTTTACTTCTGATGTTGTAAATTATCTGGGGTGCAAATTCTGGAACGTTAGCTACTGAGAGTGAATGTTGAGGCCCTCCCTGCCTTACGTAGCACTTGATAGGGATGAGCACAGCCTCTGTAATCAGATGCTTTGGTGCTCCTGGGATACAACCAAGAGCACTGTACTGCTGTTTTTGGAAGGAATTACTTATTTGGGGTAACCTAGGCCTGACCTGGAAATAAAGGAGGGATGTTTACAAGAGGTGCTTTGCAGTGAAGACCAAAGTAAAAAAAAAAAGAAAAAAGTGTGTGATAGACTAGACAAACCAAACCAACAGCACCCTCCCCCCCATATATATACACACACACACACACACACACACACACAATCTACTTGACAATTCCAAGTTTGTAGGTCCCTGCGTAAGGATATGAGACTAGCAGTTACCTATTCCTGTTGCCTTTGCTGTCACTGAGCCGCCAAATACTAGATTCCAGGGGTTGCATGAGCAGTCTAGTGTTTGCATAGCCATTTCTCAAAGCCACTGCATGGCAGGTATTTAAAGAGCAGCCAGGCAGGTCACACTAGGAAGAAGCAGCTGAGAGGGTCTACGGGGCGCTGTGTAGAAAAAGACCTTGGGCAGCGCAGGCTCAAAGACCACATTCAGTGTTAAAACAGAGCAGGGCCGTGTGGAGTAAATGGAATCCAGGAGGCCTGGCTGCTTTTCTACCCAGTCAACTGTCACCTAGAGCAGGCAGCGCCAGGGATTCGTTGTTATGCTTTCTGTCCTTGGTGACCTTTGCTCTGTGGTTGAGCCGTGCCGGGATGTTTGAAGCATCTTTATTTTGGCTGTCCGACCGAGAAGCCAGAACGGGTGCGTGCCCTTCTGTAAGAGAGCTGCGGCCGCCAGAGGGCGCAGAGGTGCCTGTGACCGGCTGGCGCGGGGAGGGACGGTTAAATTAAATTTCACCCCGAACATGATCTAGTCCCGGGAATTAAAGGATCAGAGCGGGCCTGAGGAGGGATGGGAGGCAGCGAAGACATGGGGATAAATAAATGGAGGGACTTGGTCCAGTCTACCTTCCCGCAGCTGCCCCCTCCTCCCCAGTTTGCATAAGGCAAAAGCCTTTATGAGTTAAGCGGGGAACCGGGATCTTGTTTCCTCAGTTTCCTGCTCAGCTCCTGGGGTTTCCTTGCGCCAGTCACTTCCCTGCTCGGGTTTGCGGCGCAAGCTCCGGGTGACCCTCGGGTCTTGGTTTTAGGGAGTCTCCGAGAACTTGCTGAGAGGCCCCGTCTTCTCCGGTCACAGGTGAACACGGTCCTCGGGTCCACCGCCGGCGCATCCTCCACCGCAGCCTCGGGGCCACGCGGCACGTGCAGGGGTGGGCGTGGCCGCCTCCCTTCCTGACCCTCTCTCCCTGCCCGCTCCCGCGGCCCAACCCGCACCTGGCCCTGGGAAATTGGTAGTTTCGGGCAGCAGAACCGGGCCCGCGCGGCCGGCACTCTGGACCTTTCCTGCCGCCTCAAGCCCCACACTGCGGAGCCCCAGTGGCCCCGGAAAAACGCGGCTCCCCTCCTCCCCGCTTAGGCTGAGAACGCGTTACCCCCAAGCTCGGAGCCGGTTGGTCGGGCGGGAGCCCCGGCCGCTTAGGGTGTCGGGTACGGGTGGCCCCTGGACGTCGGATAATCCCCAAACCTCCCTTCCTTCCTGGCCCTCCTTCCTACCCCACTTAGCGGAGGGGGAAGGCTATGGCGTAGTCTGAGAGTTAGCGCTCTTCTCTTCTGCCCTTGCCCCCGGCCGGCTGTGAGGGCGCCACGACTCACCCGACCCCACCCTGCGTCCTGACTCGGTGGAGGCCGCGGGAGCCGGCCGTCGGAGCCGGCCGTCGGAGCGCGAGGAGCGTCCCCCTGCGGCGGGTCACCCTCGAGCCCCGCCCGCGAGGACGGCGACCTCTCCGCCCCCTCGAATGCCCCGCCCCCAGTCCCCATCGGTCCCCACCCCACCACCGGCACACGAACGCAGACTCTGGCCAGAGCCGCCCTTGGTGTCAGTGGCCCGGCTCCCGCCTCTGCTCCGGCTGTCGTGCGGCCCCAGCACCTGTCGCTTGGTGTGTCCCGGAGCCGGTGACCCTGACTCCGTCGGGGCCAGGGAAGGCCATGGTTTCCCTGCCCGGGTCCCCTGCGACCAGCTTGCTGCGGGTTTTGTTCCTGGGGCTGACTGCTCTCGGTGAGTGAAACCCTGGACCTGGAGGGGATATGAGATGGGAGAGATGGGGTGAGTCCGACCCTGAGGGAGGTGGTTTTGGGCACTGATGAGGAACTGGGTGGGACAGGACTCCCGTCTCTGACTCTTTCCCTCCCCGCCCTTATACTTCCCCCCACTTGTGTCCCTGCTGCGTTGGGGAACAGCTCCCACTTCGGGTGCGGTGTGTTTGTGGTCGGCGAGAGGGTTAGGGCACTGCCTGGGGTGAGTTGTTGGAACCATTCCTCACCCCCACTCCCCACCTCCACCCAGCAGAGCCGGATGAGCTGAGCTGCTGGATGAGACACTGGCTAAAGAGCTTAAGGACTTAACTCCAGCCCCCCTCCTGACCCCCACCCTACCACAAACTGATGTGCAAGAGCCCCTGGGGAATTCCCTGGTTCCCGGGCTTGACACACGCACTTCACCTCAATTCCCCAGCCCAGATCCTCCCACTTGCCCCCTCCTCCTGCTTCCTGGCCTGGGAATCAAGGGAGGTGCCCCCAAAGCACGACCGTGAGGTCATTTGGGACACAGGAAATGGAGGAGGGCTTTGAATGCCTAGAGGAGCAGAATTGTGACCCCCCCCCCAAGAGGTCCACCACCCCCATTGGCTCCCAGAGCCAAAAGGACAAAGGAAATAGAGAAGAGGGCCTTTGAGTCAGAGAGGAAGGGCCCCTCCTTGGAGCAAGTGCTTGAGGAGTGTTTGAAGGGCTCCAGGAGCGCCCAGGAGCTGGGGTGGCCCAGTGCAATATCTGGGAGCAAAGGACCACAGGAACTAAGCTCATTATAAGCTGTTTCACATGCTGCCTCCCAGGCTTTCTTGCCATCTTTCTTCAAGGATCCGGAATGAGGGTGAAGGGTGGGTTTGTCCAGGTCAGCTTTAACTCCTCATTTCTCTCAGGTTGGAAGTCGCCAGGGCAAGTAAGACTTGGAAAAATGTAGAGTGAAATTCAACCACACTGATGGGTCCCACCTAACTTTTACCCGTGTCTCCTTTAGCCCAGTCTGTGCTGCAAGGGTGTTGGGGCATGAAGTATTAGGGTCCCCAGAAAAAGTGGGGCTCAAGACCAGACCACCAGCCCCTTGGTGGGGCTGCTCCAGGATCCCTTAACTTCTCAGGCCCTCTGTCCCAGCTTCAACATCAACACCTCTTTCCCTTCTGCATTCTACCCTCAACTTCCCCATCCCCCTTCCTGCTGGGGATCTCTGAAGAAAGGGAGAAGAATTCAAGTTAGCAGCTAGGGTGTCTCAGGCAGCTCTCCGGCAACCCGTCCTCTTTCTATCCTAACTCTGAGCCCCAGATTTCATACTGAAGACCCAGGCTTCAGCATCCCTACCTGGCCGCCCCCGGGGGGCCACTGAGGGTTAAATGGCCCTCGGGATGGTCAGCACTTTGGGTGGCACAGGCTCTATCGGGCTCTGCCCGACAGGGTTCTCCGCCGAGGCCCTTCTGCTCCCTTGCTCCTCGGTGGCTCAGCGATGCTGCCCCTGGGGCGTGAGAAGCCCGCGGGGGGAGTTTCTCAGAGAAAAAGGGAGACTAAAAATAGTAGCCCTGGGGAGCAGGCCCATTTTCCTTCTCCTGCGCTCTAGCCTGCCCCACGCTCTGGTCTGGCGTGGGCCAGAAGGGTCCCTTTCCTGGGCGGCTCCCGTCTCCTTCACTCAGACCCAACCACCCCCTTTGCCTCTCCCTGTGGCTCCTGGGAGCAGAAAGGGCCGAAGAGTTGAGGGGCTTCTGCTCCAGCGGACGCCCCGGACCAGGGCAGCGAAGCCTGGGGCCCTCTCCAGCTCCTAGCTGGCCTTTGCCCAGACCCCAATGTGTCCGCATTACTATTGATTTACCACCCCTCTACCTTTGGCAAAGTGACCTCGTAAATGCAGGACCTGAGGGAGGTCGCGGGGGGCCCAGGGAGGAGGCGGCTCATCCCTCTCCCGGGACCGCGGCCGCTTTCTGGCGGGAACTGTGTCTGGCCGCTGGGGGTGAGCGGCAGAAAGGCTGGGCCAGAGCCTGCACCACCCGTAGGCCTCTCCGCGTCCCAGCCGGCGGGCTGGTCCTGAGCGGGTGTCAGGCTCCTTGAGGCAGAGGTTGTTTTTGCCTGCAGAGCCTCCGGTCCAGCGGCGCCCTCCTCATTGTCTTCTGGCTTATCACCGGGCACAAGTTTCCTGCTTGGCCCACAGGGACCTGCCAGGAAATGGGGAGGGGGGGGGGCTAAGAAGGCCAAGGAATCGGACTGGGGGTTCTGTAAAGACACGCAGCCAGGAAGCCATGGGGGCGGTGTGCATCCTGGCCGGATCCACTCCTGGGCCCTTAGAGGCCTTCAGCCGGCCTCTAGCAGGGTGGAGAGCCGGACCCGGGTGCGGCCGCTGTCCGAGCGGTGGCCCCCTGATCACCACGTGGAGGTGGCATCTCAGACTCCAGGGCAGAGTGTTGAGGCCGAGGACTCAGGGCCTCAGTGAGAGCAGGGCTTAGGAACTAGGGCGGCCAACATCCTCAGGCCTGGCCACGGACAAGCCCAAGCTTATTCCCCCAAAGGGCTTTTGACTGGCTGCTCCGTTGCCTCTCCAGAGGGCAATAAGTGAGTGTTCCTGGGTGCCATGATGCAAGCTTTGATTCGACAGCCCCCTCCTTGAAACCAACACCCCAGGCCACCTCCTGAAGGTCAGTCACAGGCAGAAGCAAGCTCTGTACTTGATTGCTTTGTACTTGATTGTCAGGGGACCTTCATTCTCCTCTAGCTCTGCCAGGATTCCCTGCGACCCGCCCAGATCCCCTGGGCCCCAAAAGGGCCCTTGGGAACTTTCCTGGGGAAGCCCACGTGTGGGAACCTAGCGGGAGGCCGGGGAGCACGGGCAGTCACTGGGCCGGGTTAGGCGCTGGGCCACTCCAGATTCCCTGGCTCGGAGTAGTTCAGAAGGAGCCGCGGAGTTAATCGGTAACCGATTAACCGTCCCACCCCCCCCCCTCCGCACATCTGTTTGAGAACGCAGGAGATGGGAACGCTCTTGATCCCGACCGGCGCCTTTCCGCCCAGGAAAATTGGGGGAGCAAGTGGCCTACGTAGAGGGTAGATAAAAAGTATTAACTCTTCCCTTCCTCTTGGATGTCTTTCCCTTCTCGCTGGAAATCTCCCCTCCTCCTCTTGGTGCGCGGAAATCTGCGCCTCTGGGTACAAATAAATGCGTAGACACAGGTCCCTATCCCTGCTGCAAGCCAGCGGGCTGAGGCTGGGGAGAAGAAGCGCTGATGAAATTGACAATGGGATCCCAGGCCAGCGGGCCCTGGGCAGTCTTCGAGGCCTACGGTGGCGGGACCCCGCGAGGTTCGTCCTCTCCTGCCGCCGCGCTGAGCTGGGTCCTTGGGCTCCGCGCTCACCCTCCTCGCTCTCATCCCCAGCGCCCCCCTCGCGGGCCCAAGTGGAGCTGCACGTGCCCGCTGGCCTCACCAAGTTGCGGGCGGTAGAGGGAGAGGAAGTGGTGCTCCCGGCGTGGTACACCCTGCAAGGGGACCAAGCTTCGACCAAGCCCAAGCCTTGGGAGGTGCCCACCGTGATATGGTTCTTACTGGAAGGGAAGAATATGAATATGAGCCAGGTGAGGGAAATCGTCTCGGCCGGAGGCTCGCTACGCCGGAGGTGGGGCGGGGCCGGGGGCGGGGTGGGGAGCAGGGAAGAGCGGGCAACGGTGGGAGGGGTGGCCAGGGGATGGCTGACTCGAAGGAGTGTCAGGGAAAAGCAAGGTCCACCTCACCGGTTCAATTTTTGTTTTGATATTGGAGGCTTCCCCAAAGAATTCTCCTTTTCCCAGGTTTCCCTAGAACTCGAGCACACCAAACACTGACAAGTGGAGAAGCATTTTACTTTGCCGGGCAAGGGGGAAAGTGAGGATTGAGGGTATAGGAAACAGGAAGGGTTAGAGCATGTATCACACAACTTTTAAAAGTTGAGCATCTTCCTGCTTTCACATTATCTGTGCTTTGGACATTGTCACAGGCCGCTTCTCTTTCCAAATGATTATCTGTCCCGCGGCTCCCATATAACCTCCTTGAGAGGCAAGGGTACATGTCCTCCTACAATCTCTCACCTATCTTCCTTCCTGACATCAGACGAAGACTCAGAGGCAAATTTACCCAGAAGCCAAGGAAACGTCATTTTCAGAGCTGCTTATTTGCCAGACTCCTTGCAAGGTCCTAGAAAGTGTGTTCAGGAGGTCATTTGATAAGTAGGGGGTATGTATGAAAGAAACTTAGATTGCAGGGGTAGGGCATGGGCTTATACACTGGGGGGGGGATCTTCAAGAAAAATTAAAAGGATATTTTTTCTCTTGGCTCTACCCCTGCAGTCTAAGTTTCTTTCATACATTACCCCCTATTTACATTATCCCTCAACCATTTTACCACTTTCTAAACACCCCAAGTGGGAGATGAAGAGACAGCGCCCAGGGGAACAGGACCTGTTCTGGTGCAGAGCACCCGGGTTGGTGAGACGGTAGCTAGAGAGACAGGGGTGAATGGAGAACTGGTAGAGGTTAGAGGGGGTGGTGCAGGTGAGGGGCATTTGAAGACCCCCAGTTTGGGGGAGGGGCACTAGCTGAGCCCTGGGCACAGAGCAGACAAGTAATAATGGGGAGGTGTGACGCCCGCCCACCAGGTGTTGGCGCACATCAGTGGGGTCACATCAAGCAAACCTGGAGCATCCCTGGTCTACCCCATGCCCTCCCGGAATGTGTCACTGCGGCTGCAGGACCTCCAGGAGAAAGACTCCGGACCCTACCTCTGTTCCGTGAACTTGCAAGATAGTCAAGGCACTGTTCGAGGTCACAGCAGCAAGACTTTAGAACTCAATGTGCTGGGTAAGTGAGAGGCACCCGTGGGAGGTCGGGCAGGTCTCTCCCCCAAGCGACTGTGAAGGTTGGGGGAGGGGCAAACAGAGTGACGGGGGTCCGTGTGTGGGACAGGGGTCCGTGTGACGGGGGAGGGGAGCCGCTGGCCCCCGGATGTGAGTTTTTAACCTGTCTCTCCTCCCCCAGTTCCTCCAGCTCCTCCATCCTGCCGCCTCCGGGGCGTGCCCCACGTGGGGACCAACGTGACCTTGAGCTGCCAGTCCCCAAGGAGTAAGCCCGCTGCCCAATACCAGTGGGTGCGGTCGCCCCCATCCTCCCAGGTCTTCTTTGCACCTGTTTTAGGTGAGGGAACTTCCGGAGACACTGAGAGTGCGGCTGGGGTAGAGGAAAGATGACGTGCCAGAGGGGCCGGGGTGCCAGGGGAGGCAATGCTGAAAAGCACTGGCGGGGGTGGGGGGGGGCGGGGGAGGGGCTGGAGAAAGAGGCCCTGCCAGGTGTGGCACGTGCTGCAGACAGGTTACTCAAGAGGCGCTGGGGCTAGAAGATCTGCATTCACCAGGTGTGTGACTTTGTGACTCTGTTTCCTCATCTGTAAAATGGGGATATCAATAGCCCTGATTTGAACACACCAGCTATAAAAAACATTTGGGGGCAATTGGAACTTTTTTTTTCAATTTGACTGAGATAATCGATGGAACAATTTTAAAATGGAGTACTAGATGCTCTTGGAGAATTAGTCTTTTTTTTTTTTTTTTTGGAGAATTAGTCTTAATTTATCAGGTGTGGTAATGGTCTTGTGGCTATGTAGGATACTGTCCTTCCTTATTTTTGGAGTTTCATGCTGAAGTATTTACTTTAAAATGTCTCAGAAGAAAGAGAAATGAAAGAAGTATAGCAAAATGTTAGCAACTGTTGAATCTAGGTTGTGGGTATATGGATTTTTATTTCATCCCTCTTTCTACTTTTCATTTGACCATTTTTATAATAAAAGTTTTAAAATTATTTTTACATAGAGCTTATCTCATAGGTTTGTTGTGAAACTTTTCTAAGTTAGTACATGTAAAGAACTTAAGTCTCTGGGGCAGAGTAAGCAGCCAATAAACTTTAACTGTTAAAATCATTAGATTACTTCATATATTCCTTTCAACACAATCAAGTAGGTCGTATTACCCCCATTTTACAGATGAAGAAATTGGGACCCAGAGATAGCAGGTCACTTTCTTAAAGTCAATTGACCAGTCTTCCCAAGGAGAAGACTGGTCAATTCTGGATCCTAGGTTTTCTAATTCCTCACTCAATGTCCTTTCTCTCTCACTCTCCGCCATTCAGAAATAAAAGTAAAAATTGGATTTTGGTTTTTCTGGGCATCACTTCCTCTTTAGCCTCCTTTCAGATATCACTTGGGGACACTGAGTGGTGGAAATGGAGAGGGGTATTGAGCCAGCAGTTAGGCAACTGGGAGCAGAACCCAGCACACTGGCTGTCACACCTCTCCCTTCCCTCAGGGAACGGATAGCCAGGGAGTCTGTCCCAGGGAGTCAAAGAGGACATTCCAGAGGAGGCGCAGGATGTTTTTTATGGGAAAGAGGATCCCTGGACTGACGGCTAAATTGTGTCCACAGATGCCATCCATGGGTCTTTAAACCTCAAAAACCTTTCTACTTCCATGTCTGGAGTGTATATCTGCAAGGCCCACAACGAGGTGGGCAGTGCCCAGTGCAATGTGACCCTGAAAGTGAGCACAGGTCAGTGAGGGGTAAGTGTGGTTAAGGAGAAGATTGGTCAATGGGGGGGTGGGGTGGGTTTGCAAGAGAGGGGAGGAGGCCTTTCATTATAACAGGACAAGGAGCTTGTCTTGGTCAAATGTTCATGCAGGTACTTGGTCAGTGACCACTTTCTTCTTGACAGTCACCTTCTTCTTAACAAAGAGAGAAAATGTGTATGGTGGTGGTAGGGCAGTGGGGCGGTGGGGTTGGAAAGGGCCAGGGAATAAGCTGAGAGTCCCCCTCTGACGGCAAGGTTTTTCCAGGGCCTGAGGCTACGGTGGTTGCTGGAGCTGTCGTGGGCACCGTGGTTGGATTGGGGCTCCTGGTTGGGCTGGTCTTGTTGTACCAACGCCGGGGCAAGGCCCTAGAGGAGCCGGCCAACGATATCAAGTAAGTGTCCCCGGTCTGTGCCAAGATGAGGGCTCTCCTTGGGAATTCAGGCAGCTCTCATCTAACGGATGAGGTTGGGCGGTGGCTGAACCATCCTTCCTGTGGGCAGATTTTAAGGAGAGTTGAAGAAGAGGGGAGGCGAGAGTAAGACAAAGCACGTGGGAACTCTCCCCTTTCCCCCTTCCGGCGTCTGACCTCTTATCCTTCTTTGATGACTAGGGAGGACGCCATCGCTCCCAGGACCCTGCCCTGGCCCAAGGGCTCAGACACAATCTCCAAGAATGGGACCCTCTCCTCTGTTACCTCGGCACGAGCCCTTCGGCCACCCCAAGGCCCTCCCAGGCCTGGCGCATTGAGCCCCACACCCAGCCTCTCCAGTCAGGTCCTGCCCTCACCAAGGCTTCCCAGAACAGATGGGGCCCGCCCTCAGCCAATATCCCCCAGCGCTGGGGGGGTCTCTTCCTCTGCTCTGAGCCGCATGGGTGCTGTCCCTGTGATGGTTCCCGCCCGGAGTCAGGCTGGGTCTCTGGTGTGATGGCCCAGCCACTCGCTGGCTGGGCGTCCGGCTTCTCCTTCCTACAGGGGTCACCCCTAGCACAGAGGCCTGAGCCTTGGGAGGGTGGCCGCCTTCCAGACCTCTGGTCCTCTGCCCCCACCTTTCTTTACTATGGGCAAACTGAGTCTCAGTTAAGACCCAAACTTCGAGGAGGTAGAAGAAGAGGACGTGGACCTAGGATTAGGAAGGCCTCCGCCCTGGGCTCTCTGTAAGACTGCAGTGGGATGCTGCTGAGATTGCTACCTCTGCCTCTCACCCTCATCCCCCAGGGCCTGGTAGGGGCTGCCAGTCAACCAGTCCTCCAGGCCCCCTTGGTCTGTACCCCGTCCCACCTAACCTCATCCTTCACTCCCCCTCCAGCTCCCAGCGTTAATATAACCTGTCCTGCTGGTTTGGTTGGGTTTTGTTGGGGCAGGGGATAAGGAAGATATTTTTTATACTAACTTGAAATGCATGGTTCTGTTTGGATTTTGCAAACTTCAATAAAGATACATTGTGTTTGCGTGGAAAGTGAGAGTCAAATCACCTTTTCAAGCTTGGAATTCCCAGGAGAAGCTGAGTCTCAGGATGATGCAAAAATGACCCTGCCCAGGCGGTGGACCCAGAAGGGCTTCTCCGCACAGCCTCCAGCTTGGCTTGCTGGCTCGGGATAGCTCTTCTAGAGTCTTTAAAAGGGTCGTTTGCTGTCAGGCAGTGGTGGAGAGGCACAAAGAGCTTGGGGCTGGGAGACCCTCACTCACTCTGAGCAGCAAGGGGATAAAATTGGTGACTCTCTGCGGGCGCTTCAGCGCTCACAGCTCAGGTGTGTGTGCGCTTATCTCCTGTTTCCTCCTCAAGAGCAGAGGAGAAGAACCTGGCTTCTGCTCCTCTCCCAGACCACTGAATCCTTACCTGTCTTTTTGCCCGTCCAGCAGTGACCCCCCTCATACTGGGGGGGAGCCAGGCACAGGATGTGGTAGCGGTGTGTCCACCCCAGTCCTGCCACACCTTTTCCTACCAAGGGTAGGGGCTCCTCCAGACCTCAGTTTCTCTGCCCGTGAAATGGGGTGGCTCTGGGAGGGGGGAGGGCTTGTAGTTTCCACGGAGACTCCTGCCTCAGCAAGTGGTGATAAAGGTGCCAAAGAAGGGATCTCAGAGGAGTAACTGGAAGAGGGGCTGAGGGGCTCAGAAGGAGCAAGACTCTGAAGAGGGTGGTAGGGCCCTGGCCTGGGGCTCGAGCTCACAGTGTGAGACCCCAAAGTGGTGACGTCATTTGCCAGCTCCCAGGTTATCAGAATGCCTCCCTCTTCCTCCTGCGTCACTCTTTCCCTACAGAGCACCAGTTCTGATCTCTCTCCTGTCCTGAAGTACCCACCCCAGGCCCAGCCCTTTCCCCAGAGCCTGACTGCTTCAGAAATTGGGGGGAGGGGGACAAAAGAAGGAAGTAGGGCTAGAATGATTCCTGTACTGAGGCCTGGAGGAGGGAGGAGCACTTCCTTACCTGAGGGCCAGGCCTCTCCCCTTGTTTGCTCTGAGATAGCCAGTCTCGCTGGGGCCCGGCACCAGGAGGCTGCCGTGTGGGCACTCGCTACCTTCTCCCAGAGCCAGACGCCCAGACGGACCAAGAGCCGGCAGGACGCGGCCATGGCCTGGCTCCAGGGGCCCTTCCTCTGCGGAGCCCTGCTGGGCTGGGTCTGCTTGAGTGGTAAGGAGGGGGCCAGCGAACGGCGGTGGGAGGGGGCGGGGCCAGAGCCCGGGAGAAGACGTCGAAGGCCGCTGGGAGGGTGGAGGACAGAGGAGGCCGCTGGGCCAGCAGACAAGTTGGGCCTCTCGAGAGGGTGTAACCACCACCCGACTTTTGTTTTCCTTTCCCCGACAAGCACACCCTCAGACCGGGCCCAGTCTTGGCCCTTTCAGGTCCTTCCACCCGAAGAGCCGGTGGTGTGTGGGCTCCTCCCTCCTGGAAACCTCAGGCTTCAAGAAGGGAGGGATGGAGCGGAGGGAGTTGAGCCCCAGGGGAAGAAGGGCACCCCGGCCGCGTCACCTGAGCGCTTCTCCCGCCGGCCTTTCGGCCACTGCAGCCCCCGGGCTGGCCGTGGAGGTGAAGGTGCCCATCGAGCCCCTGAGCGCGCCGGTGGGCAAGACCGCCGAGCTGACGTGCAGCTACAGCACGTCGGTGGGAGACAACTTCGCCCTGGAGTGGAGCTTCGTGCAGCCTGGGAGGCCCGTCTCCTCGTCCCAACCCGTGAGCTGAGGGCACCCGCGCGGAATGGGGGGGCCCTCCTGCCTTTGGCGGGCTTGGCCAAGAGAGGCAGGAACAGGGGACCCACCCAGCGATGAGGGCGAGGGGGTCGGAGAGGGCGCATTTGTGGATCAGTATGCTTGGATGAAAAAGATCTTTCTAGATCTTCTTAGGAACGCAGTCTCCGTGAGGCTATATCACACATACAGCCCTGTGTATCCAGCCGCCTCCCCGAGTTCCTCCATGCAACCCCTGTACGTTAGTGCCGCTCCAGTGTCAGTTCATAAACCCACCAAGGCTAAGCGGTTGTGATTAAAAGCAGGATAAAAATGCTGCCCCCTCCGGGAATATTTGCTTCCCCTCCCCCCAGATTGAGAGCATGCTTAGCGGAAAGCAATGACTCTAGTTCATTCAGCACCTGGGAAGGGATGGTATTTGGCGACAGATAGACCTCCCTGGTTCTGGCTGCAGAGTATCAGCTTCCCTGGCGGCCATAGGGAGGGGCTTCTAATACCCCCATTGAAGAAAGACTATAGAGTTGACGCCAGGTGGCAAAAAGCACATATGTGTCTTCTGCTTCTCCCCAGATCCTGTACTTCACCAACGGCCAGCTGTATCCAACTGGTTCTAAGGCAGAGAGGGCCAGCCTGCTTCAGAACCCCCCCACAGGAGGAGTGGCCACCCTGAAACTGACTGATGTCCACCCCTCGGACACTGGAACCTACCTCTGTCACGTTAACAACCCGCCCGATTTCTACAGCAATGGGTTGGGGTTAATCAACCTCACTGTGCTGGGTGAGGCAGGCTGGGGACCCACCAGCCACCCACATAACCCGAAAGATTGCACTGGCCCTGCTCAATCCTCCCCTATCCTGATTTCCAGCCCAAGGGCACAACTGCACTGGGGACCCCGAAGGAAAATGCCTCCTTCCCAAAGTCCTCCAATCCTACCCCTGCTCCACCCTCCACAAAGAACGCCTCCTCCCTCAGTGGCTCCCACAGATAGGGATCTGAGTCATGCCCCCAACAGCTCCATCTTTGGGGGAACCTCCCATTTGTAGCTAGGTTTCTGTCCCTCTCTAGGTCAGTAGCAGAGAGGGGGAGTGCCCATCAAAGGAAAAAGGGCCCCTGTCACTAAGCACTAACTTTGTGTTCAGATCACCCATCTCACCCCAAACTAGAGCCTGCTTGGAGATGAGCAAACAGAAGAAACTATTAAAGGGGCTGGAGATGTTTAGATGGAAGAGAGAAGACTTAGGAGGTGGTGTATGACAGCAGCATTCAAATATCTGAAGGGCTGTCCTGGGGAGGAGAGTTTTTTTCATTTCTCTTTGTGGGCCCAGAGGGCAGGTATTGAGACCAACTGGGATATTACTAACACAGATTTTGGTTCAACATGAAGAAGAATTTTCTTAACAATCAGAATTTCCAATAGTGGAAATCATTTCCCTGGGATGCAGTGGTACGTGAATAGAGGTGGACCGCTACGTGGTAGGAAGTATTGAAGCAGGAAACCTAGCACTTCATGGGGGTGGGCTTAGAAGATGGCTAAGGTACTTCCTGTGATTTTTGCAGTGCCTCCCAATAGCCCCTCGTGCAGTCAGAGTGGTCAAACCTCCGTGGGGGGCTCTACTGCATTGAGATGCAGCTCTTCCGAGGGAGCCCCCAGGCCAGTGTACAACTGGATCCGCCTTGGATCTTCTCCTACACCACCTCCCGGCAGCATGGTACAAGGTAAGGGCCCACACCACCTTCTTCAAGGAAGAAGGGACTCAGAACCTGGGCAAATCTGACCTCTAAACTCCACACGCCCACAGTACGAGTTCCAAGCTTGCAGGTATGAGACACACTGCTATACCTTTCCCCTGCTTCTTCCCTGGCTTCTGTTATTGTTCCCTCCTGTCTTCCTGTACAGTCTGTGGCTGCGTGGTCCCCGGAGCATTACTCAAGCTAAATGTACTTCTGATATCCTGGAAGAGAGTGGAAGGCAGGGGCATTCTATGATTCCCACTTGCCTATTTTGGGGGTCGGGATTCCTTTTAGATTTCTTGAGGGTCATGAATCATTTCCAAACTTCCTAGAGAGGATGCCGAGGAAGAGTAGCATGGACTGGCTTGAATCATTTAGCCAGTTTCTTCAAGGAACCATGTGACTGTCTAAGAGCCTTGGCTTCCCAGCCTCCTCATGCTGGCTCCAGTGCCCTGGTTCTCCTCCCAGCCCCAGCAAGTCCCTTTATCAATCCAGAGAGCCCCCCAGATCACCTCCCAATGTGTGCTCTTCCTTCTAAAGGGAAGGTAAGAAGCAGCTTAGAAGAGCATTTGGGTCAGCTGAGAGCCACCCAGAGGGCACAGTTTCCAGCAATCAAGCCCTTTTCCCCCAACCAAGAACCTGACATCAGCCAGTAGACACCCCACCCCAATTCCACTGTGGTTTCTGAACCCTTCATGTGTGTGCTGTCTCCCCCTTCCCTGAAAAGGCAGCTGTGTAGTGTGGGAAGAGCACAGAAGTTGCAGTGGTTTTGACACTTCCTCTCTGGGTCGCCTTGGACAATTACTTTCCTTCTCTGAGCCAGTTTCCCCACTAATAGAATGAGGTTAGTCCCTTCCTGACAGGATTATTGTAAGATGAAATGAAATATGCTTTTGTCATAGTATAGCTCACTGTGAGTTGAATGAATGATGGAACACTTCCTCTTTACCCTCTAGATGAGGTGTCCGGCCGGCTCATTCTCACCAATCTCTCCCTGGCTTCCTCGGGCACCTACCGCTGTGTGGCCACCAACCAGATGGGCAGCGCATCCTGTGAGCTGACCCTCTCTGTGACTGGTAGGGGATGCTGGGCAAAGGCTGGGCTGGCAGGCCTGGGTTGGGGGTCTGCATGAAGCTATCTGAGGCACCAAGGAAGGTCTGCAGCTCTGAGGATCCTGTGTCTCCTAGAGCCTTCCAAAGGCCGAGTGGCCGGGGCTGTGATCGGGGTGCTGCTGGGCATGCTCTTCCTGTCAGTTGCTGTGTTCTGCCTGATACGGTTCCAGAAAGACAGGAGGAAGAAGCCCAAGGAGACATACGGGGGTAGTGACCTACGGTGAGCAGGAGGGCTGAGGGCCGGTGCCGAGTGGGAAGAAAGGGCTTGGGTTAAGAGTTGGTGACTTCAGGGCTTCCCTGGTGGCGCAGTGGTTGAGAGTCCACCCGCCGATGCAGGGGACGCGGGTTCGTGCCCCAGTCCGGGAAGATCCCACATGTCGCTGAGCGGCTGGGCCCGTGAGCCATGGCCGCTGAGCCTGCGTGTCCGGAGCCTGTGCTCCGCAACGGGAGAGGCCACAGCAGTGAGAGGCCCGCGTATCGCAAAAAACAAAACAAAACAAAAAAGAGTTGGTGATTTCAGCCCTCAAACTCTGACACCTTTGTGGGGGGGCGGTCAGGGCACGGGGTGCTGCTCAGCCCTGGGCTTCTGTGGTAGGAGTGGCAGTACAGCCCGTGTAGTTGAGCGTGTGAGCGAAGTGTGCGGGGTGGAGGGCTTGGTTCATGAGCTGCCCTCACCTCCTCACACTTAGAAGAATTTTTACTTTTCACTATTTAAGGCCTTTTATACACATCGACAGGATGTGGAGGCCAGTTGTCTGTCCTGAGCACTCAGCTGAGTTTAGTCCTTGTGTGGGGGTTAGTAAGGAAAGGAGGGGCAAAAGCCGCCTGTCATCAACTTCAGCTGTCAGTCATGGGGTCCAGAATAGGGATCAGAGCAATATTTCTCCAAGTGTGGTCCTCAGATTACTCGAACAGAAGTCACCGGGAGCTTGTTAAACATGCAGATTCAAGCCACTTCCTATTCCTCCTGAAGCAGAATCTGTGTGTGTGTGTGTGTGTGTGTGTGTGTGTGTGTGTTGGGGTGATGGGGCCTGAAATCTTCATTTCACCAAAGTTCCACCATGATTCCTATGCAGAGTGAAAATTAGAAGTCCCTGGGTTAGAGGATGATGGTGCTCTGAGGGAGGCTTCCAGCCTTCACTAAGAATTGCCTATGTTTATCAGGGAGGATGCCACCGCACCTGGGATTTCTGAGCAAACTTCTGTGAGGGCCGATTCTAACAGTGGGCTCCTGGAGAGGCCCTCGTCTGCCAGCACTGTGACGACCACCAAGTCTAAGCTCCCTATGCTTGTCTGATTTCTCTCCCGATCCCTGAGGGGGGAATATCAAGAAGTAAAGCCTTTGGGTACCATATTGTCTCCTTCTTTCTGCCGGTATAGCAAATTCCTCTAGGCGGCCCAGAGGGTGTTACCGGTAAGGGAAGGAGCGGGCTTGAAGTCCCAGAAGGGATGCTGTAGGCGGGAAGTCTGGTTGGTTCCGAAGGTACGTTCTAACCTAGGTTCCTCTCCTCCCTTCCCCCTCTCCACCTCCACTTTTTGGTTCGGTCAAAGGAGATTGTTCAAAATTTCGAACGGTGGTCTTGTGCACCCAAACTCCCTCCCCCCCGGCACCCTCTGAACACTTGGACATTCCTCTTTATTGTTCACATTCCAACCCAGCACGGTCACATGCACACACGGAGATAAAAACCCTCCCGGCCACAGCCCCAGGAGCCCGTGGGGGCGGGGCCAGCAGGAGCAGGGGCGGGGCCGCGGAAGACTCCTCCTACCGAGCCTCCCCCACACTCGGCCTTTGCAGAAACAAGCAGAGAGCTGGAGAGGCGGCTCTCGGGGTGCGCTGGGGAGAGGGGAGGGCAGATTACAGGCAGGTGTGGGGTTGGGGTGTGAAATGGGGACTTCCGATCACAGCAAGGGGTATCCGACACCATAAAAACCCTCCTCCCCTATCCAAAGTTCTGGGACTAAGCTGGGACGTGAACAGCGCAGAGAGGCACGGCGCCCCCTTTAGCTGCGCAGAGATCGAAAGGACTTTTTTTTGGAGTGTTTTTGGGCAACGGTTAGGGCGCCCTCCGCAGAGCGCGAAGGGAAGCGCACCGAGGCTGCGGAGGCAGAGCAGCATGCTGGGTGCGGGGAGAGGTGGGCGAGAAGCTAAAGAAGGAAGATTTGGGAGCGCGGAGATTGGGGTTAGGGTCGAAGGGAGGGCAAATGGGGACCATACTAGACTGGAGAACTAACTAAAAGGGCACGGCCTTGGTGAGTCCTCGACGGAGTCTGCCTCGGTGAGGGAGTCTCTGAGGACGCAGAGAGGGCTCCTGAAGCTGGCAGGTTGGTGGGAAGGAGAGGATCACAAACACGGCAGGGAAGTCTCGTCACTGCGAAGGGGACGTGGCATCCATCTCTCTTCGGAACTGAGGAGAGAGAAGGTCTGAGCACCTGCCCTCTCCCAGTACTTCCTCTCCCCTCTCCTTCCTGAACCAGGAACCAGGGCGGGGAGCACCAGGGTGCCCCGGTCACCCGGAACTGCCCAGCCGGAGTCACTGAGCTGAAATGAGCCCGCGGCCGGTACGTGTGAGACGCTGGGTGTTTATGGCCCCCGGCCGGGCTGGTCAAACGCGGGTGACTGGGTATCTGTGTCGGTCCAGGTGCGTCCCCGTCGCAGTCTCAGGCGTCTCCAAGTGTCAGAAAGCCTGCAGGCGCAGGTGCATTTTCCCTGGCTGGGAGGAGGTGAGGGCGGGCGGAGGGAAGGGCTGGGGATTTGGTCCTTTCCTCCCACTCAGGGGTCCCACCCCGCTGCTTCGGAGTCGTATTCATTACCTTCGAAAATGCTCAGTTCTTTGGTCCGGGGCGGGGCAGCAGGCCGTGTGGAGAGAGAGAAACAGGTGAGCGCTCCAACCCGCGGCGTCCTCAGCCTCCTCCCACCCCCCGCACGTCTCAGATTTCTAGGTCCCCATCCTTCCACACCCCTCTCCACCCCCCAGCCGCCCTTAGTCTTCCTTGCTCCTTCGGAGGAGGGGGTCCGGGGTCGGGAAGGAGAGCCTGTGGCCCGCCTCACCTGGCCTAGTCTCCGCTGGGGCCGCCGCCCGCGCCTCCCCGGGCGCCCCCAGCTCCGCCAGGACCCCCGGGGCCCGGGCCCTTCCGGCCGCGCTCTCCGCTCTTTATCTTCTTCCGCGCCATGTGGCCCCGGAAACTCGCCTGGATTTTGGCAGCGGCCGCGTTGGCACCCGGATCGTCCAGCGGGATGTCTAGAATGTCGTCGTCCGGCTTGGAGCAGGCGCTCTCCTGGGGGGTGGGGGGGTGCGTCCTTGTGGGGTGACCGGGCCGAGGCCCCCCGAGGGTGGGGTAGGAGAAGAGTGTTGGGGGATTGAGACGAGGGCGACGCGGGAGTGGAAAGTGCAGAGAAGGGCTAAGGCAGGGCGTGTGTGTGTGTGTGTGTGTGTGTGTGTGTGTCTGTGTGTGTGTGTGTGTGTGTGTGTCTGTGTGTGTGTGTGTGTGTGTGTGTCTTCTGGGCAGCGGCAGGCAAAAAGGAAGGTTCAGGGTCAGGTGGACACAGTTGTGTTCCCAACTCAGGAAAGAGAAGTGCACGGTAGATGGGATACAAGACAGCCGGGTAGCCCTGAGTGAGCGAAGGCCCCTTGCCAGCAGCCGAGTTAGGGGAGCTGCCCAGCTGACCGGAGGGTGGGTTTGGAGGAGCACAGTAAACCACAGCAGGGACTCCTGGATGTGGCTGCCTTTCCCCCGTCCTCACAGGGTGCCTCCAGCTCAGAAGGGTCCCTTCTGAGTCCAGGATTCCCTGGGAGAGGGTTCAGAAGAATCAGCAGGCCAGTCCCTTCCCTAAGTAGAATCACACCAGAGCTCAAAGCTGGAGTTAGGGTGAGGATGGGGCTTACCCCTCAGCGACGCAGCCTCCCTCCACCCAGGGCTAGAGGCCAGAGACTGTTTTCCCATTGCCTCTCCATTTTGCACTGCTCCTCAGGATGTACTCAAACAGAAGAGAGGAGATGGTCTGGAAGAAGCTACAGAGAAAAGGCTTCACTCCAAAAAAGGACAAAAGGAAAAGAGCAGGAGCAAGAAGCCCTTTCCATGATGTGCTCAAGAGAAAGAAAAGAATTATGACAATAGCTACCATTTAAGCCCTGCCCTGGTTCCCGGCACAGCATCACGGAGTTTTACAGATGTTATTTTATTTAGTCTTGGCAACAACTCTATGACGTACCTTTTATTGTTATCCCAGTTTACCCCTGATAAAACTGATTAGAGTGTGGAAACCATACCTGAGGTCATACAGGTATTTATCAGTGGACCAAAGAGTCAATCCTTTGTATGTCAGAGTCCAGAGTATATTTTTAACCCCTACGCTGCAGGTAAGCAAAGGCATTCAAGAAAAGGAACCAAGCTCCACCACTTGCTAACTGAGTGGTCTTGGGCAATTTTTCTAAGCTTTTCCTAACTCATTTCCTTCATCTGCAATCAGATAATAATATCTACCTCTGGGCTGTGGGGAAGAATAAACAATGTGATATGCAGAAAGCTTCTGGCATGATCTAGTTGGTCGATTAATGGTAGCTATTATGATTCCTTTAAATGATAGTGAGTTGATGTGAAAGAGCTGTTTTTGTAGGCTAAAGTGGTCATATAAAAACAATTTCATAGGGATCAACCTAAAAATAATGAGACCCACCCACAGGCTCCAGGTTTCTGTTTCCCCAGCAGCCTGCCCTAGCTGAGAATAGAAAGGGTTAGGGAATTGATGGGACTGATTTCAGAGTCGAGGCTCTGGAACGGAGAGGGCCTCAGCGCCCCCGCCCCCAGCCTGCCTCTCTCGCTTAGCGTTACTCACAGTGATGACGTGGGGTAGGAAGCAGAAGGGTACTGTGGAGTTAGAAGGGCATTTCTTCTTTGAACTGACCCTCTGGCTTCTAGGAATTTGCTTTTTTTTTTTCGCCTGGGGACTTCCACTGCTTTCCCTGTACTTTGCTTCTCCGCAGAGGTCTCACGCAGTAGTAGTAATTCAGTTCTATTCCTTTCCCCTCGCTCTATCGCCCATCCGGTTCACAGAATTGGGATGGGTGTGCGTGGGGCCTCAGTGATCACTGCCCCAGCCCGGTCCTGTCCTAGGAGGCACAGATTTACATCCCAGATGCCCTAAGCCCAGGTTTACAAATGGCTTCCTCTCATATGGTTCCCAAGGCTGTCTTCATTTCCTGGGCTTCAGAGTTCCTCCGTTTGTGCTCAAGATGTCCACAATTGATTCAGCTTCGGTTAAGAGGAGTTATCAAGGGCCGGTGTGGTTGTGGCGGGGTCTGACACACTCTTTTTGTCTTTTCTGGGTCTAGTGCTCGCCCCTCGACATCTTATCCCCCACTTAGAAACAGAAACAACCCTTTTTGGATCCTTGATTCTCAGAGCTCAAGCCTTTCTTGGGATGTCTCAGGGAATAGGGATGCTTCTTCTCAAAAGAGGACGATGATCAAGAAAACATTCCTGAGCCCCTCTCCTGGGCCAGCAGCTGTAGAGGTTGAGCGGAGGAAGGGGTACCTTCCCCCAAACATGCTAAGGCCCACCTGCGGTCACCACCCACCCCAGCTGGATCCAGAGCAACAGACAGAGCCACCCTCAGCACGCTGCTCCTCCCCGGAATCAGCCCCCTCTCCCTCCAGCTGAATTCTCAGGGCAGAGCTGGAGGGACAGAAATAGAGGGACAGTAAAAGGAATCCGGGAAGGGTCATGGTGCCTGGGTTGGTGCCTTCCAAAGCCAAGATCTGATGGTGTATGCCTGAGAGCTCTGCATGAACTGGGGGGTTTGTAGGAGGGGGAGGGGGAGGGGGACAAAGGTGGGCAAAACACGAGCCATGGTTTCTGGTCCCAAATGGTCCCATCACTTCACCTCTGAGGGTCTCAATATCTTCAGCCACAACTAGAACTTGGCCTAGATGAATAGAGTCTCCTTCAGCTCCCAAATCCTAAAAGCTTTAAGAACGATCCCTGCCTACTGCTTGTTATATGCTGGGCCCTGTGTTAAGCGCTTTGCACACATTACCTCATTTAATTCCCATTTTACAGGTAAAGACACATCCTCAGAGACATTTTGTAACTTACCCAAGGTCACAGAGCTGACAAATAGTGATGGGATTCAGAAACCTGTGCTGTTAACCACTACCTCAGGGCAGGTAATTATTTCTATGAGTTCAGCTGGACCAAGTCAACTAGACCAAGCAAAAAATGGGTCCAAAAAAATGTTTCTTTGCCTTTTTATATTAAGTGACTTCAGGAAAGTCAGATATAAAGTCAGACTACGTAAATGGCAACTGATACATCTGAATCAACAGCTCTTGCTCTTATAAAAAAAAAAGCGGATCTGTTTTCTTCTTCTCATTTCTGTTTGCGCCTCCTTACAAAGGAGAAAGAAGAAAATAAAGCAGGACACCAGGCTGGATGGTCAGCAAGGACAGCCCCAGAATGGAAGGTGAAGAGGGACCGGTCCCCACCCCCCAGATGTGCTCTGCTCTCTATGCATGTCCCAGCTGCTTCCCAGCGCTGAGCCCAGCCCTCCACAGAATGGGGTTGGGTAGGAAGATGCTCAGTGCCAGCCCTGCCCCTATGCTCTGCCCCGTTACCTCTTCTTGGCCACCACGCCACCCCTCCCCGCCCCCGCCACAGCCTGACAATGGTGTTGTCTCTTGCTCAGTTCTTTAGCCCTGCAGACCCAGGACAGGGCCTGAAAGGGGAAGGCTCCTGTGTAGAGAATGTGCTGGAGGAGGTGACCCAGGGTGCTGGGCCACTGGGATAATTGTGCATTTGCCTCTTCTGTGCTGTTTGGGTGGGCAGCTTCTCCTTTTTTTAGGGGACACTTATTCCAACCACGTCTACCAATCCCTCAGTATGGCCTTGTGGGCACCCAGGAGCATGGTCCAGGGCAGACCAGAGCCTACAGGCAGGGACACGACATCCTACTCTAATTAGTCCTGCAGGTACCAGGGGAGACAATTTACATTCCTTCCCTGGCTTCTTGGAGTCTTTGCTCTCTCACCTCCTTCCACTGACCATTCTTCCTACCTTCCCTTCCCCATCATTCTTACCATCTTGGCAGTATTTCCTCTCCCTTACATGTGTATCCAGATCCCACCATCCATTTATTTTCTCTGTTTTGTAAAATACTGATGGGGGTGAGGAGCCCAGGAACCTCCATTAAGAGCCCATTCCTCCTTTCACAACCAAAAACTGCTTCCTGGGGAATAACAAACAGAGGAGAAAGCCTGGAAGAAAATATGTTATTAGAGCTTTCTCCAGGGGGTGGGATTGTAGATGATTGATGTGTTTCTTTTTTATACTTTTCTTTAGTTTTTAAATTTTTTTGTTATGACCATATTACCTTTATAATGAGGAAATATAGTAAATGTTTATAGGAGAGGTTAAATTACAGCTATTGGAATCAGACAAGGCTAGTGTCCCACCTCCACACTTAGAAGCAGTGCCTCCTTGGGCAAATCATTTAATCTTTCTAAACATCAGTTTGCACATCTGTAATATGGGGAAAATATCTACTTCACAGGGTTGTTGTGATGATTAAACATAAAATGTTAGGTACATGGTAAGCATTCACAAACTGACAACTATTATTTGTATTAATAAGAGTTAAACATCATAACAACAACCACAACCACTTGTCCCTAAGTTCTTTCTGCCTCTTGGCACCCAGACATAGGGAAGTCTCACCTCTTCTAAACTGGTCTATTCTTTCCTTCCAAACCTCACTTTTTTCCCTTTTCTAAGCAGGCAAAGTGATAACCTCTTGTATCATTAGCTGGGTTGACCAAACGGCTGAGAATACAAGACTTTGGAGTAGGACTTTCTCCATATGTAGGGGCTAAAAAAAAATAAAATATCAAATAAATGAACAAATAAATTGTATACATGCATGATCACTGCACTCCTCGACTGTGCCAGCAGCCTGGTCCTGTACCAGGCGCTTTCATACCAGAGTACTTTAACAGCAACCCGCTCTGGCATTAGGTCTCCGTGTGGGCGCTGACAAATTGCAGACACTTCCTTCCCTCGCCAGCAGGGCTCTCTCGCGGTCACTTCACCCAGCCCCCTCCAGGGCTAGAAGGCATTGGAGGTCTGGCCAGTCCCTCCCCAGAACCACACGGACTAGGCTCTTTGCAACCCATCATCGCTACTAAGCTAACCAATAATAATTGACTATCTCACCGGCGCTGTACAGGGCGCGAGGGTCACGAGAGTCAACCTGTCAGCCCACCGACGGCGGTGGCAGTGGGATGGGGAATGGGGTGGGGGACGAAAGCCAGGGGAAAGGAGTCGCGGTAGCTTCGCTAGGAGACGGTTTCCAGCGTCACTCTGGGGGAAGTTCCTCTTCTCGTCTAACCTGCAGCTTCCCTGTTGCAGAGCCTTGCCGAGCTCCCAGACCAACCTAGACTGCCTGGCGGATGCGCGCCCAGACGCCCCCACGAGTTGGGGGACATTCTTCCTAGGGCTTTCAAGTCAGGCGGGCGCCTTCCACCACCCACCACCCACGTCTCAGCAGGCACCCTTACTGCTGCTAGGTCTTCTGCACCCACTTCCATCCCTCACTCGCCCTCCAGGGGCTTCTCGGGTGCCCCTTCCCCCAGGCCAAGCTGAGTGCCCGTCCCCCAGACCCTCTAACTTACGGTGCAGCAGTCCATGCTGGTGTTGGGGGCCCTTGTCTGGGACGGAGGCTGGCGCAGGGTGTCGGTGCGGTGCCGGGTGGGGACTCGGGCAGTGGGGAGGCAGCCGACCGGGGCCAAACCAGCCGCTCAGCTCTCGGGTCCTCTCTCCCGCGCTCGGCCCTGCGGGAGAAAGTAACCTGAGCCCTGCGGTCGAGAAGCCAATCAGGAGAAGCCTTCGGCAGGGTGGGCGGGGAGATTGGAGGGGGACCACGCCCCCTCCCGGCTCCCTCCGGCTCGCTCCCTCTCCTGCCCCAACCCCTCTGCCTACACACTTCCATCCATTCCTCCTACACACCCCATCCTCCCAAACTCACCGCCCCTGCTGCCGAGGCGGCAGACTGCCAGGCAGATGTATGCTGGCGCAGGCAGAAGGAGGACCCCGACATCCCGGGCACGAATACGCTCGCATCTGTGCACAGCATCCCTCCCACCCACATAGAGAAAAGCATGCACCCCTCACCCACCTCCCCACACTTCCACAACCTAGCTAGAGTCCCAAATATGGCTCCCTCCACCTTCCCTCCCCCTCAGTCCTCAAAGAAATGCCCCCTAAGACGTGCGGTTTAAAGGTATCGTCATCACTCTGCTGTGGAATGGAGAAGGTGGGCACACATAAACACAAAAGCTCACGCCTGTGCCCCACATGCCCATATATGATACTCCCCAGGCTCACTAAAACGTGCATTTCTTCAACATTCAGACACTACAGACACAGCCTGCAGAAATAACTACACAGACCTGGTACACACACTGAGCAGATACATGCAGATTCCCCGTTATGTGCACACACACGCACACATATCCACAGGCAATCACACTACCTGAACTGTCTGCATTACGTGTCTATCCATCCATCCATCTAAATGCCCTGCACTAAACAGACAAAATCATACATGCACAACACCCCTTGTATGTATTTATATATGGATGTGGGCACTCTTCCTTCCCACTCACTGAACCACACTCTCCCTCACCTCTTAATCTACTGTTTCTGAATACGACAAAAGCTGACCACTCTCACCCTTGCTCCTGGGAGGAAAACAATACTCTCAACCCAGTGTAGGGAAATATCAGAAGTCATCAGTTCTTTAGGTCCACGATGGAGGAAGGATGTGGGCTTTGTCAGAGGCCTGGGAAGGGGAGATAGGGGAGGAAGCTCGTGGAGGAGCAGCCTGCCACTTTCGTGGTCGCCAGCCTCCCCAGACCAGTCAGGGTACGAGAGCTGACAGTGTGGCATGTTAGTGAAGAGAGTGGGCCACCTCTGAGAAAACTAGAAAGTCTTTCTCAGCTGAGGTCGCAGAGGAGGGAAGGAAGAAAGGAAGGCTGCCCTTCGGGCCTGTTGACTGAAGCAGAGGGAGGAGGGGGAAAATGCCCTGTGGCTCTGGTCGGGACAGGGGATCCTGCAACAGCACTGCTGTGAACCAACAGCCCCGCTGTGAACCAACAGCCCCTGGCCAGTCCTAGCATGGCTGTCACACGCTTCCTTCTTACCTGAATATTTGGGCCACGGGCTTTGCTTGCCAAAGTGAAGATGAGCGGAAGGGAAATTCCAGTGGCCACTCTGGCTGGGGACAGGGTTAGCCAGCTTGGGGCCCCAAGCTGAGCTGGATGCTGGCTGGGATTCCAGGGCTTGGGGTGTAGGGGTGTCTCTCCCAGCATGTTTGGGACCCACCCACCCTTGTAACTGAAAATCTGTTCCCCAATCTGTCTCTGGCACATCCTCCATCCCCCCCCCTCCACCAAATGACAGGATGTCCTGGGAACTCGAGCCCTTGCCTAAAGGATGCGCACATCTAGGGCATTGGTTTGTGCCAGCTCCCGTTGGATTTCAACTCCAGATTCCAGAGGAGAGAGGGAAGGAGGACACTGGGGGCAGACTGGATATCAGGCTTGGACTCCGTGCTTCTCTCTTCCCAAATTAGAGCTGAGGAATTCAGGATTTAGTGAGTTTGCAGTAAAGTCTCCCAAGTTGCTAGGCAACATCCCTCTGCAGACTGCGCTGCCTCTAGGCCCTTCTTCCTGCTGGTCAGAGCTGAAGAGGGGCTATCTTTAAAATGTGCCCCCCCCAACAAACCCCCTCACAGGCAGCACAGCCCTTTCGTCTTCCTAAAAGACACCTTTGTGTGGGGTGAGGGTGTCTCTGAACACCAGTGAGCCCAAGGGAGAACAGGTACACGCGCTTATCAGTTCCATGGGCAAAACAACCATCTCAGCGACAGCCCACTTGAGGCGCCTACGCAGAACTGGCCGCAGTGCTTGTCCTGGGGGATGGGCAGGCCCCGAGGTGAGGAAAAGGGAGACAGACAGGAAGGCAGAGACTGGGATAGGAAGACAGACACCCACAGACTCAAATCTCCAGAGGATGGCCCCATTTAATGACACCTACACGCAGACACACACAAGGTCCACACATCCACAGAGACACATACTGTGGGCACCTTGCCACACACTCACATCCAAAGACACGCACGGAAGTGGACCCCTTCACCAGCACACATCAAGGGCATGCACTTCCCCTGGTAAGGGGTTCCTCATCTGGACTAAGTGGCCAGAGTTTGTCAGCAAGTCCGGCTGGGTGGAACTCTGAGCCTCTGATTCTCGAACCAATGAGAAGGAAAGGGGACAGGAGCAGTGTGGAATGCCGGGTCTGGCTGGTTTAAGGAGCAGGCTGCCTCACCCTGCGTCTCACCTGGGGCCAAGGTCAGCCTTTGGAGTGTTACCTAGTAATCTGCTGGGCTTGGGCCCTACAGTTATCCTCCTTGACTCTTGAAATCTCGAGATTTCAAAAACTCTCCTCTATCTTTGCCCCCCCTTCCCCCCCCCCCCCCCCCCCCCGCCAGCTATTGAAGGAGAAGGACTGCAGGCCTGGATAGGAGAAGAACTCCGGAAGGGCCCGGTTAGAGAGGGAGCTGGGACGTGTGGGTGCAGGGTCTGGACCCAGCATGGAGCGTGGAGGAGGAGGGCACAGAATAGAAGGCAAGGCTGGCAGAGGAGGAGATGGTTCAAAAAAAGAGAGGATAAAAGATGGATTAGTGGGAAGCTTCTGGGGTCCGATACAGATCCTTCTTGGGACAGATGGAGGGGGATTTGGAGAGAGTTGGTCCTTGTGAGCAGAGAGAAAAGCCAAACCACATGGCAAGCTATTTGCCAATTCTTGCGGCTTCCCCTCCCGGGAGTGGGCACTTTCTGAACATAACATCCTGGCTCAAGCCCACAGAGGGACTCCATGATAAGACGAGGGTGGGAAGTAGGAGGCTGTGCCTTTGGTGGAGCTGATTTGGGGGCTTCTTAGGTCAGGATTTTACTCATTTGAGCGGAGGGGGTGAGGGTGGCAGGAAATTCAGTTTTCTCGGCAAATATTCCAGCTTTTGCTGTAGTAGTATTTTTAGCAACTTGGCTGGCAGAGGGGGAGCCCGGGTACAGCTTTAAAGGGGCCTCTGCTTGACGGGAGGCCTCCTCCCACCCTCACCCCACAGGTCATAAAGGAGAGGGGGAGAAAGCACGCGGCTCTAGGGGTGCGTTCCAATTTAAAAGTCAGGCTTGCTGGGCGCTGGACGACCCTTAAGTCATCTTCACCGATAGTCGATAGTCGTTATCTGTTATCATCGACATCGTTCTCACTAGCAGCTTTATCGAGAAGAGTAAATATTCCTCGGACTTCTGCTGTGTGCAAGGTACTGTCAGGGACACGATACAGAAGGCTTAACAGGACACACTTGGTGAGACGAGGGAAGGAACCAAGGCTTCTGAGTGAGTGCTGGGTGTTGTGTGTCGTACTAGCCACGTTATATATGTGATTTCATTTAATTCTTACAACAACTCTGCAAGTTGGGCATTATCTTTCCTGTTTTACAGGTGAGGAAGTGAAGGATTTTAGGGGCTGAAGAATTTACCTAAGGTTACACCGTCATGAAATGGAAGAGTCCGGATTAAAACTCAGAACAGCATAATAATGTTATCCTAAATCCGAAGAGTGATTTACAAGGTGCTTCCACCTCCATGATTTAATTTGTTGCTTTTGAGAACTGTGTGAGGAGGTGTTAGTATTTTTAGCCGCATTTTCTGAGGAGGAAGTGAGGCCTAGAGAGGTTAATTAAGTGACTTGTGCCTTGTTGGAATTAGACCTCTAGTGAACTGCGGTACTAGGGCTAAAACGCAGGAGTTCTAGCTTTGAATTCTGTGTGTGTTCACCTCTTTGGCTCCCAGCACGTGCATTGGGCTCGAAGGAATGGGTTACAGTGGTTAGCAAATCACTCACAGTCTCTTGTCTCTTGCAGATAAAAGTATATATGTATGGGGCTTCCCTGGTGGCGCAGTAGTTGAGAGTCCGCCTGCTGATGCAGGGGACACAGGTTCGTGTCCCAGTCCAGGACGATCCCACATGCCGCGGAGCGGCTGGGCCCGTGAGCCAAGGGGGCTGAGCCTGCGCGTCCGGAGCCTGTGCTCCGCAACGGGAGAGGCCACAACAGTGAGAGGCCTGAGTACCACAAAAAAAAAAAAAAAGTATATATGTATGTATGTGTGTATATATCTATGTGCACATGTATCTTATGTATATATAGATATGGAAGTATATAAATATATACATATCTACATGTACATGTATGGGATATATTTATATTTCCTAAAGTAATACATGATAGATGCCAAATGAATGATGTGGATGGTAAGTATTATGAGAATTGAGATGGGGGAGAAATAATTGAGAATTTGGACGATCCAGGAAAGCTTCCTGGATGAGGATGGTTTGGAGGAAGAATAGGACTCAAAGAAGTAAAGGGGCCTGGGAACAGGCAGGGGGACATTTCAGGCAGGGGCAAAAGTGGTGAGCCATGCACTGCATCTAGTGTCACTGTTAGCTTACACTGTTCCAGTCCGGAAAGGCCCTGAGAACAGCAAACCCCGTCTCCTGCCTCTCACGCAGGGATTTTTGTCTAAAGCTCAGTGCCCTGACTAGATATACCGGAGCAGTTCCGGCCCTCTAAGTCACACCAGCTGTGTGCTCATGCCTGCTCGGCAGCCGCACTGCTCCTCGGAACTCTAACACACACTTGCCTCTTGCTCCTGCCCATGTGCCAGGTGCCTGCTTCCTCCACCTCCGTGCCGTCTCCTCTGGGTCTCAGTGTAGTTCAAAGTCCTGGATGTGGTTTGCTCTTTGTTCCCATATCACCCCAAACATTTACCTGTTCTCTACCCCTCCACTTCCCTTTCCTCAGTTTGCTTCCCCACGCTTCCTTACGAATAAAAGCTAGTGGTGGGGACTTCCCTGGTGGTGCAGTGGTTAAGAATCCGCCTGCCAATGCAGGGCACATGGGTTCGAGCCCTGATCCGGGAAGATCTCACATTCTGCAGAGCAATGAAGCCCGTGCACCACAACTACTGAGGCTGCGCTCTAGAGCCCGCGAGCCACAACTGCTGAGCCCACATGCCACAACTACTGAAGCCTGCGCACCTAGAGCTTGTGCTCCACAACAAGAGAATCCACCGCTATGAGAAGCGCACACACTGCAACGGAGAGTAGCCGCAATTAGAGATAGCCCGTGTGCAGCAACGAAGACCCAATGCAGCCAAAATAAAATAAATAAATGTTAAAAAAGCTAGTGATGGCCAGGCAACGTGTGTACCTGCTGGGCCTCACATCCCACCTGCAGACATTGGACCAACACAATCTTTTTTTAATATAAATTTATTCATTTATTTTTGGCTGCATTGGGTCTTCATTGCTGCGCGCAGGCTCTCTCTTCTCTAGTTGTGGCGAGCGGGGGCTACTCTTCCCTGTGGTGTGTGGTCTTACTGCGGTGGCTTTTCTTGCTTGTCTTTTGTGGCTCCAGGCTCACAGGCTTCAGTAGTTGTGGCTCACAGGCTCTAGAGCGCAGGCTCAGTAGTTGTGGTACTCGGGCTTCATTGCTCCGCGGCACGTGAGATCTTCCTGGACCAGGGCTCGAACCCATGTCCCCTGCACTGTCAGGCAGATTATTAACCACTGCGCCACCAGGGAGGTCCCACAATCATTTTTATAACAAGGATACAACCATTTTGCTAATATTTTAAACTCTCACACAAACCTGAGAACCACTTCAATTTTGGTCCAGAAAAATGCCTATTTTAATTTTTTTTTTTTAATAAAAAAGGCTTACATGAGGTATGATTTTTCCTTATTCCTTAGTCTGTTTAAAGACCTTTTCTCCTTTTGTGGTTCAGCTGGACAGTCAAATAAAAGAAATTCGTGATTCTTCCAGTAATGTGTGTCATGTGAGGGGCAGGCCATTCTCCCCTGCCATTGTCTACCTTAGGGAAGAAGGGAGAAACTCTTATATAGGAGATAGAGACTCAGAATCATCCAGGCTGAGCACCTCTTGGAGTGTGTGTATATGGCCAGGAACCCAGGTTCACGCTTCTCCACGCTGACACTCTCTATTCTGAGAGCTTGGATGGAGTGGTGGTTTTGATCTGGGTCCATGCGCCATGGCGGTCATTCATTTGGCGTCTAGCGACTATTGCCTTGTATTTATACTTTTAAAAAAATTTTTGTTTTACTGTAGAAAAATTTAAACACATGCAAAAGCAAATAGAGTAGTATATAAGGAACGCCACTGTATCCAGCTGTACGATAATTCTCAGCTCATCACCAAACTTACTTTATCTATATTCCTTATGATTCCCCCATTATCATTTTATTCATAAATATTCAAGTATTTGATTTCCATTGGTATGGAAAGGTCTCTTACCTAGACTTCAAAAGGAAGGAGACATTGACAGAATTGTCCTCACAGACTGTCATCCAATATGGCCAAGACACAGGTGAACAGATGTTAGAACTCAGCCGTTGTAGAGCCTGGGTGGCAGGCCTTCTGCAAGAGAAAGCTTCCTCAAGGGCACCACCCACCATGAAAGTCATGTCACACACCCCTCGGATTGGATCATGACACAGGAATTTGGTCATTCAGTCCTATGTAAAGTGTAAAAATGAGAGAAGTTCTACTCAGATTAACCCTGGCTCTAACCTTGGGAAGTGATGTTTGTTCGGTTTGACTTTTTTTTTTTCCTTTTTGTTCATACTGAAGCACTGGAAAGTAAAGGATTATTATCTATAAGCTTTTGTTATTCTGCAGCTTGGGTGGAGTGTTTGCATTTAACGAGGTAAGAACTGATGGTTATTTGGGTTGATATACTTTTGTTATTTTTGCTTTGCCTGCCGTGGGATCGTGTGTTGGAGTGGGGTGAGGGTGGGGAGTGCTGGAACATGAGCTGTTTTTGGATTGTGTTGTTAGTGGAAACGTTCCTGCTGCTTAGACAGAAAGTATGTTAGGTAAAGCCACTCTGTCCCTTTGACCCTGAAGCCTTAAGGTATTTAATCTTTCCACGGGTGTTCAGTGTTCACACGTACCTGGGAGACCGAGTCTCTGTACAGTAGGCACAATCCTATAGCAAATGTTCCTCAGAAGTGAAAGAGTATAAAGCTTGGTTCATTTTTTTTAAATTTATTTTATTGAAGTACAGTTGATTTACAATGTTGTTAGTTTCTGATGTACAGTAAAGTGATTCAGATATATATATACACACATATATAGACACACACACACATATATATGTATACACACATTCTTTTTCATATTCTTTTCCATTATGATTTATTACAGGATATTGAATATAGTTCCCTGTGCTATACAGTAGGACCTTGTTGTTTATCCATCCTATATATAATAGTTTGCATCTGCTAATCCCAAACTCCCAATCCATCCCTCCCCCCCCCCGCCCTCCCCCTTGGCAACCACAAGTCTGTTCTCTATGTTTGTGAGTCTGCTTCTGTTTTATAGATAAGTCCATTTGTGTCAATTTTAAATTCCACATATAAGTGATATCATATGGTATTTGTCTTTCTCTTTCTGACTTACTTCACTTAGTATGATAATCTCTAGGTCCATCCATGTTGCTGCAAATGGCATCATTTCATTCTTTTTATGGCTGAGTAGTATTCCATTGTATATATGTACCACATCTTCTTTATCCAGTCATCTGTCGATGGACATTTAGGTTGTTTCCATGTCTTGGCTATTGTGAATAGTGCTGCTATGAACGTAGGGGTGCATGTATTTTTTTGAATTATAGTTTTGTCCAGATATATTCCCAGGAGTTGGATTGCTAGATCATATGGTAGCTCTATTTTCAGTTTTTTGAGGAAACTCCATACTGTTTTCCATCGTGGCTGCACCAATTTACATTCTCACCAACAGTGTACAAAGATTCCATTTTCTCCACACCCTCTCCAGCATTTATTGTTTGTGGACATTTTAATGATGGCCATTCTGACTGGTGTGAGGTGATACCTCACCGCAGTTTTGATTTGCATTCCTCTAATAATTTAAAGCTTGGCTCTTAAAGAAGAGAGAGCACTTTCTGTTCTACTGGGAACAGGATGGTGGAGCTGAGCTATGTTATAATTTGCTAAACATATGTCAGATCATAACAACGGGAAAGTTCCGTGTTTGGGATACCGTGTGAGGATGTGTAGATCTTAATAAAACCATCATGGCAGACACTGTTGGTTACCTAGCCAACATCCATGCATTCCCCCCACTTGCTTCCTAACAGAACTGCAGTTTTGTTGGAGCCTGTCATGGGTCCGGGCCTGAGAATGTGTCATCATCAGTCTAAGCGTGTTTCCACTTTCTCAGCTTTTATGGCAGCTAGGGCTGATCACACGGCCCAGATATGACCAATAAGACAGAAGCAGATTTCTGCTGAGAAATCTTCTGGGAAGCTCTTGCTCTCCAGATAGGAGGAGGCAAAGGCAGCTGGCACCACCAGTCCCTCTTCTCTCTGCCTTGAATACAAACCTGAAGTTTAGAGCTGCATCAGCTGTCTTTTGACCAGAGGCAACAACTCAAATGCTAAAATCATGAAGAAACAACCTCCTATATATTTAAGCCAGTATCATTCAGGCTTTCTGTAAGATTTACACGAAGGAATCCCTCATATGCCATAATAATACAAGAGATGTTGGAGTGCCTCAGATCAATGTACCCAGCATTGTGACAGGACGGGGGCAGCATGTGCAAGTTATTTCCAGGGATTCTTTGATGACAGACCCTGAAAATTCTAAGTTTGAACAGCTAGCATTTCTGACATGAGTTTATGCGATCTCGTGCAGCTTGGCCTCATAATTGGTTGTCCTAGATTGGCTCTGCTTAGTTGAGGAACCATTGTAGGATTCTGGGTGACCATTTATAGTTCCTGTAGTCACACTCAGAGCCTTGGTCCCCTGGTCTCTCTCAGCATTTCTTTCTTTCCTCTATTTTTTTTTAAATATATTTATTTATTTATTTTTTATTTTGGGCTGCATTGGGTCTTTGTTGCTGCGTGGGGGTTTTCTCTAGTCGCGGCGAGCGGGGCCTACTCTTCGTTGCGGTGCACAGGCTTCTCATTGCGGTGGCTTCTCTTGTTGTGGAGCGTGGACTCTAGGTGTGTGGGCTTCAGTAGTTGTGGCACACAGGCTCAGTAGTTGTGGCTTGCGGGCTCTAGAGCACAGGCTCAGTAGTTGTGGTGCACGGGCTTAGTTGCTCCACAGCATGTGGGATCTTCCCGGACCAGGGATCGAACACGTGTCCCCTGCATTGCCAGGCAGATTAACCACTGCGCCACCAGGGAAGTCCCTCTCTCAGCATTTCTATCACATCAACCCCTCACCCTTGTCCCATGTCTGGTGTGTGGGCTTGCTATACTTAGACTTACTGGCGAGGAAGGAAAATTCCTTTAAGACAGAGAAGAGAGCCCAGAGATAGATGAGGACTGGGTGGATCTGGGCATTTTTTTCTCTAGTCAGATGGCTGATCCTTATTGTTTTTAAAAAAGTGACAGGCGGGAGACCCGTACTTCCTTATAACTGGCAGTGACAGGCTGGTCTTTATCCCCCCGACAGACCTGGTAGAGAGAAGTCATTAACATACAAACTTTTTCAAATTGGGATCAACCATATCAGACTACCCAGTGAAGAAACTTCCCACCTCTTTTACTAAAAATAAAACCCTGCAAGGTTAACACTGGAAGGAGACAGATTCAAGCAGAGCAGATATTCATCCCGAATCTCTTGTTTGTAGAGCCTTTAAGAGCTCCTTCAGGGCACGTCTCCTCTCCCCCACCACTCCTGAGGACAGTACGTCCACATGCAGTTGTCAGTCTAGTTGGGCTGATATTTTTTTGTTTTGAATTGTATTTAATTTAATTTATTTTTTTATACAGCAGGTTCTTACTAGTTATCTATTTTATACATATTAGTGTATCTATGTCGATCTGTGCTGATATTCTGAAGGGTTAATCAGATGTCCTTAGGACAAGTATTCCTTACCAGTTCTTTGGGTAAAGTACACTCGTCTCCTTTAAAATAGGCATTACTTTTAAGCACTACATGGGAATGGCTTGTACCTATAAGCAGAAATCTCTGGGACACTGGGACGGCACTTGTTAGTAGACATTATTATTGTTGTAAACACATGTGTATATACAAGGACTTCTGAATTTACCTTAAACTAAAGTAAAAATTTCATAAGTCTGAAAGCTCTCAAACCGTTTTCCTGGGAGCACTTTCAAATATGCCAAATGTTTACTGTGAGCATTTATTATGTGCCATCCGCCTTACATTAGGGGCGTCACACATTGTATTGATCAAGAGTCTCTTGGTTGTAAGGGATAGAAACCTGACTTACATCAACATAAGCATCAATGCACTGCAGGGGCAGAGGAGGAGCTTCACAACCAGATCCAGGAATACAAAATCTTTTTTTTTTTGCGGTACACGGGCCTCTCACTGTTGTGGCCTCTCCCGCTGCGGAGCACAGGCTCCGGACGTGCAGGCCCAGCGGCCATGGCTCACGGGCCCAGCCGCTCCGCAGCATGTGGGATCTTCCCGGACCGGGGCATGAACCTGCGTCCCCTGCATCGGCAGGCGGACTCTCAACCACTGCCCCACCAGGGAAGCCCCAGGAATACAAAATCTTAACCAAAACTCTCTTCTTGCCTTTTTAATCTCTCGCCTCTGCTTCCTTCTGCTTAATGCTGCCATCCCCATAATACTAGAATTGTGGCTGTAGGTATCACTGAACTTAAACCATTATAGCCTTGGGAAAAAAGAGGAAATGTCTTTCTTCAATAGCAGCTTCATTAATAATATTTTTTAAATTCCCAGGAGTGCTCTCTGATAAACCTGACTTGGGTCGCCTGCCCATCCCTGCACCAATCCCTGTGGCTAGAAAGATTAAAGTATTATAAGTAACCCAGCCTGTGGCACAACCGTGTCGCCAGCTGGATTGTATGATTGGCAGTGCCCTCCAGAACCATTTGGTTAGAGTGTGGGAAGAGCAGTTCCCCGAAAGAAAGGGGGTTGTTCCGGACCGGGCTGACTGAGTGATGCATGTGCGTTCTCAGTACACTATGTCCTATAATGCTCACAGTACTCCAATGACGCAAATATTATCCATGTTTTACCAGCAAGGGACAGGTGGGGAAAAAGAGAGGTTAGATAACTTGAACAAAGTCACACAGCTGGTAGGCAGCAGAGTTGGGATTCCACTCAAGTCTGTTTAATCCCAAAGCTCCTCCGTTACCTTGCCACTTCTGCTGCCTAGACGAATTTCTCCTCAATCCCTGTATCTCAGTAGAGACAAATTACACTAAGTGTGCACGTTAGGTAGCCACTTTCTGCTCCACTCTAGGAAAAGGGTCTTGGTGTTGAGGGCTCTTGTCAGGCTTCTGCTTCCTTCTGGAATTCCTAGTTGAAACAAAACCGAGAATTTCTTGGGCCACTTAACTGGGTTGGCATGGCTGGACCCAGGGGCTTAGAATCGTGTTGCCAGGTCTCTGTCTCCCTTGCTATTTTCAGCAGTGCTTCCCTCAGAGTCTCTCTGTATTAGATTTACCCTCGCGTTGGTGAGAAGGCTGCAGCTAGGCCCAAACTGAAAAAAAAAAAAAAGAGAGAGAGACCATCTCTCTGTATGTACCCATATACCACATTTTTTTTTTTTTTTTTTTTTTTTTTTTTTTTTTTTGCGGTACGCGGGCCTCTCACTGTTGTGGTCTCTCCCATTGCGGAGCACAGGCTCCGGACGCGCAGGCTCAGCGGCCATGGCTCACGGGCCCAGCCGCTCCGCGGCATGTGGGATCTTCCCGGACCGGGGCACGAACCCATGTCCCCTGCATCGGCAGGCGGACTCTCAACCACTGCGCCACCAGGGAAGCCCCATATACCACATTTTGGAAAGTGTTCTGCTCAGCCCTTCATGGGTATTTGTCCACATTACTGACAAACACTCCAGGACGACACAGACCTGTCCAAGCCTAGGACGGGATGCTGGCAGCCATAAACGCATCCAACCAACCCCTACCAAGGCAGAATCACAGAGTGAAGAGCTGTGGTCAGCCTCCTCCTTCTCAATATTCTGCTAGCACTTTATTAGCAGTTACAACCCTGCCTAGTAATTGTTTACATCTTATCTTCCTCACTAGGCTGTGTATGTCTGTGGAGCCAGGATCTGGTCTTTCATTGTGACATCTCAGCATCTAGCATAGTGCCTGACATATAGGAACTCAGTAAATATTTATCAAATGAATGAATATAATACAGGATAATGCTATGGTTTGCAATGCTATGGTTAAGAAAACAAACATTCTCCAGAGGTCTGGCGGGCACCACAATAATAAAAGCTACCACTTAGATGCCATTGTATAATTTACAAAGTAAATGATAACTACTTTGCTGAAAAATTTTATATCTGCATCTCATTTAAACCTAAACACAATGAAAATGCGTGTACCACTACTTAAAAGCCTTGCAGTTAGCTTGTGTAGAGGAGGGTGAGGGAGGATGCACAGGGAGAGGATGTGATCTGTAAGGAGAGTTTGGTCCTGCAGAAGCAGGACAACTAAGACAATTAGAAAACCTCTCCAAGGCGGTGCAGGATAAGTTCTGCCATTCAGATGGGTGCTCAGGTGCTCCCTGGCGAAGGCCCAGCATCTGCTGAGGTTCCAAGGAGGAACTTGGGGATATATTCAGAGCAGAGTTAGAAGAGTGACAAGGAGATGAGCTAAAAAACATGACATGTGTGGAAAGGTTAAAAGAACCAGAATGACTCAGGTTGGAGAAGAGAAGGCCGAGAGGAAACTGAATCATCTTCTTCAAGACAAAGAAGGGCTCTCTTGCTGGGGGGTGGTGACCAGCTGTCCTCCTTTGCCTCTGCATGCGGAGCAAGGGGAAATGGGCTTAGACCGAAGGCAGGGCTAAGATTAGAGAGAGGGAAGAATTTGGCAGGAGCGATGTTGTATAACCTACTTTACAGACACTTGGGGGACGGAGGAGACTCCCACACTCCTGGTCCCCGCCCAGTGGACTGGATTTGGGGACGGTCTGGCAGGCTGGCGGGGAACGGAGGAGGGGGTCCTGCGGACCTTCTGTCCGTGGCCTGATCTTTCTCGGTGTCCTCAATTTCCCGTTGGAAAGTAAGTTCCCCAGTTTTGGAGCCGGCAAGGCAGCACCTCCCCCACCCATCACGCACTGCACCAGTGTTCTGGGCTGGGTAATAATGCCTGTCATTTCCTCTCCCGGGGGAGTGGGGCTGCATGCGCCCTGACAGCCCCGAGGGATTGAAGGCAACTAAAAATAGTGCATTAAATATAATCTGTGGAGGGGCACATTTGCATTGCTTTTCTTTCCCCCTCCGGTCTCTTTATCCTTCTGGGCAGGCCAGGCCTGGGTCTAGCTCTGGGCCCTGGGGATTGGGTTCTGAGCTCTAGCTGCTCTCATCTCGTTGCAAAAGTGTTCTCTAGACAAGAGAGTTGAGCGAGCAAAACCAAAAAGTACAACCGAGGGCCCTCAGGGGCTTCCTCTGCCACCCCTCCTCACTTCCCGTTGGGCCCTCTGCGTCCTTCAGGGCCTGAAGGTACAGGGAGAGAAGCTGGAAGTGGGAGAGGCAGTGTTGAAAAGGAGAGCCAGCTCCAACTTTGTTCTCCCATCAGCCACTTCCGTCTGCTGCACAATCTCTCTGAGGTTAAATATTAATTAAGAGCAGAATGACAGTGAGAGCTGAGCAGTGTCACTTTCCGTCCCAACACAAATGGTAATTTCCTTCCTGGTATAAAGTGACTTTGGAGTGGGATTGGCAGCCCAGGGAGAATAGCTGGGGAGAGGGAAGGAGAGGAGGTGAGGAGAGGAGAGATGGGCAGCCCAGCTTCAGAACTTTTAAGAGGAATGAGGTGAGGGAGCGGGGAGAAGAGGGCCATCAGGTTACAGAGGATGTGGTCACAAGACGATCCTAGACTCTCCCCACTTTAACATGGTGATTTAAGAAGCTGGGGTAGAGCTGGCTCTCCCCACATCTCTAAGGCAGGGTTCTTAACCTGGGGTCCACGCATTGATTTCAGGGCTCAGGAAACTGGAAGTTGTTTGCAAAACGATGTATGTGCACATAGACAGCTTTTGGGGGAGAGTCATGAATTTCCCTCAGAGCTGGTGTGGTGTACCACAGGGTCATCCTCAGCTTGTGGTACCCACCTCATGGTTCAAGATGGCTGCTAGAGCCTTAGCTGAACATCTGTCTTCTAGGAAGGAAGCAGAACAGTGCGATGGGGAGGGGAGGGCAAAAAAAGCTCCACTCCAGTTTTCTGTCCCCCTATTAATGTCCCCAGAAATCCACTTCCATCTTCCTGTCCACACGCACCCTCAAGACAGGCTCGAGGGAAATACGGTCTCTCGGATGAGCGTGTTGCAACTCCATATAAAATGCGTTTCTATTAATAAGAAAAAAGAGAGAATGACAGATAATCAAGAATTTCTGCTGCAGTCTCTGTCTCACCCGAAGGCCAAGAATCTCAGATTCGAGGGAGGACACGTTACACCTCTCTGCGATTTCCATGCCCACTGCCCAGGCAAAGCTGACTGAAGGCAAAGGCCGAGCATCAAAGTGCCTACTTCATCTTGGGAACCCATCAGCCACTCCTGAGTTCACACTAGGTCTTCAGAGGCTGGTCCTCCCAAGTGAGGTTGGCAGGTTTAGCCTCTGACAAGGGTCGTTATTTGAAAGGAGGCTAAATAAATGGGTGCTTGTTCCATTGAGGAATGAGGGGACTTTGTGATGTGTGTCGAGGAGCGGCTTTGTTTGGTCTGTCTTCGTCATCTTCTTCCTGGCAGCACAGCCTGGAATAGGTGACCAAGGAGAGAGAAGACATTTTTACTTCTTAAGAAAGACACAAATGGGGGCAGGTTTGGGGTGTGGGTGTCAGAGAGGTGAACTGGACCAGAGTAAGATTCCACTTGTGAAGGACCTGGGTGGTAGATTCGATTCCATTTCTCTCAGGTCTTTGTGCCTTTGCACGGGCTCTTCCATCTGATCAGTGTGGTCATCCCATGGTGGACTTTCAATCCCTCTTCAAAAGTCAGCTCCATGACACCGTTCCTGGTGTCTCTGGCTCTACTTCACCACCACAGCTGCCTCAGGAAACTGGTTGCAATTTTGAGCGATCTTTTTTTTTTTTTTCTCTTTTTTTTTTGCTGTACGCGGGCCTCTCACTGTTGTGGCCTCTCCCGTTGCGGAGCACAGGCTCCGGACGCGCAGGCCCAGCGGCCATGGCTCACGGGCCCAGCCGCTCCGCGGCATGTGGGATCTTCCCGGACCGGGGCACGAACCGGACCGGGGCACGAACCCGTTTCATGATCAGCTAAGGTAGACAACTCTTGGTCGGGCTCAATGTATGTTTGATGGGGATGAACCAGTTTTAAAAGGTGTTAATGGGCCTCTGTGGTGAGCAAAATATTCCAGAGGTAATAAGGGGATTAAAAAATAAAAATTGCATGGACACTGGCTTCTAGGAGTCCATAGTCTAGTGGGGGAGACGGAAGAACAGATTACCGATCAAAAGCAAAGGTAATGGTGATACTATGCAGGTATTTTTAGAACAGGGAGGGAGAGATTAGTAGAAGGGAGAGGGATCTGGGAAGGTAACACTGATTTGTGTGAAGCCTTAAGGAAAAATCAAGCCCCCAACTTTAGGGCAGTGGCTGGGAGAGAAGGGGCAAGAAAGAGGAGAAAACATAATCTTTGGAGATCGGGTGTCTCGGCAGGGTTGGAGAATTCCTTTGAGAATCTAGAAGTGTTTCTATTTGTTTGTTCTAACATGGGGAAACTATGCTCTCTGTATGTTAGGTTGAGTACAAGGCTCGAATTTTTTTCTGGAAGGAAACTGTGTTTTGTTCTTGTATAGCTTGAAAGTGCTTGTGAAGGTGTTGGGACTGGGAGATGGTGCTGTTCAGGGAGAGGAGGCGAGGGGCCAGGGTGGGGCTGGGGGCTGGGATGGGTGTCACCTTGGTCTGAGTGTTTTGCAGGCCTTTGGGAAGGAGATCCCATGCTAGGTCCTTCCCTCGCCCTTCCTTTTTCTGTCTTTCTTAAAATACCTTGTGTTTCTGCAGCAGTGCGGCTGCTAATCTAAAATAAAAACAGCAGGAAATGCAAATGGTCAGGTTCTCCTAGCAACAGGAGCCAGCCCACGCAGGGCGTGTGGAGCAGAGAAAACTGTCCCGAGGCTGAGAGGCGTGTGGCTGGGGTGAGGAACAAATCTCCTCTTAGAGCCTCGCCCCTCTAACTGCAGAGAGGGGCTGTCTGGTGGGCAGCCACCTGCTGTGCAAAGAAACCCTCCATGAACTGGACTGAGGTAAAGGATCGTGTACTGGGGAGATGGTGCGAGGGTAGGGAGACAGCAGGAGCCGTGGTTTATTTAAGATATTGCCTGACGGCAGTGGCTGAAATGGCAACTCAGAACCTGGCTTTAGGGGGTCTAACTAGGTGCGTGATTGGGAAAGGTCTTGATCTGTGGGCATGTTTCCATGTGTCCATTTGAATCAACCCACAAGCCTTGCCATTCCTAAGGTTATGAAATAAAAGGAAGTAGAAGATGCCTCAGATGTGTAGGTAAGGGGACCAAAATCAGGAAACTGCAAAGACTCTTAGAGATACCTGGTTTAATCCCCTCCTGTTACAAATGCAGAGACTGAGGTCCAGAGAGGTAAATGACTTTTCTGGGACATGGATCTAATTAGTGGCAGAGGTAGAACTAGAAAACAGGTAAGCAGGCCGAGACTCATTCTACTTTAAGTTGAAGCTGCTGTTGGTCCTCCTCTGCACACAGCTAGACAATTAGAAGCCGTGATAACCTTGCTGGGCCCTTGGATAAGAAATCCAGTCCTCTTAGGCACATCAAATAACTCTAGAGACATTTGAGAGACAAATGAGCACCACAACCCCCATGGAGTGCCACGGAAAAGTGAGCCCCTGAAGATGAGGGCGGCATCGGCTGGGTGCCACCCAGCGCCTGGTGGCCACCATGCACAGGCATTCCGTGGGGGTCTCACAGTGGGAAAGGGGAGGAAGAGCACCGCCTCAAGGTGACATGGGAGGAAACTGGAGAAGTTGGGGGTGACTTGCTCAAGGGGTCAGATCCAAGAGTGGTAGAACTTGGAACAGAACGCTGGACTCCTGGCTCCCGGGCTCCTGGAGAGGCCCATGTGTCCTAGACAGTGTAGCTTCCTTTTACATAGCAACTCCTTTATTACTCACGCCCTGGCTTCCTCCTGCAAGTCTCCTGGAGCCTCTCCCCCAGAAAACGCAGTGCAAGAAAAGTGTTCTTTGTTCTAGCCGAGTCTTGGCCACTTGAGTACATGGTCAATCATGAGGGTTCCAGGATAGGTAACAGGGTGGACAAGAGCAACAAGCCACGTGGGGGAGATGGCTGGTGTACTCAGAACTTGGATTCAGAACCATCATCTAGGAATGACCTATGCATCTGCATACTTCACTCCTCCGTGACCCTGGGGCACCCCTTTCAAAAGCTCAGTCCTCACCTTTCCAAGCTGCCCCACTCTTCTGGGCCAAAGCCCAAACTGAGGCAGTCAGTTGATGAACAGAAGAAAGAATATGGGCTTTGGTGTCCGCATCCTGAGCTCAAATTCTAGCTTAGTCACTAACTGTATGACCTTAAGCAACTTACTTAGCTTCTGAGAATTGGATTCTTTATCTGTCAAATGAGAGCAACTGTGTCTGTCTCATAGGGTCATATCTCATAGAGGTATGTGAAGCACTAACACAGCCAGACATAACAGTAGGCACTCAACAGACATTGGTTTCTGCACCTCTTACTTGTGGTTGCAGTTGCTCAGGGACCAGGTGGGAGTTTCGACTGCTATTGCCAACGCAGGGAATGTTATTTTCCAGGTGGCCCGAGATGGAGCTCAGAACGGAATTCTCCCACACACACAAATTAACTTGCCTTTATTATTGATGAAATGGGTTTTTACCGATAGATCTGGGAACATAACATCTATGTCGGTTTTTCACCACTATTTCCCCGGCACCTGGTACTCAATAAACAATTGTTGACTGAATGAACCAATGTGTTGTTTATGTGAGAAAAGGCATTTTAAATTCAAGATAGACAGCTTACAAAAGCATATTTGAAGCATAAGGAGTTCATAGATTTGGTCTGCTTACAGAATCTCTTTGAGGCCAGGCCCAGAGAAGACAGGTCGGGGTCCAGGCGGGGGGACCTGATCTGCTAGTGGGTTTACCAAGCCATGACCTGTAGCCCAGTTCCGGACAATTTCCTGGCTCAGACAAGACAGCAAACTGCAGTGATTCATATAAATGGTTTATGAGGGGGCGGGTCTTCCCAGGAGATCTCTGATGGGCAGTTGGGGTCAGTAATGTGGATCGTCAGCCCTGGCCTTGGCAACTCCATCCTCCATCCTACTCTTCCAGCACATGAGGGGCATATGCAGCTGAGGTCTCCTCCAAGGAGGGGTTTGCTCTTCCCTCTTAGTTGTAAACATCTCTCACACCCCACACCACTGTCTCAGTCCCTCTGTGTCTCTCTCTCTTTGTTTTTTTCCTGTCTCTTTTCTCTCTCTGACTGTCTCTCTCTCTCTCTCTCTCTCTCTCTTTCTCTCTCTCTCTCTCTCTCACACACACACACACAAAGTTTGGATATTGATTCTACCATTTTAACTCCAACTTCTGTTTTTCAAATGTGGATAGTGCCAGCTTATTCATTATCCTCTTGTTGCTGGAGTTGTCATAAAAATCAATTTCCCATTGCTGAGATAGTAGCTCCCTGTGTCTCTTAGAGGATCAGCAGGAACAAAGACCCTCCCATTGGACCTCTGGGAAATCACAGAGGCTGTTATAGCTGTGGGCTCAGCATGTGAGGTCCTGAGGGGATTATCACCCACTCCTCCTGGGAAGTGTGCACCCGCTGAGCTTATCTGCAATCGCCTTGAATCGCAGACTCATAGGAGTGTTCAGATTCTCTTCTTTTTTTGCTTCTTCTACTGAACACATTATAGACCTGCAAGAGGATAGAATCCCTAAGTGAGAGACAAGTCTTTAGCCTCAGCTTTTTTCTTTCTAAAGTAAGAGTCTTTGCTCCCTAGAACCAGGCCGCCTGATATCATTATCCATGAAACTGGTAGAAAGTAAGAAAATCGTCTTTCTCTTCATGAGTAGGAAATCAGGTCATCCTCTCCAAAGGTACAGAATACTCCCCCAGGCTGTTAAGAGCAGGTTCTGGTTTCTACCCAGAAAAGCTATAGACGAAAACTGTGGCTGCCTACTACTGAGTATCAGGGGAAAAAGCAGAGATATTTTTAACATACGGAATATCAGTGAACAGAATGCTAAGGAACTAGAAAACTTATTCCAATAAATACGAAGCATATGCTGTGCCGAAAGCAAACCCAGCTTCTGCTATATACAAATTTCATGGAGGAAAAAAAAAAAAAAGTTGGAAATTGCAGAAATGTCTGGCCCAGGGTGGGCTACAACCACTTGCTGCAGGAGACCTGGAAGGCTGCATAGGTGACCTGTGCATAGGGCAGCTGGGGGTTCGTGGGGTCCTTGGCCATCTTGTCATGCGGGTTGGGGATTGTCCAGAGCCCCCTGGAGTCCCGGGAGCCCAGCTCCAGATGGACAGTCCTACACACACAACCTCAGTTTGTAATGTCAGGGTGTGCGTCACCAAAGATCGGAACATCAGCTCTGCTACCCTGAATCCTCAAACAAGGAAAATGCCTGTGTCGGTGGCAGAGATTCCTGAGATAAAAGGACCTTCTGGATTTTATGCGACCGGTTCTTCCTCTTGCAACCAGGAAAGGCAATCTGCATTCATCTCATTAGCGAGGTTCTGGTAACTGGGGGTATTAATTTCATTGCTAAACCTGACAAATATTTTACTCTCTCCTTAGTGGGTAATTGCATCCCAACAGTCTCTTCTTTTGTGCTGCCAGAGGGAAAGGACGTGTGTTTGCCATTCTCATTTATACAGCTAGTACCTTAGCATCGCGCCTGTCCCCTCCCTAGCCGCACACTTCCCGGGCTGGGGATGCGAAGGGGAGACCGAGCAGCAGGCCCGGGTCCTGGGTGGGCTGTGGAAGGGGATGGCGGGAGAGCCCTGGGCACCGTGGAGGGAGGCGAGGCGCTGCCGAGGGCTAAACCACGACAATAAAAACACCGCCGCTGAAACAGTGTGGTGGAGGAGAGACAAATCATTTTGCCGCCTGAAATTCCCCCTGCAGCCTCTCAGCCCCAGAACAGCTCCCCGCACCGAGGGCGCCGCTACCCGCCCCCCGCGGCCCGACTGCTGACACGCTGCAGCCACTTGCGCCCCGGTCGTCCCCACGCCCGGCTCTTTTGCTCCTGCAGGGCGGCGGCCCCACTGCGAGATGCTGGGAGCGCCGTCAGGGAACGGGGAGAGATGACTCTCTGCAGGCAGGTAGCTGAAAGCCTGTTTCTTTTCCTCGGGAGGAAGAGCAAGAATCGTGCTCAGCTCGCCTGGGCCTTCATGACACTCCCTCCATCCCCCCTTCCCAAGGTTGCTAACTTTGCCAAATCCTCACTACGCTCTCGGCCCCGCCTCCTCAGTCCCCGCTGGACCCTGACTGGCAGACGTTGGCTTCTGATACAATTTCTCTCCTGGAGAGATGGGGGCCAGGGCAGGCGCGGTGGCGTGGGAGGTAATCCAGCCTGTAGCTCAGGATTCCTTTCTGCTGGTCTCACAAATGAGACCCATGACACACTGACCGTTCGCTGGTCTCCTCTGGCTCCTGCCTTTGCCCAGCTGTCGGGGAGATGGGTGCAGGGTGCCACTAATTTCCAACCTCGCCTAAGTCAAAGGGAAGGCAAAACTAGGAAAGGTACCCTTTCCCACTCTCCCCCTCCCTCTGGCCTCTGAGTGTGGATTTGGGGACCCTTAGGCAAGAGTCCCAGAGGGACACCACCTCAAGGACAGCCATGCCCCTAAGAAGGAGCCTGTCCTTCAAGGGACTGTGTTTGTTATAGAATGAAAACAATTAAAAAAAAATCATCCTTGGATATAGCAGATAAGGGTGGCCATAGCACAACACCGTGCAGATTTGCCCAGGAGTACCACATTCTTTTACCCCATCTTGGATCACCTCCCAATATCATTTTAGCCTGCTATGGCATTGGTGGCAAAGACTATTACATTGGGGTTTGGAGTTGAAGGACCTGGGTAGAAGCAAGCCCATGGTCCCTAATCCCGGTTGTGTCACCATAGGACCTGGAGCTCTGAGCTTCATGTGATCTCTCTAATAAGACTGATACTTCTTCCTGAGCCTGGGGTTTTTGAAACAAAGCTGAATGGAAACGCATGAGTCTTTTAGCGGCTTTCCCTGACTGGAAGGGACTCATCTTTCCTTTCCAACATATGATCCCATACCTCTTCTTCCAAGAAGCTTTCCTTGCCCTGTTATTTTCCTGTGTGAAATAATTCTTATGGAGAATGCACTACCTGACCCACTCACCGTTGACCTGACCGCTTTATTATGAGTTTCCTGATGCACGGGTAGGAGCAACAAACCCATACGTGGTATATGTTGCCTCTAAAATCCAAAGAGTCTTGCCAAGCCTTGTGCCTCTTTTTTGCTGATAGATGGAACCAACAGTCTTTTACTTTAGAGAGTATATCCTGACCTGAACTAGACCACTAGATCCTTAGGAATGTCACTGATGTGGCAAGTCCTTGAGCTTTCTATCATGATACCAATGTAATGGACTAGTATGATGTTCTTAGGGTATCAAGACAATCAAGGTCTCTCCAGACCATGTTATGACAAAGAGCAGGAGATTTAACAGTGAAGGATACTGTTGTCCCTGCCACCTGAAGTCAAATTGCTTCTCATTATCTTTGGTGATAGGAATGGGGAGTGGGGGGAGAATTTGTTAGGCTAATATCCACATACCAGCTTCCAAGGGCTCTGTTGTTTTGCTCCAGCAAAGTTATCACATCCAGAATCAGCTGCAAATGGCATCACTGATTAAGTGTGTGATAATCTACAGCCATTCTCCAAGACCATCTGTTTTTTGAAAGAGCCAGAAAAGGAAGTTAAATGGGGATGTGTTTGGAATCACACCTCTGCCTCTTTCAAGTCTTTAATGGTGACACTAACTGTGATTCTTCTGGGATGGTTTCTAGCTTGTTTTTGGGTTACTAGCTCAGCAGGGGGGACTGGGCTGGGGTAGGGCGGTTCTAGGGCCTTCTACTTGGCCCTCCTTTCTGTCCATAATAGACCTCACTCTGTGGGTCAGGGAATCAATACAAAGATTTTTCCTGTTACTAACTATATCTGTTCCAAATATGTTTTTCTGAGACTGGGAACCATGAAATAGATCCATGGTCCCACTGAGTTTGGATGGAAGCTTCATCTGTTACCTGACTTTCATAAGCACACTCTGACTAGTGAACCAAGGTGGGATTTCAGGTTTTAGGATTAGGGTCAGTTCAACTCATTTCTTAATGCCCTGAAGAATGGAGCATATCCTCTGGGAACTCTTGAGGGAATATGGCTGCTGGGAGGTTGAGCAGGCTGCATATAATAGATCCTTTTTAGCATCTTCATGTTCTTTAGCATTCAGACAGATTCCTCTATATCTATAGAATGCCAGGGAAGCCCTGACATTTCAATCTTACTGGCTATAGCCTACTGTCGAGATTGGCCAGCCTAGTTGACCCTTAATGCCTCTTCCCAAGTGCTCAAACCATGACATGAAATCCAAGTTCCCAGTTGCGCACCCATTTCAGAAGATTTTAGCTAATCAAGCCTTAGGTTATGTTCTCCTTTATCTAACAACCTTAGAAGCTAGTTAAATACATGTTCCCCAGACTCCTGTTGGTGTAAGTTAATGAAGTCCTGCAATTGTTTTGGCAAACAGTCTATTTCCTCCAGGCCCAGGTCTTGTACTTTACAATCAGAACTATGCTGCCGTTTAACCCTCCTTGAGGATCTGGAAGCAGTGAGCATAACGGATGTGGATCCTGGAGAAAATCAAATTTTCTTGGCGTGGTCCTTGAAATGTTCTAATTCAACCTTTGGGAAATGGGGTAGCAGGATACTCCCGGAGGTTGAGGAGGTTTGGGGCATTCAAGGTCTCAGTCTCATCTGTGTCTGCACAACTGTCTCCATCCCATATCTTAGGGTCTCACTTCTTTCCCATCAGTACCCTCAGCTTACTGTAAGAGACTTAAACTGAAGGGTTTGAGTATTTAATTGGGTTTGCAACTCTGCAACATTAAAATCATTTTCTAGGCTTATATCCTCATCCATATGGTCCAGAGACTACAGGAGGAGGAGTCTTTAGGACAATTCCCAATTTTCCACCTGGATCTGAGTTGGATATTCAAGGCTCTCAATAGGTCCTTTTCCCTGTTAACTCTCTTTGGAGCCATCAGAAGCAGCCAGCTGACTCTACGGTCTTTATAATAACTATTGTCACCATGGTGACTAAGTACCACAGTCACTTTGTTTCTATTGCCCACCACCTGCACTTCATTCCTTGCAACCACTAATGATAAATTGTCACTGCGGTGCCGCTGAATGCCATGCATTACTAGTATCCCATTTTCTCTTGGGCAGGAGGTTAGCTGTGTGCTTCTTAAATATGAAAGCAATAGAATATTAGAATCCCATTTTAGGGGATTGTTTTCTTGGGACCTTTCTGATAGCTATTCTTATTTTAGTCTAGAGCCTGGAAGCCAACACATAGCACACTCAAATAATGTAATTGAGGTGGATTTAATAAAAGGGCTATTTATAAAACTGAAGATAGTGCTGGTAGATTGAATAACTGACTTCAGTTCTTCAACCCTGCCTTTATCCATATCCTTCCATGTTCTTGTTATGGGTGGAGTGTACTTCCTTGTCTCACTTCTTTGGGCTTAGTCATATGACTTTTTGGCCAATGGCATGTAGTAGTAGAAGTGAGACCACACCAGTTCCAAGCTTAGGCCTTAAGAGTAATCACATGTGTTTGTTTGCTCTTTTGAGGCTCTGCCACGACCATGAGAGAAACATACCTACTGGTCCAAAGAGGGTGAGAGGCATGTGGAACAGAGTTTCTCCTTCTACCCCATAGACCTCCAGTGAGAAGCATAGCTGCTCTAGCTACCAAAGCATGAAGTAAAGATGTTCAACTGAGCCCAGCCTATGTCACCCAAGTTCTAGCTGACCTGCAGATCTATCAGAACAAATGGTTGCTTTCAGACATTGGACTTTGGAGTGGTGGAAATGCAGCACTGGTGTAGCAATAGCTAGCGGATACATGAGAAGAAATAAAAACAGTAAGAGATGGGGCAGAAGCCCAGAGATGCTGATGGTAGGCTTAAAGGATCAAGGGGAGGAAGAAGTTACTAGAACCTAACGAGAGTAGCTGAAGGAGAAAATGTTTGACGAGAGCTGTGGCCTTTGATATAGGGATGTAGACAACCCATAGAAGCCAAGCAAGGGGAGTAAATTTTATCCCTTCACTTTCCTCCTGTCTTCTGACCTCCTGCTGGTATCTCTTATTACCAAAACTAGAAGGTAAGGGAGCCCACTGGTGCAGGCCATTAAAAATTTTTTCTTAGTGCATAAAGCAGGATGAAGGCCTGCAAGGGACAATGGAAAATATCCAACATACTTTGTATGCCTGAAAATGTCTTTGTTTACCCTCATACTCGTATGATAGTTTGGTGGGTGGGGTATAGGATTCTAGGTTTGAAATGATTTCCTCTAGAAGTTTGAAGAAATTTCCAATGTAGTGTAGCTATTGAGAGGTTTGAAATTCTTCTGATCTCTTATCCTATAAATGTGACCTGTTGCTTCTCTCTCTCTTGAAATGAGCGGAATCTTCTTGTTGTCCCAAATACTTGCAAATTGTCTCCATGTGCCTTGCAGTGGATTTACCTTCAGTCATTGTTCTAGACACCCATAGGGTCCTTTCAATCTGGAAACCTATGTCCGTCAGTTCTGGAAGTGTTTCTGGAATTATTTCATTGATAATTTGCCCTATTCTGTTTTCTTGCTCTCTCTACATTTCTAATTTTCTCTCTCCTATTTTCCATCTTTTTCTTTTTACTCTCCTTTCTGGGAGATATCCTCAACTTTTCTCTTCAATTCTATTGAGGTTTATTTTAATAACATTTTAAAATTGAGATATGCCTCATATAACATACAACTTTAAAGCATACACTTCAGTGGTTTTGTCTATTCACTATGTTGTGCAACCATCATCACTATTAAATTCCAAAACATTTCTAACATCCCCATAAGAAGCTCTGTACCTATTAGCATTTAATCCCAATTCCCTCCACTCCCATCCCGAGAAAACACTAATCTATTTTCTGTCTCTATGGATTCACGTATTCTGGACATTTCATAAAAATGGAATCATACAATATGTGGACTTTTGTGTCTGGCTTCTTTCACTTGGCATAGTGTTGTGTTTTTTTAATTAATTAATTTATTTATTTTTGGCTGTGTTGGGTCTTCGTTGTTGCATGTGGGCTTTCTCTAGTTGTGGCGAGCGGGGGCTACTCTTTGTTGCAGTGTGCGGGCTTCTTATTGCCGTGGCTTCTCTTGTTGCAGAGCACGGGCTCTAGGAGCACGGCCTTCAGTAGTTGTGGCACGCGGGCTCAGCAGTTGTGGCTCACAGGCTTAGTTGCTCCGCGGCATGTGGGATCTTCCCGGACCAGGGATCGAACCCGTGTCCCCTGCATTGGCAGGTGGAGTCTTAACCACTGCACCAGCAGGGAAGTCCTGGCATAGTGTTTTAAAGGTTCACCATGTTCTAGCATTTAACAATATTTCATTCCTTTTTACGGCAGAATAATATTCTGTTGTACACTTGTCCCTCGCCGTCTGTGGGGGATAGGTTCCAGAAGTCCCCGTGTACACCAAAATCCACAAATGTTCAAGTCCCTTATATAAAATGGTGTCGAATACAGTCGACCCTCCATATCTGAAGATGCAAACCCCACAAATACGAAGGGCTGACTGTGTATTTATTGAAAAAGAATCCAGGTGTAAGTGAACCCCTGCAATTCAGTCCTCTGTTGTTCAAAGGTCAACTGTATAGATACACCACATCTTTTTTACCCATTCATCAGTTGATGAACATTTGGGTTATTTCCACATTTTGGCTATTATGAATAATGCTGCTATGAACATTCATGTACCAATTTTGTATGAACATATGTTTTCGATTCTCTTGGGTGTACACCTAGAAGTGGAATCGCTGGGTCATATGGCAATTCTATGTTTAACTTTTTGAGGAACTGCCAAACTCCATTGAGTTTTAAAATTCTGTTACCAATTTTGACATTTCTCAGAGCTCTTCTTTTCATTTCCTGAGTGTTTATCCTTTTAAAAAATTGAATGTAATATCTCTCCTCTCTGAGGATATCAATGAAATTTTTAAAAAAGATTTCTTCTCTCTGTATAGTCTGTCTCATGAAGCTAATTTAATTCACTCTTTAAAAATCTCTGTTGGGCTTCCCTGGTGGCGCAGTGGTTAAGAATCCACCTGCTAAAAAAAAAAAAAAAAGAATCCACCTGCTAATGCAGGGGACATGGGTTTGAGCCCTGGTCCAAGAAGATCCCTCATGCTTCGAGCAACTAAGCTCGTGAGCCACAGCTGCTGAACCTGCGCTCTAGAGCCCGCGAGCCACAGCTACTGAGCCTGCATGCCACAACTACTGAAGCCCGTGTGCTTAGAGTCCCTGCTCTGCAACAAGAGAAGCCACTGCAATGAGAAGCCCGTGCACCACAACGAAGAGTGGCCCCCGATCACCGCAACTAGAGAAAGCCGCACACAGCAACAAAGAAACAAAGCAGCCAAAAGTAAATAAATAAAATAAATAAATTTATTTTTTTTAAAAAGCTGATAAAAATCTCATTTTCATGCAAACATTCATGACACTAAATAAATATCCAGTGTTTTAGATAGCTTCCTTTTGCCCTTACAACTTCATTCCTCACCTGGCTCAGTGCTCCCAGAGGATGATGTGTATGGTCTCCATCATAGGCTTCCTTGCCTTCTGCCTTCCACTTGGGTTCTACCATTTGGCTAGAGATGAGAGATAGAACAAAGTCTGGGTGTTTATTCTCCCAGCAACCTCTCTGTGAATGTGACCTTATTTGGAAATAGGGTCTTAGCAGATGTAATCAAGTAAAGATGAGGTCATACTGGATGAGGGTGGACGCTTATCTAATGACTGGTGTCCTTATAAGAAGAGAGAGGTTTGGACACAGACACAGGGAAAAGGCCATGTGATGATGGAGTAATGTGTCTACAAGCCAAAGGATGCCAGGGATTGCCAGCAACCACCAGAAGGAGAGCCGTATGGAACAGATTCTCCCTCAGAGCCTCCAGAAGGAACCAACCCTGCCAACACCTTGATTTTGGACTTCTAGCCTCCAGAGCTGTGAGAGAAGAAATCTCTGTTGTTTTAAACTAAAAAAAAAAAAAAAAAAAACTCTGTTTTCTATGTTAGAGGCTTTGCCCAAATGTTCATGTCTCAAAATCCTTGGCCTATCAAGAGCGATTTCATTCACGAGTAAAGAACCAGAGAACTGATTGGATCATGCTCACTCTCATGCGGGTAGTCTTGTTGACTTTGAGTTTCAAAGTGAGTTGATGGGCTGTTTGTTGAGCACCCCTAATGTCAGATGTTTAGGTCAGATTCTTCAGAGAAGGGCCTTCCAGTCTGTCATCTGGAAGGTTAGGATCCTTCTACCTGTGCCCTGGGGGATGAATGGGAAAGAGGGCTGGATGTCTCTGGACTCACGATTCCGTGGCACGTGCTCACGCCACATTCTTCTTTGGGCATGGTGGTTCTGTCCTCAAGTGGGCCTGTATCTCTCAGTCTAGGGGCTATTCTATTCTCTCCGGGATGTAAACCTCCAGATTTCTGCTAGGGTGTGGGGCGCAGGTTCCCAGTGGCATGGACTGGGAAAAGGAATCTAAGGATCTAACTGCTGTTCAAGCAGCTTTTACCCCATTTTCTTTTATGTCGCCTCCCCCTTTTCACTAACTGGTACTGCCTATTCCTGCCAATGCTGCGGTGCAAATTCTGTTGATTCTCAGCCTTCCTCGCATGGGCTTGGGATTTGGCTTTCTCGGTTCAGCTGAATCTAGTTTCCAGCTTCCAAAACTTGTTGATTTTGCCTCATTTCATGTTTGCATGTTAAAAAAAAATCCATTTGCTGTTGTTTTCATGGGGTTTCTGGAGGATACAGAATTAGATGCATGTGTTCAGTCTTCCCTCTTCATCCAGCAGTCTGCACTCCACCCTTCTAAGTGAAAAAAAATCTGATATTTTGATTCCCATCTGAATTAGACACCATGTAATCAGACAACAAAACCCTCTATAGTTATCTTAATAGATAGAGTATAACATAAAGAATTGTTAATCAGGTGTAAAAATTGTTAACACAGTGACTGAAAAAGCTAACGGGAATCTCAGCTGTTATGGAGATAGAAATTGCAGGAAGCAGCTACCCCCCCTAGGCCTGGAGGAACAAAGAGAAGAAATTGGAGTTATTAGAACTTGGAAACATAGTGAAAGGGCCTCACACAGCTGTAACTCAGACCTCGGAGGAGCAGCATCGCTTGGCTGGGGCTGGGGTCTCCAACAGTGGCTGAGGCTGGGTGTGGCTGCTGGAAAGCTGGACTCAGCTGCTTCTGGACTGGACACTGCTCTGGGGTGAGGAAGACGCAATGTGACACCGACAGGCAGAGGAAGCCAACAGGAAGTGGAGAGAAATGCGCACGTGCCATCCTCCTCCTCCAGCCTGGGAGTGTCTCCCTAATGGCCTTTTGTCAATGCCTAAAGGAGGTCCAGCTCGCAAAGGAGAGTGTGCGGCGCCCAATCCCAGCATCACGAAGCCAACCGGAAGGCTGGCTTGAAGCTGAGGGACCTTAGCTTGGTAACGAGTATGATCTATTCTTTCAGGTACTTGGGTATGTATGCATCCCACTAAGCCTACCTGAGCGTGCCTAAAACAACGAAATCCACTCTGTGCTTCCACCTTCTCACAAAAGCATTCTCACTCTCTCACTAAATGAGGAGACACGAAGTCCAAATAGCAACTGTATCCATATGTGGGAGATGGTCTATCTATTCCTGAGCTGAATTAATTACTGATCAAATTCAGTCGTAGTCCCATCCAAATATTCTGTTTCTAAACACTATCTTTTTTTTTAATTTTTATTGGCATATAATTGCTTTACAATGTTGTGTTAGTTTCAACTGTACTGCAAAGTGAATCAGCTATATGTATACATATATCCCCTCTTCTTTCGGATTGCCTTCCCAGTTAGGTCACCACAGAGCACTGAGCAGAGTTCCCTGTGCTGTACAGTAGGTTCTCATTAGTTATCTATTTTATGCATAGCATCAATAGCGTATGTATGTCAATCCCAATCTCCCAATTCATCCCACCGCCACCTCTTTCCCCCTTGGTATCCATACGTTTGTTCTCTACGTCTGTGTCTCTATTTCTGCTTTGTAAATAAGATCATCTATACCATTTTTTTTTGAGATTCCACATATGTGCATTAATGTACGATATTTGTTTTTCTCTTTCTGACTTACCTCACTCTGTATAAACAAGACGAAAAGACAACCCACAGAACGGGAGAATATATTTGCAGATGAAGCAACGGAAAAAGGATTAATCTCCAAAATATACAAACAGCTCACGCAGCTCAATACCAAAAAAACAAACAACCCAATCAAAAACTGGGCGGAAGATCTAAATAGACATTTCTCCAAAGAAGACATACAGATGGCCAACAAACACATGAAAAGATGCTCAACATCACTAATTATTAGAGAAATGCAAATCAAAACTACAATGAGGTATCACCTCACACCAGTCAGAATAACCATCATCAAAAAATAAACACTATCTGGGCTTCCCTGGTGGCGCAGTGGTTGAGAGTCCGCCTGCTGATGCAGGGGACACGGGTTCGTGCCCCTGTCCGGGAAGATCCCACATGCCGCGGAGCGAGTGAGCTATGGCCGCTGAGCCTGCGGTCCGGAACCTGTGCTCCGCAAAGGGAGAGGGCACAACAGTGAGAGGCCCGTGTACCGCAAAAAAAATAATAAACACTATCTTTTGATCCCAGTTTTCCTCCTTACTTTCCCTCAGTTGGTTCAGAATTTGGGGTGGGGAGAGAGAGGTATTATATACTGACCTTCTTAAACACTGACAGGTATGCTTATTGTCAACAAGTCTACCAGGTACTGTGGCAATTTACATTCACTCCCAAGAGCAGTATAAGTGACTTCCGGCTGTTCCACATCATCCACTTAGTGTTGTCAGACTTAAATTTTGCCAATTTATGAATGAGAAATTGTATCTCATTATTGTTTAATTTACATTTTCCTTACTGGGGAGGCCGAACATGTTTTTGCTGTTTGCTTATTCGACTTGGGTTTCCTCTTCTGCTCTTATTTTTTGTCTATTTGTCTAATTTATTCCTCTTAATGATCTGCAGGAATTCATAAAACATTTTTGGTAAAACATATTTGAAACATACAAATAAGAATAAAGGATAATATTAAAAAATTCATGTTTCCATCACCCAGCTTCATTAAATTGTCTTATTTGTTTTTATTCATCGCCTTATTTGCTTCAGATTAAAAAAAAACAGAGAAACATCCACAATGGGCACTCTGTATCCATGGGGGAGTCCTGTAACCAAGCCCCAAGGATCCCGAGGGACAACTGTATACACCTGAGATCCTTTTGGTTCCCTTCTCCAATCCTACTCCCCTCCATTCCCCCCACAGTAATCACTATCATGAATTCAGTGTTTACCATATTCTCATGCATAGTTTTTATACCAAGTAGGAGTTATATTCAGGATACTAATCTTTGTTAATTTTATGCATTTTGAACTACAAATATCTCCTCTCGTTCTGTGCTATGTTCTTCACTTTGCTTATGTGTTTTTTGATATTTGAAAGTTTTAAATTTTAATGTGATCATGTTTATCAGATGTTTCCTTTATGGTTTGTGCTTTTTGTGTTATGTTTTAAAAATTCGTTCTCCATCTTTCCTGTATTCTTTTTGTGGATGTATGTTTTATCTCCTTGATGAATATCTATGGTCCCTTGAGGAAAGAAAGACTCATGATTTGTGTACTTCTTTCATCCTCTACGTTGTTAATTCCAGTAACTCCCAACTGGTAGGTCAGAAACACCTGATTGGTGGACAGTAGCTTGTTGTCTTTCTCTGCAGATCAGGCTGTAGCTGCTGCCCTCTTTAGTCACTATCTTGGGTCCTTTCCTTTCTTTTCCTTTTTTGTTTCATATCTACATTTCTCCTTCTCATTCTTTTACACAGGACTCACAAGTTTAGAAGCATATCAGTTGCAGCTGAAAACTATTAAAAATAAAGGGGATTAATTGGCTCATACAAGTGGTAAGTCCTCGGACTTCAGCTTTGATTCAGCAGGTCCTTGACATGATCACTAAAAGAACAGGTACGATGTCTTTCTTTTTGCCCTACTTCCTACCGGGTCAGCTTTATTCTAAAGCTTGTTCTCCCTTGCAGCCACATGACATTTTTATGTCTGATTTTGGAGGTGGGGTCTGTCCTGAGCATTGAGGATGGTAAGATGCATCCCTGGGCTCTACCCATTAGATACAAATAGCATTCCTGCTCCCCACCCTGAGTGTGACAAGCAAATGGCTCCAGGCATTGTCAGATGTCTCCTGGGGGTGAAATCACCCCTGGTTGAGAGCTTCTATCCTAATTAGATAAGCTTAAATCGCATGTCTGGTCTTGGAATAATGAGAGCCGGCTGAGGGATGAAGGCGCTAATTGGCTTAAGCCGATCTGGATTTATTTCTAGAGCTGGCTCAACTTTTGGTCTGTGTTGATGAAGGGCAGAAATTAACGGGAAAATCTAGGTACTAGTAGAAAGGGGGACGGTGGAAGTGATACTGGATAGTCAAGAAATGGCCACCCCCAGAAAAATCTGATATGAAGCCCAAAGTGATAGCTAAGTGACCCTTGCTACTCTTTCCCATTTTAACATTCGATAGTCAATCAAAGCTAAGCTCTCACCATTAGCTCTTCCATTATTATAGAAAGAGAGGGAAGGAGGGAGGGAGGGAGAGAGACAGAGAGAGAGAGAGAGAGAGAGAGAGACAGAGAGAGAGAGATCTGGTGTTTTTTTCCACAAGAGCACTTAATTTCATCATAAGGAACCCCCCACCATTACCTCATCTAAACATAATTATCTCCCAAAGGCCCCAAATAAATCACAGTGGGGGTTAGGGCCTCAACATATGAATTTTGGAGGGGATGCAATTCAGTACATAGTATTACTATTTGGAATTTTGGTAATTAGAAGTCATTTAGAGAATAAATAGAAATGTATATTCTTCTGTTATAGATTAGCCCCTGATCAGCAGGTATGCCCATCATTGAATTTTTATGCAGATGACATTAGATGAAGAAAAGACTTTTTAGGGACTTCCCTGGCAGTCCAGTGGTTAAGACTTTGCCTTCCAATGCAGGGGGCACAGGTTCGATCCCTGGTGGGAGACCTAAGATCCCACATGCCTCGCGGCCAAAAAACCAAAACATAAAACAGAAGCAATATTGTAGCAAATTCAGCAAAGACTTTATAAATGGTCCACATCAAAAAGAAAAAAAACCTTTAAAAACAATTAGTGTTAAAAAAATTTTTTTAAATAGAAAAAAAAAGACTTTTTAAATGTGCAGATATGTCAGAGATTTTCACCTTACCTATCATAGGTTGGGTCCCCTGGGAATGGTTTTTTGGATCAACAGTTTAGTGAGTTTGAGTAGAAGTGATTGATAGGAGAGTATATTCAGGACCAATGCCTGTAGGGATGGTAGGGAAGCAGGACTGGATAGGGGACCAAGTTGAAATGTGATAAAGTTGCAACACAGCCTCAGCCAGTCCTATGGGCTGGGCTGGCCCTTCAGGGTTGCTTCAGTTTGAGGCAAAGGGCCCAGTCCTTGTACCACTGCAGTGGCTAGTCATTAGATGCAAGCTGTCTCCAGCGAGGGTGCAATCCAGGCTGAGGTGGCTCCCAAACGCTGAAGGCAATTCTTAGAAAGGAAGTGGCCTTCAGTCCTGAAGAAGTGGGGTGGGGTGGAGGCAGGTCTGGCCAGCACACCATAGGCTTACGTTAGCCAAGCAATCTGAAAGCAAGTGACTCTAAACTCATCGTCAGGATTGCACTGTAGTGATCATGTTTCTCTACCAATCGCATGTTAGGTCTCCAGCCAAGCATGCTTTCTACTGTCTCAAAAACAGGTTTTTCTGATAGCTTCCAAAATCGGTTTAATGCCTGGTTTATCAAACTGAGCCCTCCTTCGTAGTAATATAATTTCACTGGAATAAAATGCCTTGGTTCTTGGTCAGAAGCCTCTGAGACAGGTGTCTTCAGGGAGAGAATGATGGCCAATGTTCACACCTTCTCCATTATATCTGACCCCCTTGGGGTAGTGTGTTTATATAGTTCCTCTGGTGATTTCTTGGTCTTGGAGTGTTAACCATCCTCTGCCATGGTGTTTGGTAACGAGTGTGGTGGCTCTTGAGATTTTAGTCACAGTGACATCATCACCTGGCAGGGGTTTGCTTTTTTGCTCTACACAACAGAGACTGGTTACTCCCAAGCATATTCCATTCACGAAAATAGTTTCACATTGTGAAATATTGTATTTTGCATGTTCAGTCTCTTCTGACAGCCTCACAGGCATAAATAACTGTCGATCCCAGTAGCTCTATGTGTCTAAAGCACTTCAGATTGGAAATGGGTTTATTAACATCATAAATTGATACAAAATGGGTCGTCATTATACGCTCCTTAGAGATAGATGGGAGAGGGAAAAGAGGACTAAAAATGAAGAGCCGAAGTGCTAGTCCTATGTTTGTAAACTGCACTTTAGAAATATCCTCAGGTCGAGAGAGCTGCATGTGGGAAATTAGTACCTGGCTCCTGTATAATCTCCCCTCCTTCCCATGAAATAAGATCATGGGAAGAATTTCATAGGAGAAAACCCGCAGTTGAAGAAAATATGGTACCTGCTGAAATGTTTTCAAATGTTAGGAAACTCAAACTCAAGTTGTTTTGAGGTACAGAGAGGAACTACTGGGTTAATTTTATTGAGAAATTAGGGAAGTCAGTGTTTCGTTTGCTTTAGAACAACAACAAAAGTGAATGATATTATTAAGTATGGAAAATTATTAAACATTGAAATAAATGTTTGCTTAATTAGAAAATTTTGACATTGACCCATGTTCTAAAATATTTTTTTAAATGCAGTACTTTAAGATGAAGATTATTTTAAAATAAAGTGTTATGGGGACTTCCTTGATGGTCCAGTGGTTAAGATTCCGTGCTTCCACCGCAGGGGTCATGGGTTCGATCCCTGGTCAGGGAACTAAGATCCGACCTGCCGCATGGCAGGGCCAAAAAAAATAATAATAATAATATTTTTTTTTAAATTAAAATAAAGTGTTCTGGACTAGAATAAATGTATGAAAAGGTAAACATATTTTGTTAAAGTAAATCTACTCTGATTTAAAAAAGAAGTGAATGATATATGTTTAGAGGCGGAATGACAGCAACAATCAGATTCTTATCTGGGCCTCACCTCTCACTCACAGAGACACGGATCGAGCTCCGTACACAGTGCAACAGAGAGCACGTCCCTCCAGATTATACTGGACTTATACTTATTAAAGAGGACTGATTGACGATCTTGATAGAAGGTTGCTATCCTCTAGGTACAGTGTTCATACGAACGTTTTATGAAAAATTCACGTTCACGAACTCTCACACGTGGCTGCTCACAGAGCAACATTTTGCATGTATTTTGAAAACGGTTTCCGTGTTTTCTCTCTCACACGATTTTCAGATTCTCCTAGACTCCAAAGCTCTTTCTTTTGGGAGATTCCCCTGTTTGCATCTCACAGCTCCAAGGAACACCGTTCACATTGCAATTTCTATGGCAGGCGACTTAAATCTCTACATGCCTGTGTTTGTTAACCCCTCCTTCACTGCTTTAACTATTTCCTTTTTTCTCGGTGCTTCCCTAGCCTTTGGTTTTGACAAAAAATTTAATAAATGGCGCAGTGTAGTGAGAAGCCATGTGGATTAAAGTACTGTGATGGGTATTTGTTGTTTGCTGCCCGGCATCCATTACCCCTTCCTCCTGACATTACTCTGTTTCCCTCAAGGAACTTCAAATTGCCTTGACTTTCACCCAGGTGACCCCTTACCCCAGGGGCGGGATCTGACGGTGATCGGTGTACTCCAATTAGCATATTCTTTTCCCCAGACCTCAATGATCCATTCAGGGATGGATGTATAACCCAATCAGAGATAGTTTGACAGAAGGGATATTTGTTAGGACTTCTCCCACTTCTGTTTAAGCCACCAGAAATAACTCACCCTTTCTGGCTGCATGTTAAAAAGGCTGTGAACAAAGTAGCAAATCCCTATCCTCCAAGAGCATACGTTCCAGCAGCAGGAAACAGGCAGTAAACAGGTTGGATGGAATGGTGTTCAGAAACAAGGAGAAAGATTAAAAAGGTAAGGAAAAGTGGTTAGAGAGGTAATGGGAGGCAAGATCTGCAAAGAACTCTGTAGACCGTTATCAAGACTTTAGCTTTGACTCGGAGTGAGATGAGAAACCACTGGGGGTTTTAGGAAGAGCAGTCACATGATATGACATAAATTATAACAGGACATTCTGGCCTCTGTGTTGAAAGGGGAAAAGAATGGAGGCGGGGAGATCAGTTATGACAGCTACGAGGCTGTAGTTTATTGAAATATTGGTTCCAATTCTTCACTCCTCAATAGAATTAAATCTAGAGAGAGAGGGAAGCATATCTATAAAGAAATTGTGAGTGCAGCTTTTGACACATGGAGCTGACTAGAGTCAAACACACAGAAAACCCACAAAGTTTCTTGGAAAAGTTTATTGGCAAAGCATTGCCAACAACTAAAAGAGGCTGAGGGTGTGCAAGATGTAAACATCTTTGTACTCTCAGTTTTCTACAGACAGGAATCAGGTTGAGACACATCCACCCAAAAGGGTAATTTTCCAATGCCCTTTCCAAGGAAAGATGTATGGAAGATGACGGAAAAAGAATGATTGCCTAGATTATAGAAATAAGAGCTATGGAGACTAGACTGGACAGTCATTCTTAGGGAGCAGAACCAGCGCTTAATCATGAAACATTATCTCCCCTCCCCAAATAGAGGAACCTGAGGACCTTTGCTCAGTGGGATTTTATAATTGGTTTGGACCAGTGACTGCTATTTGCTTCCATTATTCTCCTTTATAAATGAGAGTACTTTTTAGTGGTTATGTTATCCCTGTCCATTAGTTGTGGTATGTTGGGCGTACGAGAAGACACTTGCTTTTTTTTCTTTTTCTGGCCACGCCACACAGCTTGTAGGATCTTCGTTTCCTGACCAGGGATCGAACCCATGCCCTCGGCAGTGAAACCACTGGACTGCCAGAGAATTCCCAACACACTTGCTCTTTTAATTCACAGGTCTCTACATCAAGAAGAGCCATATCAGGACCTGATGTGGATCCTGGACTTCAAGGATTTGATGGGTCTTTTAGGGGCCGTGGGATAGGAATGAATGTATTGTGCATGTCAAAAGGACGTGAATATTTATAACCAAGAGTGCAGACTGTGGTAGATTGAGTTATTGGTTCCTCACAACTCTTCACTACCTCTTCATAGTAGTACTATGCATACACGAGGCCTTTGCCACAGTTGCATGGTAAGCAGTGTATTTCCTCACCTCTTGACTTTGGGCTCGGTCACATGACTTTGTTTGGTCAATGGGATGTTAGTGGAAGTGTTAGGAGCAAAAGCTTGAAATATTCTCCTATGTTGGCTTTTCCCGCTTGTGCTTCTGTGACCACCATGAAAAGAGCATGCCCCGGGTAGCATTTTCAGCGTGGGCTCTGAATAGGACACATGAAGCAAAGGGACTGCAATTGACACTTGGGCTCACGGCTTGAAGCAGACCTTCCCCAGCTAACCCACAAACCCTTAGCTTAGAGCAGACCTGAATCTACTCTCAAGCTTGAAGTCCAGCGCAGCTCAGCTAAAGTCTACATGGATCTACAGGTCCATGAGAAAAAATAATTGTTTTAGATCACTGAATTTGGAATGGGTTGTGCAGCATTAGTGTGGCAATGACCAATATAGAGGTAACTGCAGTAATTCATGAGAGAGCTGATGGGAACAAGGACCAGGGTGGTAACAACAGAAGTGGTCAGATTCTGGGTATATTTTAGCAACTAAGTCCACAGGTTTTGCTGATAGATTGTAAACGGGGTGTGAGAGAAGGAGATGAGTTGGGGATGAATTCTAGGTTTTTGGCTTGAGCAAGCAGAAGACTGGAATGGCCATTTTTCAGAGATGGGAAAAACTGAGAGAACTGAAGATTTGAGGGGTATTATCAGGAGCACAAACATGCTACTGGACATGTTGTTTGAGTTGCATATAAACATCCAAATAGGGATGTGCGGTAGGCAGTTGATTATACAAGTTTGGAGCTGGAGTGGAGAAAGGTCCAATATATGCAGGTGCACATCTGGGAGTGATCGGTATGCAGGTGGCTTTTAAAGCCGAGACTGGATGAGATTCACAGGTATGTATGATCACTTGAAAAGAGGTCCAAGGACTGAGCCTCGGGGCATTTTAGTATTTGGTGGTTGAGGAGTTGAAGGATTAGCAGCAAAGGAGATTGAGAAGAAGCAGCCAGAGAGATAAGAGGAAAATCAGACACATGCAAATAAAGTATTAATTCATATGTATGGTCCTAACACACCACACCCATTCCTCTTCTACCTTCTCCTCTTTCTTTTCCTCCTCCACCAAAAATATCACCATCCCTAGATTTGTGTGTGTGTGTGTGTGTGTGTGTGTATACTGACTATATGGAAGGCACAGTTTTAATCACTTCACATGTATATTAGAATTATTGAAAAAGTTAACTGGTACCTTTTTTTGCCCCGCTATATATTCACTGGGAAAAAACTTTTTCTCTTCTGGTCTTCTCTCCAGGACAGGGAAGTCAAGTCTTTGCCTAATTTGGAGTCCCCTTGATAATCTCCCAAGCAGGATGAATTTGTTTGGGGTGGAAAGTGGTTGGATTGGAATAGGTGCTTTGAATGGAATGAGGGAATGAAGAGCTGGAATCCTGGAAGACAGTTAAATTTTTTCTCTCTAAGCCTGGGAGAAGGGGGTTAAGGATGGGTGGAAGGGGTCCATTGGGTATTAGAGACTTGTGTTTAGCTAGCACATAGCTCTCTACTGGCAGTAAGACCTTGGAAGAGGGATGGCTGCCTGGAGGTGAGTGGAGATCAGAGGATGAATGTCACAACCTGGAAATCATTGGCATAAGTCGTCTGTATTTGGGTGGAGAAGATCACTTGGGTGAACTTCTGTTGTAGAGCCTAATAAAGGCTCTGATAGGACAGGGCAATCGGGTAACTCAAATGGGGTACCTTTCTGCTTTGCAAAAAGATAATGTCTGAGCTTAAGACAAGGATCTCAGTGTATGCAGTTGATGTGCATAACATACAGCTGGTTTTAGAAGCTCTTCAAGTCTGAGCCGCCCAAGCATGTTATTGAGCTTTGGGGAATAATGGCTGTGTGACTATGAACTAAGAGAGGTCTCACCCTAGAACCAAAGCCTGGGACATCCATTGTGGTGCAGACAGGAATATTAACCAGCCAGGACATTACCTCAGTCTGCTGCTCGTAGACGGCAACAACATTAATTAAATGTTAAGACTCCACTTTCTCTCCATTTTGTTTTGGGAAGGGAACTGCATCTTTTGGTCTAAGACATGAACCCTGCAGTTTCTTGGATATTCTAGGGTGGGGAAGCCTCAAAAAGGGAAAACTGAACTTTCTAAAAATAAGGCACCAGTAGCTTGAATGGTTCATTGGAAAAAAAAAAAAAAAAGGCATAGGCTCCTGAGTTTGTGAAATAGGTATTATCATTTACACATTAAAGAAACTTGGGAAGTTTTAGCTAAAGAAGAGAGCATTTATGATGTTATGATAACTTTTGTTTTTTGCAAATGTTATGCATTAGTCTTATTCTGTGTGGTTCTGGAGAGCAAGACAATAAAAAAAAAAAAGAAAACTGTCAACAGCTGCATGAGTGTAAGAGCAGATATTTACTACTAAATCCCAGCACATGAATTGTGCGCAATACATTTTTTTTCAATAAAAGATTGCATACATGACAAATGAAAACCAATGGGTGAAACTTACAGGGAGACAGATTTTTGACTCAACTTATCTTCTAATAATTTGAGTTATTCAAAAATTAAATGGACTATCTTTGAAAAGCAGTGGAATTCTCTACTACTGGGAGTGAAAGAGGAGCCAAAGGACTATTTTTCAGGGATGTGATAGAGAGGAGTTATTCATTAGATAATGGTTGAATCACACAGCCTCTGAGATCTCTGAAAACTCAGATACTCCAGCTTTGTAACTCTAAATCCAAGGGTCTCTAGACATAGACCTGGGAGAAGTATAAGTAAGACTCATGATCTCAGAGAAGTCTTCAAGAGGCATGGGTTCAATGGCATGTTTATTAAACACATGCTCGCGACAGATTTTCACAACAGCAACAAATGTTATTTCACTACCTCAAATCTCACTTATTAAGAAAAATAAGACAGTCACAACAAGGTTGATGGATTTGGATTTTTTCGTGTTTTCTGGGGTGTAAAGCCAGCCTCCTCACTCGTTTTCCTCTGTTTTTTCTTGAAGATCACTCGATTTCATTTTCTTTACCTTCTCTCTGGCTAAATGTCCCCGGAAGGCTGCTTGGATTTTGATAGCAGCATTTTCCTCCATGTCCTTGTCTTTTTCAGAAGATTCATTCTCAGAGAGGAGAAAAAGTAAGAGACTTCTTAAGCATCTCATATTTTGATGCTATAAAAATAAGTGTATAAACTTAATCAACTTAGGGATGTAACAATTGGGATGGGTTGCTTCCTGAAGGAATTTTATATATCATCACGTTGTATATGTACCAAATGGTGAATGCCAAAATATCAGACATCTTGTTTTGTCACTCTTTGATATGTCTCTGCAATAAAAGATCATTGCCAACTTCTTCCCCGCAAAACAGCTCCTATTCAACATTTTTTTGGGGAAAATAAGTGAGAATCCTTGAAGCAGGGTAAAAATGCCAAGAAGGGGCTTCCCTGGTGGCGCAGTGGTTGAGAGTCCGCCTGCCGATGCAGGGGACACGGGTTCGTGCCCCGGTCCGGGCAGATCCCACATGCCGCGGAGCGGTTGGGCCCATGAGCCATGGCCGCTGAGCCTGCGCGTCCGGAGCCTGTGCTCCGCAACAGGAGAGGCCACAACAGTGAGAGGCCCGCGTACCGCAAAAAAAAAAAAAAAAAAGCCAAGAAGAATAGTAAATGTGCTGTTTCAAAATAATCATGATTACACAAAATGGATTATTTTTAATTTCTCAATGATTAGCTAATTAAAATCATACATTTAAAATGAAATGCCAAAGAGGAATCCATTTAGTCCAATAAAATCAGTTTTAACATGGTTGGTTGAATTTTTGTACACAGCTTCCTTTTTAAAAAAAATTTAGGTATAATTTACAGAGAGTGAAATGCACAGATCTTAAGTGTACAGGTCAATAGATATATAGCTTTTAATATATTTTTTAAATTAAAAAAGTGATACACATACATTTAAAAACTTAAATACCACTGGTAGTGAAATTTTCTCCATCTTCCCAAATCCTATACCTAAAAGGTAACCCATCATCATGGATTGAGTATATATATCCTTCTAAAATTTCTCTATATACAAATGTATTCATATGGGTATATATTTGCCTTTTTATTAAAAAAATGAGATCATGCTAATCACAATGTTCTGCAGCTACTTTTCCCATGTAACAATGTATCTTGGTTCCCTTTTTCCCTTTTTTTATGTTATTCAGTATATAATTCTGCCCATTCCTTTTTTTTTTTTTTATGATACCATTGTAGTCCATTGTACTGATATACTTTGATTTATTTACTCATTCTCCTACTAATGGACCTTTGGGTTGTTCAACCACCCCCTCCCCCCATGGCAAAGAGGCAAATCTATCTCTTAAACTTTATTTTTATTTATTTTTTGCGGTACGCGGGCCTCTCACTGTTGTGGCCTCTCCCGTTGCAGAGCATAGGCTCCGGACGCGCAGGCTCAGCGGCCATGGCTCACGGGCCCAGCCACTCCGCGGCATGTGGGATCTGCCCGGACCGGGGCACGAACCCGCGTCCCCTGCATCGGCAGGCGGACTCTCAACCACTGTGCCACCAGGGAAGCCCCTAGCTCTTAAACTTTAATATGCAAACAGATTGGTATAAAATCCTCTGAGATGATGCCCTAATGTGGGCAAATGAATTATGCTGAAGTTGGAAATCAATGGGCTCTCAATTCAAAGTCATAAAAACCTGTGTAAGGGCACCCATTAAAGATGTAAGGAAATGACACTACCTTCCTTCTTTCCTGACCTCCCACTGCATCTTATGCTAATGTCAGGCTGACTGAGTTGCACTGATATAATTCTGAGATGACTTACAAAGGTTATAAGGTAAACTTATGACCCACTGGGTAGGAAGTAAGGTATTCCTGGAGGGGGATTGCCCATTTTGGGTGTCAATTATTGGGTAACTAACTGGGACATTAATACATGAAAAGAAACTCAGAAGTTTGGCCTTCAACACTGTAGACTGTGAGTTCTTCTTTCTCACTAGGCTTGGTCCTCTTGAATCTGGACTATGAAGCATATAGGCAGTGACATGCTGGTAAACGTTTAACAACTAGCTCTCCAGAAAAAAAAATTGGTCCTGATTTGTAGTATTTATCATGATCTTAATACTCCCACTGTGGCTGATTTCAAGCTATCAAAGTGATATTATTGAACACGGGGTTGTGTACATATGTGCATGACTGTCTCTTAAGAGCTGGCTTTAGCACACCACTGAATACAGGCATCCTTGAGAGTGGACCGAGCCTAACCCATTGTTGCTTGAATGTAGGCTGTCAGGCAGGAAGTCATTTTTGTAGAGCGAAATGCATGGAAGATGAGTAGGACTCATTGTGTAAAGCCATTTTATTTGGCTGTATGCAATTCCCCATGAGCTTCCTTTTGTTATGTCTGAACCTTTACCACTGTGTGGTGATGAAAAGTTAGTTAGTGAAAAGTTAGTGAAAAGTTCCTGAAGTGGAAGGTGAATCTGAAGGATGAAGACTGAGGCTGTATACCCTGAGAAAACCATAATTCAAAAAGACACATGCACCCCCAATGTTCACTGCAGCACTATTTACAATAGCCAGGTCATGGAAGCAACCTAAATGTCCATCAACAGATGAATGGATAAAGAAGATGTGGTACATATATACAATGGAATATTGCTCAGTCATAAAAAGGAACAAAATTGGGTCATTTGTAGAGACGTGGACGTACCTAGAGACTGTCATACAGAGTGAAGTAAGACAGAAAGAGAAAAACCAATATTGTATATTAACACATATGTGTGGAATCAAGAAAAATGGTACAGATGAACCTATTTGCAAAGCAGAAATAGAGACACAGACGTGGAGAACAAATGTATGGACACCAGTGGGGGGAAGGGGTGGGATGAATTCGGAGATTGGGATTGACATATATATACCACTGTGTATAAAATAGATAACTAATGAGAACCTGCTGTATAGCACAGGGAACTCTACTCAGTGCTCTGTGGTGACCTAAATGGGATGGAAATCCAAAAAAGAGGGGATATATGTATACGCATAGCTGATTCACTTCGCTGTACAGCAGAAACTAACACAACATTGTAAAGCAACTATGCCTCAATAAAAAATTTAAAAGAAAAGACTGAGGCTGTGATTTTTGTCTGTTCTTCCCCTTGGGGAGATTTTCCCATCCATAATCTTCTTCCATAATCTTGGAAAATAAGATTTTATTTTTAAGGGGAACAATGAGTTTTCCTTTATAAGAGGCACGGCTAAAATTGATCCACCAGTTAGTATATCACTGGTGCTAGTTATCTAAAAAGCAAAATCATGATTTTAGCAATATGGATAACAGACTGGATTCATATTTTGAGGATAATTTTAAATTGAGGGATGTCATTCTTTGTAGGAATCCAATAGTACATGGAAAATATAACTTACTAAGGCTGTCACCTCTTCCATAGATGTCTGAGACTTTTCCTTTTCAGGCTCACATTTCTCCAGTGGTTCTTGCTCCTAGAGGGGAGAGGGCCAAATAGACAGTATTTCCAAAACAGTAAAGTCTTGGATCAAACTGCTTAAAGGTAATTAAATATTACTTTAAGTTATTGATAAGTGGTGGGAATTAAACACATATTTTTTAACAAGGAAAGTAGGTTGGGAAAAGGGATAAAAGAAAACTCTCAAGGGAATATGCATAAACAAATATTAAAGACCAAGGAATTGGTTAAAAAAAGTTTGATCTTTTGTTTTTGGAATGTGTATAATATTGTTTTATATTAAAAACAAACCATTGTCTTAAACTAAAAGTTGATATGATGCTGTAATGAATCCTGAACAAGGAATAAAAAAGAGGTGCCAATAGTTTCTCAAACAGGAATGAAATAAATGCTATTGTATTCCATAGTATGAGGTCAAGTTGACTTTTAAATGATGTTTGTAGATTAAAAACTGAGTCAAAGAAGTAAGTTTTGCTGTAGGGAAGGATTTAAATAGAAAAAAATGGAAACCAGCTCCATTTATTTTGACATGGTTACTGAAATATTACTCCAGAATAGAAGCATGGTTAATTCAAAACCTTATGGGAAGAGCTTCTTTAATTCATAAAACATAAATTTAAGCACATATAAGCTAATCAAATAAAGGCTTTAGAATTCAAAAGAAGAAAAACCACTCTAAAATTGCTATGTGAATAAGATTTAACATTTTTCAACATTATTCCTTTGATTTCAATAAAACATGAACACAGAGAATCTACTTAAATGGAAATAAACAGAACACCCTCATATCTGGCAGGCACAGATGGATGGAACTTCACTTTTGAATTCATGGAATAAGTGACAGGGGGATTTCCTCAGGAAATCCCCCAAATCTACTGTGCAACACCATCAACATTTGACCTTTGTTAACTCCTTTTAATTCTAATATCTGCTGCTGCTTCACGGCTAATTATTATCATACTTGCCTAGAGTACTGCTTCTCAGATTTTAATGTACCTACAAGTTACTGTGTGGATCTTGTTAAAATTTAACCTCTAGCTGGGGTAGAGCCAGAGATTGAATTTCCACCAAGTTGCCAGTTGGAGGCAATGACGCTGGATCATACACAGCCTTTCTCAACCAGTGTTCCTCATTGGGATCATAGAACACAGAATCTTGAAGTGATTATTTTTCTCAATTTCCCAAAGGATGGTACATAAATAGAATCATTCTAGATACAAAGAAGAGACATTGATTCCTTACGTGCAATGGATGCCTTTGGCTTAGGGCTTAATTATTTTGAGGCGTCTTGGTTGAGAAAGACTGGTTCTGAGAATGCTGCTAAAGAGAAGATAGACTCTCTGAACAGATTGGCTTAATAGAGAAGACTCTATACCATTACCATCTTTAATTCTAATCAGTCTTTTGTAAGACGTCAATGATAATGAAATAATTGGACAAACAGCGTTTTATTTTATGAAATATCATTCATTAATTCAACCAATATTTATTGGGTATCTGCTATTGATAAGCACTGTGATACTCAATAACATTGGAACAACAAATGAAAGTAATTATTCTTTCACTTTCAAGTACGTGCTTCCTGTTGATCATCTTTAAATTTAACCTAAGTACTGTACACGATGCAGAAACCTTAGAAAAGAATTTCTTGCCAGAAAGAACAGCACAATCAAAAAGGTTTCATAAGATATTTGTGATGCCTCTCACAATATTCATGATTTTGGGAGATCCCAATAATCTCTGTATCGGAGACAGGAAGAAGAATTAACCAAATCCAACAGCTTCACGGGACCATACCTTGAATGCATGGTTGTTATAGAAGCGGTCATCTACCTTAGTCGCCCATTCTGCTGGATCAAAGTTGGTTTCTAAATAACAAAAATATAATAATTTCAGACTTACTTTGAGTTCATTAAAGTAAATGTAGACTAGTAACATAAAATGTTTTCTTTTTCAAATTATAGGTCCTTTACTGCCAGTTGAAAATTGTATTGACGCTGTACACAGCCTACTGCTGTAGATATAACCAGTGATTATTAAATATATGATTATGAATTAAACATTAGATGAACGCTTGAGGATATTTAGAAAGGCAGTTAAAAAGCCTAATTGCTGCTTTCAGAGTTTACAGTAAAATGGGAGAGACAGAGAACAAATGCTAATACTTAAATATAAGTATAGAAATTTATCGTTATATAATTATGGAAACATTATGTATTAGCAAACATGGGGGAAAATGTAACAAAAATAAATGTTAAATAGTAAGGAAGTTTGGAAAAGTGAAGGATGGGAGAAGTTTTTTAAAAATTAGGCATATTATGTAGTCAGTTGACATAGAAGTATTTAAACAGAATTTTTCTTTAACTTTTCATTATGAAGAATTTCAGATTTAGAAAGTAGAGAGGATAATAACAAATTTCCATGAGCACATTACTCAGATTCAACAATTATAATCTCATGATTGATCTTATTTTATTTGTAACTTCACTCACTTTCCTGCCCTTTCTTCTGATTATTTTCAAGCCAATCCCAGGCATCCTACTATCTTATCTACAAATACTTGCTTCAGTATGCATCTTTAAGATGTAAAGCCACAATACCATTATCACACCTAAAACTACTAACAATAATTCCTTAATATCATCAACTATCCAAATTTCTCCCATTGTCTAATATATTTTTGTTTATTTATTTTTTTACTGCTGATTTGTTCAAATCAGGACCCAAACAATGGGCACACAGAGCCTTTTGTTATGTCTTTTAAATCTCTTATAATTGAAACCTCCCTACCTCCCACCCCACATTTTTTTCCTTGCAATTTATTTGTTGAGGAAATTGAGTCATTTTTCCTTTGGAGTTTTCCACAGTTTAGATATCTGATTTCATTCCCGTTATGATTTTTTACCAAGTTCCTCTGCCTTTGAATTTCCTGTAGATTGCTAGTTAGATCTATAGGTCTTATCTGATTCAGGTTTGAGTTTTTTTTTTCAAGAATACTTCATAAGTAGCGCGGTATAATTCTGCCAGGAGATATATAATATCTGGTTGTTTCTCTTTATACAATTTTTATGGGCCCATTGATGATGACTGCTTAGATCATTTCTTTAGGGTTGCAAAATGGCAATATTCTAATTTGATCATTACTTCTTTATTTCTGGAGTACTCAATAAAAAATACTTTCCCTGTTTGGTTACCCTGAAATACAGTTCTTACATAAAAGGTAGGTTAAAGGTTTGATTCTTTTCCTTTATTTACCAGTTTTCAGATTAATCAGTTGGTACCTTAGGATCCTCTCAACGAGTTTTCTTGATTTTCTTTTTTAGTAAATAATTATGAATTAATGAATATTTAACAAATTGAACGAATTTCAATCCACTGCATTTATTAATCTTATTGATGCTCTAATTGTCCAAAATTGGCCAGTAGGGGCTTATTCAGGTGCTCAGATGTTCCTGAGTCCTTTGGAAACAACTCATAATCTTTGATAGTTTTCTTATTTTCTGGAATGGCAAGGTGTTGAGGCTCATCTTGCATATTTCCTGCCCAGTTTATGGGATTGGTTAGTTCTCCAAGAAGCTCTGGTTCCTGGAAGATGGTAGTTGGAGGCCAAAGTCTAGGGACTAGGTGCTCACTGGGACTGGGTTGGTCATTGTTTTGAGGCCTTTAAAAAATATAGAGAGCTAGAAAATAATACTTTCACTTTTCAAAGAGAAAATATATCATGAAGTCTGATGATATTTTTCAATTCAAATTTAGAATTATGGGATTTTATCAACTTCTTTCATTTTTATATTTGTATGTCATTTTTCTTACACTAAAAATCCTATTCCTAATAACAGTAGGACAGTTACTTATTTGCTATGTTCTACAATATATAAAAATTACAGAATAACTGCATTATAATATTATTAAATATTATTATTTTCAGTGATAACTGAAAACAATTTAAGATTTTTTTTAAAAACTTCATTTTATTTTTAGGCTGTATCCACCAGGAATGCACAAAGTACTGTGTTATAAAGTCTCTTGAAATAATTCTTTTTTGTGTGGTTATGTTACCCATTTAATACTAGTTAGGTTCATTTGTTTCACTTTGCTTCTAAATTTAGAAATTGCTTAACAATTAAAAAATTTAATTCTATTTTATAACTATGTGAAACATATATGATTTTGAATTTAAGATGTATTCAGACAAGTCTAGCTTCTGTCCTGTTCCCTCTGCTCTCTGTTCCTTCTCCTGCTAGAGGTAAATGTTTTTTTGCTTTTTTTTTTTTTAGAGGTAAATGTTAATTTTTTATAGATTTATTCTTCCATTTAAAAAATATAAATGAATGGTTATGTATTCATATCAACACCTCTTTGTTAGATAATTGGTAGCATACTAAATACATTTTTTTCCACCTTACTTTTATCACTTAATATATCCTGAGGGTCACTGCATAACATCATAGAGCTCTTCCTCGTTCCATTTTTGTTTGTTTGTTTACAGCTATACATTAATCAGTAGTGTAGATGTACTCAAGTTTATTCAAAAAATCCTCTATGATGAATATTTGGGTTCTTTCCTCAAGTAACAATAAATTGTAAAATGATTAAAAATGGAATGTTTATTTGCTTGTGACTATTTCTAGCCATCTTTACTACTCTGTTGGAATACTGTAATCAAAAGTAATGATGACAGCTTAAACAAAATGGTTGTTCTAGTCAGTGTTTTTAATAGAAACTTATAGCTGTAATAATTCTCATTTTGATCAGTGGGTCAGGTCTTGATTGTCATGAACCGTCAAAGCTGGGAATTTGGAAATTTTATTTATGGAAGTGAAGAAACTCTGCTTTAGCTCTCAACCAAAGAGTCACAGTTGGCAGGAATCTTAGTCTCTGGACAGGATGGAACCTTGGAAGTATAGAAAAAGAATATAAATTACCTTCCCAAGCTGGAAGTTCACTTTTCAAAGCAGTTTTTCTCTGTGCCTTTATTGAGGAACAGTTTCATATACCCCTGTGAATACCAACTTATTGAATCTAAGGAGTACAGAATTATTTTTTTTACAACACTTAATAATACTTTCAAGTAAAAAGAGTCAAAATGTAAAGAAAACCATAAACTCTCCTCCCAAGAAGAATAGACAGTCAACTGCCTGGGAGGCATAGGAACAGCATGTTGGAAAACAGACAGCTAGAGTGGGTGCTCTCCTGAGCTCCTCTTCCACCCCACGTGTCCATGAGAAATACAAAGAAGAGGGTCTGAGTGATAAACAGTAATCTTCAATAATGTGAAATAATGTGATTTAAGAGAGCCTGTCAAAAAGGCACATGCTGTTTCAAATAGCAAGAACTGTTAGTTGAAGATACCTGCCCCATAAAGGCTTTCTGTGGAATAGGAATGGTCTTAAGCAGGTCTCACCATAATCAAATGCTTAGTCTCTTATTTTTTAAAAAAATGCCGATTTTAAAAAAGCTTACTCTCTCTTTTCTCTAGAAGATTCTCAAAATATGCTGCTGCAAAAGCTGGTATATTGTCCGGTTGCTCCCTCAGAATCTCGCGTGTGAGCCCTTCAAGAAGATTCCCAAATCCTTGTGGAATTCGGTAGTGGGTGTTGGAGAATGGAATCGACATCTCCTTGGGAGGAACTGCCTATTGTACCTAGAGATTCATTAAAGAGTACTGCCTTTAAATTTGTCTGATTTTACTTATATAATCACAACTATGACAACAAATTACTTCTGAGACTCCAAATTTCTGGACTTCAGTCCTTTTTTTCCCCAACACAGCCCAAGTCCATCCATTTCTTCCAAAGAGTTTTGAATTTTTCCATTATTAGAATATTAAAAATATTTAATAGGTGAAATTATTTTTTAAAAATAATTTCCTCCCTCTTTGTCTTTAAAATGGTAATTTTTCCTATCCCACAGGAATTTAGAGAGAATGATTGTTAAAAATTCATCTTAAATTGCCGAAAAGACCCTGTTTAAGGTCTAAAATTAAAAAAACAGAGGAAAAAAAACCTAGTCCTTGTTATAGAAATTAATTTGTCGAGTGAATTAAGTTTCACACTTAGTCGTTCCCTTAGCTTCCACTTCTGAAGCATGACCTACAATGCCTCGTTGAAGCATCTATATACTCTGGAAGGGGCAGTGGGGACAGAGCGGCTGGGGGCAAAGTCATGATTTTGCAGTTCCAGCCTGCAAAGTTTGGGGATGCTTACATTTTCTGGTTTTGTCTCGACCCGGTCTTCTCTTCCTGTCTTGGAATACAAGGGTCAGATAAGGATAGCTGCTAAGCAGCGGGATGGGCTACTGAGTCTGCAAACAACACTCAGGGACCTGGCCTGTTTGTGAGAGTATCAATGCCGAATAAGGCCGGAAGCCGTGGTAGGGGTCTAGGTGGGGGACTAGTCGGTTTAATGAGGCCGAATCTATAGAGTTTTTCCTTCTTATTTTGAGGGAACAGGAAATGAGGCATTGAGTCATTCTAGGGTTGTGAAAAGGAAAAGACTCTGAACTAACGTGGGGAGTGGAGGGCGGTCGGAGGGGGAACACTGGTCTAGTCGGGGGCGGCACGGCGAGGATCTGGGATTTCGGACTCGCTGCTTGGCTCCCAGTCTGCCCTAGGCTTCCCAGAATGCGGCGGGGATCCTGAGAGAATACGAGAGGCGAAGGGAAAAGGCGAGGTCTCGATTTCGGAAAGGAAACGGGGTAAACCGCCTCACCTCTCAGGTCTCTCAGAGCTGGAGCTGATGGTTCAGGTTGTGTTTTCTCGTTGCCGGGAAACCGTGTTTTGTTTTGTTTTTTCCATTCAACTACGGCGGCCGAGGAGAGGCACGGGCCCTCCCGGAAGCCGCGGACAGTTTCGCGGACTGAACGGCCTGGGAAGGGCGGAGTCAGGCCTTTTCCGCCCTGATCAGGCCCCGCCCCACGGCCCCGCCCCCGATGGCGGCCCCGCCCTGAGACCTTCGCTGTGGTGAGGGCTTCTCACAAACATGGTCGCGCCGGGATTTGTGTTTGGGCTCGTGCTGCCGTTACTCCTGCGGGCCGACGCAAGTGCAGGTGAGGCGGCCGGGCTCGGCCCGACCCCTGCCCGTCCGTCAGCCTGCGCGGGCTCCGAGATAACCGCGTCCTCCGCAGGACCGCCCCCCGCGCCCTTCTCTCTAGCTCCGGGAAGGAACTCCGGGTAGGAGCCGGGTTCCACCACCCGGGCCTCGGTTGCGGGTGTCCGCTGGGCAGGAGCCCCGGCCTGTCCGCTTCCTCCACTCCCTTCCACCGCCCCTATGTTGCAGCATGTGGGGCAGCGGGAGAGTTGGTTTATCTAAGGAGGGGAGGCCCAAATGTGCCCAGACCGAGGCCCTCAGTGTCTGAATAATTGCAGGGGAACTCGAAGGGGAGGGGGCGAAGCTAGTTAGATAATATTTGGAAACTGGTGACTGAGTCATCCAAAACATTTCAGTGCAGCCCCCTCAGTGGTGCCCCTGGGGAGGGTTTGCTTCAGGCTGGGTTGCTTGGGGGAATTAAATTTTCCTAGTTTAAGTGGTGATTAGGGCTAAGGCATACAACCCCCTCACTAGCTCAGAGTATGTAAGACTCAGCTTTGATTCCTGCTGCAGCTCGCAGACACTGCTGGTGGGATAATATGCATGGCATTGGGGAGGAGGATGACTCACTTTGACCATTGTCCAGGTCATATCGTGTCATTTGAATACCCCAGACTGGATGCTGGGTCACAGAAAAGAAATGAAAGTTGAGGTGGGAGAACAGAGTGCAGAAAAATGACTGCACTACCTAAGAACCTGCAAAGTACCCAGATGCAGACAAACCGAAGCCCTTAAGTGGTTTTTCAGGGTTTAACAAAAGTGAAAACTAGCAGCAGTTTATATCATTTCCTGACTCATCCCCACTCAGTGACCTTTGAGTCCAGTATATGAGGTGGGGAGAAGGGAAAGAGGAGAATAGGGCCCTTATTCTATTAATTTTTCTGTTAAAGGCTGTTAACTTTAACATCACTATTTTACCTTTGCTTTTGGGTCATATTGTTACATCACCTTCATTAACAATGACTTTATTTTCTAATTTATTAATGCTCTAAATTTTCTTCCCTTATTTGGTTGCATATCCTGACTTCTTTCCTTCAAATCATTCCCCCTGTGCTCATGTTTATCACGTAATAGTTGAAATGTGCAAACATGTATGTAGCAATGATAAAATGAACACCCCGAGGCGCTTCACCCAGCTTAAGAACTAGAACGTTCCCAGTTTTATTGAGACTCCATGGATATTCCTCCCTAGTGCATCCACCAGTTCCTCACCAGAGGTAACCACTGTCCTCATTTTGTCAGTCTACTTTTAACTTCCCAGAACACTAATTCCTGTTTTTCTACTCCAACACCCAAAGGAAACATTGAAGACCTAAAAAAAAAAAATCAAATGTTGTGTCTTTTATTTGACAAAAACAATTACCAGTCCCACCTCCTTTCTTGTTCTCCTGTTTTGTCCATTGCTCAATTCCTTGGTAATATTCCACTGTCTATTCTTATCAGCTTGGAATGTGAGCTTTATAAGAACAGGGAATATGACTTGTCTGTGATTTACCACCAGTATCTAACTGTGGCAGAGTGGAAATTGCAGTGACTTTGGAATCAGGTGGCTTGATTTCTTGTCCTGTCTTAAACTACCTATGTGATTTGAGGCCAAAGAAGTTACTCTTTGTTACACAGTTACTCTTCCCAGTAGAATGTAAGCTCCCTGCTGGCAAGGATTTTTGCCTGCTTTTTTTTTCTTTCTTTCACTGTTACATCCTCAATGCTTAAAATCGTGCCTGGCACACAGTAGGCATCTTTAAGTGTTTGTTGAATGAATTAATGCGCAAGCTATTTTAAAAAGTTACCTAATCTACTTGGGTCTCAGTCTGTTGATCAGTAAATAACGTGATTATACCCCAGGGTGTAAAAAATTCTTTCCACCTCTAAAATTCTTTAACTCAGAATAGAGCCATGCACAAAGAGGTTCGGTGAATGTGTGTTGTCGAAAACAGACTTACTGGGAAAAGTATTTTCCCCAACATTTGAGAAGGTGGCTGCACACCTCCAGAGCCCCTTATTCGCCTGGGTTCATGCCTGCGGCAGCCAGTTTTATTCAATCCCTTCCCCACCCCATCCTCTTTCTGCTCAGCTCTTAGGCCTTTGGTTTTCAGGTTTTGTTCCATATAAAACACTTACCCAAGACAAGGCCTTCCCACACATGCGCCTCTTCCCTTCCCTCCAACGTGCTTATGCAATTCTGGGCTGTTGTAGTCTCTTCTTAGAGCGTTTTGCTCCTGGTAGCTGTGCATCTCCAGCCCAGTGGGTCTTCCGGATGATCTTTGATTGTCATGTAGGTTTTATGATGGAACAAACTCCTAAGAGAGAGCTGAGGATGTCTAGGGACTGGGTTGTTATTCGAAGTGCAGGAAAAATAGGCCACCAAGTCTGTGTAGGAGACCCCATTAGCTGTGCTGCCCTGTTAAGTATAGCCTGAGGGGCTGTCATCATTGTAGCTTCCAGGGGGAAAAATGTCAACTTTGTTAGTTCTGATTCTCTTTCCTGCCAATCATTTTTGTTTAAAACCCTTTAAAAAAACCTTAATTTTGTTAATTATTTTCTTCTAGGGAGTTTTGTCTGTTTTGTTCAGACAAATTGGGATGTAACTTAAAAAAGATTTTTTTCCCCCTTATGAAGTTTTGATGAGGAACCCACTGAGATAATTTGGATAGATGCTTGTTATTAATAAAATACTTCGATATAGGCTGGATGTTAAAAATAGGAATGATATCGTTAAAGTGAATTCTTATTCAGTCTTGTTAGTGACTGTCTAGAATAGAATCCACAGTTTAAAGTGCTCATTCTCTTTTTGTATAATTTAGCTTGTGAAATGGGTGAATTGCAACAAAAGACCTTTTGTTCAGACACTTTGACCTTCTGTCTCTCACTGACCTTATTTTTTGCATCTTAATTTATCTGAATTTACCTTAGAAGGAAGCAGACTTGTTGCAGATATTCATAAATGTTTATTTAGAATTTTCAGTGGGTTGTCAAAAAACACGATAAGGAGAATTATTGAGGGAAATTGACACTGAGAGGATGGAAAGGGGGAGATAAAGAGGGAGGAAAAGTTTAGAAAAGGCTGTGTTGAAGAGAGGCAGCCTTCTTTATTCCCAGCTATGAGGAGTGGGAGTGGTAATGGGAAGTAGGGAAAGGAAGTGGTTTATTTTTCTCATAAATACCGTCTGTGAGGTACATGAAAAGAGAATTTTGGTGATTATGGGGGGAGAGAGTCAAGTGTTTGGGCCAAGCCTGAGAGCAAAGGAAGATGAAGAGCTTTGAAGGGGAGGAGGCTTGTGGTAAATGGGTTGCCCTAGGCTCTTTGAGTTTTCCTTATTGGTCATCTTGTACTGTGATGCATATTGCTGGAAACTGTTCTTGTTATGTTGCTTAGCTAATTAGGAGGATTAAGCTCTCACTTTAGAAAATTAAAAGGACTGGTTATCTTCAAATTCTCATGTATTAAGACTGTATGTTCCTTGCCATTTAACCAGATTCAATCTGGTGATGAATCTCTCCAACGATGCTCTCCTAAGTGTTTGCTAAATTTTTTAGATGTTGGTTTTCGCTTTGCTTCCTACATCGATAATTACATGGTGCTGCAGAAGGAGCCTGCAGGGGCAGTGATTTGGGGCTATGGAGTATCCGGAGCCACAGTGACAGTGACTCTGTGCCAAGATCAGGAAACCATCATGAAGAAAGTGACCAGTGTGAAAGGTAAGACAGGCCATCCTCCGCTCAGCTTTTGTCTTCTTCTGCCACCTGCTGGATGATCTGAAAATGAATCCTAATAGTCCAGCTCAGGTTATCCATCCATCTGTCGATCCATCCATCGATCCATCCATAAAAGTTCTTTGAGTATTTACCATGTGCACTGAGGATACAAAGAAAAATAAGACCAAGTCAAAGTCCCTGTCCTCAAGGAGCTCATGGAATAATGGGAATAGACACCAAGCCATGTAGTGCAGTGTGATAGGTGCTCTGGTGGAGGTGGATATGGGGTATCATGGGATACAGAAGAGAAACATCTAACTCAGATTGGATGGTAAGGGAAGGTTTCTACTGAAGGTGACATTTGAACTGAATCATATATAAAAGAGAGGTAGTATTAAGGAGGGGTTAAGAACCTAGGCTCTGGAATTCACCATCCCCATTCAGACCCTGACTCTGTCGCTTAATGGCTATATAACCTTGAACATGTAATTTAACATATCTGTGTCATAATTTCTTTATTTGTATAGCAGTGATAATAATAATATTTAGGATTATTGTGAGGGTTAAATGAATTAACATATCTAACGTACTTAGAACAGTGCCTGGCACACAATAAGTACTGAAGAAGTGTTAGCTGTTGTTATTTTTGTTACTATTATTATTATTATATTTAGTCACTCAAATATTTACTGAGTGCCTACTAAGTGCCAGATACCATGCCAGGCACTGGTTATGCAGTGATGAGCAAAACAGATGTGGTCTCTCCCCTAATGAAGCTTATGGATTTGAGGAGAGACAGAAAAATAAGAAGCAATTACAGTTAAGTGTAGTAAGTGCCACAATTGGGAAGTATAGAGTCCTATGGGAGTGCTTAAGAGGGAAAATTAACTTAGCCTAAGGCTTATTTTGAAAGGTGAGCAGGGCGAGCCAGGTAGAGGGAATAGCCTGGGCAAAGGCATGGAGGCGTGAGTGAGCCTGGGTCACTGGAGGAATGACAGGCAGGTTGGTTTTTCTGGACCACTGGGGTGTGTGACCGGTGGTGGATGGCAGGAGATAAGGTTGGAAATGTAGGGAGGCTAGTTTGTCGTTGCTATGGAGCGTGCACCGTACTTTGGATAGATGGATTTTAAGCAGCAAAATAACACAGTCCAATCTGTGTTTTAGAAAGATTACTCTGGCACCACTGTGGAAGAAGGACTGGAGATGCATGAGACTAGAGGTGGTGGGACCTGTTAGCAGGCTGTTATGATATTTAGGCAATAGACATTGAAGGCTTGACCCCAAATAGTGGCTAATTCTCAAATAGGTGAGAATTAGCAGTTAGCAGGCTTCAGGAGCAGAGACGTCCTAAAAGGAGTCTGTGTCTAGAAGAGATAAAGATGTAAAAAAAAAAAAAGAGAGAGAGAGAGAGAGAAAGATGTATAAGATAACGTGGGGAGGAGCTCAGAGTTACTGGATGCAAGAAGGTGTGTTCAGGGCTGGGTCAAGTGGAGACCTGGTTGTATCTTAGTTAGAGGTAACTAGGGAGCTATGGGATGTTGAGGTGAGAGTCAGGTGAGGAGGCTTCTCTGGGGGGGTGGAGTTAAGGTGGAGGCTGGTGGTTTGATAGGGACTTGAATATATATGTGACAGCGAAGCTTGTGGAAATTTTATTGGCCCCTGAAAACAAGGATTACCTGATTCGTTTTGTCAATATACGGGACTGATATCCAATCCAGAGCGATCCAGATGCTGGTGCAGACTTTTAATAATTCATTTCCATTCAGCAAACATTAAGAAATACTAAGTACCAGGCATAGATGCAAGGTAAGTGCTTCTAGTTCTTGGGTTTTAAGTCTTTTTAAGGTAAGAAGCTTATTGGGTGAAATTCAGAGACCTGAAGGGGAATTGAGAAGTTGTTCTCTGTTAGATTTAAATGCTATTGGTGACTTGTAGGATACACCGAAAATGAAGAATTCAGGAGACTAGCAGTGCTTTCTTTTTGTGTTGTGTCCATCTCAGAAATGAGCAGTACGGAGTACAGATAGTGGTGCTCTCAGTAAAAAGACATTGATTTAGAGATCTAAAGAATTGATGTAATTGTTTAAAAACAATAAATAGGATTTCTTTTCCTTAGTGCTAAAAAATAGCATTACCAGTAAATATTTAGGAGACAGAGACTGTACAGTGTCATAGAAATAGAGAAAACACATAATACATAGCATTTCAGTTTTTAAAAATATTCTTATGCATTATTTTTAGTTTTTTCCCCTTCATGGCTGTTGCAGGGCCAATATTTGGAGTGTCCAGAGACGAGACAAGAGGGTAGGTGGTGACGAGAAGGAATAAAAGGTAATAATTAGGGGATGAGCCCCTCTTCTCCTTTACGGTGATAGTGAACCTGCTCACTTGTTTTGAGTTCAATTCTATAAACATCAACCGAAGGCTTATTATGTATAAAACACTGAGCTAGCAACCCTAGAAAATACAAAGAAGAATGTGCCCACCCTCCAAGAACTCACTGTCTCATGCTGTCCTTTCACATTTAGCAATTTAGGTTCAAGTAATGCTTCAGTTGCTTCACTGCAAAGTGATGCTTCGTTTGGAGTTAAAATATCCAGCAGCAACTTAAGGGAGCCAAGTGATTCGTGGACTCTTGAGTAATTTTACAGGAAAAGAGATTGTTATTGGTGGGGTGGCGGGTAGATCTATTTGTTAGGCTCTCCACACTGGCTTGGGAGAGAAGAAAGGTACTGTGGTTTATACAGATCCACAAACCTACTTCAGTGGACAGCGTGCTCTGTCTTGCCCATGAAGAAAAATGGATAAAATGTTATTTGGAATAAAAGAGATAGACATGTAAGAAATTTCACAGGGCAGTGAAGAAAATGTTTCTCAAAGGAGATACTATAGGGCATATTGAAGGGTTGACTTCTATTTAAATTTTGATGATGACTCTGGGATTTTCAGCCAGACTCTCTATCTCTGTTAATATTTAACTTATTACCTATAATCCCCTAGATGCCCACAGCAAAGTGGAATTTAACAACGTAAAGGTTTTTGTCCAGCAGACTGACACTTAAGCATTGGGAAAATTAAAACCTGAGGGATGACTTGGAATATGGTCAGGTTCTGGGCCTGTTCAAGCCAGGTTGTCAAGTGATGCATGATGATTCTCTCAGACACAAGGAGTAAAATTGGGGCAAATAGTCTATATCCTCTCACTTTGACACACATGGGGATGCATATGTAGGTGATAAACTGAAGGCGTATCTGCCTGAATTTGTCATGATTGAGGTAAATAGAAAATACAAAAGGCCTAAACCTCTTAGAAAATTTAAAATCTCCTGGTTGCAGTGTTAGCGTGTGTGCTAGTTTTCTGCGCCATATAATAAGTTACCACAAACATAGGCGCTTAAAACAAACACACTTTTACTATCTCACAATTTCTGTAGATCTGAAGCCTGACCATCATTTATCTGGGTTCTCTACTCAGAGTTTCAGAAGGCTGAAATCAAGGTGTTGGCTGGGCTACATTCTCATCCAGAGGCTCGACTAAGGAATGATTCGCTTCCAAGCACCCTTAGGTTGCTGGCAGATTCATTTCCTTGTGCCTGTAGAATTCATGGCAGCATTTCTGCTTCTTCAAATCTCTGACCGCTAGACCCTATTTAAAGGCTCACCTTATTTAGGTCAGGCCCGCCCAGGATAATCTCCCTTTGGATTAATTTAAAGTCAACTGATTAGGGATTTTAATTATATCTGCAAGACCCCTTCATCTTTTCCATGTAATGTAACTTAATCATGAGAATGGCATCTTATCCCGTTTGCCATTTTCTGTTGATTGGAAGCAAATCATATATTCTGCCTGCACTTGAGCAGAGGGACTATACAAGAGTGTGACTCACTGGGGGTCCCCTTAGGGTGTGTCTGCCATAGCAAGCTATAGTTTAAGTAACTTGCATCAACAGTTTTATTGATAGAAAAATAGTTAAGCTTTTTTTTTTTACATTGATATTTGGTGGTGGTGGAGATGAACTTTATACAGAATAATACAGGTCAGGCAGGGGCGGTTTGGGCAGTAAGGCCTTCTTTATCTCCAGGTCACTTCCACAAACGAGTGGACCCGTTTGCAGCTGGTGAAGTACCAGGCTTCTGTGGGGGAAGAGGTGATCAGGGCCGCTTCCAGCTCTAGGTTTTCTCTCTTGGGAAGGGAAAGGTTGTGGGATAATTTTCCTTTTTCTCTTCTTGGTTTCTGAGATTTGGCACAATAACCTGAAAAACAATTAACATCTGATGTGAATAGCAGAGAAAATATAGCAAGATGTACTTCATGACTAATCATGTCTCTAGACAAATTCTTTTAATTTTTTGTCTTTGATTGTTTATTCCATTTTGAGGTGGGGTTGGTCAGGGAGATGGAGAGAACATGGAGAGAGTTCTTAACTTATGCTCTTGGCTGGAAGAGGAAGAGAAGAAGGACAGTGAGAAATAGGCCACCAGATACACTAACCATTGGGCAGGAAAACACAAAGCCCCAGTCAGTCTGCGTGGCTTTCTTGTCAGTATAACCCAGGAGGACTGGGGTTTACTCTCTGCCATTTACTTGATGGAGTGCCCGGCACCTGGTAAACGCTCTCAGTGGCTGTACAATGAAGGAAGGGCATGAATCTTCCTAGATAGAAGAAGAAAGAACGGGAGGAAGCAGAGGTTTGAATGCAACAAAAATGAGCATTTACAGAAACCTGAGCCCGGATCGGTAAGAGATGTCACAAGATAGCAAGTGATTGGGGCCCAGAGGAAGGAACCAGAGCAGGTGTTGCTCAAAAAGCCCATCCAGCTCAGCAGAAGCCAGCTGGATGGTGACCTTTAACTCTGTGGTTTGTCACTCAGTTTTTAAAAAATATTTATCTATTTATTTATCTATGTTTGGCTGCATCGGGTCTTTGTTGCTGCTCGCAGGCTTTCTCTAGTTGTGGTGAGCGGGGGCTACTCTTTGTTGCGGTACACAGGCTTCTCATTACGGTGGCTTCTCTTGTTGTGGAGCATGGGCTGTAGGCGCACGTGCTTCAGTAGTTGTAGCACGCAGGCTCAGTAGTTGTGGCTTGCGGGCTCTAGAGCGCAGGCTCAGAAGTTGTGGCACACGGGCTTAGTTGCTCCGCGGCATGTGGGATCTTCCTGGACCAGGGCTCAAACCCGTGTCCCCTGCATGGGCAGGCGGATGCTTAACCACTGTGCCACCAGGGAAGTCCCGTCACTCAATTTTATTGCTTGGACTCAACCTAATGGACTTGGTGGGTCAACACAGTTTCTGAAATCTATAACTGGACGTCACTGGCCTGTGGTCAGCTCCACTTTCACCAGCCGGTCCTTAACGGACAGACCAAGGCCTAAATAATTCTCCTTGTGAAACGTCCCACCCTTGCCTTGAGTCTAAGAAACAGTCTTCACAAGGGCCGCTCTCCTTTGTATATATTGATACTTACATGGCAGTAAATCCACATTGTTTTAAACAAATTATTTCTGAGTTACTTTGACCATTAATAACCCCTCTGTAGTGGAGCTGGTTTCCCCTGCCTTGCGTGGCAGTTAACTTTACTTAACACTCATTCTCGTGTCAGAGTTTTTCTCTTATGAAGTGGGAGAGGAAAAGAGCTAGAAACTAAAGGAACTCGAGGACTAGAACAGAAGGAAGTCTTGGTGGAAGTGGAGCAGTTTCCTGCGGGGGAGCAGTCCTGGGGAACAAGGCTCAGATCTCCATGCCTAGCTCTCTTCAGACGCTTTAGGCTCTAGAGGGAGCTCATCCTCCGGGTGTAGGATGGTGTTGCCCTGTTTTGCCCCAACATCCCCCCCTCCTTCTTTGTCTTTTTCTTGCTGGGCAGCAGAGCTTTTCGGAAGCTCTGGTGAAGGCGCTTTTCCACACCAGCCATATTGCCTGGATGGAGACTAAATGTAAATACCTAATTAACAGCAGTGACTAGGAATAGCTTGCACAGTAGTAGAAGGCTCAAAAATAGTCCTGTCCTGGGTTTTCTAGGGATTGACCTCATCATCACAAATGAGTAATGTTGGTGGCAGGAGGACAGAGCTCCAGTAAACAACGTCAGTGCAAGAAGTCTGGAAAGACATTGGCAAGGCTGTGGTTGGGACAGATTGGAGAGTCTGCCTGCTCAGACGAGAGAGCCATACGGAGCACATCACACCTGTGCGACACAATCTGTACTAGCTGCCCACTGTTTCCAAAACAGTGATTTTTCTGCTTTAGGTGAATTCTGCATTTAATATGTTGATGTCTGTGACTATGGGTGGTGTTAAAAGCAATAGCGAACATTTAGTCCTGGGCTTAACTGACCTTGCAGGGGTGGGAGTAGCAGGCTCAGTCAGCTGTGCTTCTGAGAGGAGCGACCTGTGCCCTTTCACTGATGCCTGAGGGTTTTGGATGTTTCCCACAGGACTCTGAGCAATCCTTTATGGTTTGAGTCTTTACCAATCTCCTGCCGTGAGGCTGGACTTCTCTTCTTAGCTCTTACTGATTAAGAGGAACTTAGCACAGTGTCTGGCACAAGTAGGCACTTGGCTAGTTTTTTTATAATTAATTTTTTCTGGTTGGTGTAATAACCTTAGGATGCCTCGTTTCCAGCTCTTGCGATTCTTTCCCTTTGAATTTACATTGATCCGATGGACACAAATTATAAATCAGTCCATATTCTTCAGCATTATGCCAAGAATATTTATTTTTTTAATAAATTTCTTTTCTTAAAAATTTATTTATTTTATTTATTTATTTTTGGCTGCGTTGGGTCTTCGTTGCTGCACGTGGGCTTTCTCTAGTTGTGGCAAGCGGAGGCTACTCTTCGTTGTGGTGTGCGGGCTTCTCATTGTGGTGGCTTCTTGTTGTGGAGCACGGCCTCTAGGCACGTGGGCTTCAGTAGTTGTGGCTCACGGGCTCAGCAGTTGTGGCTCACAGGCTCTAGAGCGCAGGCTCAGTAGTTGTGGCGCACAGGCTTAGTTGCTCCGTGGCATGTGGTATCTTCCCAGACCATGGCTCGAACCCGTGTTTCCTGCATTGGCAGGCAGATTCTTAACCACTGTGCCACCAGGGAAGTCCAAGAATATTTATTTTAAAACAATCATCTCTCTATTTTGTCTATTTTCTCCCTCTCGTTTCTTCAACTTTGTTCCTGTTGTTTGGTTCTCCTAGGCATAATTTTGCCACTTGGAAGATATTTTTCTTAAGTTTCCGAGTATGATGTTGGCAGCGGTGGTGGTGTGCGTGGGTGAGAGGTGGGAAGGTGGTAGGGGGGTGGTTCCTAAGGAATATGCTATGAATTTCTGAAATAGGGTCTTGGATAGCTTTTCATCTCCCAAACTGCATTCAAAAACCTTAAGTCTGGTGGATAACTCTGTGAAAATAATTAATTGGGCAAGTCTCAATATCTTCTTCAAAGAGAGATTAATTTATGTGCCTCCTACTACTTCTTTATGTGTCACCTGTTTAACTGTTGATAGGAGAGCCCAGAACCACTGGTGGTATTAATCCCTGAGAGCAACAGGGGGACGAGTTGGGGGGTTGATGACAAGGATGATACCATCAAGTCAGTTTCAGATGATAAGTGATTTTCTCTAACCTGTGCTCACATTTGATTGGATACTTACAAGTTAGTTTGGGGCACTGGGTAAATCTGTTAGATTAGGATTAGGTTAATATTGATAGTTGGATGGTATAGGAAGAATTTCTATTTTATATTTTTGTATTAAACTCCCTTGAATTTTAATCTCTGTATTTTTGTCTGTCCTCGTTTAGGATTATAACTGGGTGATTTATTTTTCTTGTAAATGCTTTGATTAAAAGTAAGGAGGGATTGGTACAGATTAAAGATAGCTACGCTGCTGCTTTTGTTATTTCTGTTGACCTGTCTGAAATTTGGCCAATCTTCATAGCTTTGAATCCAGTTCATCACAGAAGCTGGGAATCGCCACAAATGATCTGATGCATGATAGGATTGGGTTTTAATTTCACTTTAGTTGATGGATTGATTAATTCTTGGAGCCTTGTTATTGTTTCAGCACACTCTAATAGCTGGATGGTGGTACTGGATCCTGTGAAGCCTGGTGGACCTTATGAAGTGATGGCACAGCAGACTCTTGGGAGGAAGAACTTCACCCTGAGAATTCACGATGTCTTATTTGGAGATGTCTGGCTTTGCAGTGGGCAAAGTAACATGCAAATGACTGTTTCACAGGTAATTTGCAGAGTCTCAGTGTTAATAATGTTGATACAAGAAGAGAAAGGAGGAAGAGGAAAGGGGCAAGGAGGAGAAGGAGGTAGAAGCCTTCTTTTTCTACTGTGTGCCAAGATCTGTTCTAAGTGCTTTCTTTGCATGTGTTAATTAATTTGATTAACAACTTTATGCGATAAGTACTTATATAATATTCCCATCTCACAGATGAGGAAACTGGCCCATCTGAGGTTAAGTTCCCTGCCTAAGGTCAGAGTGTAATTGTGGAGCCAGGATATGAATGCGACCCCAGAGCCTGCTTTCTTAGTCACGGCTAGTGTGTCAGTGTGTGGGGCACTATTTTCTCACCTTTCTGGGCTAAAGGCAGAAGCGAGAGAGTATCTGATGGTAATGGAGATTTCATATCAAATTGAAGGCAAAGTAGATTACTCTTCTTTTTGATTGGTTTAGAAGATGAGCTTCTGGAGAGAGCCTAGGGAATCAAAACAATTAGATTTTGTTTGAATGCTGGGCAGCTAACATACTCTGTCTTTTGTTGTTATGGAGATTTAAAAATTGAGAGTGAATGTTGGCTTTGCCTCTTACTAGTTGTATGGCTTGGAGCAAATCACTTGGTGTTCATGAAACTTTGTAAAACATGCTTTTAAAAAATTGTGGTTTAAATGAATATAACATAATGTGTATCGTTTTTGGTAAGTGTACAATTCAGTGGCATTAAATATATTCACAGTGCTGTGTGTACCCATCACCACTATCTATCCTCAAAACTTTTTCATCATCCCAATGTATACTCTGTACCCATTAAGCAATAAATCCCCCCTTCCCCTTCCTCCTGCCTCCTGGTAACCTCTGTTCTGCTTTCTCTCTATGAATTTGCCTCTCCTAGGTACTTCATATAAGTGGAACCATACAATACTTGTTCTTCTGTGTCTGACTTATCTTGCTAAGGATCATGCTTTCAAGGTCCATCCATGTAGCAGATATCAAACTTTTATCCCTTTTTATGGTTGAATTGTATTCCATTGTATATGCCACATTTCGCTTATCCATTCATTTATTGATGAACACCTGGGTTGTTTCCACCTTTTGGCTATTGTGAGTAATGCCGCTATGAACATTGATGTACAGATATCTGTTCCAGTTCCTGCTTTCAATTCTTTTGGATATATGCCTATGAGTGGAATTGCTGGGTTAGTTCTATATTTAACTTTTGAGGAACCACCAAACCATTTCCACAGTGGCTGTACCATTTTACATTCCTACCAGCAATATACAAAGGTTCTAATTTCACTGCATTCTAACACTTTACTTTCCGTTTTCTTGATTATAGCCACACTAGTAGGTGTGCAGTGGTATCTTAATGTGGTTTTGATTTGCATTCTCTAATGACTAGTGATGTTGAGTATTATCTCATGTATTTATTGGCCATTTGTATGTCTTATTTGGAAAATTGTTTACTTAGGCCATTTGCCCATTTTTGAATTGGGTTGCTTGTTGTTAAATTGTAGGACTTATTTGTATCTTCTAGGTATTAATCACTTGTCAGATACACGATCTGTAAATATTTTGTCTCATTCTTAGTTTGTCATTTCACTTTTTTGAGAGTGTCCTTTGATACATAAAAGTTTTTAATTTTTATGAAGTTCAGTTTATCTATTTTTTCTTTTGTTGTCTATGCTTTTAGTATCATCTTCTTGAAATTGTTGCCAAGTCCAATGACATGAAGATTTTCCCAATGTTTCTTCTAAGATTTTTTTGGTTTTATCTCTTAAGTTTAGGTCTTTGATCTGTTTTAATCACTTTTTTGTGTATAGTGTAAGGTGAGGGTCTAACTTCATTCTTTTGCAAGTGGATATCCAGTTCTCCCAGCATCAATTGTTGAAAACACTGTCCTTCGTCTATTGAATGGTCTTGGCACTTTTTTCAAAAATCCATTGGCCATATATATGAGGGTTTATTTCTTGGGTTTCTAGTCTATTCCATTGGTCTATATGTCTCTTCTTATGGCAGTACCGTACTGTTTTAATTACTGTAGCTTTGTAGTAAGTTTCAAAGTTGAGACATGTGAGTGTTGCAACTTTATTCTTCTTTTTCAAGATTGTTTTGGCTATTCAAGATCCCTTGTAATTCCATATAAATGTGAGGATATGATTTTCCAGTTCTGCAAAAAAGGTTGTTGGAATTTTGATAGGTATTGTGTTGAATTTGTAGATTGCTTTGGGTAGTACTGACATTTTAACAATGTTAGGTCTTCCTATCCATGAACATAGAACGTTTTTCCATTAATTTATATCTTCCTTATTTTTTTTCAGTAATATTTTATAGTTTTTCAGTGTACAAGTCTTTTACCTACTTGGGTAGATTTATTCTGAAGTATTTTTCTTTTACATACTATTATAAATAGAACTTCTTTCTTAATTTCCTTTGAGGATTGTTCATTGCTCATTTATAGAAATGAATGATTTTTGCATTTTGATGTTGTACCCTGAAACTTTGCTGAATTTGTTTATTAGCTCTAGTAGCTTTCTTCTAGGTTCTTTGGGATTTTCTATGTATAGGAGCATATTATCTGCAGTTAGAAATAGTTTTACCTTTTTTTTTTTTGCAATTTGGATGCCTTTTATTTTTTTATCTTATCTAACAGCTCTGGCTAGAACTTCCAGTACAATGTTGAATAGTAATGGTGAAAACAGACATCCTTGTCTTGTTCTTGGTCTTAGGGAGAAAGCTTTTAGTCTTTCTGTGATGTGACCTGTGGGTTTTTCATAAATGCCTTTTATCATATTGAGAAAATTTCCCTCTATTCCTACTTGTCTTAGAGCTTTTTTCATGAAAGTTTGTTGTATTTTGTTAAATGTCTGAGGCTTAGTTTTAATGACTATACTGCAACTATATCTGACCTAACTAACAGGGCCATTATGAAGATAAAACTATTTTGTTTGTCTCTAAAAGGCCCTTATAAATTGAAAAGTGATGTCTAAATATAAGATGTCATTATTTAAAAAAGCTTTTTATTGTAAAAACATCAAACACACACAAAAGTTAAGAGACTTATAAAGACCTATATATCCATCACCTAGATTGACAGTTGTGAGTATTTTGCCATATTTGATTTATCTGTTTGTTGTTGTCATTGTTGAACCATCCCAAGGTAAGCCGCGCGCAGACACCTTGATACTTCAGTTAGGGGTCATGTGTCAAATTGATATATATATTCATATATCAAATTAATATATATATATATATATTTTACACAGAAATAAGAGCTGTTGATGACTCTTTTTTTTTTTTTTTTTTTTTTTTTTGTGGTACGCGGGCCTCTCACTGTTGTGGCCTCTCCCGTTGCGGAGCACAGGCTCCGGACGCGCAGGCTCAGCGGCCATGGCTCACGGGCCCAGCCGCTCCGCAGCATGTGGGATCTTCCCAGACTGGGGCACGAACCTGCGTCCCCTGCATCGGCAGGTGGACTCTCAACCACTGCGCCACCAGGGAAGCCCTGATGACTCTTTTTGCTTAACTTTTTCATAGCCTAGGATTTCTTTTGTTAGTGTCAGTTTTTTTCTCTGTTTCAGTCATGGCCTTTGAAGATTAATTTTTCTTAAATTTTGAGAACTAGCATATTTTCTCCCTTATTGTAGCTATAGAGAGACTTCACTGGGCTCTTGTTTACCCTGATAGAATGTCGGGAGGAAGAGCACTACATGAGTTCCCAGATAGGGGATGGGGCATATACAGTACCCAGAGAATCAAATGGGACAGAACAAGGGAATGCCAACCTGCCAGTACATTGTCAGTGATGAAACTCATCTTGAGGTGTTCCTGTCCCCATTGCTATTAGAGGATAGGGCCCCTCTGACACACGATGAGTGAGGTCTCTTAAGTAAAGCTGGATAAAAAGGACATTGAAAGAGTTATCAAGGGAGAAAGTTTCTTAGTTGTTAATTGGTATCCTAGCAAGACAACGGTGGTAGAACAAAAGCTTTGGTGCTAAATGTCTTTAGCACTGAGATTTCTTTTTAAAAACAACTCCACTTTCTAATTGAACACAAACACAGTCTAGAATAAAGAGAGTGGATTTCTAGGTACCGTGTGATGGGGTTATTGCTTTTGGGCCTCAGAATTGTCATTGCTTTGTTTGTTTAGTGGAAGCTATCTGATTTAAAAATAAAAGTAAGTGAGACCATTGCTGTTTCATTTATATTAGGATCAGGGCTGGACAGTAGCAAGTTCATAGACATATTTAAAGATTATCAGCTTAAAATATTGCTGAAAAATGAGTAAATATTTTTTACTCAGTATCAGACATCCAGAGAAGTCAGTGTGAGTTAAATTCTTTGGCACATTTGAAATTGGGATTAGTTTTCTTTGCTTGTCTGTATTTTTTGATTTTTCTATAATGAGCATGAAATAACTATAATTTTTAAGAGCAAGTTAAAAAATCAAGAAATTGATATTCACCTAACTGATATCTTAAATATCTATCAAAGGCTCAGTTTACAGTAAAGAGGTACATTATATAAATAAGAATCTTAGGAATAAATGATTTAATTTGCATTATTCATCAGAACTAATACATTTATATACTTTGATGTGTACTTTCATTTGTTTCCTTTAATAGGTTAAGATCTTGAAAAGATTATCATCTTTCCTAGCTCTTTCTCTAAAACTCTGTTCCTCCTCAAGTTGATTTTTATTTCCTTGCCCTTTTTCCATTATCTACTTCTCCATCTTTGAGAAATATTTAAATTTGAGATTTAAAAATCTCTACAGCTGGACCATGATCTCAATTAATCTTTTTAAAAAAATTTATAAAATTGAGTCCTTGCACATACTTATGATTTCTTATTTTGCTTCTATAGCTTCTACCCCTTATGGTTTCTTCCTTTTTTTAACCAATTAATAAATAATGCTCCTAAAAAGATTCTACTCTGGACATAGCTACTTCCTTTCATTATTAGTTTTCTAATTTAAAAATCTAAATTCTTGCACTTATGTCTTCCTAACCAATATTTTACCTAGTCTTGCTTCCTGCCCTACTTAAGTATACGGAAACCTTTTGAATTTAAATGTTTATTAAACTGGACTTTAACTGGGCTCCCTTTTAACATAAGTGAATAGAAGCAAAATTGAAGTTTTATCTCTTGATAGAAAGCATGGTTTTATATAGAAGTGGGATTGCTGTTAACTCATTAAGGAAAACAGTATTTTCCTTAATGCTTTAATTACAGTTCTCTGTTTGCACAGAAAGGCATGGACCAGATCTATTTGTATCTGTACAGTCAGGTTTTCAGCCGCAGTCTGTGCCAGGGGATCTCATCCCATTTTCTGTCAAGCTTAATCAGATTTTGATTGTTAAGACAGAACACATTCTTTCTGCCTGGAATTTACTCTTAAGCATATTCTGTATTAAACTAGGGCTACAAGCTCTGAGATACAGGGAAATAGAAAAAAGATTCCATCTGAAAAAGACAAGTGTTAATTTTTTTTATTTGTTTGTTTTAAATCACACACTTAGTCTGCAAGACTGAATTTTAGGTGCTGACAGTACCAAAAGCCAAGTTTTCTAGTCTCTAAACACTCGGTAGAACTTTGTTTTTTGATCAAAAGGATGCTTCACATGACTCCTCCTTGATTCCACTTGCTCCTTTCCCCCCGAAGACTCCCAACACACACGCGCGTATACACACATAGAGTCTCTGTCTTTCTCCTTCTCTCCCTCCGTGTGACTTTTCTGAGGAGATAAGATTTCCACTATAACCAACCACTCTTCACAGTCAAATGAGGGAAATGGCAGATTGTATGCCCATCTTGTTGTTAGGGTAAAGTGGAATTTTAAAATCAAGTGTTATTTATAACACTGAGTGAGATGTTTATAAATGAAGGAAAGTCTAAATGTTCATCTGTCACCTCCTAAGTCAGGGTATGTCTTAAGACTTGGATATTTCTAGTTAGCTCAGAAGAAGATGGCCAACATTAGATAGAAAGCCCATTTTTCAATATCTCAGCAATCCCCACATTCCTGCTTTACAAATAGGGGAATTAAAATCCAGAAGAGAAGGGCTGGTGCCACGTTACAATACCAGATTCATAGGAGCTGTGATGACTGGCTTATTTGTAGTTATTTTCTCAACTAAATCTGCTATATTGTACTGTGGTAGAAGGTAAAGTAACATACAGGATCCAAATTCTTTTAAGTAAAGTTTCCCTGTGTCCTTCAGTGCGTGCACTTGTGTGCACATACACACACACATTCACACACATGCCTTGCTCCCCTGTGCAGACCTCATGCCAAGATTCTCTGAGGAAATAGATTCTTGACGTTTCTTCATTAATTCAAGAATGTAGTATAAAGGTTACAAAATGAACACCAGTGAGCAGCTGCTTTGATGGTGAACTGCGGGTCCCCAGAGAGGTGGTAGGGCTCTCCCAGTCGCTGCAGCCTTAATGACTTCAAATACCTTGGTATTCATTTACATCCTCATTTCAATACTTGGTAGAAAAATAATTACACTGAGGTGTTTGATGAGATGAAATTTGATCTCAGCAGATGGAGTAAGGCTTCCCCTCTCATCAGCAGGGAAACCAAGTGTCATTTAAATGAAAATCTTCCTGAAATCTCTTTATTCCTAAGTTTGCTGCCAATATCCCCAAGGAAATCCTTCCATCAAAAAGGCTCGGTGATATTGGGACAGGGTACCAATTTCAGAAGTAATTGTCATCAGATGCAGCAAGAATTTCCCCCCACCCCCATTTTTGCTAACACTTTCTGTGGCTTTCGAGCTTTGGCTTGAAATAATACACAAATGTGAGTTTGAAAATGGAAGTTTTCCAGCCAATGCTTTGGATCCAGTTCTGTGTGCTGGTAACAATAGAGGAGGATGCCGACCCCCCCCCCGCCCTGCTCCCCCCAATTCTGTTGGCCTTGCAGTACTCTACAGTGTTAGCAGCGGGTCGAAAAGAAAAGAGGCATGTTCCCTGCGCTGCCCCCCGAAACTAGCGTCTCATTGCGAGGAGGCACTGGAGTTCCCAGTCGGTGCAGAAGCTGGTGTGGGTGGAGAGAAGCAGTTTCATCCCGTTTCCATGGAAGCAACATACGATCCTTACTGCTTGGTGCAGAACTGAATTTCAAGGGAGGCGACTTTTTGCAGGTACTTGCTGCTGAAAAATAACTTCCCTGCCAAAATATACTGTGAGTGCATTAGTCTCTTCTTAGTCTTTAATGTTTATTTTACATGAAACTTGCCAGGGAAGATCCTGAACAAGCAGGTCTGGATTTCCTATGGAATTTTCCTGAGACCATGTGTGGAAGACCAGTAACCCTGACAGCCTAGAGCTGCCATTACCCAGGGAGCATTTCAGGCTGCGGCTCCCACTGGGACCAAAAGAGCCATTTCTTTTGCATCTGGCCATCTTATTGGCCACAGCAGGCTCAGCGGCAAGTCAAAAGGCGATTCAAGGGGCCGCGCATGTCAATGAAGTGCTCTGCGGAGGCACTCTGGCTGCTCCTACACTGCAGCGGCCAGGCCAGCTGTATTCTCTGTGGCGGGTGGGAGGGAAAGCCAGCCAGCTGCACACTCTGTGGCCAGCAGCCAATGGAAAGCGGCCCAGCCTCCTGTGCCTCTGGCTGTGGCAGTCCTGGCTCAGCTGGAGCTCTTGTTCCCCGAGGCCAGTGATAACTGACCTTCTGGAGGCTCCTGTTAGGCCTTTGTTTTGGGAAGACCAGACTGTCCAGGGGGATGGAGAGAAGACCAGGAAAAACAAACACTAATTAAAAAGCAAAACAATATATTTATGACACATTCTTTTTAAAATAAAGAGAAACATAACTACTGAAAAATCAGGATTGAAGGAGATAGCACTTACATGTAAGCCCAGAGAGGAATGATGCTTCATAGGACCAACAATGAAACCAGTTGGTGTAGCACACATTTGTGTCCAGAGGAACCCTAAGCCAGTCCTGTCACACTCTTGGCAACTGGTGAGGTTTCATAAAGTGCTTTGGGAAAAAGTGCTGTGTCTTTGGACGGACCCTTTTCTTTGTCTGGTTTCTCGGGACTGTTGTCAGCAATCACTCTGTACACCACCTTTCACACTGCCAGGCCTCCCGTGCTATTCTTGGGTGATTTTCCAGGACTGAGATGAGAAGATAAGCATCTTGAGGCTGATTTCAGGATGTTTCAGGAGTTCAAAAATCGTTTCTCAGGTGTGTTTCTTTTGAATATACCTCTCTCGTGGGCTATGGATTACATAAACTTACCTCCCCACGGCCTTTCTGGCTCCATTAAAAAAAAAAGTTAATGCCATGGCTTTATGTTAACAGATACTTTTTCTGAATAGAAGTATTTTCGTTTCAGGATATGGGTCTTCTTTAGCCTAAACCCATCCACAGCTCCTCTCATCTAACACAGACTTGTCCTTGAGATCTCAGATTTCATTGTGTTCCCACCTTCTCTGGGGACATGATTTATCGTGGTCTCTGTGGATCAAGGCGATCCGGACCAGCCCATCATTGGTTTTGATTATTCATTTGGTTTTGGTATCCTAAAGGCTCAGAAGGAGCTCGGAGGGTTGGCAGTCTTTACCAGGAGGCAGTAGCATCATTGACCATCCACTAGGTTGGTGTAAGAAATGACGTTCCTGCTTCTTTTCCAGATATTTAATGCCACAAGCGAGCTGTCGAACACAGCTGCCTATCAGTCTGTCCACATCCTCTCCGTGTCTCTCACCCAGGCTCAGCAGGAGCTGGAGGACCTTGCCAAGGTTGATTTGCAATGGTCCAAGCCCACCTTGGGTAAGTGATTGCTGGAACGTGTGCCATCTCTTCTGTGAGGGGCTGGTGCCCTGCTTGCAATCTGTGATCCTGAATTTGGTTCTGATCTATTTCATCCTTTTGTTCATTCTTACTGACCCCTCCCCCATTCCTGACGGTACCTGTTTCATACATTTCTTCCCAAGACTCCACAGTGAATCTTGCCCCCTTGCTCTGAGGAGATGGCTCTTCCTCCAACTTCGTCAGTCCCATTGAGGCCACTCAGCACGAGCTCCGCCAGCATCTCTTCAGCGCCTGACGCCCTCTTCTCCTCTTCTCTTTCTTCCTTTGTTTCTGTGTCTGAACACAGCTGACTCTTTCCTTTCAGGCCTGCCTCTGATGCGGGCTCTGACCTTCTCCAGGGCCTTCTCTTATCCCTCAGGCTCTGTCCTTTTACCCCGCTGTCCAGTCTGCACGAAATCTTTAGTTCAGGCTGCTCTGCGTCAGGCTCTGATCTAGACCCCGAGGGTGCAGCTGTGATTGGGGCAGACACAGTCCCCGCCCTCAGAGCTCTGCTTTTCTTTTATTCTAACAAAACCAAGGGAAACAAAGCATAACGCACACCCTTCTCCTGGTACCTCACCTCTCTCCTTTGCTCTGTTAAACCTTTTTAGAACGCCTTTTCATTCTTTTCATTGCCTTCCAACGTGTTCACTCTTTAACGCTTTATAATCTGGCTTCTGCGTCCAGGTCAACAACCGGTTCCCCCAAGGTTACTGCTGTTCTTCTACAATGCACTCTGGACACCCCGTAGCATCGGCACTGCTGACTGCTGTTTTTAGAAGCTGCGCCTTCCTCTGAGCTTGCTTGGTACTTCCTTTCCTTCGTTCTCCCTCTCTGTCCTCTCCCTGCCTGTTTCTTTGCTTTCTTCAGTCCCTTCCTCCAGACGTGGTCCCTTGTGCTCTTTCTGGTCCGTTTTCTCTTTCACCTGTATGTGCTTTACCTTGGTAACCTCAGTTGCTCCTACATTTTCAAGTATTAATTCATTCAGCCAATATTCGGATGCCCACTATGAGCTAGGCGCTATTCTAAGTGCTGGGGGTATAGCAGAGAATAAAGCAGGCAGGCACGCCTGGTCTCCTGGATGGAGCTCACAGTCTAGTGAGGGAATACAGAAAATGAATAATACAATTTGTAAATTATATACAAAGTATTGATACTATTCCGTATCACACTGTCAGAACTTTCCCTTTAAGAACTCAGGAACTGAATAGATTTGGGTGAATTTTTTAGTGAATCCTTTGGTCCGTGAACTCTTAATGCATGTCATCCAAAACTCAGGTATCGATTAGATTTGGATAAGGTATTATACCTTGCTGTCGGCTCCATTGCACTCTCTGAACTCAGAGACTCAAATTTTTGAGCATCAAGGGATAGGTTAGATGGTAGTGCTTGCTGAGACAGAAATAAGTACATAAAATACATCAGGGAAGGGGGGCAGTACTGCTGGGGCTGGGATGGGGTAGTGGTTTCCCACTTAGAGTGGCCACGGAGGTCCCAGCTGAGAAAGGCAGCATTTCCGTAATAACCTGACAGAGGTGAGGCCATGCAGGTGTGTGGGGAAGAGCCTAGTAGGTCAAGCCCCTCTCACATTTCCAGTCTCTGCAGCCTCTTCTACTGCCTTCATATCCCTGACTGCAGCTGGGAAGGGTCTCTGATTTTAAAGACTCCTGTAATTAGCTTGGCCCTATCTGGATAATTCAGGACAGTCGCCCCCTCTCTAGTCCTTACTCTTGAAAACACCTGCGATGTCCCTTTAGCCACATAAGGTTCATTCACAGGTTCCAGGCATTGGACTCCGGAGACCTCTGGGGGCTGTGCTGCCCACCACACATTCTCATTCTCACGCATTTTCAAGTGGCTTTCCATTTCATTTACTCCAAGATGTGCCTCTAGCCTCCCCTCCAGTTTTATCTTATACCATTCTCCTTTTGTAATCTATGCTCTAGGCAAATACTTTAAAAACTGTCCAGTTTTACGTGCCTTTGTACATACTGTTTCTTCTGCCTAGAATGCTAGCTCTACTTCCTGGACTCCTGTCTTTCAAGGCCGCCCAACCTCCCTCCCCTTCCCACTTAATTACCTCTTCCCTCTACCTGCCCATCAGTGAGTCACCTTTATTCCAGCTGCCCACAGCTACCCAGCACCAGCCAACAAACATTCACTGACTCTGCACTGGGTGCCAGACGTGGAGAATATAGAAGTCCTAATGGTTTAGTGGGGTGAGGGAAACACCGGGCACAGAGTATGCCCGGAGCACAGGGAAGGAGGTCCGCCCTCACCTGGCATTTAATGATCTGCCTTTCATTTCTTATTCTTTCTCTTGCTGTTAAAACCCCTTAACACTTGTTTATACCTCTTAAAGCACTAAACCATATTTTGCCGTCTGTTTTACTCAGCTGAATATTTGTCTTATTCTGTAGAATATAAGACCTCTGAGGAGAGGTTCCATGTCTCTCCATGTCCCTTTAATTACAGTACCCCTATCATCTAGAAGCGCCTGGCACCTGGTGGGCGCTCAATCCATTTTAACTGATTTGAAACTGATTTCAATTCCTACTATTACGCTATCCGCATTTTGAGAGCCGAACTGTATTGAGTTTCGATCTTTCACGTGCCAGGCCAGTGGTTTACACATAGTGGTTCTTTAACAGCTGTTGGATTGGATTGATCCCATCAGCTGCGTGTGTTCACGTTGCCCTCTTCACCAGCCTTCTTCTAACATGGAAATTGCCTCTTCTGGTCTGTGTTGGTTACAGGGCTGTATGGACGAATGAGCTAGATGATGCTGAACATTTATTTATTTTTAAAAGATTTATTTATTTGTTGGGTCTTAGTTGTGGCATGCGGGATCTTTCATTGTGGCATGCGGGCTTCTCTCTAGTTGTGGCGTGTGGGTTTTCTCTCTCTAGTTGTGGCGCGCGGGCTCCAGGGCACGTGGGCTCCATAGTTTGCGGCACACAGCCTCTCTAGTTGAGGTACACGAGCTCAGTAGTTGTGGCACGTGGGCTTAGTTGCCCCACTGCATGTGGGATCTTACTTCCCTGACCAGGGATCAAACCTCCGTCCCCTGCATTGGAAGGCGGATTCTTTACCACTGGACCACCGGGGAAGTCCCGATGCTGAACATACACTGGTTTTGGTTTCTGTTACTTTCCCTTTTGGCCAAACTCCCTATCACTTGTTTGTTCTTGTTTTCATTACCATAGCTATAAAATTGGGTATAAAACTACCCAGAAAAAATATACCTTTCTTCTCGACATTGCCCCATGCTTGCTTGTTCCCTTCCACAGAGCTAAGTGGGGATGGATGCTGGGAAAGAGGAACACGTAGGTGAGGGTGGAATGGGGGCCAGCAGCCTTTCTGCCCCTCACCTATTGCAGAGGAGTATTAATCTTCCTAGATTCCCCCCCACATGGTGGGGAAGCAGGGGGATGCCTGCTTGCCTGGCCAGAGAGCCTTTGGCTTTCTGCTAGTGAGACAGCTGCCTCTCAATCTTATCCTACTCTTGGAAAGTCTCAGAAAGAAATGCAAGGCCTGACCCACACCCATTCTTCTCACCTAGACTCACCTAGGAGCTGCAGTCCCTATCCATCTACTTTTTCCGTGACTGTTTAACTGTTTCTCCGAACAGAAAACTTGGGCCATGGCAATTTCACGTACATGTCAGCAGTGTGCTGGCTCTTTGGGCGTTACCTGCATGACACTCTGCGGTATCCCGTGGGGCTGATCTCCTCCTCGTGGGCCGGGACGCCCATTGAAGCCTGGTCATCTGAAAGGTCACTGAAAGCCTGTGGGGTACCAAGGCAAGGGTAAGAAAGCGTCCTCTGGTCTGGGAGAAAGCCAGCCAGGAAATTTTGTAAGAGAGAAAGATCATGGTCTCCTTTGGGGAGTCAAGAATGTGTTTAATGTACGAATATGTATTAAATGTATGTAACTTATTCAGGTATTATTTTCACTGTCATCAGCACCACAATCATCTGAGAATACGTCAGGAAGTAATTATGACCCTTTTCCTTAATAATAGTGATAGCTAATACTTAATAGAAGCTTTCTAAATGCTGGATACTGTTGTAAGCACTTTATATATATTAATTCACTTAATACAACACTGTCTTGAAGTGGATACTATTAACATATGATGGAAAAAGGTACTAAGTCTGAGAGAGGTTTAGTGACTTGCTTGTGGACACGACTAGTAAATGATAAAGTCTGGTGTCAATGTCTGTGCTCTTAACCACTGTGCTGTGTTGCCTGTGAGAACAAACACAGTCTAACAGTTTGGAAGAACAAGTACCCATGTAATCAGAGAAGTGTATTAGAAGACTGATGGTGAAAGCACGCTCAGGAAGGGCTGGATCAGGAAGAATATTTGGGGGTGGGGGAAGGGAGAGAAAAGGCTGGTTAATAACATCTTGACACTAATGTTAAAACAGAGATGAACAATATGTGAACTGCTTTCACAGACCTTGTCCCATCAGTTCTGGGAAGAGCATGGACTTGAGCTCTTGGTATATCTTGGGTAAAGGTCTGCCTGTTGTGGAGTGAAGTTATCCAGTTTTGGAACAGAAAGACTTGCCTTCGGTAGAGTTGGAGGAATCTGAAGCCAGGCTTCCCAGGTCTCTGGGGACATGGCAGGGACAATAGCAAGGGGAAGTGGCCATTCTCATATGCAGCTGTTGCAAGTGTAAATTCATACAAGTATTGCACAGAGACAATTTAGGGACATGTTCAAAGTCTTAAGAAAATGTGCGCTTTTGACCTGGCAATCTCATTTCTGGGAATTTATCTTAAGGAAATAATTAAGACTATATGCAGTGATTTAGCTCTAAGGAAGATAATCATGGCATTGCTTATAAAAGCAAAGAGCTTAACGCAATCTCAGTGTCCACCCACTGAGTACTAGTTAAATAAACTTATTGCCTGTGCAATAGACTCATTAAAACGCTCCTCCTCCCTGGTCTTAATCACTAGATGGAAACCGGGGTGGCCCCGTCTGAACTCACAGAAAGCTGACTGATGACAGTGATTCTGGGAAGAACCTGGAGTGAAATTTGGAGACTGTCCTCATGTTTTCATGGAAACAGAGTGGTTGAATTGAACTCTGTGTTGCTTTCATCAGGAGCTTGCCCCGAGTGAAGCTGGATAGATGCCCAGCTCAGGGATCGTCATGTGATCAGTCATTGGCTCTCTCTTGACACTTGTGTGTCTTACTGATTTCAGGTTCATGCCGTCTGATCTTGAAACTGGTCCCAGTGAATACTCTGTTCTCTGGAATGCCATGATCCATCCGCTCCGTAATATGACTCTGAAAGGGGTGATATGGTACCAGGGTGAGTGTTCAGTTTGCTGGTTTTCCATTGTATCAGTTAGCTGTTGCTGCACAAGAAACCACCCCAGAACGTAGTGGCTTCCAACAGTAATAATGTTAGCGAGCTCACTATTCTCTGGGTTAGCAGGGTAGTTTTTCTGTCTGGGCTGCTTTGGCTGATTTCTGCCGGGAGCTCTTACGTGCCTTTGGCCACCTGGCAGGTTGTCTGGTGGCTGGATGACCTAGCCTGGCCTCTCCCTCATGCCTGTTGACTGGGGCTGTCTGTCTGCCGGGGCCTCCTGGTTCTCACGTGGCCTCTCATCCTTCAGCAAAGCTAGTTCAGACTTAATTTATCATTTACATGGCAGTGTCAGGGTTCCAAGTGTATCAGGAGAGAACAAACCACAGAGCTGAATTGCTTTTCAAGCCTCTGCTTGCATCGTGTTTGCTGATGCCCCATTGGCCAGAGCAAGCACAAGGCCAGTCCAGGGAGACCGCAGGAAGGCCCGCTACCTAAGGGCATGCATGGAGGTTGGGGAGCAGTGTGTGGCTGCCTTTGCATCTACCCCAAACTCTTCTCACAATTTGGACTGTTTTTAGGGGAGTCCAATGTAAACTTTAACAGGGACCTGTACAATTGTACGTTCCCTGCACTCATTGAAGACTGGCGCCAAACCTTCCACGATGGCTCCCAGGGGCAGACAGAGCGCTTCTTCCCATTTGGATTTGTCCAGGTACGTGCTGAGAGGAAGAGGGTTCATGGGCTTTGGTGTGGGGAGGTGCTGTTGAGATCTCTTCCCTGGAATCCGTCTTCCTTTTTTTGCCCTCCTAGCTTGCCTGCTGGTCAAGAACTGAATGTAACTTAATTCATCTCAGTTTACTGATGGGACAATTACATCTTAAAAAAAGTTAATAAGTAACCAATATTTCTTCTTATTAAAAAGCATTACATGTTCATTAAAGAAATATTAAAGAGAAAGGCAAAAAAAAAAAAGAAGCTAAAAACACTTATAATTCCACAATCCAGAAATAAGCAGACCTTTTCTGCTCATGTATTTTTGAAATAGGATCCATACCATAATACTGTATCATATCTCGCTTTTTCTCTTAAGGTCATATTGTGAACATTTTTCATGCCGATAAATTTTAATCTTCAGCACAATTTATAACGATTGGAGGGTGTTCAGAAATATGGTTGTATTGTAATTTAACTAGTCTTCCATAGACAGGCTCTTAGGTTGCTTTAAACGTTTTGCCTTTATAAGCAGTGGCATGTTTATTTTCCTTGTAGCTAAATCCTTGCACACATGCTTAATTATTTCCATAAGATAAATTCCCAGAAATGAAATTACTAGGTTAAATTGCACACTTTTTAAGGCTTTGAACATGTCCTTAAATTTTTCTGTGGAAATGTATCCATTTGTGTATTTATACTCTTAGCAACCATGTGTGACAGTGTCCACCTCCCCACACCTTCCCGAACTTGCTGTTATCCCTCCCACCTCTGAGAATGAACCGCGCTCTTTCACTCACTCCCAGCCCACTGCGCATGCTCTCTGCCTGGAATAATCTTTTTTTCCCACACATTCCTAACTTTTATCATCCGTTAGCCTGGATATCAGTTAGGAAGCCTTCTGCGACTACCCAGAGTCTGTCCCCATATGGGTGACTGCTTAGTACCCTTCACTTCCCCTTTTTACTTGTATGTACTTTGTGCACATGACCACATTTTCCTGGATCACATTTATAGCCCCAGTACGACCTAATTGGTCGGCATTCATTAAATATGTCCCGACACACAAATGAAAAAGTATATCAAGAGAAACCATACTTTCAGTTAGTGGTACCTCGTCAGAAAGATTCTGCTCTCAGCCTTGTCTAAAAGGAATAAACATATTTAACCAAGTTCATAATTGCCTTGCCTCACCTGTTCACGTGACCCCTCCGAGACCTAGACGTCTTAGCAGGGTAGTAGTTCTGACTTGTCTAGGACATAGGAATTAAACAAGTAAGGTGTTATAAAAACGAGGCCCAGGTTCATGCCCCGGTCCGGGAAGATCCCACATGCCGCGGAGCGGCTGGGCCCGTGAGCCATGGCCGCTGAGCCTGTGCGTCCAGAGCCTGTGCTCCACAACGGGAGAGGCCACAACAGTGAGAGGCCCGTGTGCTGCAAAACAAAAACCAAACAACAAAAACAAAAACAAACAAACAAAAAAAAACGAGGCCCACCTCACAGCATAAACACAAAATAGGCTTTAATGTTTGAGTTGGACGCACCTACTTCCAGGCGTCTGCCTCTGAGTGTCCCCCAGATGCTCTCCTCTCACCATCCTCCTGTTCCTCTACCTCATCCCATTTCATGTACCTTTTTTTGGATAAAGATTTTTATAGACCTTCTTTCCACTTATAATTACTTTACAATCATTTTCTTTCTTCTTTCTAACATTTGTTTTGACTTTGAATGAGAATATTCTGCTCATTATTTTCAAAATAGCAACTCCTGTCACCAGTTCTGTATTACTGTTGGTGGAAACTATTTTTTTGTCTCTCAGCCTGTGCACATGGTGATTTGAATGTGACTTCAACCGATTCAAGCCAAAAATATGTTTAAATGCTTATTACATGCCACGAACTGTGTGAGGTACTAGAAATATACCATGAAGCAGAGAGACCTGGTCCTTGCACTTGTGCATGTGGTTTAGTGGAAGTCCCTTAGCCTTGGGTGTCAACTTTATCATCATCAACAACAGTATGTTGGTTGTTTGTGGAAAACTGGGAATATAAATATAAATATAAATGTTTAACTTCAAAGGGAAATGGTAAATTCGGCAACATAATGGCTCAGAGCATGGTCTGGGGATTCGAATCCCAGCTCTGGCTTCTTTAGCTATGTGATTTCGAACAAGATATTGAACCTTTTTGTTATTTTAAGTATTAAATGAGTTAGTCCATGTAAAGCCTGGCACAAGCTAGAAAATGTCAGTGTTTATTATTATTAATGAGAGAAGTCAGAAAATCTGGAGGCACAGTTGTTGTGTAAAGGAAGATGAATTGACTTAATGGAAGGGCCGAGTGTGAAACGGTGGTGGCAGTAACTAGAGCACAGTTAGAGGCAGGACACGAACTCCGTGGAGAGAGCAGGGCTAGACACCTGTGTCTGAGTAGAGAGGTGAGCGGAGGCCCGGGGAGAGAGAAAAAGGAGCCGGAGTTGAGGCACTGGAGTCCCTAGGAGTGTGCTTTTTTTTTTTTTTTTAGGAGTGTGCTTTTTAAAAAGGGTTTTGGAGGAACAGTGGAACACACTGCAGACTGCAGATGCTATTGTAAAGTCCTCCAAATGTGCCCAGTTTTATATTCTTTGGCTATTATATGCTTTCTTTAGCAGTGATTAGTATTTCTACTAATCACTGCAGGAGACTGAGCAAGTGCCCTGCTTTATCTCAGGAAAAACAGGAATTTCATGCGTGTGTGGAGTCTGCTGGTGCCCCCATGAGGCCAGTGTGTAGTAGTGCAGCCGATGAAATAGTGGAGAATTACTGCAGCAATTCTCAGCAAACTGCCATTTTGAGACAACTTCCTAGGCTTGAGTGGCTGTTGGTAGCATTTCTCCCGCAGCGCTTCAGGTTAGTAACTCACCCTAGACTTTGTTGCCATGATCCTCATCATGGCGCTGGTTGGTGAACATGGCTCCACTTTCACTCTTCTTCTGTTGTGTGGGAAGAAGTAGGGTCACTTACTGGATCTTTTTTTTGCCATTTTCTAGTTTGCATGACGTTTCATTGTGCAGCTTCAGCGCCTTTTATCATTTCATATGTTAAAGCAAATTTGCATAAGAGATTTTAATAAGAATCAAGTGGTGGGGAAATGTACTCCTTCTCTTAGTGGGAGAAACCACAGAGCCATATGGCAGGAGGGTGTGGCTCTTGGAAGGTGTGAAGAACTGGGGTCCTTGATGCAATCTGCCACGCACTCAAGGGCAGATTCCTCCCTGCTTCCCTACAGTGCTTTGCCCTGTGTTGTACACAGAGTTGTCAGTGACGGACCTACTGCTTTGTAACAAGCTACCTCAGAAGTTCGGGGCTTACCACATCAGCCACTGTGTTTGCTCCTGATTCCGTGGGTTGGCCAGGCAGGCAGGGCTCAGCTGGGGTGGCTCATCTCTGCTCTGTAACTTCAGCCAGGCTTGCTCATGTGGCTGCAGTTTGAACTGAAGGATCTAGAATTCACATGATTGGCCCCTCAGCTGGGACGGCTGGGATATTAACACCTCTCTCCTCATGACCTTCCAGTTTCCAAGGCTGCTCTCTCCACATTTCTCCAGCAGGGTAGCTGGACTTCTGTTACATGGCCATCTCAGGGTTCCAAGAAAATGAAATCTGAAGGCAAGGGCTCTTGAGGCAAAGCCTCAGAAGCTGCACACCATCACCTCTGCTGCACTGTTTGTCAGAGCAAATCACAGGCTTAGACAGGTTCAGCGAGAGGAGAGAGAGACTCCACCTCTTGCGGAGAGGGGTGGCAGAGTTTCATTGCGGCGAGGGGGATGAGAGGTTCAGCCACAAGGGTGAGAGGCTCCGTAAGTACGTGTTGGATGAGCACGGGGGTCAGTGAAGCAGAAGCAGGGTCTTCTTGTGAAAGACTCTAGTGTAGCTTTCTTTTTAAAAATGTTTAATGTTTTCCAGCTTTATTGCAGTACAGGTTTCTGGTGAAATAAAATGCTGATGCACAATGTCTACTTTCTAGTTATCTTCATATTTGTCTGGTGCAACCCCAAATGATGGGCTTCCCGAGATCCGTTGGCATCAAACGGCAGACTTTGGCTATGTCCCTAACCTAAGGATGCCCAACACTTTCATGGCTGTAGCGGTGGATCTCTGTGATAGGAATTCGCCTTTTGGCAGGTGGGTGCTTCTTGGGCTTTGTTTGAACAATAATATATGTTCTTTGTCTGTGGCCTTCACTCTGATGTTCACTTGTGAGGGGGCCTGAGGATTGGACATTAGAAGCATGATTTATCAGTCATTCACATGGGATGTGCTGCAGTAACCAAAAACCCTCACCATCCCAGTGCCTTGATGCCACGGAACCTTATTTCGTGTTCACACTCCATGTCCAAATAAGGTCAACAGAGAGGCTTTGCTCTCATCGTCATTCACAGATCCAGAGCGACAGAGGCTCCAGGGTGATCTGTGCTTCCACATGCACCTACGGTTTCACGTTGGCAATTAAATGCTTCCCAACCCAAAGCAACGTAAGTCACTTCTGCTCACATTGCACTGGCCAAAGCAAATCCCATGGCCATGCCTGTCTTCAGCGAGAGCAGGAAATGGAATTCTACCGTGGACTCAGAGGGGGACTATCTGGATGACTACCCCGATGTTAACAGCCCCTATGATTACCACCCGCTAGCTGTAGGATACCAGGGGATTTCATTGTGAAACGGAGCCCAACACAGAGTGTCTGGATTATAGTAGGAGCCTGAATGAACATTTCTTTCTTTCTTAATTTTATTTATTTATTTATTTATTTATTTATTTATTTATTTCAGCTGCGCTGGGTCTTTGTTGCGGCGCGCGGGCTTCTCTAGTTGTGGCGCATGGGCTCTAGAGCACGCGTGGGCTCCGTAGTTGCAGCATGCGGGCTTAGCTGCAGTATGTGGGATCTTAGTTCCCTGACCAGGGATCAAACCCGGGCCCCCTGCATTGGGAGTGCAGTCTTAACCACTGGACCACTAGGGATATTTATTTAGTTTTGAATGAATGAATGTTTATTGAATGAACAAATAAACCTAGAGGAGACCAAGTAATGAACAGCTGATTCAGATGAAACACAGGACTTTCAGTGGTTGCAGCAGTCTTACGAGAGCTCTCCTAGGTTAGTTCCAATACCTGCCCTCCCTCCCTCCTTCTCTCCCTTTATTCTTTCCTTCCGAGTCCTCGGTTATTTCAAGGTTTCCGACCCGTAGAAGGCCCAGAGCCCCATCTGTGGTTACAACTCACCGTTTCTCTTAGGCTGACTCGCCACAGATCACTGGCTATTAGATTCAGTCAACTTTATTCTCACCTTCTTAAGGGGTGCTTTGTATAAGATTTCCTTTTTTAAAAAACGTGATTATTGTTGAGCCCAAACCCACAGTTCTCTACCTCTTCTTTATCCTGTAGCACACACCCTCGGGATAAGCAGACGGTGGCCTACAGGCTGCACCTGGGGGCCCGTGCCGTGGCTTATGGGGCAAAGTTGACCTTTCAAGGACCACTGCCTCAGAAGATAGAACTCCTGGGCGACATGGGGCTGCTGAACCTCACATATTCCCAGCCAATCCAGGTGCAGAGGCACAACAACAAGATATTTGAGGTGAGAACTGCAGAAACAGTAGGGGTTCATCCTGTGGGGGGTTGGGGGGGGGCGGGATATCCTCCACGCCGAGGCCCACCTCTAATTATCACATGACTGTGAGGCAGGTTTTGGTTGGTCAGGGGCTGAGTTTATCTCAGAGCAACAAAAAAGCAGCTACTGATTCATTCACTTAGAGGCAATTTTGATGGGACCACCAAGGAAGGGAAGACGTGCCCACATTGAAATGATACTCCTTTTGCGTTTTCCCTCCCAGAGCAGCCATCTTTGCGTGCGAAAGGGCCCGTGGCTTTATGTGTGGACACCTATTGAAAGGACCCTCGCTCCAGAATGTTTCCCTCACTCGTAGACATCTTTTCTTTGTCACACTATCCTAAATTCTGATTTTCTTTTGAGTCTCTCCTTTAAGAGGTTGAAGCTTGGTGATTTGCAACTTAGTATGAATTACTGTAACGGAACTCTGTACTCGCTTCTAATACCTGGTGAGGATCATTCCTCTGTGGAACTGGGGCTATTGATTAAACAGCTTCTTTAGGAGTCTTCTAAGGTCGGGGTTGGCGGTGGAGGCATTCCCAGGTGGAGCATTTATATGAGTGTCTTTGGGAGCCCCGAAGTCGTTAGGCTGTGGCGGGCGGTGTGTGAAAAGAGGGCATTGGAGGGGGGATGAAAGAATGTAGAAGACAAACTGTACACAGGCGTTTATCTAGGACTGTTCCTCCTCTGGAATCCTAACCAGAGCATCCACCTGCCTCCAGCACCTACGCCACCTAGCTTCTTTGCATGCTGGGTTTTAGGTGAATCCTAGCTCCAAGGAGCCTCTGTGTTCTGAGTTCTCCTCTCTAGTCAACAGCTGGCAGCCTGCCCATCGTCTGGACCTGGAATCTTAGCTGGGACCAGGACAGAATTGAACCTTGGGAACTGGGTATTTTATGCTCCCTTCACCAGATAGATTGTTTTCTGACTTGAGAACAGCTTACCATCCAAAGTTCCTTTGTGCCCCTTCTTCATTCCCCAGCTCCTTTGGGAGCCAGAGAGCAGCACAGCGATGCCTCGCTTCACCCAAATTCCTGCCTGCTTTGCTGTTTGGCCGGAGGATCACAGGAAGGTTGTTCAGGGGAGCCTTCCCTGAATGTTTCATGACTATGCTGCCTTGTCTCCCTCAGTCATTTAATGTTTTACTCATTGATTTAAGCTATTTATTTTAGCACGTGAACTTTTACTATGGATCTGTGGCTGTGCTGACCAGACCCAGCCTGGACTCAGGTTTGTTCTGGTCACTGTAGGAAATGTGTCTGTGGCTGCGCGTGGCCGCTTCTCCTCTTTCAGTCTGTCTGAAGAGCAGTCCCGCCTCTTGGCATATCCTCCTGACCTAACTGTTCCTGTTTATGACTCTCCTGTTAGATCTCCTGTTGCAGTGACCATCAGTGCAAGTGGCTTCCAGCTCCCATGGACACTTTCTCCGCCCAGACGCTGGCCCTGAATGTCAAGTCTTGTCACAACAGCCTGGTTGCTGTTCGCTATGCGTGGACCACATGGCCTTGTGAATATAAGCAGTGTCCCCTGTACCACCCCACCAGTGCCCTGCCAGCTCCTCCCTTCACTGCTTTCATTACAAACCAGATTCCCGGGTATCGCAGCAAGGTTGCTAAATGATTCCGTTGCAGTATGATCACATCTTAGACGTAAGTGTGGATCCTTTAGATTTGGGCATTTAGGAGTTTAAATGACAGCTGTTGCTTTTTAATGGAAATGAATAGAACTGCCTCATTGACAGCGCCCGGCTAGCACATGGCTGTTTCCATATTCTGAGATGCCAGAGCTGGTAGGCAAATGAAACGCTTGTCTTTTGTCCTCCAGTTGGGCCAGGTATCTGTATTAGAATAATTCCAAACTACAAACAACTTGAATCTCAATGTCATTCGCTTCCCTTATTACTGGGAGTGAAATGTCTTTAACACTTTTGTCCCCTTACCTCCAGACTGTGGAAACTCGGGGTCGGAAGAGATTTTAAGGCCCTGCAGGCCGGCTAGCATTTATGTTTTTTTCTATAAAGTATGAGAGGTGGTTATCAAATTTCTGTATAAAGTTTCCCTTCTAAACTTCCCAACAGTTTTTCCTCAGGTGGAACTGAAATGTTTCTTCCACTACACAACAATCTTTCAGAGAACTGATTTCAGCCCTATTTTGTTCCAAGCTGAAAACAATTCTATTCCTTTAGTCTAAATAATGATAATGTGAATATTTAACAGAAAGAAACCAGAATCACGTGCAGGCATTTTGGGAGGTGCTAAGGGACGGCCTCAAGGAGGGAAGAGAAAGGCGAGCTGGAGCAGCCCATGGGGAGCCCATGTGACCGCAGAGGTCATTGAGAAGCAAACAGAGATATCAGGCTCTTTAAAGGTAAGAGGTTTAACTATGAAAAGGACAATCCAGATGGAGGAACAACGTGAGGCTGAAAGTAAAGCTACAGGATAAGCATTTAGAAAAGTAATCTAGATGGGGCAAATGTGAAAGAGGGCTTTTGTGTATACTATTAAGAATCATAATGCTGTTTATTGGTTGATTAAGAACAGTTAAAGGCACTTGACAATTGTCTGTAATCTCTAAGAAGCTGGAAATAAAAGTATGATCATTAGTCACGTGTACACATTCCTCTCTAGTCAAAACTGGGTTATGAACGGGCTTGCAAATTGTCCCCTGAACCTGAGAAAGGAGTGAGACTAATCTGTGGGTAGTTTCCATTCCCTTAATGTGAAAAATGAGAACGAAAGCATAAGCATCACTCTCTCCATACCTGTCCCCCAAGGGGTCCTGGTGTAACTGAAGAGCAGGAATGCATCGTCAGTGCCAGGATCTTAGTAAAAAGCGAAACAGCTACGCAGCTTGCAAGGAACTCTGCTCCTTCAAGGACTTCCCAGTGCACAGCTGGCTCCTAACACCCAAACCTTGGCCTCTTATTCATCTGGCCTAACAGGAACCACGGACCCAGTAACAGACTCCTGCGGAAAAGCGAATGTACTGTCCACTCCTCCTCACCGCAGCACTCACGCGCGTCGCGTGGCAGCCGTTCTAACTTGGAAGAAGCTAGAAACAGTTAAGCGCTCCAGGCCCAGGTTCCCTTCACCCCCAGTAAGCTAGGGCACACAGTGTAAAACGTTAGGTTTAGGTGGTGGATATCTTAATGAAAAGTCATATGAAAGTTTATTTTTAATGGTTGAATAATTTAAAACATTCTGTGGGAATTCAGTTTCTTTCCCAAATGAAAATAACTTTTTACTCTTTGAAAAAATCGAATTCATAATCACTAAGAAGACTTGAATGCTAAAGAAAAGTATACGTAAGTAAAAATCACCACAAAATTCATCATTTGGAGACACTTAATATCTTGGTGAACATCACCTGATTTGTTTAGGTCACATTTTACATACTACTACATGGTATATTATTTTGTAATCTGCGTTTCTGACTTATTCTAGAGAAATAATTTTCCTATGTAAAGTGAAAACAGATTTAGTTTGTTTCAGTTTGTGGGAGCTCTATATTTTCTTTAACCAATTTGCCATCAGTGGACATAGAGGGTTTTAAACAAATACTGTGATAACTGTTACGTGCAAACACCATCCCGCACTTAATTCCTTAGGGTCCTGAATATGGACTAATGGGTTTAAGGATAAATATGTTTAACATTGTGACACCTATAGCTTAACCCTCCCAAAGGGTTCAACAGTTTACATTTCCACCAAGGCACAGTCCCATTTTCTCCCTCATTTTCACTGACATTGGATGTTGTCAAACTATCTTCAACAATCCAGCAGATGAAAAGATTTTTTAAGTATGCCAGCTAGGGCAGTGTTTTTCAAGTTACTTAAAATGATGATCCATAGTAAAAACACTTTACATCATTCCATGTGTCCCCATGTGTATTGTGTGAATGGTGTATAAACGCCTATATACACACTATAGTTGAAACCAGTTTCAACCTTTGACATGCGATGCATTCCAATATGTTCTAATTGTCTTCTAATTTAATTTTAAAAGACGTGGGTCTTGATTGCCTAAGTTTAAGAACAACTAGTGTGTTGAAATTTGTAGTTTGAAAAACACTGTTCTAGGAAAGCTACAAAATGAATACTTTAATTAAAGGAAAACCGTGCACTAACTTACATAAATTTTTTTTAATGTCCTTCTTAGAATGATGCTCACTTTGAATCTGTGATTAACTCAGGCTGTAACAGAATGGAAAGATATTGGTTATGTGATAAAAGCAGCATATACCATTTCTGTGTAAATGCAAATGGCTTCAGGCACCTTATGCAGAGAAAAAAGAAAAAAGAAAAACATTAACAGTTTTGAGTAATCTCCTTTCTATCCCTGATTTGCTATTATCCAAATTTTACTATTGTTTTTGCACTGTAAAAGCTATACAAACTTGTAAGACTATAAATAAGAAACATAAAATTAGTGTTGGTTACTTTAGTTTCTGATACTTTGCAGTGGCCAGTGTGATGTGCTCTAAATGCTGCATCAGATCCCTCCCTCTGCCATCCAGATATAGTCCTGTAAGATGCTAGGCCCATTTGTTTCCTCCCCTGTTAGCAGCTATGGACGGTAGCACAGTGACAATCCAGTTCTCACCGCCTTCCCCATTCTTCTACTTCCGGGGTCCTTTTGTTCCTTCCCATTCCAGGCCGGGCTGGGTGGGCAGCAAAGCATCCCACAAGGCACCGTGGAGTTGTCCTGGCTGGGATAAGGTGTTGTGGTATATCTCTACCTTAATGCTGTAAGCAGAGTCCAAAAAATTCAGTTATACAGAATGCGGAATTACGTCAGTACACGACTAACGAACTGTTGGGGTGAGTCTGTTACGGAGGATGGGAACCAATCACGTTCTGTCTAAATGTGTGTTATCATGTGGTTTAGCTAAAAGCACATTCTCCAATAAGGAGCCACAAAGGGAATGTAGGAAGGGTTAGAGAGGATTTTTTGATCCCCTTGTGAAATGTGAAAAAGATGAACAGTGGGCCTGGGACTGGGCCTTGCAGCTTGGGGATAAGCAGGATTTCACTGTGGTGACGCTGACATGAAAACAAAGCAGCAGCTGGTTGTAGGGGCTGCGACTTAATATTCACTGACCTAGATCAGAATCAAGGGTGCAAGTTTGTCAAAATCTTACTACCTTCCTCATGAGTCAGCAGCCATCTCTCCCTCTGGTTTACAAAGGACTTAAGTTTACCTCAGGCAGAGCTAAGCCAAAAGATTATATCCTGATTACAACAAGATGAAAATAAGCAGAACTGTCAAGAAAAATTTATTACTAAAAATAAAGCAGCTGAAGTTTTTCCCAGGAAAGCTGTCACCATGGGAACCTCCGTGACAAAATGTGTTAATTTACTATCTTCTTCACTTGAGTCGCTGCCTTCTTCCATATAGTCTTAAGTTTTAGTTTAAGATAAAAAATCCATCCTGATGAAAATGATGTGGTCATTGATCCCTTCCTGTTCAATCTGAAGACTGAGTTGGGCTACACTGCGACGGAGACTTCAAGTGCTGTAGGTGAGTATCTACCAAGCGTTCATGTGTCAGGAACATGCGTTGATAAGAAGACACAAAGGCTGTAGGCTGAAGCTCTGGGAGGTCCAAGGATCCTGGAGAAAAAAAAATTCCTCAAGTTCCACTGCTGCCTGGGAATCTCAGGAGACTGGCTTGACCAGACACATACATGTCCTTTTAATTCTTTCAACTCTTTTGCATCTGTCAGCCCAGTTCTGCCCTTGTTTGGTAAGACAGGACAGATACTTACTTTTACAATGAAGAAAACTGTGGCTGAAATACAGCAAGTGGTACTGGAAAAATTGGACAGCCATATGTAAATCAGTGAAGTTACAACACACCCTCACACCACATACAAAAATAAACTCAAAATGGCTTTAAGACTTATTATAAGACATGACACCATAAAACTCCTAGAAGAGAACATAGGCAAAACATTCTCGGACATAAATCATACCAATGTTTTCTTAGGTCAGGCAATAGAAATGAAAGCAAAAATAAACAAATGGGACCTAATCAAACATAAGTTTTTGCACAGCAAAGGAAACCATGAACAAAATGAAAAGACAACCTACGGACTGGGAGAAAATATTTGCAGACGATGCGACTGACAAGGGCTTAGGTTCCAAAATATACAAACAGCTCATACAACTCAAAAACAAAAAAAACAACCCAATCAAAAAATGGGCCAAAGACCTAAATAGACATTTCTCCAAAGAAGACATACAGATGGCCAAGAGGCACATGAAAAGATGCTCAACATCACTAATCATTAGAGAAATTCAAATCGAAACTACAATGAGGTATCACTTCACACCAGTCAGAATGGATCATCAAAAAATATACAAACAATAAATAATGGAGAGGATATGGAAAAAAGGGAACCCTCTTGCACTGTTGGGGGAATGTAAATTGATATAGCCACTATAGAGAACAGTATGGAGGTTCCTTAAAAAACTAAAAATAGAATTATCGTATGACCCAGCAATCCCACTCCTGGGCATTTACCCAGACAGAACTATAACCCGAAAAGATACATGCACCCCTATGTTCACAGCAGCACTATTTGCAAAAGCCAAGCCATGGACAGACGAATTAATAAAGAAGATGTGGCATATACACATATACACACACAGAGGAATATTAGCCATAAAAAAGAATGAAATAATGCCATTTGCAGCAACATGGATGGACAGAGATTATCACACTAAGTGAAGTAAGAAAGAGACAAATACCATGTGATATCACTTATATGTGGAATATAAAATATGACACAAATGAACATATCTATGAAACAAAGACTCACGGACATAGAGAAAAGACCTGTGGTTGCCAAGGGGGAGGGAAGGATTGGGAGTTTGGGACTAGCAGATGCAAACTAGTATATACAGGATGGATGAACAACAAGGTCCTACTGTATAGCACGGAACTATATTCAATATCCTGTGATAAAACATAATGGAAAAGAATATGAAAAAATATGTGTATAACTGAATCGCTGCTGTACAGCAGAAATTAACACAACATTGTTAATCAGCTATACTTCAATAAAATATTAAAAAAGAAGAACAAAACTGGCTGAAATAGATCAAGTGACTTGCCTAGGGTTACACAGCATAGTAGGCAGAGACAGAGAAGTTAATACTATCTTCTTATTTCTAGTCCAGAGCTCTCCCTATATGACTCCTATGCCGGATCCCCTGATCACTCCACTCATTTGTGGAAGGGAATCCACGGAACATAGGCAGGACCAAGGCCATGACCTGATCCCCTTCACTACATCTGAAATTTCAGTCCCACAGTAAACTTTCCCTTGTATTCTGCTTAGGTCTTATTTAGGTTAGAAAATGAGATGCCCTAGTTTCTCGGTGAGCCCTGCCTCACCATGATCTCAGCCACGCCTTGTGACTTCTGCGAGGGCTGCCCATGGCCAGAGCAGGGAAAGCTTCTATCACTCACTGCCCAGATATGGGATACTCAGCGATGGATGGAGAGGGGAGGGTTGCCTAAAAATGGTCAATTTTCGAAGCAGAAGGGAAAAAATAAAAGATACCTTGTAGAATGGGATCATTGTGATCTTTATGGAAGGTCTGTCTCTGAAAGGCTTCAAAGCTTGTAGCTGCATCATTCTCTAGCTGTCCTTGGGGCGGCAGACTGTCTCCAGGTTTACACACGTCGAACTTCACCCACTGGTAACTGCAGGACCAAAGGGATCATTACTGAGTTGTCTGTTGGCCATACAACCCATTCTTCCCTTCAAAGGGACCAGGTATTTTTTTCTTTAGGTCTCTGCCATATATATCTGAAAAACATATTAACTAACCAAAAATGAAAAGCACACAGACAGGCTTCTTTAGTGACACTTACTCTGCAGGACTTCCCAATCCGTTTGCTGTCATGGTGCACACAGACGATAAGAACTTCAGTACAGTGGGGTACTGGCTCCTGCTCGCCGTCCAGGGGCCGCAGAGGACCAATACTGTGCCTTGTGCACAGAAGCAGCTCATTAAATAGATGAATGAGCAGAGCAGTGACCGCCAGTTTAGGTCCCTGGCCCACCTGGTCCCTGGGGCTTCTTTCAAGGGAATGGATTTGACCCCACTTACTTGACGCATTTTCGAGCTCCTGGACAACTCTGGATCAGGTTGTGGATGGCTGGATGAGAAAACCCAAAAAAGTCAGCTCCAGATGGATGCACGTTGGGCATTAGTTTCCCCCTAAACAGGAGAGGGAGAATTTTAGCTTGAGAGCTGAGAGGGAGGTGAGAATGTGGGTATGAACACATGGAATAAGCTTTCCTCACTTGGATACTCTGGAGACGGTAGCTGCTAAGACATTCAAAGGACACAGGATAGCTTTCTATAAAATAAGGGATCTCTACTCATTAAAAGCAAGAGAGAAGGCCTCAGTGTACCCAAAGTGATCTTTTTAGCCTGTCTCCAAGCTGTTGGTCAACTTACATAGCAGCACTTATGGTCTCGAGCAGTTCTGCATGACAGGCGTCTGCAGAAGAGCTGGCAATGGCATTCTGGGGGTCATCTTCAGGAACAATTTCAAACTGAGAAATACAAGGGAGCAATGAGGTCAGTCTTCAAGGAGAAGGGGGTAGAGAGAGTCACACTACTGCTATTACTCTTTCTTCACTCTGGAACCTGAAGCTGAGTATACCAGGTAGGAGGTGGGTACCCTTCCTAGAGGGCTGTTAGAAATTCCAAGCCAAGAAAACAGAGCAAGTCTTCTGTTTAATTTTATACTCTTTGCTTGACTCCTCTCCAGAGGCCAACACTTATTTCTTATATACCTTTCCAGATGCTTTCTTATCCACTTACTTACATTTGTAAGTATAAATACAAATGGTATTTTAAAAACAAATGGAATCATTCCCCACATAATCTTAGATTTACTTTATAACGCCTAGGAAGAGTATAGGCCGTTTTGACTGCAAATCGCCATTTCACTTTACTTTTTGAGTTGTAAAATATCCTTTTTATAAAAAGAAACTGTTAAATCAAAATTATACTGATACTGAGGAATTTCTGCCAAGAAAGCATTATTGTAACAAGTGCTATCTACCCAACTTAATTCCTTGACCAGTTTTCTATAAAGTTCACGACTTTTTGCAAAAAAAAAAAAAAATTTCTGTAACAGCTTCTCTTTAGTCATTTAAATTCCTTAACCAGTTTTCTATAAAGTTCAGTTAAGCAGTTTCCAGTTTTTCAATGTTTAATAAAATTATTCCACACAGAATTAATTTATTTTCTGTATATATATATATTTTTTTTTTTCTTTTTCCCCCCAGTGATGTGCATTATTGATCATTTTTTTAGACTCCAAAAGTGAACCTTACTGAGTACAGTTTCTACTGCTGTTAGTTTTCTTCTGTGGTTATTTCATTTGATTCAATTTTCCTGTGTCAATTTTAGAGCTCTTTCAATTTTGTCAGTAGTAAATTATCTTGAGAGTAGTTTTAGTCAATGGTTTTGTTACTTCAGTGACATGTTGCAAGTTTAACATTGTGATGGTTTATACTGATTTCTCAGCTAATTCATGAAAAAACCGTAAACAATTATCTTTAAATATTTCAGGATTGCTCTTCTACTTGGTATTGATCATGCCAATTCCAATTTTTTATATTGTGTGTAAACTATATATTCTATTTGAGCAAAGAGCAATTAAAAGGCCAAAATGTAGTATTTTGGTTTGGGGTCTTTCCCTACTTCATTCTTTTAACTGCCCTATAATATTACACAAGGTGGATATATCTTAATTTTTAACCATTTTCCTATTGGTGGGTATTTAGGCTACTTTTAACTTCTTGCTATTGCAAACAATGCCACAATTACATTGTTGTACGTAATTCTTTTGTTCACATTTGCACATTTCTCTAAGACATACTAGAATATCTAGAAGTATTCTGGATCAAAGGAGTCACACATTAAAATTGTTGATACTGCCCAGCTGCCTTCCAAAAAAAGGAACTTTACAAATTTTCCCTCCTACTAATGCCATTTGTACTTATTTTCCTACATGCTGGCCAACATCTGCTATTATCTATCTTATATTTGCCTATGAGAAAAAATAAGATCTTTCTGTTTTATTTGCGTCTCCCTAACTACTAGTAAGGTCTGCTCTCATCGACCATCTGCACTGTTTCTGTGAAATGCCTGTTTTATCTGACTGCTTTTTTATCTTAGATCACAAGAGCACTTTTTCTGGATATTAATCCACTGTGACATATTTTCTTCTTGTTTGTCACTTTTAACTTTGATTATGGTGGTTTTGGTCATTCAGAAGTGTTTAAATTTTTAATAGTCAAATCTGTTACTGCTTTCCATTATGGCTTCTACTTTTCACATCTTGCTAAGGACAACCTTTTCACCTCACCCTAGGATTATAAATATATTGTTCAATATTTTTTAAACATATTTATAGTATAAAACATTTTATAAAGCTAAAGCAATTAAAAGTCATACTGGCATTTATAGACAAACAGATGAAACAGAATCGTCTGGAAACACACTCAAGTATTATATGTATTTAGTATATACTAAATGTGTCACTTGATGTTAGGGGAAAAAAATTAAAGCTCACAATGTACCTGAAAATAATGTCTGGATGGGTTAGTGGCTTAATAAAGGAAACAAAAAAAACCCCAAAGACTTTTTTTTTTAAAATATTTTAGCAATTTGTCTTTCAGAGGAAATTAAGGACCAGCTTGTCAATTACCATTTACATTCTATTAGGATTTTGATTAGATCTTCCTTGAACATATAGATTTGTTATAATTATTGCTACAATATCGAGACTGTCTGTTAGAGCACTTTCTAAAGAGAAATGCTGCATGGCCAAGGTCATCCAAACTCTCAGCTACATCCGACAGCGTTCTAACCAGGATAGGAGTGACGCAATACTGTCCACATGTGTCAGGCAGGCCCTCAGCTTCTGCTCAAAGGTTCCTTCCCTTGCTTCTATCTCCTTCCACCCCATTTTCTAGCGATCTGTAACATCATCAGACAGTGAAGCCTGAAACTCTGAAAATGGTCTATTTTCCCCCAATGATCAGAGGAAACTGGGAAAGTGAATTGTCTTGAACCACAGCACCGAGAAAGATGAACAAAGATACTTAATATGACTAGGATTCAGGTCTCCCAGGTCCTCAAGAGTACGTGCAGTCAGAAACTAATATGCAGTTTCTCTGCTACCTTCATCTTGGTCCCACCTGAGTTGGCAGAATGTCAAACTAATCTTCCCTGAATGTAGGCCTGCACTTTACAAACAAGAAGCTTGATCAGGCCTCATGTGGTCACCATATTGACATTAGCACCAGCACGGTTTAAGGGAATGGGTGTCAGTAGGACACTCACACAAATGCAGATTCACATCCCAGCTCAAATCACTTATTAGCAGAGGTGTGACTCAGGGCCAATCACTTTCTGCAACTTACACACTATCTACCTTGTAAAGTGTCTGAATAGATAATATATATTAAGTGCGTGTCACAGAGAAGGTTCTCAAAAAAAAAAAGAAGAAAACCAGCAGTTATTCTTAGAGTGGGTACCTGAGGCTGTGTGCCACCGTCCTTGATCTGACAGGTGTACAGACACTGCTGGTCTGGGCTCTTCATGCTGGCGTACACCCGAGTGCTGCAGTAGCCCACAGGGTAGATGGCGCCCTCGTCATGGAAGCCAGGTCGGTCGGTGATGATCTATAAAAAAAGATTCCCCCAACCCGCCACTGAGGTCACCAGAGAATGTAGAAGTCCAGGGTACTGTGGTAGCCTTTAGAACCACCTTGGGGCTGCAAAGAGTGACTCAAATCAGAGACAGAAAGAGCGTAGGATGTGTAGCAGACAAAACTGACCTGGTTTCCTAGGGACTGGAGATTTTCTGGGGTTGGTCTGGATCAGCAAGGGGCTGCTGCTAACGGGAACAGGGAGGGAAGGCTCAACCCCACTCCCGTATTTCTGATTCTCCTCTCTCTTTATCGCTGGTCTCACTCACCTCCCCCAGGCTATATACTGTTAGACCCCCCAGTCCGATGGGGAACACAGGCCGTCCTGAGGGATCCAGGGCAATGGGCTGAACCAGCTTGCGAGCACCTGTCTCCATTTTCTTTTTCTTGGATGTTTTCTTCAGAACTGAAACGCAAATCTAGGGTCACCCACTTTAGGCCCTTCCCAGTGTTGAGGGGAAGGGAAAACTCTGCACGATGCTAAGAGCAATAAGCCAATCCTGGTTCTACACACTCCCTGAATGGGCACATGGGACTTTTCCCCAAAGCCCTGAGTATTCTTCTAACCCACCCACCTGGCAGTAACCAATTTTGGTATCAGTGCTTAGTATCTAAAAGCCTTATACTTTTTAAGGCCTCTGACTTCATTTATAAGGTCAGCAATTTCCCAGGTCATCTGTGTGCTCAAAAGGCCACCAAGCCCATTTCCCTGCCTCTACGAAAGACTGAACTGAAGGCACCCAGAGAGTCGGGTGTGTAGGAGAAGGGGGAGGCCTTGGCCTGCTCCCATCACGTTTAACCAGGTCTAACTGCAATTCCTCCACCTGAAGTGGCTTTAAGACACTTGGTTTTCAAGGGCTACCAGGGCTGCTTAAGGACCAGGTGAGAGTTTAAGTCATCTCTGTGGCCGAGTGTCTACCAGTTAGTACCAGGTCTTCGTCATTAGTCGCTGAGCCACTGGGGCAACTGATATCCTCTCCCCAAGGTACCTTCCAGTTTGTTGTTCTCTTTGCCTTTTTCTTTTTTCTCCTTCTTGGATTTCTTTCCAAATGGTTCCTCAGCTCCAGTGCTAGGCCCAGAAAGCGGCCCAGCTCCCTGGATAGTTCCCACAGAGCTGGCCACACCGTAAGTCAGGGGCAGACTGGAGCTGTGGGAAGGAGCTGCAACCTGTGCTTCCCCTTCAGTTAGAGCCTGGAGCTGAAGGAGCTTCTTTAGCAAGTACCTGAGGTCAGGAAGGAAAGGGAGCAGAAGTATGAGCTTCTGTTTTATCACAATTCCATATTTTATTCAAGTACTGGGAAAAGCCAGAACTATATACAAAGATTATTGCATTCACAAAAATAAGGTTCTTATTGGACCCCGGGAAAAACGAAGCTCCAGAGAATACTACTTCAAGAAGCTAAGGATAAAGGATTATAGCGTATCTCTTTTGCATCTGGAGAGCTCTTCTAACTGGATGTTGGAAGGTGTTAGGCTTCTGAAGGGCACATACCATGAACTGCACATGTACATGTACTCACGGAGTACTACATATGGAATAAATATATGTAGAATGAAATGCAATTTCTTTTATTCCTTGGCTTTTATAACTGCAGAGTTATAATAAAATTACTTATAAGATGTGGCAAGAGAGATGAATAGAGCTGTTTCATCATCATGGTCCAACACGACCTAGGTAAACAGGAACCAATACCATAGGTTGTGACTTTGTACCAGATTAGTGGCCAGTGGGCTGTGCAAAGCACAAAAATCCCGATGGAGGAAAATTCATAGGATCAGAAACACCGTATCAATCACCAAAAAATGTAATTCTGAACACAAAATGAACCAGCTCACCGTCTTTCTTCTTTAGCTTTAAGAAATTTTTCCTCAAGACGAGCAATTTCATCACAAATAGCAGCATTTTCCTTGAAGAAAATTTTGAATATAGTCACACAAAATGAATAAAAGATCAAAGTATTATGCTGAGAAGAGGAGCTATATTCCAAACCAAAGAAGTCTGTGTTGCTGGGTGAGAAGGAAGTGCTAGTCTACCTTGCAGAGAAACTGTAAACAAACCTATAAGTAAAGGTAGGGTCAAGTTCTAATGTGGGCAGAGTAATTAGATAATTTATAGAAACTGGTGCACCTTTGCGTGAAAAGGGGGAGCTATTGATGATTTTGCCAGAACAATATGGCAAAGTAGTAGGGCTGTCCTAGGCAAACCAAGACATATGGTCACCTTAATTAGGGTAGCCTTTAGCAAAGAAAAGGGCATACTGCTCAAAGCATAGATGCTTAAACTCAACCCTTGTAAATATGGGGAAGGTCCATTCCCAAGTGCCTTGACTCTTGGGGAGCTTACAAAGCGAACCTAACCCAAAGCATCCCATGTAGTATGAACCTTAAAGAGAAAATACAGATGGAACAAAATCTAGTCTAGTCTATAAAATTCTTAAATTTCATAACCTATTTATGTGTATTCAAGCATCAGCTTTCTTTACTGACGATTCAATCTAGTTCCCAAGCATGAGTCCTGAGGGGACTGCTCCAATCTGGATGCTCCATAGTTGGGACCTCAAACTTTGAATGATCAAAACAATATCCTTTTTCTTCACAAAACCTTCTGCATAGACTTGGTGGAACCAGTATCCTAACAACATAGGTGCCAGGCTTTAGGTACCTTTGACATTTAGGGAATAAAAGAAAGGTAACATAATTAGATACTAAATCCTCTTAATTCTGCTTTTCTTACTTCTCTCCAGTGTACATGGCAAGTGCCAAATAAATGTTTTCGGAATGAATGCTCTGATTTCCAAACCTTTCCTTATGCTTCCAAAAAAGCTGAGGGATGTTCTAGCTTTTGGTAGAAGAAGAGGTAAGGTAGTGGTGATTCAGATGTGGGGAGATATTTGAGACACCTGCTATTTCCAAGCATTGAGGTGAGCTTGAGCAAGCCAGAATATTATAACACTTGGTTGTGGCTGGAAAACCATTTCATTCATTCAGTAAATCCAGTGCCGCTACAATAAAGGATCGGGAAGACTCAAAAGAGGTTAGAAGGGGGGATTACTGAGAGCTTCATGTGCCTGTTCGTGGAAGGGGTCAGTTACGGGTAAGCGGGGTGCTTGGGAAACAGGCTGCGTAATGGAAGTACTAAAGAAACTAGAATCAGGTGTTTGAGTTGGAGCCAGGGCTCAGACATAGCGCCCTCGAGCAAATCATCTCTCGGGCCTTAAGTGCTGCTACTTTAAAAATAGCGCCTCATTCTCAGCTTTCTCTGGAGGCTCAAAGTTATTTCCAAGAGTTCGGCGGTAATAACGATAATGACTAAAACTTATTAGCACAGCTTCTAGGTACCGAGAGTTTTACTTTCCTCATTTAATCTTCATTAAGTCTGCAAGGCAGTTATTAGCTCTCATTTGCAGATGAGGAAACACGATTACAGGAATTACGTAATTTGTCCAAGGCATGAGGCTAACAAGAAGTAATGTACAATGTAAAACCTAACACTGTATTAATACTGTCACTCTGGGAAGGGGTACAGCTCGGGGAAAGATTTCGCGAGTTAGGAGAGGCTCGAGGCTGAGAAGGGCTGAGCGCCGGTCACACTCACAAACACCGTGGCTTTGGCCGCTTTGCGCAGCCGCAGGTACTTGAGCCGGTACTTCTCGTTCTGGCTCTTCTTCGGGAGCTTTTTCATCCTGGCCTTGCTGGACTGCAGCGGGGCCCGCGGCGAGGAGGCCAGGCCGCCCAGCAGGCTCATGGTCCGGCCCCGCTACGGGGGCTCCAGGGAGCGGCCGGCATCAGCTCCTCGGCCGAGGAGTGGCCCCTAGCGCCGGCTACGTCTGGTCTGGGCTGGTGGAAGCCGGCCGCTAGGAATCGACCTCTCTAGAACATTCACGAGGCGCAGGGCTCGGCCGCAAATCCTGCAACCAAACCCGGTTCCCGGTGCCTCCCTGCACTTCCGCGTCTGCCTCGGAAGTTAGCCGTGACCGGAACTTACATCACGGCGCCGGCCGCGCGTAACTTCCGGGGCTGGGAGTTGGGTCGTCTCGGTTCGGCCGATCCTCGGCTCCGGAAGAGGGGAGGAGAAGGGGAAAGGGAAGGGGAGGGGAGGGGAGGGGAAGGGGAAGGGGCGGGAAGGGGAGGGAGGGAAGGGGAGGGAGGGAAGGGGAGGAGAAAGAGAAGAGGAGGGGAAAGGGGGGAGGGGAAAGGGGAGGAAGGGGAGGGAAAGGGAATGGGAGGGGAGGGAAGGGGAATGGGAGGGGAAGGGGAATGGGAGGGGAGGGGAAGGGGAGGAGGGGGAGGGGAGGGGAGGGGGAAGGAAAGGGAAGGGGAGGAAGGGAGGGGGAGGAAGGGAGGGGGAGGAGAGGGGAAAGGGGAGGGGAGGGGAAAGAGAAGGGGAGGGAAGGGGAGGGAAAGGGAATGGGAGGGGAGGGGAAGAGAAGGGGAGGGGAAGGGAGGGAAAGGGAATGGGAGGGGAGGGGAAAGAGAAGGGGAGGGGAAGGGGAGGGAAAGGGAATGGGAGGGGAGGGGAAAGAGAAGGGGAGGGGAAGGGGGGGAAAGGGAATGGGAGGGGAGGGAAAGGGAATGGGAGGGGAGGGGAAAGAGAAGGGGAGGGAAGGGGAGGGAATGGGGAGGGGGAAAGGAAGGGGAGGGGAAGGGGAGAACCTGAGGAGGAGGAGGGCGGCTGGAAAGGACTCTGAGACTCGCGTGTGTGTGTTGAGCTGAGGCGTGTTATTGTTGAGCTAAAGTCGCACAAAAATCTTCTCGAAGCCAATCTCATACACGTTTCCGAACCCCACCCACTGCGTTTCAGCACCACTTTTCCACACTTGATACAGACTGGCCTTCTGGACTGTAGGATGCACTCCAACGCATTGCTGGGACTGCTGCTTTCTCTACTTCCTTTCTTTATACAGCTCGCATAGATGTTTCTTGAGGGCCTGTTACGCTGTCCTTTTACTGGGAGCTGGGATTACAGTGGTGAATAGAAAAAAGTCCTCTGCTCTCAGATTAGGATTTAGTAGGGAAGATGGAAGATTTAACCGGCACTTTTAATAACATGCTTGCACTAAGTAGGCACTGAGTAAATATTTGCCTAATGAAACCAAAAATATGTTTCTGTACCTAAACTTATATGTATATAGCTCTAACTTTATAACCAAGTTCTGTCTAATCATCAAATAAATAGACAGTTCTTTAGAATGCAGTATTGGTAAATGAGCTGGGCTGGAAGGCAGAAGGCTTGTAGTATTCATTTTTCTCCCAGCAATGCCACTAACTAGTTGAGTGAGCCTCTGGGTCACAGGTTTTTCCTCTCAGAACTGAATATAGTCTTTAGAATAATGAGGTGGATAGTTAAACTGAAAGGTACTCTACTGATATATAATTACCGTTGTATATACTCAAAATTTAGACTTCTATAATTGTATACGGAAATTAAGGAAAATATGTACAGAGTTAAAACACTAAGTTCAGTAAGTTACTGGAGAAAAAACTAACGCTAAAATAAGTAACTTACAATCAGTTCAAAAAAGGTTTAGAATCGATAACCCAGGTACTTCATTTCTGGAATTGTAAGAACAGTGACAAGAGTCTTGACAAAATGGTTTTAACACAGAGAGAAAGATTACGAGAGTCCTTTTTGTCCATTCGTATTGAAAGCTGTCCTTTTGGAACTCACGGTTCCAGTATGCTTTTACAAACATACTCAAGGCAACCATATAGATTCATTTTTGGAAATTGCCAGGAATACTTTCAGTTTACAAAATATCCATAATCATGCCTTTCATACTATAGACTGGCACTTTTCCTTGGAACCTGAATATAGGTAGTTCTGATTGACAGATTTTCTTTTTTTCTTCTTCTTCTTTTTTTAACCCTTATTTGCTAACTGCCTGATTTATTTGCTGTTCAGCTGTATTTTGTCCTTGCAGGCTTTATTTCATTAGAAACATTTCCTTACAATTTCTAAAACATTTCATGCAAAATTTAGAAAATACAGTGCAAAGAAGATTTTTTTTAAATTCATAATGCTGCCATACGAAGTGAATCACTTTTTTTTTTTTTTTTTTTTTGCGGTACGTGGGCCTCTCACTGCTGTGGCCTCTCCCGCTGTGGAGCACAGGCTCTGGACGCGCAGGCTCAGTGGCCATGGCTCACGGGCCCAGCCGCTCCGCGACATGTGGGATCTTCCCGGACCGGGGCACGAACCTATGTCTCCTGCATCAGCAGGCGGACTCCCAACCACTGCGCCACCAGGGAAGCCCAAGTGAATCACTTTTAACATGTATGTTTAATTTTTTATTGAAGTATGGTTGATTCACAATATTAGTTTCAGGTGTACAGCATAGTGATTCAGTATTTTTGCAGATTATACTCCATTAAAAGTTATTACAAGATAATGGCTGTGATTCCCTGTGCTAGACAATATATCCTTGTTGCTTATTTTATATGTAGTAGTTTGTATGTTTAATATTTTAATGCATTTTATATAGGTTAGATCATACCGAACATGATGTTTCCTCTTTTGTTCACTTACCATTATCATAGTCATTTTGTAGTGCTATTATAAGTTCTTTAGAAATGTTATTTAAATGACTGCTTAATGTTCCAGTTATGGCTTAATAATTTTACATAATTATTTACATCCATGTTTGACTTTTTGCTCATCAATTGCTGTGAAGGGCATGTTTGTGTACAAAGCTTTTTCAATACAGGGTATTTTAGTGGCTGGTTCTGTGTTCTCCAGACAATGTAATGTTCCTGAGCAACTATTCACTATGTATTCCGAAGAATATTTATTTATTAGTGCCTATGATGACACAGCCTTTAGGAAACTTATTTAAGAGGAAAAGACAAATACATGGGCTATATTAATATTATTAAGTGTAATAAGTTTTATCTCAGAGGTAGGTATTGGATGACATAGCAGCACCTAGTTAGGGAAGGAAAGAGGAGATTGGGAAGGCTTCTTGAAGGAAATGTGCCTGGGGAGATTTTGAAGGGGAGCTAGCAGTTGGCCCAGTGCAGAACAGAGGAGGGCATCCTGGGCAGTGGGGACAGCATATTCACAGGCTCAGCATCATGAGAAGCGTGGGAACTGCAAGTTGTTGATCAGAGTGGAAGGTGTATGTGGACAGAGGCAAGAGGAGAGACTGAGGAGCAGGCAGGATTTGGATTGTGAAGGTCTTGTGTACCAACTGAAGACTGAGGCTTTTACCGAGTGACAACAGGAAGCCATTGATGAATGTCGGTATATCGACCCCTTTGCTTGTTTTAGGTAAACTTATCTGAATTTGTCTAACTTTTCTACTTATCTATATGAAGAGGGGTCGAAATGACTTATGCAAAAATTCTCTGAAGAAATACATAATGTGCAGCTCTACAAATAGCAAATGAGAGACAGCAAGGTATTGTGGTCCGAGCATGGCCTTTGGAGTCAGATCAAGGTTCCAAACATAGCAATGGGAGTTAGAAGCTAAGATGAGTAAGAGAGAGTTGGGGCCCAACAGCACTTTACTATTTATCCTGTTTAGTTCTAAATGGTTGCTATCAGTGATTGGCTGTAAGTGGAGGTAGAGCATCCCCTGGGGTATTAGAAGCATATCTGGGCCCATCAAGAATTACAGAGTCTGCAGCCCATAATCCCAGCCCTTGGTGAAGTGAGTCCCTGGTTTACACAATGAAAAAGTGTATCTGTACACCTCAAGGCTCCACCCACAGCTGATGCATGGCCCTGGCCTTGTTCTATGCTGTCCTTAAGCCCCAAGAGCAGACGGCAAATTCCTGCCATCAGCATCTCTTGGCCCATCTTGCAGGCCACAGGATACCTGGGCAAGGTTGGTGAGTTCCACAAGACAAGCTGGGGTTTGAGTCCACACCACAGGGTTCCCAGGGATTTCATATCTTTATTCTCTTACCAGATTACCCCACTTGCTCTAAACTGAGCGTGTATCCTACAAAGGCGTAAATGGAGTGAGAAGAAACTACCTCCATTTAATAGCCTGTAGAAACCTCTCCCTTTGTACAATGTCTAGACTTTAATATTTTTTTTGAATTTTTTAAAATAATGGTAACTTTTATTTTTAAATTTTTTATTTTTTGGTCATGCTGTGCAGCATGAGGGATCTTAGTTCCCCGACCAGGGATCAAACCCATGCCGCCTGCATTGGGAGTGCAGAGTCTTAACCACTGGACCACCAGGGAAGTCCCTAGATTTTAATTTTAGTCTTAGTTTTTCTTCTGTCTTCATATTAAGCTCTAGATCTATTTTTTTTTAGCTTTTGGACTCATCAGCTCCAACTTTCAGATTTGTTTCCATGTATTGATTATATCTTCTCACCTTTGGCATAGCATAATACAGGATGTTCGATTCAGCTAAATGCAAGTTTAGCAATCCTAAAGTGGGTGTTTTTGTATATTAGTGCGTGAGACTTGTGAAGAAGGGGAGAGATTTTTACTTTCCATAAAATTTCTTGCTTCATGGTTTCTTAACTACGGATTTTCATCACACATCCCGTGGGTGAGATGTTTAGGTTTTGAGGGTTCTAAGCCAGCCAATAACGTCATGAAATCAACCACTGTGTCAATGTTGTGCTTCTGGGTGGTTGTGTCCTTCAGCACACAAAGGACACTCAACCAGCTAAAAGAGATGAGCTCAGAGACGTTGGCTCGGAGGAAAAGAAGGATCACATTGAGATCATTGATGGGACATCCCAGCATCTTTCTGCTGAGGAGGTCAAAAGCCGGGAGCATCTCATAGACGGATAGGAGCCGTTTGTCCCACCGACACAGCCGCATGAGGTTGTATATTACCACTGGAACCAACAGGGTGTATATTGCTACACTGGAGAGACTAACAATCTGGAAAACAGACAGAGAGGTCAGCCTGCACGTGATCAGATCGGGGATGTGGGTCTCATCATGTAGCAGCCCTGTCTTCATGGAACAGCTGAATTCCTCTTGGAAGAAGACATCCAGGTGGAAGTGGCCAAGGTATAGGTAGGTGGCTGAGGTGAAGAAGAGCAAGAGGGAGTTCCTCAGGAGGTAGGCGGCCACTAGTGAGTGTGAGCGCTGCTTACAGGCCAGGTACCGCTCTAGCAAGGGGAATTCAAAGTATCGTTCTTTCCGAGCCCTGGGCAGGGGAAGAAAGGAGGCAAGATTAGGAGGGACCATTTAGAACTGTATCCTGAGAGAGCCATGTGGGGAAGTAACAGCATCTGTGTATGCAACACGGCATTACTGGCTCACAGGAATATCTGCCTTCTTTGAGCATAACCCCTCCTTTCCCCAAAGAGAGGTGTGTGAGTGTATCTTAATTCTCCAAGACATGAGTGCAATGCAGTAAACCCAGTGAATAATGAATGATCACTCTGGATTTCTGCCTGGCAAGGCAGACTAAATCTCTAAGCTGAAGTAGGATCCTTAAGAAGCATTAAGACTTATTAACTTAGCACTGGACTGGGATTCTAAATAACCACGTTCTGGTTCTTGGTCTGTTTCCTTTGTGTATGATTTTTTTTAGGCCAGTTCATTCATTTTATAGAAATAAATCTGCTAACAAGTGTTTGTTGAGAGCTGTGGTGTTCAGGTAGATGTAATCCAGTCTCTGCCCTGAAGAAGCTTGCAGTCTGGCTTGTAGGGAAGGGGCAGATGAAACATGCAAATAGGAAATAAAAATAATGCTCGTTCTGTTGCTAAAACGATGGATACAAACCATGGTAGTTGTAAAAGTTAGGAGAGAGACAAACAGTGTGAGCTGGAGTGTTCAGAAACCTCTATGGAGAATATTGTCTTAGATTGGCCTTCCAAAGGTAGATAGGGTTCAGAAAGATAGACAGGAGAAGAGCTTTTTTCAGAGGATAGAGATGTACACAAACCCGAGGCAGAATATGGTTCCTAACCTTAGCTCAGCTGTGCTCTGAGGGGGCCTGCCCTGGCCACCCTATTTAAAACTGCACCTCCCTCCACCTCCCAGCTTTCCTGAGCCCCTCCCCCTGTCTTAGTTTTCTTTATATCACTTATCCTCTACCATATAGCTTTCTTATGTGTTATGCTAATTCACTGTTTGTTTTCCCTCAATACAATATAAGCCCCCGCCCCCAGCACACACACACACCCGTATCCACCGCACCCAGAGCTGGGTCTGGTGCTCCTAAATGACAGGTGAATGCTTAAATGAATGAACGGCTTGTTCAGGAGGAAAGCAGGAGACTGCCTAGGTGGAGTGGAAGGCTTCTGTCATTTAGTTGTTCGACAGAAGTCTGAGGAAGTGGTTGATGACAGTGTGTGGAGGGCCTAGGAAAAGTATCTGGGAGAATTGGGCTGTTTTTCCTGTAGGCCTGGGAGGAGCTATTCAGGGTTCTGAAAAAGTGGTCTTTCAGAGGCTGACCCCTTTGTGACTCACTGGAGTCACCTATAAACTGGAGGCAGAGTCCTTTCCCTCTCCCTGTACAGAGACGATAGAAAGTCAATGTGGTCACGTGTTAAGAACGTTGAATTCTCGAGAAGGATGGTGCAGAGGATAGTTTAAAGATTACTCTGCAAGATCCCATTTTAGGGCTCGACCGCGTCTTTCAGAAAGCAGTGGAGGAGACAACTCACTTCTCCAGCTCATCCCAGAACGCGTGCGGGTCCGAGCCCTCCTGCCGGATCTTCAGCATGTGCTGCACCAGGCGGATGGCGCGATTGTAGGATTTGTCCAGTTCGCTGATGATGAACAGCAGATCTGAGCTGAGGGCCGGCACGGCTGCATACTGCCACAGCAGAACCGGCAGGTACATGGCCACGGCCAGGGCCAGCAGGGAGTAGGGGAGGGCCTGCAGGGTGAGAGCGAGCTGAGGAGGGAGCCCCAGGGTGCCCAGACCTTGCAACCTTGCAGACAGGGTGCTGAGTGAGTGGCTCTCCTTCCCCAGTTCCTGCCTCAGAAGGGGAGGGCAGAGAGAGAGAGACAGACAGACAGAGAGACAGACAGAGACAGGAAGGAAGGAAGGAAGGAAGGAAGGAAGGAAGGAAGAAAGAAAGAGAGCAAGAGGGAGTGCTAGCTTCCTGTCCCCATTCTCCATGCATGTTAGCCTGGGTGGCTAACCAGAGATCATGGCCAATGGTGGTCATGGCATCCTAAGGGAGAGCATCTTCATTCTCAATCTTCCACTTTTCTTTCTCTGACTGCTCCAGACATCCAGAGTCCATAGCTTTCCAAGTCCTGCCAGGGGCCCCGGCATGGCTGACCTTTACTGCGACCCTCCAGAGAGGAGGTCAGGTCCCATTTCCTCCACGTAGCCTGCCCTGCCTTCTCTCATGGGCAATGGCCTTTTCTCATCTTTGGATTCTTGGTAAGACCAAACTACGCCATCAGGCACTGTCTTGGAATCCTTGGGGGCTGTTTCTGGTCTGTATTTGTAAACTGACATTGGGTATTCATAAAGCTGGTGTCCTCCACTACACTATTTGCTACCTTAGATAAAGGACTTTTCTTTATGTTTCTTATCATACTCACCACACCCAACAGGTTGGACCCACTGTTTTGCCCACAGTAAAAACCCTACTCGTAGAGGCTCAGTTAAGCGACATTTTTGCTGGGTACTGAACATGCATTATTCATTCTTCGTCAGGTACTATCAGTAGCTCTATTTTATAGACCAAGAAACTGAAGCATGAAAATGTTAAGTGCCCGATACAGGGTTACATGTCTAGCAGGTGAATGAGCAGATTTGGAACCAGGCAGTCCGACTTTGGAGCTTATTCCCTTAAGAAATACTGGCCTATAGCTTCTCCTGAACCATAGATGCTTTTTATTTTAGAGGAGAGTTTGAAGAAAAAGAGAGAGGGAGGCTATTTGATTTGTGTGTGTGTGTGTGTGTGTGTGTGCGCGCGCGCACATGTGTGTGTTTCTGAACTAAACAAGAGAGACAGGCTAGGAAAGGTATATTAGACCACGAGAGCAAATGAGAACCTTTTCATTCCTGTCTAAGAAATGACGTTTCTTGAAAATGAACTTTTCACCCTAGAGCTTCTGTTTCAGGAGGCTTAGGGTGCAGCCAGAGAATCTGGGCTTAACGAGCACTCAGGCCATCTGATGATCGACAATTTGACTCTTTTCTGACATACGAATCCCCTCTGCAGTACTTTGAACTTGTTACCATCTAGATCCTGCTTGAACACTTCCAGGGACAGACACCTCATGAACTCTTTCCATTAAGTCTCTGGTTTTGTCTGGGTCCTAGAACTGTGGCATTTTGAGGCCCTGTAAACTGTCAGAACTAGAAAACGTTATGAGTGACTTCTGATTAAAACTGTGTCTTGGACATACATACTACTTCTGCTTCCTCATGAAACCCCACTAGAATGACAATAAAGGGACCCAAAAGACATAATCCCATAAGGACAAAGAAAATAGAAGAGGAGACAAGAGTAACAAAGTGTTGAAACCTGGGAAGCAGCTGCGTGAAAGAAGGTACCAGCCCGCGGAGAGGATGAGAAGTTGAGGTGGGTACAGCCAGGCTGTTTTCACCACAGAACCAGGAAGACTCAGGGATGGGAGATATCGGGTGTGTCTGAAAATGGGGGCGCAGGTGAGGCTGGAAACAGGAATATTGAGAAAACAGATCCGCAGATCCTTTCTGAAACATGGTGCACTCAGCCGACCGCCCTTGTGGTTTATTCTTTGGAAACGTTAAACCCGACGGATTCTGCACTTGGGTCCATTGAGGGCAGGGGAACATACTGAGAACGGGGGTGAGCTGAATGAGTAGTGAATGCCGACACCCACGGCTGAGTTCCCAGAGGGTTGGCAGACAAGCTTGATACCAACCGCATGCTGCCCCCTCCACCCAAATTAGGGATTGAATGATTCTTCTTGGGAAAACTGACCAGCCCAGAATATCAGATTGCAGATACTGATATCTGGGGTTTTCCCCAATGAAATGGCCCAAAGGGATTACTTTGAACTGACAGCCTCAGCCCAAGGCACAAAACTTCCAATCAGATAAAAGTGGGTGAGCAAATATGACCAGATATTTGAAGAATGCCTGAGACGCGAAAGTCAATGAGCAAAATACAAAAGCAGAGGCGGGCAGGAGAGAACCTATCGATGCAGTTCTGCCCCCCGCCACCCAGCCGTGAGGCAGGCTTGACAGAGCCCCTGCCACTTTACCTTGTGAGGCCAGAGGGATTTCGTCCTGTGCTGGCCAGACTCATCCTGTTTGTGGTGAACCAGTGAGTCCCAACAGGAACTGTCCACGTAGGCAGCCTGCCGGATGCTGAAGTTACTGGGACAGAAGCAGCTGATGGGAGACCCTGGAACAGAAACACAGCTTTGAGGCAGCCCTGAGTTGGGGTGGAGGAACGGGGATCCAGGGGACAATCAGCTAAGAGCTTTCTGGCCATTTCTGAATCTGGCAGGCACTGTCTTCTTCCCAGGCCCTAGGTTTCTGGGTCTGCACTGTGGGTGAATGAAGAGGCAGTGGGAGGCTGACACACCTCCCTGGGCAAGGTGGTGAGCTCAGCACACAGCCAGAAAAGAAAGCCAGCAATCCCAGTTCTCGGGAAAGTCCACGTTGTCTTTAATAGAGGTGGCAGATTCGCTGTGTTAATCTAGCACCTAGAACACTGGGTATACGTGTTTGTTAGTGCTCGTGCATGGGGCTGGAGCTCTTGGAGAGGAAGGAGTGGATGTATTCAGCACCTGTGATGCGCCAGACTCTGTCAGGCACTTAATAGGTTCTCAAGTCAATAATCCTGGAGGTGGGGAGTAGCAAGAAGACTCCAAGAAGATAGGAGATTTATCTGAAGCTTGGCTAATTAAGACCTTTAGAGGTCATAAATCCTGGAGAGATTATAGGATCCTAATCTCTATCATCCACATGAAAATCAAAATAAAAGTTTAGTCACTGCAATGACACAGAACATGTGAATACTGAAATTAAGACAAATATTTTTTACTGGAAAATTTTAGAAATGACTTTCAAAGTTTTTTAACACCTCTGCTTTGCTGGTGCCCCAAACGGATGCATAGTCTGCCTTTTGGGTGATGCCCGGCCCGAGTCATGTGATCTAGACAGTGGGGGCTGACTCATTTCAGGGCCCACTGGGTCTTGGAAGCCACTTACCAGAGGAGAACTCCTGGGCAAATGCCAGTGACATCAGCAACAAGGGGAAGCCCACGGCTATGAACTTGACCATGCGGTCCAGGGGCAGTTCCAGGCGCAGTCCTTTGAGGTGGGGGCCCCTGCGGTCGGGTAGCAGGGCATCTGAGAGCATGTACTCTGCAGCTGTGTGTGCAAGCGACATGATGCCCCGAGCTTGGGCACGGGGGTGGCAGGAGGGGTCCCAGGAGAGTGGAGTCAGGAGGTAGCAGCTTCAGGCAGCAGGCTTTCAGCAGACGGTGCCTGCAGCCCTGGCCTCACGGATATCTGTGCGAGGCGTGGGCGCTGGTTCTCTAAATAACTGGCCAGGCCCTGAGCCAGGCACCTGGTAATTAGAGGGAGGCATAGCCTAGTGGGTCCTCGCTGGAGGAGGGTCGGGTGTCAGCTGGGGCTGGTGCCAGGCTGTCCTCTGGATTCTCCCCGAGCAGATGCAGTCCCGTGGCTTTATGCTGCCCTCTCATTAATAAAGTATTTTTGGTGGGGTGGTGGAGAGGAGGAGGGCTGTGGAGCAGGTCCCCCATGTAATTGGTGTGGAATTTGGGTGGAGATGGCTTAAATGTGTTGAAGGCCCTCATTTTGTGGTTTGGGGTGGGAACGGAGTCCCCAAGACTCAGACAGTGTTGCTGCTCCTACATAGCCTTCTTTGTCCCAGTGATGATTTTTGCTTTGGGCGCAGGCTCTCTCCCAGAAACTGATCTGTGTTTGGTGTTACATTCCCTTCCCCGCCTCTGGTCTTTTTCTAAAATGTTTCGACCGTGTATTTACAATTTCCATATATTTACTACATTTTTTTTTTTTAAGCTCCCATCAGTTCTCTAGAAAGCTGAGGAATGGGTGGCAGTGTTGAGTAGTAGAAAGAACATGACTTTTGAAATCTGGAGGGAAAAGTCTCCCACTGGAGACCTGGCAGTACTTGTGTTTCATCGCGTGACTGCACGGAGTCACTTTGGGCTCTGTATTCTCATCTGTCAAATGGTATTATATTGATTGTACAAAACTGTGAAGATTGATGAAGAGCATTGTATGGGAAGATACACTGTAAACTGGAGAGTGTAGGGTAAATGTCAGCTCTTACTTTAATTTGGTGGGCTTGGTCGGTGGAAAAGCAAACACTGGGGCATATGGTAATCTTCTCTCTAGGACTGCCCTTAGACTTGGCAAGAGAGGCCCTGACCTTCGCTTTCACACTGGGCCCCTCTGCCTGTGGCCTTCCCACAAGGCAAGGAGTGCATGGGGCCAAGGGGATGTGCTCATTCAGAGCCCATGCCCCTAGACCACTCTTCCAGCACCAGGGATGCTGTAATTCCCTGCCCAGATGGCCCCAGCCTGCTTCCAGGGCCTGTGCAGGCCTTTTCCTCAGGTACATTCTCCCATCGGCAGATCACGCTGCTGGTGTACACCCTTGGGCCTTAGGAATGGCTCATTGTTGGGGTTTGGATGGAATTTAGAAGTCCTGGGTGTCCACACATGAAACTGTGAGACTTCTTGCAATGTGGGACTTAGCTGGGTTGGGAAGAAGGCATCTGGGCAGTTCGAATATTCTAAATTGGAACCTGGCATTCCTGATCATTATGAAGGGGTGTGTGTGTGTGTGTGTGTGTGTGTGTGTGTGTGTGTGTGTGTCTATGTGTCAAGATAGGCAGATATAGAGCATATTTTATTTACCAGTTTGCTTCCTTGATTTATAACTTCTAATTTTTTAGATATATGGTATGTGGTCTGGCACTGCCTCTCTCCCCATCCCCGGGCTAGAGGCCAACTCTGAATCAGAGTTGTCCTGTGTGCACTAATTGCAGTGATCCAGGCCTGGCAGCAGGAGAAGGGATCCTTTATTTCTATTCCCCATCAGCCTCTCCACACTCCCCTTTCTGTATCTTTTTATTATATGTGTTTTTGCCAAATGTATTTTGCCAAATATTATTGGTTCATATGCATGTATTTTCTTTTGCCTTTTAAAAATAATTTACATTTTAATGATGTATAATATACATACATTTATATACACGTGTTCCATAAATTTTCATCTGATCAAGAAACAGAAGTTTAGTTTACACCCCAGAAGCCACCTTCGTGCTCCTTTCTAATAACCATCATTTCCCAAAGGATAATCATTATCCTAACTTCTAACAGCATAGATTAATTTTGCCTTCCTTATGCTTTATAGAAATGGAATCGTATGTATATACCCTTTTGTGTTTGCCTTCTATTGCTCTACATTATATCTCTGAGAATCCGTTTTATTTCCTGTTTTTGTGCTCTATATAAGTGGAATCATATGTACATATTTTTTTGTGACTGGATTCTCTGCTCAACATATTTCTGAGATTCATCCATGTTGCTGTGTGTGTCAGATTTCCATTCCTTTTTATTGCACAGAAATACAACAACTTGTTTGTCCATTCACCAACTGATGGACATTTGAGTTCTAGTTTCTGGCTATTATAAAATAATTCTACTGTGAACATGCTAACTTGTGTCTTATGGTGAAAATATGTATGCATTTCTGTTGGTTATATACCCATGAAAACTGGTGTACTGGAATTTCTGGGTCATAATGCTTTGCATATGTTCATCTTTATTCGTTTTCCAAGTGGTTATATTTATTTGCATTTTTATCAACAGTTTGTGAGAGTCCTATTTTCTCCACTTCCTTATGTTTTTGCAATTAAAACCAATCTGGCCATTTTGGAAGGTGTATAACGACATTGGATTGGGGTTTTCTCTGATCATGAATGCAGTTGGCCACTTTGACCATTTGGAAATCTTCTTTTGTGAAGTGTATGTTTAAGTCTTTTGCCTGCTTTCCTCTTGGGTTGTATATCTTTTGAATAATGATTTGCAGAATTTATTTTTATATTCTGCATATGAGACCATCACCAGATATATGTTTTATTTATATCTTCTAGGAGTCTCAGTTCCTTGTTGGGTGTTGGCAGGAGGCCTCAGTTCCTCAGCAGGTGGGTCTCTCCCTACCTCCCCACCTCTCACCGGGTGATCCGAGCAAAGCGGGAGCCGCTGTGCTTTAATGACCTAACCTCTGAAGTTTCAACTGCTACTTCTATTTTTTTCCTATTCAATAGAAGGAAGTCACGAAATCCAGCCTATATTCAAGGGGATGGGAATTGGGCTCCACATTTTAAAGGGAGTGTCAAAGAATTTGTGGAATATTTTAAACCACAATTTTTGAGGAAATTGTCCATTTTCATCCAAATTGTCAAATTTATTTGCATACCATTATTCATAATATTCTCTCATCATATTGTATTACTATCTTATTATGAAAAAAACTTAAAAATCCAGCAAATTTGAAAGAATTTTACAGTGAACATCTATAACAGTTAATTCTATGACATTTTACTTGGCTTGCTTTGTTATGTATCTATTTTTCTATCCACCCCTCTATCCACACATAAACCATCCAATTTTTTTTTGGATATACTTCATAGTACATTGTAAATATTGATATACTTCTTCCTAAATACTTCAGCACACACATCACTAACTATACTTCAATATTTGTTTACAGTTTGTTTTTTTTTTAAGGTAAAATTTATGTACAATGAAATGCACAAAGCTTAAGTGTGCATACACAGATTTGGACAAATGCATACACCTGTGTAATACACACCTCATCAGGACTAGGACGTCTTCACTCCAGAAAATTCCATTTTATTCTTTTTTAGAGATCCTAGTTTTCTGATGAAATCTCCATACTTTCATCTAAACTATCCGTCTTCTATTTTTTTCATCATATTAATCACGGTTATTTTTAAATCCTTATTGCTAACTCCAGGATTGGGGCGATCTGTAGATCTGCTCCTATTGTCTACTTTTTGCAAAAATTACTGTTTGGAACTTGCATTGTATGCTGAACACCGTGGATAAAGGACCACAGGAACCAGAGATGCTCTGGATGATCCTGTCTTTTACCAAAGACGGTTTGCCTTTCTTCTATTAGTCATGTAGGGTGAGGAACTGACCACTGAATCCAATCAGGGTCTGAGCTGACGTAGGTCTGCGCTGGAGTTTTAGTAAGAGTCAGTGTACATTTAGTTTTTCCTATTGCTAGAGCCTGATCTTTCCAGGATTTTGATTGAGCCTGTTGGGTCTTTGTCTCTTAAGCTCTGAAAGACTGTGAGAGGGTCTATTTTCCTCTTCAGAGGATTTCAGTGTAGCTCGTAGCTCGTTAGCCTCCTGCTGCATTTAGCTTCTCAACCTGGCAAATGCTTTGAAGGAGAGACTGCCTCAGTGAGTCTGATCAGTGACTTTAATGCAGGACCCTTCCCTTTGTAGTGTATTTGTTTCATAATTAGCACAGAGTGTAGATTTCACTTTGCATTTTAGAGGCTTTTAGTTTAGTCCACACACCCCCAGTGCTCAGGAAATGTCCTGTGGGGAAGACTGGGCATGCATTTGAAGTCTCTCAAATTTCCTTTTGTCACTTCACTTTGTAACTACCACTAAGAGCTTTGATGGTTCATTTTTCCCTGGCAAAAGCCCTCTGCCTGGACCGAGAACAAAGGGGGGTTGGCACCCAGAGGCAGGAACTTCCTGCAGGGGAAAACTTCCTGAAGATTGTCTTGTTACCTCAAAATGGTTCTATCTCCTGTGGAATTTTAATTCATCTTGTCTTCATTTCTTCCACAACTTCCTGATATCCACAAAACATAGTTTTTGTAATTAATACAGCCTTTTCTGCTATGGCTACAGGAACAGTTGCCTGTTATAACATACTGAACTTTGCCTGAAAGTCTGTGCGTTATAATTTTAATACACGTAAGTGATTTTATGTTTTATATTTTATGGTTTCTTACTTTAAAAAAAAACTTGTCTCTGTACCCCTAAAAGTCCATCAATGTGGCTATGTACACAGATAATATATTGTTTCCACTGCTGCAAAACATTGCATTTTATCTACTTGCTTGCCTGTTGACGAGTATTCATTTTGCCTGTACTCCTTATACCACAGTAATGCACATTTCCCCCTGTGGTTCTATGACAGAATTCAATTGGGATGTACATCAAAGACTGGAATTTCTAGATCGTAGGGCAACATATACTTAACTTGTCTTAGGTGATATCATATTGCTCCTAGAACAGCTGTAATGCATAGTTTCTTATATTTCCACATCTTCACCAACAGTTAGAACCATCTAACTTAAAAATTTTTGTCACTCTGTTGGATGTTAAGCAGGGCTTCTCACGGTGCGGTCCAGGAACCCCTGAGAGTCCCTGAAGCCCTTTTAGGAGGCCTGCAAGGTCAAAACTCTTTTCACACGAATATTGGCAGTATTTGGTCTTTCACTTTCATTCTTGCATGAATGTAAACTTTTCTGGAGGCTACATGATATGTGATTTTTCAATGGGTTGAATGTAGAGGCAGATATGAGATTCCATCTGTTTTTTATTAAGCCAGGTATTAAAGAGATTTGCAAAACTATAAAGCAGTGTCACTCTTCTCACTAAATTTTTGTTTTATTTTGGAAAATATAGTTACTTTTCACAAAAATAGTTATGTAATAGGTTTGTTATTCTTATTTTAAAATGAATCTTTAAAGATTTTCAGTTTTAATTTCTAATATGGTAAATATAAGTTGATATATCTCACATATATAAAAGCTCTTTGGTCCTTGATTTTTTTTTTTTTTAAAGAAGATGTTGGGGGTAGGAGTTTATTAATTAATTAATTTATTTTTGTTTTGTTGGGTCTTCGTTTCTGTGCAAGGGTTTTCTCTAGTTGTGGCAAGCGGGGGCCACTCTTCATCGCGGTGTGCGGGCCTCTCACTGTCGCAGCCTCTCTTGTTGTGGAGCACAGGCTCCAGACGCGCAGGCTCAGTAGTTGTGGCTCACGGGCCTAGTTGCTCCGCGGCATGTGGGATCCTCCCAGACCAGGGCTCGAACCCGTGTCCCCTGCATTAGCAGGCAGATTCTCAACCACTGCACCACCAGGGAAGCCCTGATATTTTTTAAGAGTGCAAAGGGGTCCTGAGATTAAATGTTTGAGAGCTGTTGGTATAAAGTGATATCGTGTTATTTTAATTTGCATTGCTCTTGATAATTCATGAGTTGAATATCTCTTCATATGTGCATTAATTATTTCTGTGTAACATATTACTTCAAAGCTTATCAGCTTAAAACAATAAACATTATCATCCTCCAGTTTCTGTAGGTCAGGAGTTTGGTAGCAGCTTAGCTGGGTTGCTCTGGCTCAGGGTCTCTCATCAGGTTAAAGTTAAGAGATTGGCTGGGGCTACAGTCATCTGAAGGCTTGGTTGGTGCTGGAGGACTCATGTCCCAGAGGCTCACTCACACGGCTCCTGGCAGAAGCCCTCCGTGTGGCAGGCAGCCTCATTTCCTCATCACGTGACCCTTTCCATAGGTCAACTACAAGAAGAACTCCATGTTCTCACTACATGGCAGCTGGCTTCTCTCAGAGCAAGCAATCTGAGAGAGAACCAGGAAGAAGCATGAATGCATCAAACCCAGAGAAAAATCCCATAGCTTCTGCTAAAGGCTTTGGACTTGCCCTCTATGAAGCTGATGTGGAGGATGCTGAAGAGAAAATGCATAGGAAACAAGGACTGTTAATCTAGTGACTCCAACGTTGAATCAAGTCAAAGAGAAAATTGTCATATCAATATTATACAAGGTAATGGATGAGAGAGGTAATGACTGATGAATAACTCACAAAGGACAATTTTAATACAAGGCACAATGTCTATGGTTGAACCAACTAACCCCATTACAAATACTGCAACTACCAGCAGGAGCTGATGAGATATGATGACACAGAGGTCATGGGTCAGCATGTAACCCTCAGCCATGACAAATACAAGCAAGAAGTGGAGCTGTGACAAGCCGACCTCAAAGGAGATGACCTTCTTCTTTGATACAAAGCTCATCAGTATTTTAGGGGTAATAACAGAGCAGTTGCAGAGATCCACAAATGATGAATTTCTGATGAAAGTAGTATACGGGAGTGTGAAGTTGAAAATTAAGAAAAGTTAGAGCAATCAAGACTGGGAACCCCACTATGGCACTCCCTGAAAGAGAGGGAGCTGGAGCCCTGGCTGCCCTGTTGATTCCCTAAGAATGAACTCTGTCCCTGTAGAATGCTTTGCTGCAGCCATTCTCTTCCAAGTGGGAGTCCTGTGGTTAGGCCAGGTATGAGCATCTCCCCGCACCTAACTGTTTCTTGTGTTTTATTCATCTCACTACTGCTAATGTTTGTTAGGAGTCAGACCAGCTGGGCAGTGTTTCAGACACCAGCAGGGTTAGAGGAAATGGGCAAGGCCTGGAGTTTTTACTGCCTACAACTTCATACATTTAGAGTTAAAAATCTCCGTTTCTTGGACATGCATTTCGCTTCAGAATTTTAATCTTTTCGTATAGTCAATTCCAAAATAGTCACCAGAACATGGTAATGTAAAGCTGACATTATCCCAAATCCAGGGAGTATAGTGTGGTATGCTTATACTACTTACTGAATGACAAGTCATGTCCTTACCTATAAAATAAGAAATAAAAATATCAACTCCGAAGGTTCGTTGTAAGCACAAAATGGGATAATGCATATGCAAATATTTTTTCAAATGCTCAGTTGCTATAGAAATGTGAATTGTCATTAGGCATCTGGAAATTGACCTTAGTTTTCCCCTGGACTTGAAGCTCTGTGATTTAACTCAATAGGTATCCTACTTTGGGGAGGTTAATTACCAGCTAAATAGGAGGGCAGTAGTTGGGGTGAGAGCATCACGTGGTGGTTCCTGAGAAACCATTCCAAAAAGGAGTATAATCTGCACCCCGATAGGCCATGCATATCAGTGTTAATGGAGCTTGACAAATTTAATTTTAATGCACCAGATGTAAAAGAAGACCATGAAGAAACTGTGTTTTAGGTGCCTGTACGTGGCCTGTGTGTGGCATGGCCCAAGGTAGCCAAAGAAGAAGGAAAAGAATAAATAACAAGGGATTATACACACCCACGAAACACATGCATGTTATCACAGTTATGTATTTGTGAAAAATTGTATATATGCTTGTGGGCATATGTATTGAAAATAAAAGATGAAGTAGGATATAGCACTTTATGTATTTATGCCAACAACTAGGTTTGCTTTGCATATGAAATTGAATCCAACAAATTGGTAATTGGGCTTAAGTCCTATGATTGCTGAAAAGCCAGCATCTCTGACTCTAGACTGAAGGCACTGTTCTACCAAAGACAGATTAAATGATAGCAACTGAGAGTTTTGTAGCTTGAAAAATTGGGGAATCAGAAAAATTTTGTAGTTTAACAAATTGGGCAAATTAGGCTTGGAATGTATTTATTCTGAATAAAATAAGGGAATTAAGAAAAAAAGATGAGATCTATTGCTCCTTTTGTGCTCAGAGGAGCTCAGGAAAATTCAGGTTAGGTCAGGTTAGAAGTAGGTGGAACTAGAAATAGAATATGACATTCACAGATCAAAAGAGAATGATTTAAGTGGGGAACCAGACTCCCCTATGCTCTGTGCCCTTTACATTGGGGTCCCAAGAAGTCTGTTTGTCCTTGAATTCCTTTTCTCATGTCACATTCTATCCCTGAAATTGGAGTATGTGGAAATATTAAGAAGAGGCACATAGAAAACCATGGGGACAATATCTACTCTGGGAAAAAGTAAAATGGAGCAAGTAAGGAAACATAATCATAGTACAGTAAACATTAAATGTTGAGAAATGAAAATTGTGATGTACCCATATTGGGAGGAAAGGAGAGGAGAAGTGAGGATGGGGAATATAAGAGATCTAAATCCCAATCAAATTGAATTGGCAGTAATTCCCTAAGCAAATAATGGTAAAATAACTATGATGAGTTAGCTATTATTCTAGGCCATAAATCAATGAATTATGTTTAAATTAGATGAATCAACAAATAGCATTATAAGCATATTATTTAGAAACCCTGATTCTAATCTTTGCTGTGTAACCCTGAGCAAATTTTTTGACTATTTGAAGCCCAAACTTTTTCAGCTACAAGTTGGGAATTATTACACAGCTACTTCATAGGACTGTGAATTTTAAATTACTACAGTACCTGAAAAAATACCAAGTTTCAGTAAATTTAGACTGTTGTGTTATTATTATTATTTCATGTTTCTATAATGGTACTTAAGCAAGGCACTATTATCTCCATCTGCAGTGGCAACGGACTCAAATTTCAGACATGCTTGCTAGAAGCATGGATCTTTACCACCGGGAATCTAAACTGACAGACATCTCTGTGTCTGAGATGTACTTCCTAAAATAAAAATAATTTAAATTCTAGCTACTTTAGTTGCCTAACTTACATAATTAATGCTATTTGCATAATTCAGTAGAGTTTATGCATTCTTTTCACAAGTTTAAATCTTTTAATCCTCATAAAAATCTTGGAGGCAGATTGTATTTATTAGCAAGAACTATAATATATATATTTTTTAATTGGTGAAGAAACTCATGTGTAGATAGATGAAGAGATTTGTTCAAAGTCACAGAACTAAAAGAGGTGACTTGGAACTTGAACCTGAAGATTCTGTGCTTTTTTTTCTCTGCCTCTAGTTAATGATTCTCAATGTGTGGTCCCCAGACCAGCATCATCAGCCCTGCCCAGGAACTCACAAAGCCTTGGGCCCCACCCCAGACCTACTGGAAACTCTGGAGATGAGGCCTGACAATCTGAGTCTTAACAGCTTTTCTAGGTGACTCTGATGTACATTAATATTTGAGAACCACTGCTCTAGTTTGTAGCCTTTTAAATCTGCACACCTGTGTCTCTCAGGCATGTTGTTTTACTCTTGATGTCTTATTATCAGTATGGCATAGGGAAAAAGAAGAATGCTGCGTTATTAAACAGAAACTCAAGAAGTTACCCAAGGTCACATAGCTAGCAAGAGGCAGACCTGGGCATGACCTAGAACCCAGGACTTCTGACACCAGCCCATCCTGTCCTCTCGGTCACATGCTGTTTTGCTATAACATACTTTTGTGTAGGACTTTATTTTTTCAAAGTAAAATAGGTTTACTGAATTTCTGGGGATAAATGGGCTCTTACTGCTGTATTTCATAAGCATTTTTTAAGATTTCAAAAGCAATATATGTGCATGAAGAAATGAGAAAATATAAGTAAATAAGAAAAAATGAGAAATTAAAAACACCGTATTTCCTCTACATTCTTAATTACTTAATGTCTATCCTTCCCGATATTTTTGTATGGATACATATACCTTTCTTTTTCTGAAATGAGATCATATTACATATACTGTTCATAGCTTGCTTTATTGGGCTGCCTTTTAAAATACATGGTTTTATATGATTCCCTTCCCATCACACACACACACACACACACACACACACACACACACACACACACACACACACACTCCGCTAGCAATACCTGTCCCAACCATGCTCCTGTAGGCTTCAGATTACAGTGGTAAAGACAGGGAAATCCACACTGCACCATAAGCTTTATACCTTAAATTGTGGTGCCCCAAATGCACCATTTATTCAAAACTACAGTTCTGAGTTGTGTTTCTTATCCACATTTTAAGACAAGGGATCTGAAGTTCAGTGAGAGGTTAAACAAATTTAATACAGCTAGGAAGTGGCAGAGCCAGGATTTGTACTGAGATCAGACTAATTCCAAAGTTTATTTTCTGAATACTGAGCAGGGCCATATAATTTGTAATTCAAGTGGGACGCATCAGATTTGAAAGGCGTTGAGTCTAAAGTGCTGTCAGCCAAAATGGCACAGCAGGGAACTTCCGAAGTCCTTTCATGGACAAAAGCAATAAATAAACTGGCAAAAACTTTCAAAATAAACTTTCTTGGAACTCTGGATACTAACCAGAAGCTTGTAGCAACCAGGAGAACACAATCAAGAAAAAAAGCTTAATCTTGGTAAGACAGTTTTGTGGCATTTTAACTCAGCCTTGCTGCAGCTCAGCATTGGCCTTGAAGACAGCAGCTTGCATTCCTGGTATAAGTGCCAGTACTGGAAGGAGCATAACAGACCTTATTCTCCAAGAACCGTGGTTGTTTGTTTTGACCTATCTGGTGGCTCTCTGAAGGATCATGAAAGGGCTTGCCTCTAGTTTGCCTAACCTGGACTCCTCCCACCGGCTGATGGGGCTACAGGGGGAGGAGGCCATGTGTGGAAAACATTTAAAGGCAAATGTACTAGTCAGTGCGACCTGGGGCAATGGATAACAGTTGGGGCAAACAACAGATTAACCAAAGATCTTGGGAGGAAAGACTAGGGAATGAGATGTTTTTGAAAATAAGGGCTTTGAAAAGAGCCCATGTATTCCTGGGAACCTGGAAGGCCACACACATGGCTAGGGCTGGGCACATGCTCAGAAAAGACCTGAGAAGACCCTAAGCTCTCACCTCTGGCCGACCTTCGTGCAGCATTATTCATAATAGCCCCCAAGTGGAAACAACCCAAATGTCCACCAACTGATGTATGGATAAATAAAATGTAGTATATCCATTTAATGGACTATTATTCAGCCCTAAAAACTGTTTACAACATGGACAAACCTTGAAAACATTAAGCTGAGTGAAAGAAGCCAGACATGAAAGGCTGCATATTATATGATTCTATTTATGTGAAATGACCAGAAGAGGCAAATCAACAGAGACAGAAAGCAGACTAGTGACTGCCAGGGACTGGGGGCAGAGGGAGCAGGAAGTGACCAGGTTTCTTTTTGAGCCAATAGGATGTTCTGGGATTAGACAGTGCTGATGGTTGCACATTATTGTGAATACACTAAAAACCACGGTATGTATACCTTAAAATGGTGTATTTTATGTTACATGAATTTTACCTCAAAAAAAGTAAAAAAAAAACCCAAAGCACAAACACATAAAAAGTGGTTGCTCTAATAGCTTTGAAATGCATTTGAAATGATGCTTCTATGGCAACAGTTTCTGAAGTGACATCAGCTCAGAGGAACTTTCCCTGATGTTGCGTCATCCAGACAACAGCCCTCAAAGGTTTGTAGAGAAAAGTCAACTTTTAATGAGCCCCTGAAGTCTTATTTGCTCCTGAGTCCCAGGGAGAGTCTGCCTTCTGGGGCTTATTTGAAGTTTGTGATAATAAATTGTTTTTCCTCTCTTTGTAGCATATGTGTTGCTGAAGCAAGCACTGTGTTTCTCTAATGTAAATTTTGTGCAGTGGGATTGAGGACAGGAATTGGGATTTATTAATGATATTGAAGGATGCAGCAAAATTCTAAGTGAAAATCTATAAATAAGGCACCATTACTTCTGAGTTTTTGTCGAATATTGGCCACAGAGAAATATAATCAATCATTGATAAGTACTCATAAACACAAACAGGCCTTGAAGAAGATGGGTTTGGGCCCTTATATTATGATTCCATAACTTCTCCAAGGGGACTCCAGCACTTAACTCTGACCAGAAATATATCTAACCCACCCAATAGCTGAGGCTTTAATGTCCCCAAATTGAGATTTATTGCTTTGGCTGAAAGGTCTGTCTTCATTAAAATAAAAGTGTCCTTAATAAGGAAAGTGGATCACAGGTGGTCAAATACCAGCTTTATTAGTCCTTGAAGAAATAAATTTATCATATCCCTTCCTGAAGTCAGTTATATAATGTATGGAATTTAGAGATGCCAGGGCTAGGTGTTTGGAGAACAGAATTAGGTGTACATAGATACCTTCATGAAATGACATATGATTTCTTAAAATGTTCAGAAAGAATTTTTCTCCTCTAAACTCTCAATATATCTCAATTTTTCTTTGCTTTGGGTTAAGGTATGGTTACTGAAGTGCACAATAGAAGTGTATTGCCTAGGAGGGATGTTTCATTGAGCCATGTTTACCCAAACAGACATTGGAATAGCTGACATTACCAAGCACAACTCTGGCTGCATCTTTTCCAAGTATTTGTACAAATACTACCTTCACAATGAGGCCTAACCTCACCACTACCTAAATTTGCAGCCCATGCCCCTCCCCCCTTTTTTTCTTGAATTATTCATTCTGGAAGTTTTTGTTGAACACCTGCCCTATGCCACGGGCTATTTTAGGTACTAGCGATACAGTGCTAAGCAAAACAAAATCCTTGCCCTCAAGGAGCTTACATTCTCTAGTGGACAGCAATATATTGAGAATCCATGATATCATGCCCCTCCCTTTCTACCATCTTTCCTTGCTTTATTTCTGAGCATATTAAAAATTGAGAAAAATGTCTTTTATATTTATCCACACATTTTACAATTTTAGGTGCTCTGCAAGTTTATATCTACATTGTATCTCCAAGGTTAATTTTTACACTTTTAGGGGTGCCCCAGTTTTCCATCTGGTATCTTTTGTCCTTCTGCCTAGAGAACTTCTCTTAATGTTTTTTGTAGTACAGCCAGTTGGCAGCAGATTCTCTAAGGTTTTGTTTATATGAAAACTTTATTTCACCTGCAATTCTTTTTTTCTTTTTTATCTTTATTGGAGTATAACTGCTTTACAATATTGTGTAAGTTTCTGCTGTACAACAAAGCAAATCGGCTATATGTATACATATATCCCCATATTCACCTTCAATTCTGAAAGATGTTTCCACTGAACACAGAATTCAAGATTGACAAATTTTTTTTCTTTCTGTACTTTCAAGATGCCATTCCATTGTCTTTTTGCTTGCATCGTTTGCATTTCTGATGAGAAGTCTGTAGTCATTCTTATTTTGTTCCTCTGTATATAATGTGCTATTTTTCCTCTGGTTGCTGTTAAAATGTTCTCTTTATGACTGATATTCATCAATTTGACTACGATGTAGCTTTGTGTGGTTTTATTTTTGTTTATTCTGCTTGTAGATGCATTGGGCTCCTCGGATGTGTGGGTATATAGTTTTCATCTAATTTGGAAAATTTTAGCCATTATACGTTTAAATATTTTTCTCTTTCCCTCCTTTCTCTTGCTAGGACTCAAATTACACCTACGTTAGACTGCTTGATATTGTTCCATAGGTTACTGAGGCTCTATTCATTTTTATACTAGTCTTTTTCCTGTGTTTCAGTTTAGATAGATTCTACTGCTATGTCTTCAAGTGCATTGATATTTTCTCCTGCAGTGTTGAATCTGATGTTAATACAATCAAGTGATTTTTTTCACTTCAGATATTATATATTTTTAAGCATCTAGATGTTCCATTTAAAAATATCTTCCATTTATTGGGCAGAAGACCTAAATAGACATTTCTCCAAAGAAGACATACAGATGGCCAAGAGGCACATGAAAAGATGCTCAACATCACTAATTATTAGAGAAATGCAAATCAAAACTACAATGAGGTATCACTTCACACCAGTCAGAATGGCCATCATCAGAAAATCTACAAACAACAAATGCTGGAGAGGGTGTGGAGAAAAGGGAACCCTCTTGCACTGTTGGTGGGAATGTAAACTGATACAGCCACTATGGAGAACAGTATGGAAGTTCCTTGAAAAACTAAAAATAGAATTACCATATGACCCAGCAATGCCACTATTGAGCATATACCCGGAGAAAACCATAATTCAAAAAGACACATGCACCCCAATGTTCATTGCAGCACTATTTACAATTGCCAGGTCATGGAAGCAACCTAAATGCCCATTGACAGATGAATGGATAAAGAAGATGTGGTACATATATACAATGGAATATTGCTCAGCCATAAAAAGGAACAAAATTGGGTCATTTGTAGAGACGTGGATGGACCTAGAGACTGTCATACAGAGTGAAGTAAGTCAGAAAGAGAAAAACAAACATTGTATATTAACACATATATGTGGAATCTAGAAAAATGGTGCAGATGAACCAGTTTGCAAGGCAGAAATAGAGACACAGATGTAGAGAACAAATGTATGGACACCAAGGGGGGAAAGTGGCGGGGTGGTGGTGATGGTGGGATGAATTGGGAGATTGGGATTGACATATATACACTAATATGTATAAAATAGATAACTAATAAGAACCTGCTGTATAAAAAATTAAATTAAATTAAATTTTAAAAACATTAAAAAAATAAATTAAATAAGCTATAAGGATATATTGTACAGCACTGGGAATATAGCCTATATTTTATAATAACTATAAACAGAATATAATGTTTATAAATTGTGAGTTGCTATGTTGTACACCTGTAACATATAATGTTGTGAAACTATCCCTCAATAAAAAATAAAATAAAAATTTAAAAGCTCTTCCATTTCTTTTAGCATGCCTATTTATTCCTTTAAATTATTCAGCATATTGAGTATATTTATCATAGCTAATTGTAAAGTTCTTATCTGCCAATTCCATCATCTCTGTCATTTCTGGGCTTTTTCTGTTGCCTTATTTTCCTGCTGTTTACAGGCCACATGTTTCTACCTCTTCCATATCTAGTAAGTCTTGACTGGATGTGGACATTATAGATTTTATGCTGTTGAATGCTGGATTTTATTGTATTCCTTTAAAGTGTGCTGGGCTTTCTTCTGGCAGGTTTTACTTATCTTTAGAATCAGTTCAACCCATTGAAGTTTGTTGTTGAGCTTTTCTAGGGTACATCTAGAATAGCCTAGGGTATGCCCCATGCGTTTACGGAAATCTCTTCTCTCTGGCTGGTAGTAATTCGAATGACGACAGGCTGTGTGAGCTGCTCATTGCTCTCTGGTAATTGGTTTTGTCCAAGAAGCTCTTTTTCTTTTTTAAAACCTGTCCGCATGGACTTTAACTCTACTCAGATTTGGTATTGAGCCAAAGTCTCATCTAGAAGGTTTGTGGAGTTCTTGTTTGCGTAGCTCCCTCGGCTTCAGTATTCAGCTCTACGGATTCTAGTTGCTTGGGCTGGCTGAACTCCAGCATCTGTCTCCTCAGTTCAGTGAGACTACCGAGCTTGGTTTGCTTCCCTTTCCTGACACCTCTGTTTGAAAATTGCCTCTAGGAAGAAAATCAGAGTGATCACATTTGTTTTCTTTTTTCCCCTGAATTAAATTCTTCTGCTGCCTTTTGTCAATGTCTGGAAACAGTTGTTTCATGTATTCTATTTGTCTAGCTGTTTAAGGCATACGGAGAGTCTGAACCTTGTTGCTCCATCATGGTTGGAAAAGGTAGTCTCAACCCCAGTTTTTCTTGAAGTATCTTTTCTGTAGTTTTAATGTGCATTTCTTGTTTGAGCATCTTTTCATATGTTTAAAAACCATTAATATTTCTATTTTCTCTGAAATCTCTTCATATCTTTTGCCCAATTTCTCTTGGGTTGTAGGTGTTTAGATTCTCAGTTTTTAGAAGCTCTTTATATTAAAGACATTAGCTTTTTGTCTGAGATACAAGTATATATGTTTGGATACATTTGAAATTTATACTGCTTATGGTTGAAAAATGAATCTAATTTTATTACTTTTCATATGGCTATCCAGTTGTATCACTGCTATTATAAAAATTTGGAACCCATTTTTTCCCTGATGATTTGAGATGCTACCATCATCATATATTACATTTCTATTCTCAGGTCTGTATGTGAACTTTATGTTCTATTTCAACATTCTATCAATACCATTCTATTCATGTGCTAACTAACACCAACCTGTTTTAATTATAGAAGCTTTATATTGTTTGCATACCTGTTAGGGTTATTAGCTTCTAAACAATGTGTGTGTTCAGGATTTTTCGTGCTACTTTTGCTTGTTTATTCTTTCATATAAACTCTATAATCAGTGTGCATTCCTCCTGAAACAAAAACCTGATGCTATTTTTATTGAAATTGTATTATAAACAAACTTAGAATTGATATATTTTCGTTGAATATTTCAATCCAAGGACATGAAATGTCTTTCTATTTTTCTTTGTGTTTTTTAGGTGTGTTTATACCTTTAGTCATATAGGTTTTGTAAAATTCTTGTTAGATTTTTGCTTAGGAATTTATTTTACTTTTCTACTGAAATGAGATCTATTTTTATACGTTCTAACAGGTTACTGTTTGTATGAAGTACATTGATTTCTAATTTTATTCCTGCAATTTTACTGGTATTATTTTTAGTGTATTTTCATTGATTCTTTTGGCGTTTCCAGATATATAATAATGTCATCTGCACATAGAGGTAGTTTTACCATTTCCTTTCTGATTCTTCTGCCTCTAATCCTTTCTCTTGTCTAATGGCATTTTCTTTTCCCTTCTATACAATATTAAGTAATAGAAGAGATGATGGGCATTCTGTTCTTGGTTCAGGTTTTAATAGGAATGCATCTGTATTAGTTTGCTAGGGCTGCCATAACAAAATGCTACAGACTGGGTGGCTTAAACAACAGAGATTTATTTTATTACAGTGTTGGAGGCTAGAAGTCCGAGATCAAGGTGTCCATATGATGCTTTCTCCTGAGGACCCCCTGCCTGGTTTGCAGATGGCCGCCTTCTCCCTGTGTCCTCACATGGATTTCCCTTCTTGTGCACACACCCCTGGTGTCTCTCATTGTGTCCAAATGTCCTCCTTTTATAACAACAACAGTCAGCTTGGATTAGGCCACCCTAGTGGCCTCATTGTAACTTAATTACCTCTTTAAGGGCCTTATCTCCAAATACTGTCACATCCTGAGATACTGAGGGTTACGCCTTCAATATATAAATTTTGAAAGGGGACAAAATTCAGCTCATAAGGACAATGAACATTTTTACATTAAGAATGTTCTTGGGACTTCCCTGGTGGTGCAGTGGTTAAGAATCTTCCTGCCAGTGCAGGGGACGTGGGTTCGAGCCCTGGTCCGGGAAGATCCCACATGCCACGGAGCAACTAAGCCCGTGCGCCACAACTACTGAGCCTGCGCTCTAGAGCCCACAAGCCATAACTACTGAGCCTGCGTGCCACAACTACTGAAGCCTGTGCGCCTAGAGCCCATGCTCCGCAACAAGAGAAGCCACCGCAATAAGCCTGCGCACTGCAACGAAGAGTAGCCCCCGCTCACCACAACTAGAGAAAGCCCGCACGCAGCAACGAAGACCCAATGCAGCCAAAAATAAATAAATTAAATAAATACGTTTAAAAAAATGTTCTCAATTCATCTTACAAACTATCAATTTCTATTTCATTTAGTATTTATAATAATGAGTGAGTACTGAATTTGGTCAAATGCTCCTGGTCCCACTCCTTCCCCCATTCCCTCAGGTATTGCAAATCCTCAAAGTTCCATTTTCTTCCTTGTACCTTCAATATTCTTTTCTCTACTAATTCTTTTCTTCAGTGTACAGACATAAGCATACCTTTACTACCTTAAAAATATTCCTACCAATGCCCTTTCTCTCTCTTTTGCTTTAATTGTAAAAAATTTAAAAATAGTGATGCATGCCTTCCTGTCTACCTTGAAGGGTTGGTGTTCATTTCTAAATGTTATACCATTCCTTGCCCATCTCTCTCCTCATACCCACCGCAACTCCTATACAGATGTACGTATAAATCAAAATCTGGGCATTCTCCGTGTTTTAGAACTTGCTGTGTAATGACCAGGTGTTTCCTGAGCTAGATGATCCTGAGCACCTTTTCGGATTCTTAATTTTAGGTATGTTGCCACCAGGTGGCAGTAGGAGTCATCCTCTGAACTGACATTGAAGATGTTTAGGCCTTTGCTGACTTTTAAACACTGCCTTCTACTTTTCAAAATGGAAATGTACATACATATATATACACTCATATATGCATATATATTAATATATGTATATATACACATATATAATGTATATACACATATTTATATACACGTATATACACCTATAATTTATTTAATGGAATATATATACATTCATACATAGCATTCAAATATTTATATATAATATATATGCATATCTATTTTCAAAAGTAAATTAAAAGCAAGCACTAGAATTTGTCATGTAGACACTACAAAAGCCCTAATTTCCAGTTTCACAAATTGTGTTACTGAATTTTGGTCATCTTCGTAGATCTAGTGTACAGATTCCCACTAGCAGCAACCCTGGGCCCCAGGGCCAAATGGGGGAGGGGGACAGAGTAGGCCCCTCCCTCCATTGTTCTGGGGTAAACAGTGCCAGGGTTGAAGTGAAGTTGTGCATGGTAGTGGTTAAAGCGTCCTTCATGTGTAAACTCGAAGGCCACAATTTCTTGTTTTCTCTGGGAAAAAGGGAGCTACCTCTTGATTACTACTTAGACCTCTGATACATTTACATGTGAAATAAAACTCTTTAAAAAATACCATCCTATGGCCACAGTGACATGGACATATGATGCTTCCCTCCTTTATTTGGCAAGGAGCCTCGGGCACAGACTTAATCAGAAATCATGGTCTTTAGTTCAGAATTCCTGCCAGGATAATGTAGAAACAAAGGGACTAGGCTTTTCTTTTCCTAGCATAACACAGAAAAGAAGGATCTACGTTCAGGACTTTCCCCCTCTCCCTTATCTGAGTCTTTTCCCTTCCAGGAGCCCGAGAGAAGGGACTACAGGACCCTCTATGATGACACCAGTGGGAGAGTGGCCTCATCCCTTGTCTCTTCAAGTCTGTCTTAACCTACAGTTGTGCACTGGAATGTTTTGGATTTGGATTTTGGTTTGGCTTTGTCCCCTCCCCTTGTTTGATCTGGGTGAGAGGAGAAATTGTGATGTCTCTAGGTCTCATCCTGGGTCTCAGTCTTTGGACCTGGTTCAAGACCAAGATCTGAGTAGCCTAGACAACTACTGAATCTCTCTGAGATGCTGTGTGGACTGGATTCTGGTGCACAGTCTAGGGCAGCCCAGCCTGGACTGGTGATATGCCCTGGGTGGGGTGGCAGGGGATGAGGACCTATAGACACTTCACACCTGCAGATGAATTTATAGGGGAAGGGCACACTTAAGTGTGGAAGGGGGCAAGAAGAGACAGCCATTGCTACCTCGCTCCTCTTCCTTTGCATGAAGATTAGCCATTCTCTTGATATGGAGAAAGAAATTCTCATTCTGGAGGTAAGGAACTGGTACTACCTCTAATAAGGTTCTTCTTTTCTAAACCTAGAGATCACTACCCAGAAGAGGGTGGCTCAGCCGTGATTACAGATCCCTGCTGAGTTCACACACAGACCAGAGCTGCCGCCATTCACTTCTTCCTGATCTTAGGGATGCCAGGGCTTCACCACTCTGTCGAGTCACTCAACTCCCCACGTTCTTCTTTTTTCTTATCCTTTAGCTTCCCCTTCATAGATCTCTTCTATTCATCTTTCAGTTCACCCAAAATGATAACAGGGCTTAGGTGTTTTATTCATTTCTTTGTCATTGGTGGTCCCTGGGCTTTGATACTAGTGGCCTGGGGTCACTATTGAGGCTATGTTCTCGAAGGATTCCTTCCTGCTCATGCTTGGTTCCGATGTTGCCGTGTTTTCTAGAGCCATGACTTGACCAGGAGATGTGGACTGAACATGTCTGTGATCACAAGAGCAACAGCTTTCAGAGGTGTGCCGTGCAGCTCCCTCCTCCAGCTTTCCTGAGTTAGCACCTATGTCACAGCTGGTGGATTTCCTGTCATGGGCATTAACTTCGTGGTTCCCAGTCTCAGCATCATTATCTCATGTTTTCATTCACTTCATCACCTTAGTCATCATTCTTTTTTTTTTTTTTTTTGGCATCATCTTTGATGAGAACTTGTCCAAAGTTTCAGTACCTGCAGACTCTACTCAATCCTGGTCACTTTCTCTTCGTCCTTCTTGTCTCCTATTCATCTGCCACCCCCCGCCCTTCAGCATTCATGTACTTCAGAGATCTCTTGGCACTGTAGTCTAAGGTAAACCATCCAGTTTGAGTGCTGCCGTTTTCTACAGGACTCTGAGGGATATTGTCTTGATTTTCTGGGCAAGCGCTCAATTTCCTTGACCTGGACTCCAACCTTACCTCCTACTAGCCCCCTCCCTGGGAACTAAATCCGATTGTGGTCCTATTTTGTATGGAAGGAGCACCAGGAAGCAGGAGAATGATTCCTTCCTAAGTTCAAGTATTTCTTCTTGCCTTTACTCTTCTAGCTCCTCTGCCTCATTCACCCATGACTAGGACTCCTTATTCTCCCTGCCTCACCAGACACACAGATTTTCTCTTCTCCAAGGAGCCTGTGCACTAAACCCTCATCTGGTCAGGTCAGGTGTACTTGCCTGTCCCAGCGGCACAGGGCAGGGAAGGATAGGACACAGGGAAGCTAAGATTAAGATTGGCAGGGAGACGCCTCTCTGCTCCCCTCCCCCCACACTATATATCTGTAGAGAGGTTTGTTTTAAGCAACTGGCTCATGTAGTTGTGGGGGGACTGGCACGTCCGAAATGTGTCAGGCAAGCTGGCATCTTGGAAACTCAGGTAAGAGTTGATGCTTGTTTTGAATTTCAAACGCATCAGGCAGGCAGGCAGGCTGAAAACTCAGGCAGGATTCTATGTTACAGTCTTGGGGCAAAATTCCTTCCTTTCTGGGAAACTTCTTTGCTTTTAAGGCCTTCAGTTGTTTCAATCAGGCCTACTCACGTTATGGAGAATAAGCTGCTCTACTTAAAGTCAGCTGGTCATGATGTTAATCCCACCTCCAAAATCCATTCACAGCAACATCTAGGCTAGTGGTTGAACAAACAACTGGACCCCTAGCCTAGCCAAGCTGACACAGAAAATTAACCTTCACAGTCTACCCTTTGTCAACCAGGCATCCATACACACCTCCTTTAACCATACTGATATCCGTGTAAAGACAGTAACGAATCCATACCTGCACCCAGAATGTACGGCCAAGCTGGCACATACAATCAGCGACCACACCACTCTTCCCCAAAGCTCTGCTATTTCACTCTTCAGTAGACTCGGTGATGTAGCCACCATGTCACCTACCTTTCATTAAATACGCTAGAGCTTTCTGTATCTCCATGTCTTTTTTCATTTTGTTTTCTCTGCCTGGATCCCTCCCCCATCCTCTGCTGGTCACCTACTTATCATTCAGGACTCAGAGCGATGAGTTCTCAGCACACCATAAACCTGATTGTGTATTTCCATAGCAATGATGTGAATGACTAGGACATGGTTTCTGAGTGAAGACTGAGTGTAAAATAAAGGTATGGCCAAGTATCTGTCATACCATATATTATAAGCTATAATCATTTAAAAACAGAACCATAAAATAAATTTTATAAAAATGGGCCATGAGCTTCTCCTTGTATTGATTACATAAGGCACCTCAACAGACAACAAAGGGGGTGTGTGAGTGTGAGTATCTGTGTGTGCATGTGTGTGTCACATGAAACACAGGCCTCTACGACAACAGTGAGTGTTTAAAATATAAATGCTAACTATGCCACATGTTAAACATTTAAACAATAATGACGTCATTAGCTTTATGTGATTTTGCAAAGAATTTTGGCGATGTATTAAATTATTTTAAGATGCTTCCCAGTAAAATTTGAGCTGACATATACATATATATATATACTATATCTATATACTATATCTATACATATATATATACACTATACATATAGCATATATATATATGCAAACAAACATGTTTATAGTTGCTTTGCTGGCTTTAGAGCATTAATGTTTGGTTTATCTTTTTAAAATGTAGCTCTTGTGAGACAAATGGCCTACAGATTCCCCCTTCCCTATTCTCCAAGGATGTTACTCTCTGGAAGAATAATAATCTGGAATCTGGTCCATTTGTACATTTCCACCCCTTAATAACACCAACAAAAAGAGCCTGGAAGGGGAAAACAAGTTTAAATACATGAGTGTTATATGGAAGGAAGAGGGAAGGGCTGTTCCCACTTTGCTGGGAAGATGGTGCAGGGGCCCACGACCCATGTGGGGAATGAGAACACTGCTCCCCAGCCTGCGGTGCCTTCCTCCCACTCCCTCCCCACCAGTGCCCCATCTTGCTGGCTTCTGTTATAGCCAGTGATGGTTCCTGGCTGAGAAGAACAATCTTCCTCACTAACTTCAGCAGGAAATAAATTTGTTGGAAAGATATGGGGTAAACTGCAGAATCACAGAGAAGCCTAGGGAAGCAGGTTTGGGAAATAATTAGGATCCAGGGGAAGCCACGTGGCTAGAATCACAGCTAAGGCCACAGGTAAGGAGCGCACTGCTCCAAGGAGCACTGGCCACTGGCCGTTACCACTGGCGCCACCTGATACACGACGTAACACAGCTGGTTGCAAGAGCGAGTCGGCTTTGTCTGTCCATAATGGACTCAAAATCCTCCTTGCTTCTTTGTAGTAAAGAAGTAAAGTCCTGAGTGGGGGCATCTGACTGGCCAAGGCTGAGCACCCCTCTGTACATTTTAGAGGCCTGAGGAACAAGGGTCTAGCCTTACTAGCCACCACGTAGGGAGATTTCAACTAAGACTCAAACAAGGGCGGATTTCCAGACGGAGAAGGGGGATCCTGGAAGCCAAACAGCACCTCCACCTCCTATGCTTCAGGTCTCTGGATTTCACTTCCTCAGAGAGGTTATCCCTGACCTTGGGAACTCAGTTCATTTCCCCCGTTTTGTGTTTTCCTCCAACTCCGTACTTCCCCTTGGAGCACTTATCACACTTCTAATTCATTATAATAACACCTCGGACCTCTTTATAATAAATCCAGTTCCATACACATGTGATTGCAGGTGTGGTTAAAGATTCTCAGGGGAGAGGGTTTTCCTTTTTGCCCCTGCTCCGTCCAGAGCCAAGGCTGAGACCAGCCTGCATTCTCACCATCTCTCCGGGTGGGGCATTTTTTTTCTATTCATTCACTCAGGCCTCACTTTCTTTGAGCATGCATTTATAAGGGTGGTGGGGAGGCGACATGCCTCAAACCCCACTTTCCCTCTGCTTGGGCCCGGGCTTCATCTCCTGCCCCTCACGTGTGAAAATCTAGGCTCTCAGCCTCTGAGGACCGGCACACACCCTCAGGTCAACACTGGCTCCAGCTTCATTTACGTTTTCTTAATTCTTCTTTTGCCTTCACAGCAACTTCTGATACTTTCCCACAAACCATACCTGTAGTAAAAGGTCGTTTTAATATTGTTTATCCACTATTTTTATGTCTCTAGTGACAGAAGGTTTTCTTCTTCTGATTATATAACCAGAAAGGACTGTTTCAATAAATATTTTTCAATTTAATGAATGGATACTTTAAGAATTATCCTTTTTTTTTTTTAAGGAACATTTATTCATTTATTTTGGCTGCGTTGGGTCTTCGTTGCTGCACGCGGGCTTTCTTTAGTTGCGGTGAGCAGGGGCTACTCTTCGTTGTGGTGCGCAGGCTTCTCATTGCTGTGGCTTCTCCTGTTGTGGAGCACAGGCTCTAGGCGCGCGGGCTTCAGTAGTTGTGGCACATGGGCTTAGTTGCTCCGCGGCATGTGGGATCTTCCCGGGCCAGGGATCGAACCCTTGTCCCCTGCATTGGCAGGTGGATTCTTAACCACTGCGCCACCAGGGAAGTCCCAAGAATTATCTTGATAACCAGAAATATTTGCTCTTTCGTGTGCTTCTTGGTCACTGCTGTGGACTTGGTGAATCTTCTGTAGGAGAAGGAAGAAAGGGAGAAAAGCCATTTTTCCAAAAATAAACCCAGAATGTACAAATTTGGGAGTGAGCTTGATTCTCAGGGTGGGGAGAGGTTATTGGACGCAGTGGCCCAGACTCTGTCCTGGAGACTTCCCTGTTCCTTTCCTTGGGTCCCAATTTGATGTCCACCCACCAGCCTGCAGCCCTCACAAGGCTTCTGCTTCCCCTCAACACTGAACAAATGACCGTGACCTTGCTGCCCTGTGATGCATCTGGAGACAAGGCCAGAGGGTTCCAGCATGACTGTCCTAAAGGCCAGGGGATGACAAAAGTGAAATAAGCATGGAACACATCTACAGCAAACGTCTTATGAGATATTGTTTAATCACTGTCAGCTTTGGGGGTCCCACAGACGTTTCTGTACCCCAGCTCCTGTGGCACAGGCCTCTCATTATCCTTACCATATTTGGACTTGTCTACTTCTCAAAGTCCGAACTGAGAACACACATCCTTCATCTGCTTGTTTCATTTCTTTCAGGCCAGTCCCAATAATGAAACTTGGTCAGCATATGATTCACACTTGGAGCTGCCTTATTTTAGATCCCATGCAAAGAGAAGAATAAGGTGGTGGAGACCCTCTGCTGCACCTTGTAGTGAAAGCAACCCAGTGGAGGGGAACCCTGGGCGAGGGGCACTAACGGCAGGGGGAAACCCACAGCTATGAATGTGACTCTGTGTCAGGCACCAGGGCTTCCAAGAGCATGTGCTCTGCAGCTGTGTGTACAACAAGATACTCCTGAGCATGGGGAGACCCCAGGATAGGCAGGGTGAGGACCCAATCACTTTAGGCAGATGGCTCTGAGCAGTTATCTATACTAGAAGCAGGAGATGCTTCTCTAAATACCTGACCAGGCCCCTGGTAATTAGAGGGAGGCTTGGCCTTGTTGGCTTTGAGCCCATCTTAGCTGGAGAAGGATCCAGCTTTAGCTGGGACTGGTGCCAGGCTGCCTACTCTGAGCCGTCCCTGAGCTGGTGGAGCCCCCTTTCTTTGTGCCAAAGTCTTGCAAATGAGAAGTTTTCAGTATGGTGATGGGGAAAGGGGTCCTATGGGGCTAGGGACCCTAAGTAATTGGTGTGGAAATTGCTTAACTGTATCAGACGGAGGCCCTCATTTCGTGGTTTGGAATGAGAATGGAGCCCCAAGGCTCTCTCTGGGATTGTTACACCTTCATTTATTCTTTTTCCCAATGAAGGGCTGTGGTTCGCAAGCCAAAACTGCTCTGCATTTACTGATGCCTAAGGCTACCCTTCCCCACCCACACCCTGGACTTTTTCCAAGTGGTTTAAACAACACTGGATTTCTGAAAAGCTCTGGAATGCAGAGCAGGGAACAGAAGTGGAAAGGGCATGAACTTTCAAAGCTGCAGTCAAAAGACCAATGATGATAGTACCAGGTTTTCACTGTGTGACTTTTGAGAAACTGAATATACAAACACACGAAGGCTAGACCATGCGTAAAAATAGAACTCCTACTCAAAACCCCAGCAGCAACCAGCCCAGGAAGCCAAACCACAGTGTCTGCACTAATCAGCCCAGAATGAACAGGACTTGCTCACTGCCTGCCAGCTTCCCTATTTTTTTTTTTTTAACCCCTGCTTCCAACTTGGGGCCAATCAGGAAAAGCCAAATATGCTCCCAAACCAATCACAAAGGATGCCCTGCTTATAGTTAGCTCCCCTCCATCTTCCCCGTGCCAACAACCTCCAATCAGAGCACACGCGAAGCCTTCCCCTTTCTTCACTAGTAAGCTTTCCCACTCCCTTTCTGCTTACGTCTGCCAAAGGCAGTGATGGTGGCTGGATGCCTCGCTAGAGCAAGCTCTGGATAGATAGACTTTGCTTGTTCTCATTTGGTGTTCTTTGTTTATCCCACACTTTGGACAAGTGACTTAGCCCCATTTCTTTTATCTGTAAACGGTCTATAGATGATCTCACAAGATTGTGAGCATTGATAGATATTGAGTGTGAAGATGCCTTTAAAAAAAGGCCCCGGTACGCGGGCCTCTCGCTGCTGTGGCCTCTCCCGTTGCAGACAGAGCACAGGCTCCGGACGCGCAGGCTCAGCGGCCATGGCTCACGGGCCCAGCTGCTCCGCGGCATGTGGGATCTTCCCGGACCGGGGCACGAACCCGTGTCCCCTGCATTGGCAGGCGGACTCCCAACCACTGCGCCACCAGGGAAGCCCGTGAATGCTATTTTTAACTTCTAAATATTTAGAAAGTCTTTCCTCAGGCCACACGATATTAAGGGTGGGCTGGCCTGTCCCCCTACCCAGCAGTTCAGTGGGAGCTCTGATCCAGGGCCTCTTGGGAGAGTTGACTGCTACGCAGCTGGGGGTGGGCCCAGGAGAAGGAATTTTTATTTCTGTTTTCCTTTTTCCCATTCCCTCTTTCCATGCATCTTATCTCTCTGGGTAACCATTCTAACCTGCTTAATGTGTATTTTATGAATTATGTTTTCTCTCTGTGTTTTTTTTCTGGTTTGTGTGCATGTAAGTTAAACATACATAAGTAACATTAAGTTTTATGTCTCATTATCTTTCTTACTTTGCTCATATAGCACTATAGCTCTAGGCTATATGGCCTATAGTTAATCTTTTGCTTCAAACTGTTGCAAAGTTTCCACTTCAATTTACCTATTCCTTACCCAGTGGTGGATGTCAAGAGATACCTTGTTGTTTTATTTGCACTTCTCTGATTAGTCATTGGGTTGAGCATCTCTTCATCTGCTCAGAGGCACTTCAGGCTTTCTCTTCTGTCAATTGTTCTGTATACTTTGCCCATTCTTTCTGTTGATGTTGAAGTTTCTAATATATGCTAGTTAGATATCGTCTTCCAATTTGTTATATTGCTATTTACTCTTTCCGTGGAGTCCTCTGCTGAACGAAACTGCTAATTTTTGATAGAATCAAACTCACCAGTTTATTTGGCTTTATAGATTCTCACCTTTGGAAAACAAACATATTTTCCTGCATTTTCTTCTAATTAGAGGGGATCTGTAGTGGTAGAGATCTTATCTCTTGCTGGAAAAAGGTCAGGAAATAATAGGTAGACAGTTGAGAATGGTTCTTTCAGTATCTGTTCTACCCTCCTTCTGGTTAGGTTAAAAAGCTAAAAATTACATATTCCAGTTTCCCTTGTAGCTAGAGCCATGGATGTGAATTAGTTCCCACTAATTAAATGCTCCTGTGTGAGGTTTGAAGGGTGGGAGAGAGGTGGCTCTCATTCCTTACTGCACATCAGAATCCCCAGGAGGCCAGTTACAACAGACATTGCTGGGCCCACCTAGTAATTCTGTAGGTGTGGAGCAGGAGCCCTAAGTTTGCATCTCTAACAAGTTTCCAGGTGATGCTCAATCCCAGGGTTCAGTTATTGTTTACCAACTTTGTGAGTATGAGGGGCATTCTTTGTGGTGGCAATGGTCACAGTGGCAACTGGAGCTTCTTGAGCAGTGGGTCATATCTATTGTGAAGTCACTTCAGGGGCATCCTCACACCTTCTCTAGTCATTCAAAAAACTGTAAGCGGGCTTCCCTGCTGGCGCAGTGGTTGGGAGTCTGCCTGCCGATGCAGGGGACACGGGTTCGTGCTCCGGTCCGGGAAGATCCCACATGCCGTGGAGCGGCTGGGCCCGTGAGCCACGGCCGCTGAGCCTGCGTGTCCGGAGCCTGTGCTCCGCAACGGGAGAGGCCACAGCATTGAGAGGCCCATGTACTGCAAAAAAAAAAAAAATGAGGAATGCTATATTATTTTCCTCTTCTCTAGAAAACTGAAGCTTTAAAAGTTAAATTACCCAAAGTCATAAAACTAGCAAGACACAGAATTGGGTCTAAAACCTAGGACTTCTGACCACCAGTCTGTTTTGTTTTCACAAAACTATGCTGCTCTGCTGTAGGTTATTTTATGTGTAGCACTTTATTATTGTTCAGTAAACTTAATTTATTGAATTTTTGGACATAGAGGATAGATTTTATTGCCAATTTCGGTTGCATGCAAAAAATTTACCAAGGCAGTATAAGCGCACTATAGAAAATCAGAAATACAAATAAGCAAAAATAAAATACCATTTTCTTGCTCCTTGGAGACAGTCATCATGAGTGTCATTTTAGATTTTTTCAATGCATATATGTATTTACATGTGTATGAGCATATATGTATTTTTTTAAAAAACATTTTGTTACCTGCTTTTAATGTAAGTACTTTCAAATACACTGTCTCATTTGATTCCTATAATAGTAATAACAGTAGCTAAATTTGTCACCCTGCTCCTCTACCTGTAGACTGACAGTAAAGAATGACAGGAGGTTGAGGGGCACAAGATGGTAGACTTATGAGAACGCTTCACCCATATATTCTCATTCATAAGGCAAGTATGTTTATAAGAATATGTACTTCTCAAGAATGCATTCAGTAATATATCATCTGTGAAAACGTTGCTAATGCAGATTTTAAATTAAACTTTTTCTTTTGAGTTAATTGTAGATTCACATGGAGGTACAAGAAATAAGACAGAGAGATCCTGTGTACCCTTTATGCAGTTTCCCCAATGGTAACATTTTGCAAAATTATAGTACAATCACATGCGGGATATTGCATGTTGCCATAGATAATCCACTGATCTTACTCAGATTTCTCCAGTGTTATTTATACTCATTTGTGTGTGTGTCCATTTACTTCAATACAATTTTATCACATGCATCGATTTGTGTGTCCACCAGCACAGTTCAGATAAAAACACATCACCTTCATTTTCTAATTTTCAAAATAATAATTTGGTTTCTTATTATCCTCCAAAGATGATTAGTTATTTTTCTTTAGTATCTTCATACTCTCACTAATTTAATCATGTTTTATGTTTTCCAGTCCATTGCAATTATTATCCTTTTGTTGCTCAAATTTTTTTACCTTTGGCCTGTGGTATTCTCTTCAGTTTGTCTCTTTAGTCTTTTGGACACAGTGCTATTAGCCTCTAATATTAATTACTATCTGATAGGACAAGATGTTCTAAGCTCCTCTCATACCTTTCTCTCTTCAGACCAGGAATTAACAATTTCTCCAAGAAACTTGGTTACTTTTAGTGCTGAAATGGCATTTGAAGGCCAAAGATTAGGTGCTATAAGGGTTCATTGCTTCTGGGTTATTGTTTCTAGGTCTTTTGAAAAAGTACTCAAAAATTTGTATTACATGGTTCTTAATAATTTTACTAGGATATGTTTCCATATTCACTCTTCAACAATTTTCTTAGGTGTGCTGTTCCTTTTCAATATATCAAATATATATATATATGTATATTTAACTGGGAAAAATTTCTTGAATTATATTTTTTATTATTTGTTCTGTTCCCTTGCTTTGGTTTTCTCCATTGTGGCTCCTAATCACCACAGATAAGATCTTCTTTGCCTTCTTTGCCTAACAGAGCTCTGCATCTGTTACTTCCCATTCATTCTCTTAATTTATTTTTTCCTCTTCTTTTCATCTATTTTTCTCACCTTCTAATTTCTTGAAGTATTATGTGTTGTGTTTAGTTGCTCTTCTATTATTTCTAATTCAGTTTAATTTCCTAAATCATTTTTTCTTTTATTTCTAGTAATTTCCTGAGTTATTGTGTAATTATTGACTTTTTCTAATTCTGAGTTTTGTTACTCTTTCATACCTTGTATCATTTAAAAATGTGTTTTAGCTCATTTTGATAGAATGTAATAGGATTCATTCATTGTGGGCATGTGCTATGGACTGAATTGTGTTCTTTCCATAGGCCATCCACTGTAAATATTTAAAAACTGGACAAAGTATATAAAATAATTGTTTTTAGACATTGGACAAGAGGTGATGCTGAATTATGATCTAAGACAGAAGAGGAACATATGAGGTGAGTCCTATATTCACCCTGACTCTTTGTCAGGAGAGACTTTCCATATCATAGCCCAAAGAAGATATATGCCAACAGAGCACAGCATTGTTTTGTGAGTTGAGAAGAAGCAGACTAGAGTTTTGGGAGGCTGAAGTAGGTGGAATGGGTAGTAAAGTATATTGAAGCCACAGAGAAAGAACTCCAGGAATTTGTATATGGGTCCTTGTGTCTTTGTCTAAGCTTTGACAAATGCATAAGCTATGCATTTCTAACATAAAACTCGACGAAGCTGGGCAAAGTCCAAATCTTTGGAAAGTTAAGTTAAATAATTATCAGAGCTTATACAGGACTGTGTGATGTTTGTGTTCCATCCAGCCAGTGAGGAGATCTCCTGGAACACCTGTAGCATTCCCTAGAGAGCCAAGGTTTATGTCTTAACATTAGGGCTAAATTAGTTCTAGAATAAAAGCTATACTTCATATGTACTAACAAAACTTAAATAAACCTCAAAAACACCAAGACAATCTATGAGTAGTTTAACTGGCTGCCAAAACAAACTTTAAAATATTTTAAAGAAACAAAAAACAATTAAGAGAGCCAACAATGTACAGGATCCTATCAAAATTACTAGACATTCAGATAAGCAGGAAAGTGTGTAAGAAAAGCAGGAGAAAATACATATAAATAGAAACATCACATCTGATGAAATTAGGACAAAAATTTTAAAACAGCTATTATTAAGTTATTCAAGGATTTAAATGAAAATGTGAATATAATGAAAAGAAAAATGGAAGATACAAAAAAGAATGAAATAGTACTTTTAGAGATAAAAAATATGAAATAGAGATTTACTGAATGAACTTAATAGCAGACTAGACATTGAAGCTAAAAGATCAATGATAGAGAAATAGAAACTATTAAAATAAACCTCACAGGGGAAAATGAACAAACTCAATAAACTGCAGAATATCCAGTGGTCTAACAATGGTGTAATTAGAGTCCCAGAAGGAAGGGAGGAAACAAAAAACATTTGATGATACAACGGCTAGAACATTTTATACTTGATTGGTGGAGATAGAGATGATAAATGAAGTAAGAAATGTTGAGGACTGTTGAGTTGGGTGTTGGGTACATGGATGTTTAGCAAACTAGTCTCTTTACTTCGTATATGTTTAAAATTTTTTATATTAAAACTTTTATATTAAAAGTTTTAACTTAAAATAGATAATAGATCTACGAGTAAAAGCAAAGACTTTAAAACTTCTAAAAGAGGGGCTTCCCTGGTGGCGCAGTGGTTGAGAGTCCGCCTGCCGATGCAGGGCACACGGGTTCATGCCCCAGTCCGGGAGGATCCCACATGCCGCAGAGCGGCTGGGCCCTTGAGCCATGGCCCCTGAGCCTGCGCGTCCGGAGCCTGTGCTCTGCAACGGGAAAGGCCACAACAGTGAGAGGCCCGCGTACCGCAAAAACAAAAAACAAAAAAACAACACTTTGAGTGGTTATTTTACTAATTTTAAGATAAAAATTTGGAAACTCATAGAAAGGCTAAACAAATTGCTCAAGATCACATAGCTACTAGGTAGTAGAACCAGGGTTTGTGCTGAGGTCTACCAGATTCCAAAATTCATGCTCTGATTACTTCTCATTCAACTAGGATATATTTCAGAGTGGAAGAAAACTACTAATTTTTCTGGGACAATAAGCACAAATTGGGACTGTCCTAGAAAACCAGGACTTAGAATCTAGCCTTATGAATTCTACTTTCTACTTCCTAACCATTGGTGATACCCAGATAAATAATGGAGCGGTTGAAAAGACAGCTACTTTTGGAGAAAGGAAAATGTGTTCATCCTTGTTCTCAGTGAGTTCAGGGATGACCACAGGACGGCCTCTTGGAAATATCCAGAAAAAGTCTGGATACACAGGAAAGGAACTTAAGAGAATTGAAAACTAAAGACACAAATTTGAGAGCCATTTACATGGAGGGACTGTTGAAGCCATGAAACAAATGAGCTCACAGAGAATTTAAGAAAACAAAACAGTATGAAAGGTTAAGAACTGAACCCTGGGAAATGTAAAATACCAAGGGACAGACATAGGAAGAAGAGCTTATAAGGGCGATGGCACTATTAGACTGTAAGCTTCCTTCTGGCACGCATCATGTTTTCTTGCATCCTTGAACCTCACATATTACGTTGTCAAATACATTTATTAAAAACAATTTAACATTAACTATTATACAGGCCCATATGACTACTGAAAGATGAATTTAATTCTATCTACTTTCTCAGGAGCTAATGGAGACTATTTCACATGAAGCCCTCTCAGATGCCATCTTTTCTCTCTGGTCAGGTTTGTGCTTCTTATCGAAACTGGGAATCCTATGATAGGTAGGGATTGGTTTGGGACCATACTTGTACAACTCCGATGGACTACCAGAAGTCTGACAGCTAATGCACATGCATGAGACGTATTCGCAAAGACATTTTATCATATGTAAATCTTAACATGCCCTGTAATGTTTTATGTATAATATATAATTTAAGTTAGAAATAAATAGAAGAAAGTCATTTCTCAGAGATTCAAGTTTTGGAAAGGTGACAGTACTATACAAATAGAAAAACAAAACAGGTTATTTTTTTAATTTTTTTGCTTTTGCTTTTGCTTTCTGCTTGTACTGGAGCAAGGCATCAGGTAACATGGCTTTAGAGAAACCCTGCTTAAGATGCATTTGGAAATGGGGTTGCCCTAGCAACTGTCTCTGAAGTAACAAAATCCCCTAAGAGCTTTCTGAGAACCCCCGAAAGTCTTCTTTGTACTTGGAACTCAAGGAGAGCCTATTTTAATTTCATTTTAATGAATTATCTTTCTTAATTTTTAACTTGTGCAGTGGGACCGAGATTCATTAGGGTTACTTTGGGACATGGAAAATTCTAAATGTATATCAAAAAGATGAGGCACCATCACTGCGGAGTCTTAGCTGAGGGTAAGTAGGTAATCACTGATATATGTACACAAACTCATAAACATACACAGGCCTGAGTGCAGTGATTTTAGTTAGACTTGCTTGAAGGAGACAGACTTCTGCCTTTATATTTTGATTTCATAACCTTTGTAGGAGGACTTCTGCCATTAACCCAGGACCAAAACCCTCTCTAATCCACCAGCACACCAAACCTCAAATTTCCCCACATCAAAATTTATTTCTTGGCTATGAAATCTGTCGTCCTTAATACATAAAAGCCCCTGGTAAGAGGTGCAGAGTACAAGTTGCCTCTTTAGTCCCTATTTGAATGAAGTTCCTTCCTGAGAACTATTTGAGAACGTGTGCAATTTACAGTAGCCACGACTGATGTCTAGAGACAAACCGGGTGCCATCAGTAACACACATTAAGTATCTTTAAGAAGCCCAGGGCTTCCCTGGTGGCGCAGTGGTTGGGAGTCCGCCTGCCGATGCAGGGGACACGGGTTCGTGCCCCGGTCCGGGAAGATCCCACATGCCGCGGAGCGGCTGGGCCGTGAGCCATGGCCGCTGAGCCTGCGCGTCCGGAGCCTGTGCTCCGCAACGGGAGAGGCCGCAGCAGTGAGAGGCCCGCGTACCGCAAAAAAAAAAAAAAAAAAAGAAGCCCAGCAACGTCCCTGGCCCCTATGAAGTTTGGAGTTGGACAGACCAGAGTCTGACTTAAGATTCTGGAACCAACAAGCTGTGTGCGTATCTCCTTTTAAAGTGAGGATTAACAGGTCTAGCCTATTAACAGGTTGTTGTGAGGAATTAATGAGATGAAATTATTTGTGTATTGCTTTGGATCCTTCGTATGAGGGTCCTGGGTCAGATACAGTGCTTGGTACACAGTAAGTGCTCAAAACAAAGTAGCAAGAATTATTTTTCCCACATCACTTTGCCCTTACATGTACTTTAAAAATGTAAACTCTGTAAAGGACTAGGCCATTAAAAGCCGTGTCAAGCATTATCAAAGGTGTAAATAAACATTTCTTCTTCCTTAGGGAAGGTGGTCTCTGAAGCAGTGATCCTGAGGGAGTCTCTTGTAACTAGGTCAACTGAGATCTCTAATCCGGAATAAAACTCTTTATCGTCTCCTGTGCATTAGGAAAGGATGCTGTTTCATCCCTGGAAGCTGGACAGAGGCTTGGGGCAAAGCCACAATCAGAGATCTTGTTCTTCTGCTCAGCAAGAGAATCAAGATAAACTAGAGGTTTTGATCCTTAAAGTAGAGAAGCAGAAGCAGAGGACTCTGAGCTCCAAGTTTTCACCTTCTTTTCACCAGGGCATTTGAGTCTCCATGAAGGAGATGGATGAGAGCCAGTAGAGCACAGCACTGTGACTCCAAACAGAAGGAGGGCGAGTGCCTGCCTGACCTGGTCTGTGCTGTGGCAGCGCGGTTACAAGCTCAAACTCTGAGCCAGACCACCTGAGTTCACTTCACCTTCTGCTGCAACTTAGAAGCACTGGGACTTGTGCAAGTCACTTAAACCCAGTGTCCTCATCTGTCATATGGGGATAATCACAATGACACACAGCATTTAGATCAATGCCTATCCCATAGTTAGTGCTCAGTAAGTGTTCCTTTTCTTTTTCTTAAAGTTAATTAATAACTTTACATTACGACTCCATTATTATTGTCACATAATAATTCCATGGCCATTCCAGCCAAAGACCCTGGGCACACAGCCTCAACTTCTTGCTCTGCTGAGTTCTGGCCCCAAGGTGGAAGGTCTAGGCACGGTTGAGTGGCTTCCACGTCTCAAGAGTCACCCTAGAGAAGGGCTTACATACTTGACCAAGGGCTGTAGCATGGAGGAAGTGCACAGAAGGGACCCTTACTCTGGAGGTAAATTTCACCCACAGGTTACTAGGATGGTTCAAGGTACTTGGGGACCCTGAAAAGAGACACAGGTATGATGAAATGCCATCTTCCTGAAGTTCAAAAATCTCTCTGTTCAAATGCCATTCTCAAGAAGGGTTGGTTTTTTTGTTGTTGTTTGTTTTTTTTTTTTGCGGTACGCGGGCCTCTCACTGCTGTGGCCTCTCCCGTTGTGGAGCACAGGCTCCGCATGCGCAGGCTCAGCGGCCATGGCTCATGGGCCCAGCCGTTCCGCGGCATGTGGGATCCTCCCGGACCAGGGCACGAACCCGCGTCCCCTGCATCGGCAGGTGGACTCTCAACCACTGTGCCACCAGGGAAGCCCTCAAGAAGGGGTTTTTTTTTCTCCCTCTTTTTTTCTGAACAACTCTTCGTTTTCCCTCACAGATTCTCCTAGAGGAGAATGGCTGCAGATAACATCTTCTCTGTGACAGAGTTTATCCTCGCAGGCTTAACAAACCAGCCAAGACTCCAGATCCGCTCTTCTTCTTGTTTCTAGGTTTCTACATGGTCACCATAGTTAGTGGGGAACCTGGGATTGATAACTTTGATTGGACTGAATTCTCACCTTCATATTCACATGTATTTTTTCCTCTTCAACTTGTCCTTCACAGATTTTAGTTTCTCTACTGCCATCATCCCCAAAATGCTGACAAGTTTTGTCCCAAAGAAGAAGATCATTTCCTATGCAAGGTGTATGACTCAGCTCTTTTTCTTTTGTTTTTTTTTTTGTCTTTTCTGAATCCTTCATCCTGTCAGCAATGGCATATGACCGCTATGTTGCCATCTGTAAACCACTGGTGTACACGGTCACTATGTCTCCTCAGGTGTGTTTATTCCTTTTGCTGGCGGTCTATGGGATGGGGGTTTTGGGGGCTGTGGCTCATATAGGAAATATGGTATTTCTGACCTTTTGTGCTGACAACCTTGTCAATCACTGTATGTGTGACATCATTCCCTTCCTTGAGCTCTCCTGCAATAGCTCTTACATAAACGTACTAGTTGTCTTTATTGCTGTGACTATTGGCATTGGGGTGCCTTTTGTTGCCATTTTTCTCTCTTATGGTTTTCATTCTTTCCAGCATTTTCCACATTAGCTCCACTGAGGGAAGGTCCAAAGCCTTCAGTACTTGCAGTTCCCACATAACTGCAGTTTCTCTTTTCTTTGGGTCAGGAGCTTTTACGTACCTCAAATCACCTTCTATTTCACCTCTTGACCAGGGGAAAGTGTCCTCCCTATTCTATACCATTGTTGTGCCCATGTTCAACGCATTAATCTATAGCCTGAGGAATAAGGATAATTTGCCCTGAAGAAAACCTTGGGCAGAATAACCTTCTCTTGAAGAAATATTAGAAATTGAGAAACAGGAGCCAAGAATTTTTTACTGGAGTGTTTATTATTATTATTACTATTACTATTGTTGTTGTTATTATTTGGTGTGGACTCCAAGCTCCAGTGCTTCCTTTCTATGCTATATGTAGAGGAGATTTTGACTCTTTCCCAAGTAGATTTATCCTCCTTCATCCTCATTTCCCAACTCTTTCTTCTTTATTTTACAAAAATAGTTGGTACTACTGAACGGGACTTAGGAATCATTTAATCCAGTGCCTTTATATAATACATCACACTTTGGAGACTGAGAAATGTTTGTATGTTGCCCAAGAACATAAGGCTACCTGGTGCCAAAGCTGGGACTGAAATCCCAGCTTGAACCCCAATCCAGTTTGTTTTCCCTTATGCCATGTTTTCTTGCCTCATGTCTTTCTTGGAAGATTCTCTTTCACATGTTTGTTGACCTAGCACATTGAATTTATGAATATATTCACAGTAATTTCATGCTACTTTTTACAGGATAATTTTGATATATCACATTTTTTAAGAGAGTAGGTGAAAATTTTTGTTGAGTTGGTCTTGGCAAAATGACAAGATCAGTTCTGATGGATTTTGTAGTGTGTAAGTGGGAAGTATGTTAGGTTTCAGACAGATGCAAGTATGGTGACCTTTGGCCTGGTGGATGGAGCCCTAGGGACATAGTTTAGTGAATTAGAACTTCCAGGTGAGAGAAATATAATTTTATGGGCTATAAAGATATGGGGTGGAGGTATATATTATTTCAAGACTAATGAGTCAGAATTTGGAGTTTCATTTCAAGGGTTACCTTGGCTGTGGCCCAGGTAATTGGGAGCTGAACTATCCAATACAGTAGTCACTAGCCATACATGGTATCAAGCCCTTGAAATGTGATCATCCGAATTGAAACATAGTGTAAGTGTGCAATGTGAGTGTAAAATACACACTGGATCTTTGAAGAATTAAGATGAAAACTAATGTAAATAAGCTCCTTGATAACTTTTTATAATGATTACATACTGAAATCACACTTTCGATCTATTATGTTAAATAAAATATATAATTAAAATGAATTTATCTGTTTAGTTTTTTAACGTATCTACCGGAAAGTTTCCAATCATATAGGTGGCTTGCATTCTATTTCTATTGGATGACACTGGTCTGGAGGATGTAACAGAGCAAACAGATGGTTGTGGGTTCACATTTAGTTATCAGGGCAGCACCAAGCTATTGCTTATTAGGAGGGGCAATTGCTATTGAATTTCCAGGCACTGCCCATTTCCAGGACATTCTAATAATGAGGCATATGGGAAAGGGATGTTGAACTCAGGATAAGTTTATAAATACACAGTATTATGTAATGGAAAATATAGCTGTATATCAAAAATCAAAAGAGAAAATCTTTGGTCTAAACTCACCATTAGTGGTAAAATTTCTTTGAGAACAATGACAAGTGAAGTGCTAGGGAAATATCTTTACTTATCAATTTTTCCTTAGGAAAGTTCTTCTATTAGGAAATAAGGGAAGTTTGGATAAATGTTTAGTTTTGCCCTTTGATTCTGTTCAATGTTGCTTCAATGAAAGGAATAAGTATACAGAGAAGGACTGTACTTTAGATGAGACTGAATAGATCCTTGAATTCAGGGGACCTAGAATTTAGGAGTGGTTTGGTATATTGGGTAGGCAGTACAACGTAGGTAATGAAAGAAAACAGAAACCTGTAAAAAAATTTGTAGTCTAACTTTCATGTAGTAAAGTGCACAAATCTTAGTGTATAGATTATTGAACTTTTGCATATCTATATATAACCACAACCTAGATAAAGATGTAAAACATTTCCATCCACATTAGAAGGTGTCCTCTTTCTCTTTTCCAGTAAAAATGACCTGCCCTCAACAACTTCCCCCCACCCCAAGAGCTATCCACTATTCCTTTATTATCATAGATTAATATTTGAACTTCATCTAAACATGTGCTCTATTGTTTCTGGCTTCTTTTCCTCAGCATGAAGTCTGTGATATTCATCTATACTGTTGCACTGGATAGATCATTATTTTTTAAGGCTGTGTAGTATTCCATTATATGAATATACAATTATTTAGTCTGTTAATGAACAGATAGTCTCAAGTTTTTCCCTATTATTAATAACGTTTCTATAAACATTTTTGAACATGTATTTTGATTAAAGTAGGTAAATATTTCTTTTGGATGTGTACTTAGATGTGGATTTTCTGGATAATAGAGTAGGCATATATTTAGATTTTGTAAATACTCTCAAACTGTTTTCAAAAATATTTAGGTCAGTTTACACTGCTATCAACAATGTCCAAGAGTTTCAGTTTCTCTGCATCCTCATTAACACTTAATATTTTTATTTTATCCATTCTGGTGTTGTAGCAGAATGCCTTTTTGTTTTAATTTTCATTTTCCTGATGGGTAATGATGTTGAGCACCTTTTAACATGTTTATTGGCTATTTCGATATCTTCTTTTGTAATTATTCAAGTATTTTTCCCATTTGAAAAACAGGATTGTTAGCTGTTTTCTTATTCCTTTGGAGGAATTTAAAAAAGTCTACATGTAAGTCCATATACATGCATGTGTGTATGTATATGTACATGTATGTATAACATATATGTATATACAGGTAATATATACATGTATACACACATATCTTTTTCTCTACCTCTACCTCTATCTCCATCTCTCTTTATTTTCTTCCAGACCATGTCTCACTTATTCTTAATGGTATCTTTTGACAGCAGATATTCCTATCTTTCATTGAGTTTGATTTATCAACTTTGCCTTTTATGGTTAGTGCTGCGTTTTAAGAGATCTTTTACTATTCTTCCTGAAGCTAGAGGAAGAGGAATGTGAAGGGGTATGAGTGAGAAAGAAGACATAGCAAATCCATGGTGACTTTGGCTCTGTCAAAATTTTGGTCCCCATATTCTGGCTTCACCCTACGCTTATATTCTCTCTACCTCTATTTGGTTGATGCTTTGCAGGGGCAGAACACTTGAGGCTTGAAGGTGCCAGGATTGCAAGTATTTTCAATTTAGTAAACATGCATTTGTTTATGTATTTTTATGTTTTAAAAAGGGTTTTAAGGAGATATAATTAATATACAATTAACTAAAAATGTTTAAACTGTAATTTGGATAAATTTTGACATATGTATACACTCATGAAACCATCACAACAATCTTGTTCCCTTGAGAACTCTTCCATTCGCCCCACTCTTCCTAGGTAACCACTGCTTTCTTTCTTTGGTTTTCATTCTCAAGATTTTATATAAACGAGACTGTACAGTATGTATTCATTTTTGTCTGGTTTCTATCACTTGGTTCAAGTATTTTGAGATTATTCCATGTTGTTACATCTATTAATAATTATTTGTTGTTGCTCAGTAGTGTATCCATTGAGTGAATGGATATACTACTACTACTACTACTACTACTACTACTACTACTACTACTACTACTGTTACTACTGTTACTACTACTAGTAATATATGGATACACTAATGCCATTTGTTTATCCTTTACCCTGTTGATGGCCACTTGGGTTGTTTCCAGTTTGGGGCTATTACAAAAAAAACTATTATGAACATTCATGTACAAGTCTTTGTATGAACATATTCTTTCATTTCTCTTGAGTAACACATAGGTGTGGAATGGTGAAATCATACGATAGGTATATGTTTAATTTTTAAAAAATGCCGAATTGTTTTCCAAAGTGACTGTGCCATCTTAACACTCCCACAAATAGTGTTTGAGATTTTCAGTTCCTCCACGTCTTCACCAATACTTGGTATGGTCCACTATTTAATTGAACACATTTTAACAGGTGTGTAATGGTATCTCAGTGTGGTTTAATTTGCATTTCCCTAATGACTAATGATGATGAGCATCTTTCCATGTGGTCATTTGTTATCCATAAATCTTCTTTGGTGAAATGTCTATCCAACATTTTTGCCCATTTTTTAAAAAGTAGCTTGTTTATTTTTTATCATTGAGATTGCAAGGTTCTTTATATATTTTAAATTCAAGTCCTTTACCAAATATGAGATTTTCAAATAGTCCATGGCTTGTCTTTTCATTCTCTTCACAAAAGATCTTAATTTTAGTGAAGTCCAATTTATCACTTTTTTCTTTTATGAATTGTAGCTTTGTTCTTATATCCAAAAATGTTTTGCTTAAGGCAGGATCATAGACATTTTCTTTTGTCTCCCTAGGTAGGTTTATTCCTAGGTATTTTATTCCTTTTGTTGCAATGGTAAATGGGAGTGTTTCCTCAATTTCTCTTTCAGATTTTTCACCGTTAGTGTATAGGAATGCAAGAGATTTCTGTGCATTAATTTTGGATCCTGCTACTTTACCAAATTCATTGGTTAGCTCTAGTAGTTTTCTGGTGGCATCTTTAGGATTCTCTATGTATAGTATCATGTCATCTGCAAACAGTGACACTTTTACTTCTTCTTTTCCTATTTGTATTCCTTTTATTTCTTTTTCTTCTCTGATTGCCACGGCTAGGACTTCCAAAGCTATGTTGAATAATAGTAGTGAGAGTGGACATCCTTGTCTTGTTCCTGATCTTAGAGGAAATGCTTTCAGCTTTTCACCATTGAGAATGATGTTTGCTGTGGGTTTCTCGTATATGGCCTTTATTATGTTCAGGTAGGTTCCCTCTATGCCCACTTTCTGGAGAGTTTTTATCATAAATTGGTGTTGAATTTTGTCAAGAGCTTTTTCTGCATCTGTTGAGATGATCATATGGTTTTTATTCTTCAATTTGTTAATATGGTGTATCACATTGGTTGACTTGCGTATATTGAAGAATCCTTGCATCCCTGGGATAAATCCCACTTGATCATGGTGTATGACCCTTTTAATGTGTTGTTGGATTCTGTTTGCTAGTATATTGTTGAGGATTTTTCCGTCTATATTCATCCGTGATACTGGTCTGTAATTTTCTTTTTTTGTAGTATCTTTGTCTGGTTTTGGTATCTGGGTGATGGTGGCCTCAGAATGAGTTTGGGAGTGTTTCTTCCTCCAAAATTTTTTGGGAGAGTTTGAGAAGGATGGGTGTTAGCTCTTCTCTGAATGTTTGACAGAATTCATCTGTGAAGCCATCTAGTTCTGGACTTTTGTTTGCTGGAAGATTTTTAATCACAGTTTCAATTTCATTACTTGTGATATTCTGTTCATATTTTCTATTTCTTCTTGGTTCAGTCTTGGAAGGTATACCTTTCTGAGAATTTGTCCATTTCTTCCAGGTTGTCCATTTTATTGGCATACAGTTGCTTGTAGTAGTCTCTTAGGATGCTTTCTATTTCTGCGGTGTCTGTTGTAACCTGTCCTTTTTCATTTCTAATTTTATTGATTTGAGTCCTCTCCCTCTTTTTCTTGATGAGTCTGGCTAATGGCTTATCAATTTTGTTTATCTTCTCAAAGAACCACCTTTTAGTTTTATTGATCTTTGCTATTGTTTTCTTTGTTTCTATTTCATTTATTTCTGCTCTGATCTTTATGATTTCTTTCCTTCTACTAACTGGGTTTTTCTTGTTCTTCTTTCTCTAGTTCCTTTAGGTGTAAGGTTAGATTGTTTATTGGAGATTTTTCTTGTTTCTTGAGGTAGGCTTGTATAGCTATAAACTTCCCTCTTAAAACTGCTTTTGCTGCATCCCATAGGTTTTGGATCATCATGTTTTCATTGCCATTTGTCTCTAGGTATTTTTTGATTTCCTCTTTGATTTCTTCAGTGATCTCTTGGTTATTTAGTAACGTATTGTTTAGCCTCCATGTGTTTGTGTTTCTTATGTTTTTTTCCCTGTACTTCATTTCTAATCTCATAGCGTTGTGGTCAGAAAAGAGGCTTGATATGATTTCATTTTTCTTAAATTTACTGAGGCTTGATTTGTGACCCAAGATGTGATCTATCCTGGAGAATGTTCCCTGTGCACTTGAGAAGAAAGTGTAATCTGCTGCTTTTGGATGGAATGTCCTATAAATATCAATTAAATCTATCTGGTCTATTGTGTCATTTAAAGCTTCTGTTTCCTTATTATTTTCATTTTGGATGATCTGTCCATTGGTGTAAGTGAGGTGTTAAAGTCCCCCACTATTATTGTGTTACTGTTGATTTCTTCTTTTATAGCTGTTAGCAGTTGCCTTATATATTGGGGTGCTCCTATGTTGGGTGCATATATATTTATAATTGTTATATCTTCTTCTTGGATTGATCCCTTGATCATTATGTAGTGTCCGTCCTTGTCTCTTGTAACATTCTTTAAAGTCTATTTTATCTGATATGAGTATTGCTACTCCAGCTTTCTTTTTTTTTTTATTTTGGCGGTACGCGTGCCTCTTACTGCTGTGGCCTCTCCTGTTGCGGAGCACAGGCTCTGGACGCGCAGGCCCAGTGGCCATGGCTCATGGGCCCAGCCGCTCCGCAGCATGTGGGATCCTCCCGGACCAGGGCACAAACCCGTATCCCCCGCATCGGCAGGCGGACTCCCAACCACTGCGCCACCAGGGAAGCCCTTCAGCTTCCTTTTGATTTCCATTTGCATGGAATATTTTTTTCCATCCCCTCACTCCCAGTCTGAATGTGTCCCTAGGTCTGAAGTGGGTCTCTTGTAGACAGCATATATATGGGTTTTGTTTTTGTATCCATTCACCAAGCCTGTGTGTTTTGGTTGGAGCATTTAATCCATTCACGTTTAAGGTAATTATCGATATGTATGTTGCTATGACCATTTTCTTAATTGTTTTGGGTTTGTTTTTGTAGGTCCTTTCCTTCACTTGTGCTTCCCACTTAGAGAAGTTCCTTTAGCATTTGTTGTAGAGCTGGTTTGGTGGTGCTGAATTCTCTTAGCTTTTGCTTGTCTGTAAAGCTTTTGATTTCTCCATCGAATCTGAATGAGATCCTTGCCAGTAGAGTAATCTTGGTTGTAGGTTCTTCCCTTTCATCACTTTAAGTATATCATGCCACTCCCTTCTGGCTTGTAGAGTTTCTGCTGAGAAATCAGCTGTTAACCTTATGGGAGTTCCCTTGTATGTTGTCATTTTTCCCTTGCTTTCAATAATTTTTCTTTAATTTTTGCCAATTTGATTACTATGTGTCTCAGCGTGTTTCTCTTGGGTTTATCCTTATGGGACTCTCTGCACTTCCTGGACTTGGGTGGCTATTTCCTTTACCATGTTAGGGAAGTTTTCGACTATAATCTCTTCAAATATTTTCCCTGGTCCTTTCTCTCTCTCTCTTCTCCTCTGGGACCCCTATAATGTGAATGTTGTTGTTTTTAATGTTGTCCCAGAGGTCCCTTAGGCTGTCTTCATTTTCTTTTCATTCTTTATTCTGTTCCACAGCAGTGAATTCCCCACTCTGTCTTCCAGGTCACTTATCCATTCTTCTGCCTCAGTTATTCTGCTATTGATTCCTTCTAGTGTAGTTTTCATTTCAGTTATTGTATTGTTCACTTCTGTTTGTTTGTTCTTTAATTCTTCTAAATCTTTGTTAAACATTTCTTGCATCTTCTCGATCTTTGCCTCCATCCTTTTTCCAAGGTCCTGGATCATCTTCACTATCATTATTCTGAATTCTTTCTCTGGAAGGTCGCCTATCTCCGTTTCATTTAGTTGTTTTTCTGGGGTTTTATCTTGTTCCTTCATCTGGTACATAGCCCTCTGCCTTTTCATCTTGTCTCTCTTTCTGTGAATGTGGTTTTTGTTCCACAGGCTGCAGGATTGTAGTTTTTGCTTCTGCTGTCTGCCCTCTGGTGGATGAGGCTATGTGTTTTGGCTATTTTAGGTTCTTTTAGTTTCCATATGAATTTCAGAATTGGCTTGTAAATTCCTACAAAAGAATCTGCTGAGATTTTGCCTGGGATTGCATGAAATCTGCGGATTCCGGGGGGCAGGACTGACAGTTACTTTCCCCTAAAATATATGGAAGGTCCTACTTTCCTACACTCCCTCCAACATAGTATATGCTCAAAATTTTTCAATTTTTCCAAACTGATAAGTGAGAAATAATTTTTAAGTATTGTTATAATTTGCATTTCTCTAATAATTAGAAACATTAGAGATGTTTTCAGGTATTTAATGGCTGTTGGTATTAGTTCTTATATGGATTATCTTTTCACAACTTTACCCCACTTTTCTATTGCATTATTATCATCCCAATTTTTAGGAGGACTGTATATTAACTATATTAACTTTTTGTCTGAGGTATAAGTTGCATATATTTTCCTTCCTATTTGTGACGTGTCTTTTGACTTTCCTTATGATACTAAAATTTTAAATTAAAGATTTTAATCTGTTATTGCTTCTGGTATTTTTATCATAGTTAGAAATATTTTCTCTCCTCTTAGGTTATAAAGAAATTCACTAATTTTTTCATAATGTTTGCATGATTTTATTTTTTTACATTTGAATGTCTGATCTTTTTAGAAATTGTACCAGTGTATGGTGTGAGGAATGGATCCAACTTTATCTTTTTCCATATGGCTATCCAGTTGTTCTATCACCATTTATAAAAAAAGTCCTTCTTTTCCCTGATGACTTGAGCTGTTGCCTTCATTACATACAAAGTTTCATAGGCCCTTGAGTTATTTCTGTGTTTTCCATTCTGTTCTATTGGTCTGTAAGTCTATTCATAAGCCAATACCACACTGCTTTAATTATAGAAGCTACATAATGTTTTCATATCTTGAAGGTAGCTTCCCACATATTGTTCTTATTTTTTTAGGGTTTTCCTGGCTATTCATTTTTAACCAAAACCTTTATAATTAATCTGTCTAGTTCCAGAAAAAACCTGATGGCATATTTATTTATTGCATCTTAAATTTATAAGTAAACTTAGGGAGAATTGACATTTTTGGATCTTCAGACTTCTCATCATGAAGTGTGGTATGTCTTTCCATTTTCTGCAGGTCTACTTCAGTAACTTTTAGGAGTATTTTGTAATTTTCCTCATTTCTATTTTGCACATTTCTTATTAGATTTATCCTTGGGAATTTTATTTTATTTTGTTACTGTAAAAAGTGTGCTAGCTTTCATTTTATATTGATTAGTATTTATATATATGAATTCTATTGAATTACATGTTAATTTTATACTTTGTAATACAATTGTTATTTTTTTGTAGAAGTTTTCCCATGGATTTGCTCAGGTTTTCCAATTATGTTAATAAAATATTCTATAAATAGAGATAATTTTGCCTCATTTTCCTTCTGATTCTTAGCCTCTATTCCTTACCTATTTATAATTGCATTTCTAATACTTTTAATACAATGTTAAGTAACAGTGGAGACTGTAGGCATCTTGATTTTACTCCTAGTTCTAATTAGAAATGTCTCTAGGGTTTTCAAATTAGGTTGCTGACTTTTGATCTGAGTTTTGTATATTTTATCATCTTAAAGAAGTATCTATCATTGTCTAATTAAAAAATATTTTTAAAACATGAGTGAATGTTGAATTTTGTCAACTGCTTTTCATCTTCTTTGGGGTTTTAGTCTCTCAGAATTTCCTCATCTTTCTTAGATCTTTAAGATCTCCATCTCTACAGATTCTTCTACTGCTAAATGTATGCAAGCCTGCTTTACCTTTAAAAATTCCCTTTGATACTCCTTCTCCCTTCTGCCTTTTCTGTCCACATTCACAGTTTCAATGGTATTTTTTAAAATGTTATATAGTCTTTCCCATGTCTCCCTCTGTACCCCAGTGCCAGATGTAACACTCCTGTTCAGATGCAAGTGTATTTTAAAATCTGATTTTTCCATGCCAGTGAGGACTTCATGTCTGATTTTCAGGGCATTCTTAAACCCTAGGTTCAGCGCCTGCTCATGTGCCTTGACTATAGTCCTGAAATTTAGGCATGAGGCCACCAGGTGGAAGGAATCGCTCTGTCTGACTTGAATTTGCAGGTGTTATGCCCACTCCAATTTTTCAATAGGTATGAAGTTTCAGTTATACAAGATGAATAAATTCCAGAGATCTGCTGTACAACATTGTACCTACAGTTAACAATGCTGTATCGTACACTTAAAAATTTAAGAGGGTAGATCTCATGTTAAGTGATCTTCCCACAATAAAAACAACTATGACACAGAAACAAGAAACATAACATAAACCCCCCCCACTACATTCCATGTCATTCTTATGAGAACATACATAGCATTATTTAAGAAAGTAAATTCTAGAAAAAAAATGCACCATCATTCAGTTAACACCATGTTTTAGAGGAAACTTTTTACAGCAACTGGGTATAATTTTTCAGTTCTTTTTCAAATGCAGAAATGATAGGATTATGGAATAATTGTTGAATAAAAGTATGAATCATTCATATATTGAACTTCTACCTTAGCCAAAATAATAGAGAATATGTACTGGGATTCTTGGCCTCCAAAAGTGAGGTATCTTTAGAAAAATGTCACCATGGCTATGTGTGATTCTTCCCTGCTGTCTCTACATGGCACATTACTGCTTCCATGGAGTCAGTGGTAATAAAGCATTTACTTCTCTCACAGATCTTAAGCCACTTTAAGGCAGCTTTCATTGTTATTTGATAACGTGAAGTCTTCAGTAGCTTTGAAGTTTCTATATAATTTTATTGAAAAAGGTAATCTGATGAGGGGCTTTGCCATGTTGAGTGTGTTAGGACCCTAACCAACTGCCAGGTCCACAGATTGTGTTTCTGAAATTTGTCATCGTTCCCGAGAGCCAGTATAGGGATTTCCACCTACAGTCAACCCTGCACCCTATCTATGGCTCTGGAAGAGGGGGTCCTGCTTCTACTCCTTGGATAAGCAGTCCTTGGGGGATTGAAATTCTGTGCAGAAGTCAAAATGAGCTCTATTTGTGAAAACTACATTTTCTTGTTTCTTTTACAGATGGTTGTCCTAGGAGAACACCTGAGGGAAGCTTCTTTGGGTTCCAGCCAGATCTTGATATATATATACATGTAAAAGAAACCCCCCTTTAAATATGTTATGGCCTCAATGCCATGGACAGATGATGTGTCCTTTCTTCAATTGGACGGCAGTATCTGGGCATGGCCTTCATTTGAGATCATGGTCTTTGGCTCAGAATTGGTTCCAGGATGATGCAGCTTTAACTTTGCCATCACAGGAAAAAGAAGTATACGTGCTTAGGGCACCTCTCTTCCTACGCCATCCAAGCCTTTTTCCTTTTAGGGAGAGCAGAGACTGTAAGACTCTGTACTGCTGACCCTAAGCTGAACAAGGGCGAGTGGCTGCATGGTGGCATCCCACGTCTCAAATTTTTGTCTTTCTTCCTCATATGAAGGCCTGAAAACCGAGTGTTTTGGAACCACCTCTTTCCCTAATTTTGTTCTGGGCTGGGGAGTGACTGAAGTAATGGAGGCAGAGATCATGATGTCTTTAGGTCTCTTCCCAGTTCTCATTCCTTATTCAAGATGTGCTTCCTAAGCAACCTGGGAAATTACCGAACCTCTCTGAGATGTTGCATCTATGCCTTTGCTGTTTCCTGTGATGGCAGACTGGGCTTCCAGTGCACACTCTAGTTTAGCTCACCCTGAATCACTGGCCTCCCTGAGCTTCTCACTGTGTTGGGACATTTCTCAAACAGGGGGGCATATTCATAAGTGTAGAAAGAGACAGGAAGGCCTTCTCCTGTGTTAAGACTAGTCATTCTCCTGTTACAGCAATAGAAGTTCTCATTTCTGAGTCAGGGAATTTTGGCCCATAAAGAGGTTCTTTTCTCCTACCTGACGAGATGACTTCCCTGAAGACAGTGGCTGTGGGAAACGTCTCCACAGTGACTACTTTATTTTTATTTGTTTCATGAATGGACAAGAAATCCATCCCACAATCTTCTCCTTATTCCTAGAGCTTCATCATTTTTACTGGGCTGAATTCTCTCCTCAACATTCTCACAGCTTGTCTTCTTAGATCTCTCCTATTCCCTTGTCATTTCACTTAAAATGATAACAAACTCTGTATCAGAGAGGAACATCATCACCAATTTGAAGTGCAAGACTCTGCTCTTCTGCTTCTTTGTCATTAGTGATCACTGTCTTATTCCTTGTGTCCTGGGGTCACCATGGGATCTATGTCCCTCAGGAATGTTCTCTGCTGATGCCTGGCTTGTTTTGGGATAGAGACTGGTGGTGTCACGCCCCACCCAGTGGCAACGGTCAGACTCTCTTTCTGGGACAACACCATCAACCACTGCATGTGCTGTAAACAGCTTCTCATCAATGTCTCTTTTACCAGCACTTGTTTCACAAGCTGGTGGGTTCTGTAGTCATGCGCATTGGATCGATCATCTTCTTCTCTTACATACTCATGCTTTCCACCAGCCTCCATTTCCTCACTCCTGAGGCAGAGTCAAAAGCTGTTTCTTTTTCTTTGGATCAAGGAAATGCCTGTACCTCAGTTTACCTCCTGGGACTGGGAGCTATAATGGTGGTTCTCAAATTAAGCAAGAATCTGAATCACTTGGAGTGTTGCTAAAACATAGATTCCAGGCCCCATTCATAGGGTTTCTGGTTCAGTAGGCCTGACATAAACTTAAGAGTTTTCATTCCTAGGAAGTTCCCAGGTGATGTTGCTGCTGCCACTCAGTGTGAACCAACCACTGAGAACCGCTGGGCAATACCATCATCTTCTACAGCAAAGTAGCAGCCATGCTGAACTATCCACTCAACAGCTAGTTTCCTGAGATGAAAACTCTCTGAGAAAGAAAACTCTTCCTTTGAGGTAGAGAAATACTGGTATATCAAGTATGTTTTATTTTTGAATTTTTTCATGATACATTCTGAATTCTAGATGTTTTCCTTCTAAAAAGTGATGGTCCTAATTTGTCCTCACATGGTTTTTTCTCACCTTTCCTTTGTGTACAATCTTCTCCTGTACTCTTCATTTGGTTTCCTTCCCCTCATTCTTGGATTGGTTTCCCCTGAGATATTCATGTGATAGTGATTTGTTAGGAAGTATTCCCAGTACAGAATGAAGAAGTGAGATTGAGGGAGACTGAGAAAGTGTGTAATATCAAGCAAACTCTGATGATGGGCAACTTTGGCTCAAAGCCTGCATGAAGTCTTTGAAGACGTTGTGCGACATGCCTCAGAACTGTCGTGAGCAGGGCCAGGGATCTGGAGTATTTATACCCTGGCACATGTCAATCACAGGTTCAGGGGCACTCCAGGGATGTAACCCACCTGGCACTCCGGGCCCTCCTGTGTGGGGAAAGTAGCTCTGGCATCCTGGTGAAGCTCTCTGGCAAATAAAATAGGTGCTAGCTGTTGGGAGTTTGTGAAAGCGTGCTTGAAGATGGTGTGCATCAAAATGAGAACAGGATCTGAGGGGACGCAGGTGGAATACTAACAAGTATTTGGTACACTTCCCAGCTGTCAGAGGTGTTTCTATGTTACTGATGTGACATTAAGGAGAGAAAAGTTGCCTCTGAATTGATCATTTGTCATTTGCCTCCTTCTGGACATATTTGCTATTCTTCATACGTGATCATGAACAAACCATAACACAGTGCATCTATCTTTATCTTATGTTGGTTTTGCTCATTGTAAATACATGATTCCCTCTTATAATGGAAAAGAAGAGGTTGTTTTGCTGTTAGTGGTATCCTGGCTTCTTCTGCCTGTTTTCTTCCCAGATATTTAGAGCTGATTCCTTCCCACTTAATCTGGTATTATTCCAATTCCGACAAAAACGAGCGGTTCTTCAATAGCCCTCAAACTCCTGGAGGATATTGGCAACTTCTTGCTCCTCCTAACTCTCCTGTCAGGTGTCCCCCAAGATGCTCTGGAAGTAGACGATCCAACATTCTATTTTTCCTGACCATCTAGGCTTCGTTCATAGGGCTGCATTTCTGCCTATGCTGGATATTTTCATTTGTCCCTGCAAGTCCATTCTCTATGCTTATCCATCCTGCTTTCTCCCCAGGAATCTGACTGATAAGAACTGTATTAGCAGACTCTCTTGCCCTCTCTCATTAGCAAGCAATGTGTGAAAAGAAGAGAGTAAGGGCAAGGTATTTATTCCCCTGGCCTCCTCTCTGTGGGAGTGCTAGGGCTTGCATCCATCCACCAAGAGCCACACTCAGGTCAAGTGGCCCTCCCCACACTGCTCGCTCTTCTTGCCACTAATCAGACCTAGAAGTGGTAATGGTTCTCCTTTCACTAGTCCTGGGATATTGCACAGTCTCCTCTGAGTTTCCTATATCCTACCCATACTTTAGAAATAGTTCCCATTCTCTTTGCCTAACCAAATGTGTTTGTTCTTCTCCAGACATCTTGTGCACCCAGAGAGCCTAGCTGGTGGGCTATAGGATCAGTTTTTAAAAACCTCATCCAGACATCTCTGGTGTTCTTGCCTACTCCACCAACCCACAGGACAAAGTGACAGATGTAGGCCAAAGATTATGATAGATAATTGCCCATCTCTCTGCCCCTCTTTCCTCACACAAATAATGACAGAGTTGGGTGCCCCTTCTCTGAATTCAGGAACGTTATTGCAAGCAGGAAGTTCTGGTGAATTGTTCCAGAGCAGTGTCCACCTTTTCTCTTCTTAAAGTGACATACGGTTTGGGAAAGCAGACTCCTCAAATAGCTCTGATTTTGTGTACTTGCCCAAATTTTGCATAGAATGACCTGGGTTCCCAGAAGTAGGGCTGATAACTGACCAATACAGGGAAAGGGAAGGGAAATAGTCTTTGAGAAATTGCAGTCTTCACATTTCTAGTTACTTTTTCAAGATGATTTGAAAAATAAATGTTTCAGCAGTGAAGCATTTCTGAGCCATATCTATAGAATGCTGGAAGCAAGAATTTAACATACAACTATGCACATATGTGAACTATGTACTTATATGTTTACCCACAAAAGGCAACTGGTTTGAGCAATTATTCCTCTTCTCTGTAAATGGGCCAATTCTCTCTGGCCAAAAGCAAATGAGCCCTCTAAAATGGGTACCTGTCCTTCCATGCCCTAGGAGAGTAAAGAATAGGAAGAAACTTTTCTCCTTATCCATATCCTTGTTCTCCTCTTCCTTAAGGAAGAGGAGTGACATTACTGCTGAAGCTGGGAAACTGAACTGGGAATGAATGGCCCAGTCCCCTTTGGGCTCTCTTTTTAGGACTGGCCTGTCCTCTGGACCAGTATTTGTCTCCTCCCTCATGTGTCCCATCCCCCTTGGTAGGGAAGGCCTGACGTTGTCCATTTTTCCTATGCCTGGGTTCATCAGACTTATCTGGGGAAGGCAATGAGGGAATTAGAGAAACCCACTGTGGCTGCAGAGCTAAGCTATATCCTCCAGTTAATTCTATTAGTATTGAAGCTCACCTTTTGATCTCCCTTTTATGAGGCTCCTGTGTCTCATTTCTCAGTTAGTTCTCTACTGAAAGTGCAGAGAGTAGGATGAGAGATTATCATCCTTAACAACACCAACAATCTCCTTTCTGCCCTTTCATACACTCAGTGATTCAGCCCATGCTATCACTTGCCTTTGCCCAAATATGAAAGGATTTACTGGGCTTCCAGTTTTTGGGTTTTTTTGAGTTGGTCTGCCTGTGATGCTCTCCTCCACCCTCTGCTGTGAACCCACTTATTATTCAAGACTCATAGCAATATATTTCTAGTATGTCATAAACCTGGTAACACATTTTCTTAGCAATAATATAATAGTAACGTATAATGAGACATAGTTTCAGAGTGATGATTTAAAGTATAATAAGTTAAAGATATGGGCGTTAACTTGTTATAAAGGCAAAAATACACCATATACTAAAACATATAATTATTTTACATCAAAAACCAATTCTTTAATTTTATGCAATGGATCGATTACCTAAGAAAACTCAATAGGCAACAAAGTGCAATTAGATGGCCCATGAGAAATAGACCTCTATGACTAGATAGTAATGGCGTTCATAGACTTCTGGTTGCCAAGGGCGGGGCAGGGCGGGGTGGGGAGGGAAGGACTGGGAGTTTGGGGTTGGCAGAGGCAAACTATTACGTATAGGATGGATAAAGAACAAGGTCCTACTGTATAGCACAGGGAACTATATTCAATATCTTGTGATAAACCATAATGGTAAAGAATATGAAAAAGAATATATATATATATATGTATGTGTGTGTATGTATAACTGAGTCACTTTGCTGTACAGCAGAAATTAAACACAACATTGTAAGTCAACTATACTTCAATAAAATTTTTAAAAAAGATTAATGGATAATAAAGTAGAAAATTCTTTCTCATGAAAAAAAATAAAATGGAGTTCAAAATATTGATCACTTAAAACATAAGTACTATCTATGTATACTATATGTTAAATAAGCATTTAACTAACAGTAATGTCATCAGCTTTTTTTTTTTTAACTTAGTTTATTTATTTATTTATTTTTGGCTGCATTGGGTCTTCATTGCTGCGCGCAGGCTTTCTCTAGTTGCAGTGAGCAGGGGGCTACTCTTTGTTGTGGTGTGCGGGCTTCTCATTGTGGTGGCTTCTCGTTGCAGAGCACGGGCTCTAGGTGCACAGGCTTCAGTAGTTGTGGCACACGGGCTCAGTTGTTGTGGCTCACGGGCTCTGGAGTGCAGGCTCAGTACTTGTGGTGCATGGTCTTAGTTGTTCCATGGCATGTGGGATCTTCTCAGACCAGGGCTTGAACCCATGTCCCCTGCACTGGCAGGCAGATTTTTAACCACTGCACCACCAGGGAAGTCCCATCATCAGCTTTAATACACATGAAAAAGAACTTGGAGATGCACTGATAGCCTGCATTATTTTATAAATTTGCACCTACGACAGTATTCCCCTCTACAGGGACATATTCCTACTTAGCCACCAATGAAATCTTTAGTAATTGAGCAGTCACTGTATGCTGGGCACAGTCCCCGAACCAAGATAATGATTTCTTCACCCACCTGACAATGAGTTAAGTCAATCCCTAGTCCCTCTCTCACTGTATTTTTGATTGGACCAAACTGAATTAGTTACTCCCTGAATTAGTCCAGTCCTCTGAGAAGGGGATGTCAAGACAAGCTTAGGTGTGTAACATCTGTCAGGGAAAATGAGGCAGGAGCTAGAGGAAGCTGGGAGAGCCATCAGAATGGGGAGGCTGATGGTAAGGCTGACAGAAAATTCTTGAGCCAAATTCCATGGGAGGAGGCCCATATCTGGCAAGAACATGCCTGCTTTAATACCCCTGTTCTTTTCAGTCATTTTAGCTGGGGGTAGCCTGTAGGAAGCATGGCCTCAGTACTAATGTGGTGATGATTGATTTCAGAGTGTAGCAACAGGGATGATCAGCCGTTCACACTTCCTGAAGTAGTAGCTCTGAGAATTACATGTTCATATCACCACAAGGAACTCAAATATACAACACAATGTTTATTTCATTAAGAATTATTTTAAAAGATAATTCAATATTTAAAGTAAAAATGAGAACAATGTGTTATGGTGGTGTTTATAACATATGATGAAATAAAATATATGACAATGATCACAAAGAATGGAAGGGAAAATGAAAGTATACTTTTTAAAGGTTTTTAATATTTAAAGAGTGCTAAGCTTTTATTTCAGGATAGGTTTTGATAAGATACAGTTATATATTGTCATCACTATTAGAAACCACTAATAAAATGTGATACAGTTAATAAGCCAACAGAGGAGATAAAAGAGAATACTAGAAAGTACTCAACTAATCTCAAAGAAGGCAGGAAAAGATGCGAAAAAAGGAACAAAGACCAGATGGGACGAGTAGAAAACAAACAGCAAGACTGTAGGTTTAATTCAAAAATTATATTGAATATAAATAGTCTAAACATGCCAATTAAAAGAAAAAGTTACACTGGATAAAGAAAAAAATAAAAACCCACTTATACGCAGTTTAAATAAATCACATTTCAAATGCAAAAACAGACGTTTTCTTAAAACAGAGAATGGAGAAAGATACACTGTGTAAGAACTAATCATAAGAAATCTGAAATAGCTATATATTTCTGAAACAGTAAACTTCAGGACTTGAAATATTAACAAACATAATGAGGCATGTTTCATAATAATTCAAGTATAAAGTAATAAAAACACATAATTCTAAATGTATTACACAGAACACGTTTACCACCACCTAACAACAGACCTTCAAATACATAAAGCAAATGCTGACAGAATTGAAAGGAGATACAGAAAAATTCACAATAAAAGTTGTAGGTTCAACATTCCCCTTTCAGTAGTTGATAAAACAAGTAGACAGAAAATCGTTATAGACACAGAAGACGTGAATAACTCTATCAACTGCAAGGAACAAAGTGACATTTATGCAACACCTCACTCAACAATAGAATACGGATGTTTTTTTCAAGTGCACATGGACAATTCACTAAGATAAACCAGATGCTGGGACATTAAAGAAGTTTCAATAAATTTGCAAGAACCTAAAGTGTACAGAGTATATTCCCTGACTACCGTGGAATTAAGTTTTAGAAACTAAGAAGAGATCACTGCAAAAACAATATCAAGAGATAAGATCATGCAGGAATAGGATTTAGTATCTCTATGGTTTGGAAGAGAAGGAAAGAGAAGAAAGAAGCACAAATTAAATCTGACTAAAATTTTGAGCCCAGGGGACCATGAGTAGGATGGCAGAGATGAAGAAATAAGGAGCGGAGATGGTAAGGAGCTAGGTTTTAGGCTATTTGGAAATTGAACTACACATTTTTTTTAAATTTATTTATTTTTTATTTTTGGCTGCATTGGGTCTTCGTTGCTGTGCACAGACTTTCTCTATTTGCGGCAAGTGGGGGCTACTCTTCCTTGTGCTCAGGCTTCTCATTGCGGTGGCTTCTCTTGTTGCGAAGCACGGGCTCTAGGCACGTGGGCTTCAGTAGTTGTGGCTCGCAGGTTCTAGAGTGCAGGCTCAGTAGTTGCGGTGCACAGGCTTAGGTGCTCCACGGCACGTGGGATCTTCCCAGACCAGGGCTCGAACCTGTGTCCCCTGCATTGGCAGGCAGATTCTCAACCACTGTGCCACCAGGGAAGCCCTGAACTACACATCCTTAAATAACCCAATTTTGAGAAAGAAACCACAAGGGAAATTAGAAAATATTTTTAAACTGAATAAAAAATGAAAAAAAAAAAAGCGCAAAGCATTTTGTGGTGTAGCTAAGGCAGTCTCTGGAGGGAAATTTATAATTTTAAATGCCTATATTAGAGGACAAAAAAAGTTTAAAATTAACAACCAATGTTTCTCACCTAAAAAATCTAGAGATATAAAAGCAAACTGAATCCAAAGTGAGAGGAAGGAAAGAAATGATAAAGATGAGAGTATAAGTTAATGAAACAGAATAACAGTAATTAATAGAGAAAAACAATTAAAACTTAACTTTTAAGAAATCAAGAAAATTGATAAAATACTAGCTAGGCTCACCAAAAAAAGATATAAAACAAAAATTAATAATGTCAGGAATGAAAAGGAGGCAATCACTACAGATCCCAAAGATATTTTTTAAAAAATAAATAAATATTATGAACAACTTTACCCTGATAAAGTTGATAACTTAGAGAAACTGGGATATTCTTTAAAAGATGCAAATTAGTAAAACTTACAAAAGAAGAAACAGAAATCTGAATAGTCCTAAATCTACTAAAGAAAATCCTTCCCAAAAAGGAAATTCCAGGCTTTAATACTGAATTCTTCTAAACATTTAAGGACAAAATATAGATTAACAGTGATATGGAAGAAGTAAATTGGAATGCAAGAGTTCAATTTATTTAAATTCATTTTCATTTCTTCTTCTTTCCCTTGGATGCACAGAAACGTTAGTTAATTCTCATACTAGAAATTCTCTCTCTCTCTCTTTTTTTGGCTTCTGTGAATTTCATGAATTCAGGAAATATTTACTTACCCTTTGACTATTCTGTCTTTAAATATTTTTACTTGGAACAATTCGTCATTTTCTGCGGTCAGAGTATCCTAATTTGTATTTTGACCCCTTTCTCGCAAGCTCTGTTCCTCCATTGCCATTTTTTTACTTTTCCTTTTGAAGATATTTGTCAGTATTTTATCATCTAGTCTAAAATCTAGCTCCTTATCCTTTCCACTCCTTATTTATTCCTTTCTGCCATCCTGCTCCTGGTTCCCTGGGTTCAAAATTTTAGTCAGATTTAATTTGTGCTTCTTCCTTCTCTTTCCTTCTATTCCAAACCATAGAGACACTAAATCCTGCATTTCCATGTTCTTATCTCTTGATGCTATTTTCACTTTACTATTTCCACTGCTTGTGAAACCTTAACTGATTTTCCTGCTTTCAGTCTGTCCCTATTTTAACTAATCCTGTGTGTCACTACAGTCTTAAATGTTTTTCTCATTCAAAGATACAGATCTGAATAGTAATGACGATAATAGCAGTAACAACAATATAATATTTTTTGTGTCTTCTATGTTCTATGTAATGGAAGATACATCATTTATGATTATTATCCCCATTTTAAGATGAGTAATTTGAAGCTCAAAGTTCCCAAGGCCACACAGCTAGTAAGAGTCAGAGCTAGGAATTGTAAAGGTTGGTTTGATTCCACATACAATTTCTCATTTAGCTGGGATATTTTTCAGAGTGAGAGAAGCTGCTACTACTAATTTTTTTGGGACAAGAGATGTTAACTAGGGCCAACCCAAATGAGCTAGAATTTATAGTACCCCACTAATACTATCTTCTACTTCCTCTCCAATAAAGACATAGGAAAGCTGGGCAGTCTGCTTTGGGGACAAAGAAGATGTGTTAATTTTTGTATTTGTTGAGTTCAGGGTGACAACAGGACAGCATACTGGAACATTTTAATAGAGAGGTTGTATACACAAGACAGGGAATTAACAGAAAGATGAGAACTAGAGATACAAACTTAGGAACTAACAATAAAGATGATATTGTTGAAATCATGAATGAGCTCACCAAACATTTAAGGAAGAAGAGGCTCAGATGGTTGAGAACTAAACACCGGAAATTTTGAAACATGAAGGGAATAAAGTGGTAAAGAGACAGAACATGAGACGCCTGTATAAGACTGTAAACCCCTTTGGGGCATGAACCATTTCTTTTGAATCACTTTACCTAGCATTTTAATGTTCCAAGTAAATATATCAAAAACCAACTGAACATTAAGTATAATGCAGACCATATGACTTCTGATAGATTGATTTAATGTTATGCCTGTCCTTAGACCCTAACTGAAGTCATATCAAATGAAGACATTTCAGCTGTCATATTTTCTCTCTGTACAGGATCTTCAACTTTTTTTTGGTTGGAATTATGGCTTATTCTTGTATTTCTCTTGTGTGGAGTGAAGGGTACACCACTCTGGTGCTGACGGAAGGTCTACCAGGCATTTGAGGGTTAGTGAATATGTGTGAGGCATATGTACATAGACACTGCATTATACAGACATTTTCCACATGAGTATGTTATAAACCATGTCTCACAGGTATTTTAGTGTTAGCAGTTAGTAGACAAGGAATCCATTATACAGAGATCTGAGTTTTGGGAAAGAGTTCTACGACAAAAGTAACTTAGTCAAGAATATTTATTTCTATGTTTCTCTCTGCTTGTACTGGAGCAACACTGAAAATGACTTTAGAGAAGTCCTGGTTCACTTGAAATAAAACCTTAATGCATTTAAAATACAATTTCCATGGAAACTGTCTCTGAAGTAACAAAAATCTCAGAAGAGTTTTCCCTGGTGTTGCATCATGCCTGCAAGAACCCTCCAAGATTCCTAGAGGAAAGTGAACATTTAATGAACCCCTAAGCTCTTCTTTGCCCTTGGGTCTTAAGAAGAGCTTATTTATGCTGATTATTCTAATTTTTTGATAATGGATTGTTTTTCTCTATTTCTTAAATATGTGAAGTGGGATTGAGAATAGGGATTGGGATTCATTTGAGTCACTCTGGACCATGGACAATTCTCAGTGTAAATGAGACAGATGAGACTCCATCATTGCTGAGTCTTAGCAAGTGATCATTGATGTATGTGTACATACTCATAATCATACAGTGGTTTTAGTTGGACTTGCTTGGAGAAAGGTGGACCCCTGCTTTTGTGTCTTGATTTCACAACTTCCCCAAGAGGACTCCAGCCCTTAACTCATACCAAAAATATATATAACTCATCTGTTAACTTCCCAAAATAGAAATTTATTTTTTGGATAGAAAATCTACAATCCTTAATATTAAAAAGACCCTGGTAAACAGTGTAGAATGCAAATTGCTACACAGAATTTTATTAGGCTTTATATCAGTTTCAGTCAATAATCTACATTGTGTGATTGTCACTGTCTGAAACCTCAGCAAGGTCTCTTGCCTCTCTATCCTGTTACTATGATCAGAATTTTCTCCCTCATAGCCAGCAATTTGGGATACAGTATTGCATTTAAAGTGCAGGAAAAAGACGTGTTGCCTTGGAAAGGTGCTCTGTTAAGCCATGAACATGCCATGTTTTGTTAGAGTAACTGTTCTTATCAGGATAAGATTTTCAGGTATCTTTCAAGTCATTGCTCAAATGTCAGATTACTCTGCTTAAAGTTGAAATCTGTAACGCTTGTGTTTTCTATCCCTTTCCCTTGTTTTCCTTTTCTTCATCACATTTTTCATGTCACATGTTTTACCTCTTTCTTTCATGTATCTTTTGTCTTCTCCCAATTGAATGAAAGCTCCATGAGGGCAGGAATCCTTTTTTGTTTTTGTTTTGCTTTTTCACTGAAGAATAACCAGGTCTTAGAAGGGTTTCAGGGACAGGGTATATACTCATTAGGTACTTGCTGAAGGAATGCCGTTTTTGTTCAAAATCTTTCATCAACTCCACTTTATCTGGCAGGTTGGCTGCAGAGTTTGTTCTCTGCTTTTAGGTCTTGACAAAAGTTGTTATTAACCCAGTAGTGGGACTGCTGGGTCATATGGTAGTAATATTTGTAGTTTTTTAAGGAAACTCCATACTGTTCTCCATAGTGGCTGTATCAATTTACATTCTCACCAACAGTGCAAGAGGGTTCCCTTTTCTCGACACCCTCTCCAGCATTTATTGTTTGTAGATTTTTTGATGATGGCCATTCTGACTGGTGTGAGATGATATCTCATTGTAGTTTTGATTTTCGTTTCTCTAATGATTAGTGATGTTGAGCATCCTTTCATGTGTTTGTTGGCAGTCTGTATAACTTCTTTGGAGAAATGTCTTTTTAGCTCTTTAGCTCTTCTGCCCATTTTTGGAGACCACCTTCCTCCCCACAGATACAACAGAAATACATCTACAACGTGGAACAACTCCTACAGAACACCTACTGAACACTGGCAAAAGACCTCAGACCTCCCAAAAGGCAAGAAAGCCCCCATGTACCTAGGTAGGGCAAAAGAAAAAAGAATAAACAGAGACAAAAGGATAGGGACGGGACCTGCACCAGTGCGAGGGAGCTGTGAAGGAGGAAATGTTTCAACACACTAGGAAGCCCCTTCGCGGGCGGAGACTGCGGGTGGCGGAGGGGGAAAGCTTCGGAGCCGCGGAGGACAGCACAGCAACAGGGGTGCGGGGGGCAAAGAGGAGAGATTCCCGCACAGGATCGGTGCCGACCGGCACTCACCAGCCCGAGAGGCTTGTCTGCTCCCCCGCCGGGGCGGGTGGGGCTGGGAGCTGAGGCTCGGGCTTCGGTAGGAGCGCAGGGAGAGGACTGGGGCTGGCGGCCTGAACACAGCCTGCAGGGGGTTAGTGCACCACAGCTGGCCGGGAGGGAGTCCGGGGAAAAGTCTGGAGCAGCCGAAGAGGCAAGAGACTTTTTCTTTCCTCTTTGTTTCCTGGTGCGCGAGGAGAGGAGATTAAGAACGGTGCTTAAAGGAGCTCCAGAGACAGGCGCGAGCCGCGGCTAAAAGCGCGGATCCCAGAGATGGGCATGAGACGCTCAGGCTGCTGCTGCCGCCACCAAGACGCCTGTGTGCAAGCACAGGTCACTCTCCACACCCCGCTTCCGGGGAGCCTGTGCAGCCCGCCACTGCCAGGGTCCCGGGATCCAGGGACAACTCCCCTGGGAGAACGCACGGCGCACCTCAGGCTGATGCAACGTCATGCTGGCCTCTGCCGCCGCAGGCTCGCCCCACACTCCGTACCCCTTCCTCAACCCGGCCTGAGTGAGCCAGAGACCCCGAATCAGCGGCTCCTTTAACCCCGTCCTGTCTGAGCGAAGAGCAGACGCCCTCCGGCGACCTACACGCAGAGGCGGGGCCAAATCCAAAGCTGAGCCCCTGGGAGCTGTGAGAACAAAGAAGAGAAAGGGAAATCTCTCCCAGCAGCCTCAGAAGCAGCGGATTAAAGCTCCACAATCAACTTGATGTACGCTGCATCTGTGGAATACATGAATAGACAACGGATCATCCCAAATTAAGGAGGTGGACTTTGAGAGCAAGATTTATGATTTTTTCCCCTTTTCCTCTTTTTGTGAGTGTGTATGTGTATGCTTCTGTGTGCGATTTTGTCTGTTTAGCTTTGCTTCCACCATTTGTCCTAGGGTTCTATCCGTCCGTTTTTCAGTTTTTCTCTTAATATTTTTTTATTTTAATAACTTTATTATATTTTATCTTATTTTACTTTATCTTTTTTCCTCCTTCCCTCCTTCGTTCCTTCCTCCCTCCCTCCCTCCTTTCTTTCTTTCTTTCTACTTCTACTAATTCTTTCTTTCTACTTTTTCTCCCTTTTATTCTGAGCCGTGTGGATGAAAGGCTCTTGGTGCTGCAGCCAGGAGTCAGTGCTGTGCCTCTGAGGTGGGAGAGCCAACTTCAGGACACTGGTCCACAAGAGACCTCCCAGCTCCACATAATATCAAACGGCAAAAATCTCCCAGAGATCTCCATCTCAACACCAGCACCCAGCTTCACTCAACGGCCAACAAGCTACAGTGCTGGACATCCTATGCCAAACAACTAGCAAGACAGGAACACAACCCCACCCATTAGCAGAGAGGCTGCCTAAAATCATAATAAGTCCACAGACACCCCAAAACACACCACCAGATGTGGACCTGCCCACCAGAAAGAGAAGATCCAGCCTCATCCACCAGAACACAGGCACTAGTCCCCTCCACCAGGAAGCCTACACAAACCACTGAACCAACCTTAGCCATTGGGGACAGACACCAAAAACAACGGGAACTACAAACCCGCAGCCTGCAAAAAGGAGACCCCAAACACAGTAAGATAAGCAAAATGAGAAGACAGAAAAACACACAGCAGATGAAGGAGCAAGAGAAAAACCTACCAGACCTAACAAATGAAGAGGAAATAGGCAGTCTACCTGAAAAAGAATTCAGAATAATGATAGTAAAGATGACCCAAAATCTTGGAAATAGAATAGACAAAATGCAAGAAACATTTAACAAGGACCTAGAAGAACTAAAGATGAAACAAGCAACAATGAACAACAAAATAAATGAAATTAAAAATACTCTAGATGGGATCAATAGCAGAATAACTAAGGCAGAAGAATGGATAAGTGACCTGGAAGATAAAATAGTGGAAATAACTACTGCAGAGCAGAATAAAGAAAAAAAATGAAAAGAACTGAGGACAGTCTCAGAGACCTCTGGGACAACATTAAATGCACCAACATTCGAATTATAGGGGTTCCAGAAGAAGAAGAGAAAAAGAAAGGGACTGAGAAAATATTTGAAGAGATTATAGTTGAAAACTTCCCTAATATGGGCAAGGAAATAGTTAACCAAGTCCAGGAAGCACAGAGAGTCCCACACAGGATAAATCTGAGGAGAAATACGCCAAGACACATATTAATCAAACTGTCAAAAATTAAATACAAAGAAAACATTAAAAGCAGCAAGGGAAAAACAAATAACACACAAGGGAATCCCCATAAGGTTAACAGCTGATCTTTCAGCAGAAAATCTGCAAGCCAGAAGGGACTGGCAGGACACATTTAAAGTGATGAAGGAGAAAAAGCTACAACCAAGATTACTCTACCCAGCAAGGATCTCATTCAGATTTGATGGAGAAATTAAAACCTTTACAGACAAGCAAAAGCTGAGAGAGTTCAGCACCACCATACCAGCTTTACAAGAAATGCTAAAGGAACTTCTCTAGGCAAGAAACACAAGAGAAGGAAAAGACCTACAATAACGAACCCAAAACAATTAAGAAAATGGGAAAAGGAACATACATATCGATAATTACCTTAAATGTAAATGGACTAAATGCTCCCACTAAAAGACACACACTGGCTGAATGGATATAAAAACAAGACCCATATATATGCTGTCTACAAGAGACCCACTTCAGACCTAGAGACACATACAGACTGAAAGTAAGGGAATGGAAAAAGATATTCCATGCAAATGGAAATCAAAAGAAAGCTGGAGTAGCAATTCTCATATCAGACAAAATAGACTTTAAAATAAAGACTCTTAGAAGAGACAAAGAAGGACACTACATAATGATCAAGGGATCGATCCAAGAAGAAGATATAACAATTGTAAATATTTATGCACCCAACATAGGAGCACCTCAATACATAAGGCAAATACTAACAGCCATCAAAGGGGAAATCGACAGTAACACATTCATAGTAGGGGACTTTAACACCCCACGTTCAGCAATGGAAAGATCATCCAAAATGAAAATAAATAAGGAAACACAAGCTTTAAATGATACATTAAACAACATGGACTTAAATGATATTTATAGGACATTCCATCCAAAAACAACAAAATACACATTTTTCTCAAGTGTTCATGGAACATTCTCCAGGAGAGATCATATCTTGGGTCACAAATCAAGCCTTGGTAAATTTAAGAAAATTGAAATTGTATCAAGTATCTTTTCTGACCACAACGCTATGAGATTAGATATCAGTTACAGGAAAAGATCTGTAAAAAATACAAACACATGGAGGCTAAACAATACACTACTTAACGAAGTGATCACTGAAGAAATCAAAGAGGAAATCAAAAAATACCTAGAAACAAATGACAATGGAGACACGACGACCCAAAACCTATGGGATGCAGCAAAAGCAGTTCTAAGAGGGAAGTTTATAGCAATACAATCCTACCTTAAGAAACAGGAAACGTCTCAAATAAACAACCTAACCTTGCACCTAAAGCAATTAGAGAAAAAAGAACAAAAAACCCCAAAGTTAGCAGAAGGAAAGAAATCATAAAGATCAGATCAGAAATAAATGAAAAAGAAATGAAGGAAATGATAGCAAAGATCAATAAAACTAAAAGCTGGTTCCTTGAGAAGATAAACAAAATTGATAAACCATTAGCCAGACTCATCAAGAAAATTAGAAATTAGAAATGAAAAAGGAGAAGTAAAAACTGACACTGCAGAAATACAAAAGATCATGAGAGATTACTACAAGCAACTCTATGCCAATAAAATGGACAGCCTCGAAGAAATGCACAAATTCTTAGAAATGCACAACCTGCCAAGGCTGAATTAGAAAGAAATAGAAAATATGAACAGGCCAATCACAAGCACTGAAATTGAAACTGTGATTAAAAATCTTCCAACAAACAAAAGCCCAGGACCAGATGGCTTCACAGGCAAATTCTATCAAACATTTAGAGAAGAGCTAACACCTATCCTTCTCAAACTCTTCCAAAATATAGCAGAGGGAGGAACACTCCCAAACTCATTCTACGAGGCCACCATCACCCTGATACCAAAACCAGACAAGGATGTCACAGAGAAAGAAAACTACAAGCCAATATCACTGATGAACATAGATTCAAAAATCCTCAACAAAATACTAGCAAACAGAATCCAACAGCACATTAAAAGGATCATACACCATGACCAAGTGGGGTTCATTCCAGGAATGCAAGGATTCTTCAATATACGCAAATCAATCAATGTGATACACCGTGTTAACAAATTGAAGGAGAAAAACCATATGATCATCTCAATAGATGCAGAGAAAGCTTGCGACAAAATTCAACACCCATTTATGATAAAAAACCCTGCAGAAAGTAGGCATAGAGGGAACTTTCCTCAACATAACAAAGGCCATATATGACAAATCCACAGCCAACATCATCCTCAATGGTGAAAAACTGAAAGCACTTCCACTAAGATCAGGAACAAGACAAGGTTGCCCACTCTCACCACTCTTATTCAACATAGTTTTGGAAGTTTTAGCCACAGAAATCAGAAAAAAAGCAATCCAAATGGGAAAAGAAGAAGTAAAGCTGTCACTGTTTGCAGATGACATGATACTATACATAGAGAATCCTAAAGATGCTACCAGAAAACTACTAGAGCTAATCAATGAATTTGGTAAAGTAGCAGGATACGAAATTAATGCACAGAAATCTCTGGCATTCCTATACACTAATGATGAAAAATCTGAACGTGAAATTAAGAAAACACTCCCATTTACCACTGCAATGAAAAGAATAAAATATCTAGGAATAAACCTACCTAAGGAGACAAAATACCTGTATGCAGAAAATTATAAGACACTGATGAAAGAAATTAAAGATGATACAAATAGATGGAGAGATATACCATGTTCTTGGATTGGAAGAATCAACATTGTGAAAATGACTATATGACCCAAAGCAATCTACAGATTCAATGCAATCCCTATCCAACTACCACTGGCATTTTTCACAGAACTAGAACAAAAAATTTCACAATTTGTATGGAAACACAAAAGACCCCAAATAGCCAAAGCAATCTTGAGAACGAAAAATGGAGCTGGAGGAATCAGGTTCCCTGACTTCAGACTATACTACAAAGCTACAGTAAACAAGACAGTATGGCACTGGCACAAAAACAGAAATATAGATCAATGGAACAGGATAGAAAGCCCAGAGATAAACCCACGCACATATGGTCACCTTATCTTTGATAAAGGAGGCAGGAGTGTACCGTGGAGAAAGGACACCCTCTTCAATAAGTGGTACTGGGAAAACTGGACAGGTACATGTAAAAGTATGAGATTAGATCACTCCCTAACACCATACACAAAAATAAGCTCAAAATGGATTAAAGACCTAAATGTAAGGCCAGAAACTGTCAAACTCTTAGAGGAAAACATAGGCAGGACACTCTATGACATAAATCACAGCAAGATCCTTTTTGACCCACCTCCTAGAGAAATGGAAATAAAAACAAAAATAAACAAATGGGACCTAATGAAACTTCAAAGCTTTTGCACAGCAAAGGAAACCATAAACAAGACCAAAAGACAACCCTCAGAATGGGAGAAAATATTTGCAAATGAAGCAACTGACAAAGGATTAATCTCCAAAATTTACAAGCAGCTCATGCAGCTCAATAACAAAAAAACAAACAACCCAATCCAAAAATGGGCAGAAGACCTAAATAGACATTTCTCCAAAGAAGATACACAGATTTCCAACAAACACATGAAAGAATGCTCAACATCATTAAGCATTAGAGAAATGCAAATCAAAACTACAATGAGATATCATCTCACACCAGTCAGAATGGCCATCATCAAAAAATCTAGAAACAGTAAATGCTGGAGACAGTGTGGCGAAAAGGGAACCTCTTGCACTGCTGGTGGGAATGTGAATTGGTACAGCCACTATGGAGAACAGTATGGAGGTTCCTTAAAAAACTACAAATAGAACTACCATATGACCCACTACTGGGCATATACCCTGAGAAGACCATAATTCCCACTACTGGGCATATACCCTGCAAGACCAGCAATCCCACTACTGGGCATATACCCTGAGAAGACCATAATTCAAAAGAGTCATGTACCAAAATGTTCATTGCAGCTCTATTTACAATAGCCCAGAGATGGAAACAACCTAAGTGTCCATCATTGGATGAATGGATAAAGAAAATGTGGCACATATATACAATGGAATATTACTCAGCCATAAAAAGAAACGAAATTGAGCTATTTGTAATGAGGTGGATGGACCTAGAGTCTGTCATACAGAGTGAAGTAAGTCAGAAAGAGAAGACAAATACCGTATGCTAACACATATATATGGAATATAAGAAAAAAAAATGTCATGAAGAACCTAGGGAATAAAGACACAGACCTACTAGAGAATGGACTTGAAGATATGGGGAGGGGGAAGGGTAACCTGTGACAAAGTGAGAGAGTGGCATGGACATATATACACTACCAAACGTAAAATAGATAGCTAGTGGGAAGCAGCCGCATGGCACAGGGAGATCAGCTCAGTGCTCTGTGACTGCCTAGAGGGGTGGGATAGGGAGGGTGGGAGGGAGGGAGACGCAAGAAGGAAGAGATATGGGAACATATGTATATGTATAACTGATTCACTTGTTTTAAAGCAGAAACTAACACACCATTGTAAAGCAATTATACTCCAATAAAGATGTAAAAAAAAAAAATGGACCATAGACCTAAATGTGAAATGTAAAACTGTACATCTTATTATAGATAATAATACAGAGAAATTCTAAGTGGCCTTAGGTTTAGTCAAAGAGCTTTTAGATAAAACACCAAAAGCACCGTCTATGAAAGAAAAAATTGATACACTGGATTTCATTAAAATTAAAAACTGCTTTTCAAAAGATACTTAAAAAAAAAACCAGACAAGTCACAGGCTAAGAAAAAATTTTTGCAAACCACACATCTAATAAAGTACTTATACACAGAATATACAAAGAAATCTTAGAAGTCAACAATAAGAAAACAAACAACCCGATTTTTAAAAATGGGCAAAATTCTGAACAGACGCCTCCCCCAAGAAGATATACACACAGAAAACAACTGTTTGAAAAGTTGTTCAACATTATACATCATTAAGGAATAGCAAATTAAAATGACACCGAGATACTACTACACACCTGTTAGAATGGCTAAAATTCAAAAAAACCTGACAATACCATATTCTAGTGAGGATGGGGACGTAGAAGAACTTTCATTCTTTGCTAGTGGGAGTGCAAAATGGTACAGCTACTTTGGCAATCTTTCCATTTGACTCAGTAATCACACTTTAGGTATTTACCCAAATGAGTTGGAAATTTATGGCTACATAAAATCCTGCATAAGAATGTTTATAGGGCTTCCCTGGTGGCGCAGTGATTGAGAGTCCGCCTGCCGATGCAGGGGACACGGGTTTGTGCCCCAGTCCGGGAAGATCCCACATGCTGCGGAGCGGCTGGGCCCGTGAGCCATGGCCGCTGAGCCTGCGCGTCCGGAGCCTGTTCTCCGCAACGGGAGAGGCCACGACAGTGAGAGGCCCGCGTACCACAAAAAAAAAAAAAAAAAAAAAACAAGAATGTTTATAGCAGCTATATTCATAATTGCAAAACAAACCCTTGGGTTGAAGGAATCAACCAAGATGTCCTTCAAAATACAAATGTGTAAACAAACAATGGTACATCCATACAATGGATATTATGTGGTTATAAAAAGAAATGAACTATAAAGTCATGAAAAGACATTGCGAGACCTTTAATGCATATTGCTTGGTGAAAGAAGCCAATGTGAACAGGCTACATATTGAATGACTCCAAGGGGAAATCATTCTGGAAAAGGAAAAACTATAGAAACAGCAAAAAGATCAGTTGTTGCCATGGGGGAAGGCGAGAGGGATGACTGGGTGGAGCACAGAATAATCTTAGGGCAGTGAAACTACTCTGATGATATTGTAATGGTAGATACATGACACTATGCATTTATCAAAGCCCAGAGAACCATACAACAGAAAGAATGTAAAGAATGCCCTAATGTAAACTATGGACTTTACTTAATAATAGTATATTAATGTTGGCTCATATACTGTAATAAGTGTACACCTCACTAGTGGCAAGTTATTAATAGAGAAAACTGTGAATGAGGAAGAAGGGATATATGGAATCTCTCTGAACTATCTGTTCAATTTTCTGTAAGCCTAAAACTGTTAAAAAAAAAGTCTATTAATGAGAAAAATAACAGTTATGATCATTTTCTTTTCTGAGTCTTGAAGTAATACAACCTTTTTTAGGAATTTGGAAAGTAAGAAAATTGTTAAGAAAGAAATTTACCCTTACGACTACTAAGCAAAGATCAGGAAAAGTTCTCATTTTGAAGCATTTTCTTTCAGTAGGATTATACTTTATATTTTATGTTACAAAATGTTTCCACGTGTTATTGTCATGAGTTTTTTTTGTTGTTATTCTTAATTATAGTTTTGCTACATATGATTTCATCATATGACTGTATCATACTTTATAACATTTTTGTCCTGTTTCAAATCCTCCAATGTTTTATTAGTATAAATAATACTGTGACTATCACCTTTGTGTAAAAAATCTCTGGCTAGATTTATGGCGATTTCCTCAGGATAGATTCTCCACAGGAAACTGTAGCATCAAACGGCATGATGTTTTGAATTTGATATTTCTTTCCCAGTGAATTCATTCCAATTTAAACTCCCAACAATAGATTAATATCTTTATGAAATGTCTACTCTTTTCCAGACACATTGTACTAGTAAGCCTATATGGTAGCTCATAAAAAGTAATCACCCTGATTATTTAAGCACAGTTCACATTATTTTCTTCTCCTTACTTGCCTCTCTTACTAGGATGACAGTGAAAGGGCATTGCACATCTATCTTTTCTTCTTGTTTTTCTCTCTGGATACATAAACCTTATCCACTAAGACTTCATCTCATTAATTTTACCACAGTTTTGGCATCCTTCAAATTGGAGGACAGGAATATAGGGCTTTGTGAAGCACATAAGACACTTTGTCAGTTATAATAAATTTTTTAGAGATTTGTAACATAAATACCTATTTCTTCCTTTTCCCATTAAGACTAGGTGCCTCTATATGTGCTCCCACAGCACCCTTCACTTAACCCGTTAGAACATTTACTGCACATAAAGCAGTTGCCTATTTATGCATGGCTGATCCTCACACAGAATATAAGTTCAGTGAGGGCAGTGTCTGTGGTGTCTGTCTGGTTATCTCAACGTTGCTGACGAGAGTAACTGGCATACAATAGATGCTTAATAACTAGTGGAGGCAAAAAAAGAAGCCTCCAGGAGATTGAGAAGATTATTTTTTAAAAGGCCATGTCTGATTTCCAGACCTATGGTTTTATACACACTTGAAAAGAAAAGACAGCATTTTAAAACAGAGGTGAATGGTGCACTTTTCCCACAGCAATTGCTCTCTGTTCTTGCTGGTTTGTCTGGGTACGGGCTGTCCGTCAGCCTCCTCTAACTCTGGATGAGAAGTGTCTTTTCCTAGATCAAGTGACTCAGGTCTAAGTATGATATGCAATGCACACTGTCAGAAATTTAGCCTCGTCTAGGGTGTTTTGTAAGAAGCACAGATTCTACGTAAATGTTTTTGTCGGCGCTCACTGCCACGATCTTTCAGTTTACCTTACATCTTGGAGCTGTCTTCATTAACACTTAGGGAGCTGGAGTATTGATGCTTTCACACTAATCAATCATTCATTCTGGGTTGCCTTCAAAGGAACGCACATTCTCAGGAACTTCTGTCTCTCCTGAGTAGGCAAACCAGTCTCCAGTATCCCAAGCCAAGCTTTCTGGCAAAGAGGAGCAGGGACAGGTGTTGGAATTCTGTGAAAGCTTATTTGAAGCTGGCCTGCATAACAATTTGATAAAGGGACCTGAGGGAGATGGGTGAAGCACTGACAGTATGTAGTATACTCCCCAACAGACAGACATGTCTTTATGTTACTGCTGTCGTATTAGTGAAAAAAAAAAAAAAAGAGAGAGAACTAAAAACACATCACAACTGAATTGTCCATTTGTCTCTTGAGCTTTTCCTCTTTCTGATGTACTTCTCTATGTTCTAAGGTTCTTATGTTGGGTGAGGTTTTGGTTGTGGAATCAACTGCTCCCTTTTGTCATGGAACGCAACAGGCCTGTTTTGCTGTTAGTGGTAAGTATCTTGGTTTCTGCTAAGTTTGCTTTTCCCAAGGCATTTAGATCTGGAACCACTGATTCCTTCTCACTTATGCTGGCCGTATTCCAATTCTTACAAAACCTGGCAGTTTTCAACATACCTCACTCCCCTGGAGAACGTGGATGTCTTCTTGCTGCTCCCAGCTTCCTGTTTGATACGCCCGAGATATCTGGGTAGCCTACATTTTATCATTTTGTTCTTTCTATCCATTTGGGTCTCATTTTTAGGGCTGTGTTTATGACTATGCTGATTATCCTCCTTTTGCTCCATCCAAATCCATTCTTTACACTTGTCCATCCTGCTCTGTCCTCTGGGAGTCTGACTGATATGGACTGCATTAGCAGACTCTTTTATCCTCTGCAGCAAGGAATGCGGGGAAAGGGAGAGTGAGGACAGGGTATTTATTCCTCCGGCCTTCCCCTGTGGGAGTGCTGTGGGCTGCATCCATCCACCAAGAGTCACACTCAGGTAGAGTTGCTGCCCTCCCCACACAGCTTGCTCTCCTTGCCACTTCAGGCCTACGGGTGGTACCAGCTCCTGCATTATCCCTGTGGTTTTCCTACCTCCTACCTACAATCTTGTAAACTACATGGCTTTGCCCTGGTTTATGGGCCTTAAGCACCTAGTTGGTGAACCAGATGATCAGAGGTTTTCTAAGCCCTCATCTGGCCAGCGCTGGTATACTTACCTACCTCACCAGGCTGTAGGATAGAGGCACAAGGTGAAACAGAAATACAATCGGCAGTTACATATCTCTTTCCCCTGCCTGCCCACACAAAGAATGGCAGAGGCACGCTCTGAATTCAGGAATGTCGTCCTAAGTAGGAAGTGCTGGTGAATATCTTCAGAGCAGGGTCTCTACCCTTTCTCTTCTTGAAGTTATTTATGCTGTGGGAGAGCAGGCTCCTTAAATAACAGCCCCCAAAGAGAGCTAACGTCTCTCTGAATTGCTCTTGCACAGTTATGATAATTGTTCAGAAAAATTTTATTCCTTTATCAAAAAAATGTACCTGAATATCCTGGGCTCACAGATCATGGCACAGTATTAATTAATACAGGAAAACAGAAAATATGAGGGGGAAATAATGCATGAGAATTTGTGTTTTTAACTTTTTTTTAGATACTTCTTTGACTTTAAAAGTGTTTCGTATTAAAGATATTTGATTTATATTTACGGAACTTTGGAAGCAAGTATTTAGCATGTCATTATGTGCATATGTGGTACATGTATTTATATGCTTATCCGTGAAAGGAAATATGGCTTTGTGCAAATAATTCCTGTGAATGGGCAGATTTTCTTTGGTCTAATTGGGTACCTATCTTTCCAGGCCCCAGGAGGATAAAGAGTGGGAGGAATTTCCTTCCTCATTCTTCCTCAAGGGGGAGGAATGCTCCTAACTGCTAGGACTGGGAGACCAAGCTGAGCATATGATGTGCTTCTCCCCTTCTGTAGGGAAGGCCAGTTTCCCCAGGATAAGAGCAAGCTCACCTCCTTCATTTTATTCCCATCTTCTTATCTTTTCTGCCCCTCCCAGGAACTTCTTTACTTTCCTGACAGCTAAGTCAGGCACCAAAATTGTGCTTTTTAAAAAAAAAAAAAAATCCAGCATTTTAATGCATGCTGAACTGGAAGGACTGTTTTTGAATTTCAAACAGTAATATAGCCAAAAATCGTTGCCTATACATATTTTTAGATTTTATAAATGAATAGAGTGATAGACAATAAATTATAAAACGAAAGAAAGGAGTTTTATTTTATACCCTAAGGAACCAAGATAATTACTTTTGTCTCATGTCTTTGCTTGGTTATTGCTTTACGTTCGCTGAAACTCACAGGAGAATGAAAAACACGCTGAGTAGAAGAGTCTTCATGCTAAAAGAGAATGCTATTCTTCTAAAAGTTAACCTTAGAACATTCAAAATTGAAACGGGAAGGAGATTCTCTGAGTACAGAGAAGTTATTGGACCAAGTGACCCAGACTCTTCACTAGAGATTCCTTCTCCTCTTGCCCTTAGGTCTTCTACCTGAGGCCAACAACACTGCCCAGCATGCAGGCCTCACAGGCTGTCCCTGGAAAAAGGGCTGCATAAAAGCCAGGCCATTGACTTTCAAATATTTTTTTTTAATGCTTAATTTACTTTTTTAATATTTATTTTTTCATTTTTGGTGCTGCCGGGTCTTAGTTGGCAGCAGGAAGGATCTTTGTTGCGGCATGCGGGATCTTTTTTTTTTTTAGTTGCAGCATGTGGACTCTTTGTTGCAGCATGCATGCAGAATCTAGTTCCCCGACTAGGGATTGAACCTGGGTCCCCTGCATTGAGAGTGTGGAGTTTTACCCACTGGACACCAGGGAAGTCCCTAGGCCACTGACTTTCAAATGAGGCTTCCAAAATGGTTGTCCTGAAGGTTAGGGAGTACCTGCATTGTATGTATATAGATCTATCATATGGAAAAATTCAGTGACACTTAAGATTCTTTTTTGTCTGTATAATATGTATTAATACATAAGAAAAAATGTACATATATATGTATACACAAACACTTTTGTGGAGAATGTGTCTTACTCATCTTCAGTGTGTGCCCCCCAGGGGTTACTCTCATTCCATCTCCTGTGGAAGAAGCCACCTTCCACCCTCAGTATTTAAAGTCTCGTGTGCATAATGTCTATGTCTTAATGTTCAGACATAGTGGGACACTGACTTCTCCTTCCTCACTGCACTTAGGACTATCTTTCTCAGAGTCGGCTTTTGTTTGAGTATCGACTTCTCCCTTGGGAGACCAGCACTGCCAATGCCTTTAACCTGCAAAAGAAATCCTACTACCTTGCAGAGTTCATTTTCGTTCTCGAAATAAATGAAGGAGCTTGAGTTTGAGCCAGCTCCAAATAGCCATACATCCCATATACTTTGCACTGAATGATATTGGTATATGGCTTCAATTTTTCTGAGGATTAAAGAATTGATTCTTCCCTGAAGCCCACCTAATTTGTAACTACAAATTTCTAATCAGAGTTATAACGTAAACGTTTGGTTACACTGTAGCACGGTGCGCTGGTGAGAGCATAACCTGAGATGCGGCAGGCATGGGTTTGCAGCTCTGCTCTATTTTACTAACCAAGTGTATTTGAGCTAATTATTTCCCTTCCTTAAACCCTGTTTAGTTACCTGTAAAATAGAAATAATACTAGTCTCACAAGGCTGCTACTAATGTTAATGTACATAATTTATGAAATGCATTTTGCATAGTGCTTGAAACTCCTCCCCCCCAACGCCATTTTCTTCCTTTCAAAAGGAAATGTGAGGCTTCATATCCCACATACAATTTAGTGAAACTTGTTCTTGAAAATCTATACACTGCATAGGGATAAAAAAGAGGCCCACTTCCTGAGCTGCACAATGGTGAAGGTAGGTTTTATTAACCCATTTAACAGATGAGGTAACTGGAGTTTAGAGCCTTTAAGCAACTTGCTACTGAGAAATAAAATACTGCCTGCCGTATCAGTAAACAAAGGATGTCACAGTCAACAGTGATTGCAGCCACCACCGGTGAGCTGGTGAGCCCTGAGGGAACTCAGGGAGGAAAAGAATACCTGCCATCCAGCAGCCATCAGACTGCAGCCACTCCCCACGGTGAGCCCTGAGGAAACTCAGGACGTGAAAACACAGGATACTGGTCCCAGATAGCTGAGGTGCATATCAAAGGAATGATTCCAGTGAGCCCAGACTCCTGCATCTTCCCATACATAGAAAAGGGCTGAATTCCTTAACCTGAGATATCTAGTTTTCTTTTGCTAACAATAATCTTTTGTTCCTACCAACTGCCCTTTGTTGCCAAACTCCTATATATCCTGCTCCCCCTTTGCCTCCCCGGAGCAGTTTTCTCAGGCTTACTTGAAATGCTGCCTCCTGGGCTTGACGTCCTCAGTGTGTCCTCCGAATAAAACCTAACTCTCAACTTTTAGGTTGTGAACATTTTTTTAGTTGACACTACTTATATTAATACGTCAGAATAATTGTTGACATAATACATGCTTTTTCTTTCTTATTCCCCTCCCCTCTCACAGGTACAGTTTTGCAATTTTCCTGTCCTTCCCTGGCCTGGCAGAAATCTTAAGGTTTACTCTTTGGAGAGTTTGAACCAGGGGTACCCTGGACCCTGGACACCAGGCACAGCCATGGGCAGGGGACTGAACTGAAAAGACAGGGGTGAAATTTTTGGACTTAATCACCAAACTCTCTGAATGCGGGCAGCATTGTTATTAAGGCCACTCTCTCTCTACTCTTAAATTAGGAGACTGGGGTCTCCTTTCTGGTGAAACTGACCAGCCTATGAGGAAAGACCTATAGATACTGAAGTTAGGGTTTCTCCAATAAAATAGCCCACGTGACCCACTGAAGAGTGAAGTCCTCTAGTTTCCAAGTGTGGCCCAAACCCACTGAGTGTCCTTAGGACACTTAGGATATTCTTAGTTTCAAGAGAACAGCCAAGGATCACCCAGCATTTGAAGAAGGATTATAACATGAATAAAAGAAACTCAGATGAAACAGAGAATGTGATGCTGCCATTGTTGTCTCAAGTAGCAGAAGGTATCTAGAGGTGGGCTGTGAATCCAACCCAGGAAAATGGGACTTGCCATCTTGTCTTGGCCAGTCTCGTGTTTGTGGTGAGCTGGGCAGTTCCCACATGGGCTGACCACAAAGGCACCCTACTGGTTACTGAAGTTACTGGGAAAGAAGGCCCCATAGGAAGCCCTGGAACAGGAATACTGTTCAGGCAGCCCTCTGCTGCGATAAAGGATGAAAACTGAGACACAAGGAATTCTCTGGGGGCTACCTCTTAGCCTCTTTCCAGATTTTTGCATTTGGCAGGCGCTGTCCATCTCCTGTGCCCAAGTCTTCTGGTTGGGCCTTGCTGTGCCATGGTAGGAAAGGGGACAGCATTCACTCTTCTGTTTGCCCTGGGCCAGCTAAATACACTGACTCAGGCTTCTAGTCTGGGAGTTCTCTTTCCAAACGGCTACTGGACCCAGACAGGCCAGCAGCTGGCTGTGTCTGCTAACCTGCATTTTGGTACCAGTGCTCCTGCAGGGTGATGTTGATATCCACTTCCTGGGATAGGTGACATCTTTTAGAGGACTTATTGCCTCAACTTTGAGCTTGGATGTAGAGGAGTGGTATAGGTTGGGAATGATCTTGGAGGAAAGGAGTGAATACAGTGGGAATGCCCTTGGCTTTGGTTTTCCCATCATCGTTCCCCAAGAAAGAGAAATTAGAGACACTGATACTTTTCCCCATTTTATGGTGAAGAAACAGGCAATGTGAGTTTGAGGCTCCCTCCATGAATAATTTAGAAACAGAGAGCATCATAAGAAAAAAAAAGGGTCAGATCTCCCAGCTCTTCCACGTTCTCTTTAACAGGGATCGTGGAGTGGCTGAATAAATCAAGAGCCCAAACAGTACAAGTAATAATGATTTAGATGGGGTTTATAAGAGGTGGGAAGAAAAGCAAAGAAGAAATACAAGCAACAATTTATTTAGCACATACTATGTACCAGGAAGTGTTAGGCACGAACAATATGTAATCAATAACTTTTGGGGATAAGGAGTGAAAGACAGTTCAGAGATGATAACTGTCTTGCCTAAGAACTTTTGAGACTTCTAAGACCTGAAAACATATTGTGCCCCAAAAGTAAGAACTACATAATTAGAAATTTTATTTCCCAAGATAATAAAAACTAACCTGAAGATAAAATAGCTTGTTTCTAGGTTTTTGATTGAAAATTTATGGCGCTGATAATAATTATGGAGGTGATAATATAATAATAACTTTCTTATATTTTTTGTCTTTTCTCTTTTGGTCTCCAAAGGACATGCATGCTTCAGACTAGGGTTTTTCAAACTATGGGCTACAATTCAAACGTGGACCATGGCAGTAAGGAGAACACTTGGGGAAATGCCAACGTCAGCAACAGTGGGAAGCCTACAGCTATGAACTTGACCATCAGATCCAAGGGGTGCATTGGGCCCAATCCCTTAGGGTGGGGCCCCTGTGGAGGCAGTGGGGTGCCTGGAAGCATCCACGTGCTCTGCAGCTGTATATGTGACATGGTGTTACTAAGCGTGGGTATACAGAGCTGTCAGGATGGAATCTCAGGATGGGCAGAGTGAGGACACAATGGCTTCAGGCAGCTAGCTCTGAGCAGAGAGTGTCTGCAGTTCCAGTATTGGGAGTATCTGTGCTAGGAACAAGAGATGATTCTCTAAATAACATGGCATGCTATGGGCCAGGACGGTGGTAATTACAGGGAGGCTTGACCTGGACTGGGTCCTTGCTGGTGGAAGATGCAGAGGCTGGGACTTCACCTGGGCCTGGTGCCAGGCTGCTCTCCCCGAGTAGGTGGAGCCCTGTGGCTTTATGCTGCTCTCTCATTAATGAGGTGAGTGGAGGAGAGGGAGTGCTGTGGAGCCAGACCGCCCATTTAATTGCTGTGGGATCTGGTTTGATTTTTTTAAACACATTGAAGGCCTTCATTTTGTTGTCTGGGATGCAACTGGAGATCCAAACTCATCTAGGATTGCTCCCCCTCATCGTACACTTTGTCCCAGGGATGTTGGCTCTGAGCTCTGATTCATCCCCCAACACGGTTTGTCTCCCTGAGCCTGATCTCTTTCCAAAATGTTTCAATCTCACTGTTAGAATTTCCTTTTAGACCCAGAGGTCTTCTGAAAAAGTTAGGGGATGAATTGCATGACAGAATATTAGAAAGATCATAAATTTTGAAACTTGAAGGCAAAAGACCTCCATCGGGGTTACAGAGGTTATATATGCCCCAGTTTTCTTTTCTGTAAAATAGGAAAATAGTACGTTCTCCCAGAATTGCAAGGATTGATTAAGATACGGTGTTAAGTGGGTTTTAAACTATACAGTGGGGTACAACTGCCAGCTTGTGCTTTAAATGTGGGTTTTGAACTTACAGGGGCAGGGTGATAGCAGATGCAGAAGTTAGGGGCAGGAAAATATGGACTATTTAGTCAGGACTATATTCTTCCTTGGTCATATGAAAGAAGTTCCCTCTAAAGAGAGGGAGTTGGGGGCAGATACTGGAAGGAGGGGATCTAAGGAAGCTATTTTGGGGGAGATATTGAAATTTGAAGTGTATGTTTATGCAAAACTATTAGGCCAGGTACAGAGAGATTACAAACTCAGAGAAAACAGATTGTCTTTGGCTAAGAATTTGATTGCTAGAGTATGACAATCTGAATTAGCTTCCTGGACCTCTTACTTTTGTGAATTCTAGAAAATTACCAACTTCCATAAATTTCAGTTCCTTCATTTGTAAAATTAGTATAATAACAGAAACTATTTCATTAAGAATTAAATGAGGGCTTCTCTGGTGGCTCAGTGCTTAAGAGTCTGTCTGCCAATGCAGGGCACACGGGTTTGAGCCCTGGTCTGGGAAGATCCCACATGCCATGGAGACACTAAGCCCGTGTGCCACAACTACTGAGCCTGTGCTCTAAAGCCCATGAGCCACAACTACTGAGCCTGCGTGCCACAACTACTGAAGCCTGTGTGCCTAGAGCCCATGCTCCGCAACAAGAGAAGCCACCTCTATGAGAAGCTGGCACACTACAATGAAGAGTAGCCCCAGCTCACCGCAACTAGAGAAAGCCCGTGCACAGCAACGAAGACCCAGTGCAGCCATAAATAAATAAATAAATAAATTTTTAAAAAAATTAAATGAGATAAAGTATATAAACACTGAGTACAATGTCTGGCTTCTATTAAGCATCCAAGAAATAACTATTCATATTATTGCTATTAATTTGAAAAAGCTTGACTCAAATATTTACTTGTTATTAGCACATGTCAAAATTTAAGTTTATTTATTAATGAGGCAACTAGTAAGAAGACAAAGAAGCTGTTTCTAAGAACAGCTTACACACACGCACACAATTTTATATAGGAATATATAAAATCAAACACATATATGTAAATAGCTAGGAAAATGATGCTGGAGTAAGACTGCCATGCTAGATATATGACTGATTAATGTCCTACAGGTTAGTAAAACCATATTCCCTTTAGGGTTAACTCCTTTACTAAACTATACAAATTATGATGGCATCAATTTATGCAAAAATCTCACCTTATAAGGCTTATAAATATGCCCGCCCCTTTATCATTTGTGAATTGTTAGTCAAATACACTGTGATAGTCTCCAAGAGTATCAGATTAGGGTCAAGCAGGTATTTTGGAAAATGCTCTCGCTCGATGTCAAAGAATTAGTCAATCATCTACTTACATTTTTTCCATGTTTGGGATACATTTTTCTTTACCATTATTAAAGGAATTTTTGGAAGGGACAACCTAGAAATTATTGAGTAGAAACAAGACAACTGATTATAGGAACTTCTCCTCTCTATCAAACCAACCAGGGTCTTCTTGATTCTGAAATCATGAAGGTGAGACGAAATGAGGCGCGAGACCTGGAGGTTTTGCTACCTGCAACAGTGCTCCCTAACCTTGGTTGCCCTTTGGCATCACCCGAGGAGCTTTAAAAAACTACTGCTGCCAGGGCCCCATCTCAAGCTTCTGATTTAATTGGTTTGGCATTTGGATTTATCGTTAGTTTTTCCCTGGGTCTGAAACTTTTTAGTCCAATACAGCTGGGTCCTCTGCGAATCTGGGGAGAGGTTATTAAAAGCTGAAACAGGAGGCATAAATTGGGGTGAAAGTATTGTTTGTTGATAACTGAGCCTCATTCTAGGCAGAATCTGAAGGCATTAGCTTTAATGGAGTAAAAGCAGTCAAACACCAAGAAGATAACAGAAAATCTTACTTTTTAAAAATATTTATTTGTTTGCGTGGGGTCTTAGTTGCAGCAGGCAGGCTCCTTAGTTGCAGCTCGTCAGCTCCTTAGTTGTGGCATGTGGCCCCCTTAGTTGCAACATGTGGCCTTCTTAGTTGCGGCATGTGAATTCTTAGTTGCGGCATGCATGTGGGATCTAGTTCCCTGACCGGGGATTGAACCCAGGCCCCCTGCATTGGGAGCACAGAGTCTTATCCACTGCACCACCAGGGAAGTCCCAGAAAAACTTCCTTTTTTTAGACACCACATCAATAATATCTGTACTGTGGCCAGGTTGTCCTCAAAAAGAGTTTTCAAAAGGGCTGCACTATTTTATTCATTTCCTATTCACCCCATTGATGAGGGATCCCTACCCATGGTTATGGGGATGGCTGGACACACAACACCCAGCATTGGACAGATGGGTTAACAGAAGTTTACTACTCATGTATACTCACAACCTGGGGTGGGGGGAACACTGCAGGTCATGCAGGTTCACGAGAGGGTTGCACTAGAAACAGAGAGGACATCCAGGGGCTGTGGGAAGCAGCTTCCTAGTATTGAGAGGATGAGGTGCCCCTGGTTCCCAGGGGAGAAGGTAATTGGTTTATCTGAATACCTTCTCAGGCTAACAGGGCACTGAAACTCTAGGATACTCAGGGAGAAGCAGGGACTGTGCCTGGACCCCATGATAAGGGGGGGTTGCTTGGTTGGGAGACCTCATCAGTGGGACTGGAGTTGGGTGGGGAACTCATGGTTAGGCCAGTCGAGGCCCTCCTGGTTTCCCTCAGATGTCAAGGCAACACATAATGTTGGGCCTTATATCAAGTGCACACATTCACAAAAAATCATGTGTCTGCATTTATGCATTAATGTAAAGTTATGCATATATATGTGGGTATATACAGTCATCCCTCAGTATCTGCTGGTTCCAGGACTGGTTCCAGGACGCCCCCCGCCCTGTGGATGCCAAAACTCGGGGATGCTCAAGTCCCTTATATAAAATGGAGTAGTACTTGCATATAACCTACACACATCCTCCCATATACTCGTATATTTTAAATCATCTCAAGATTGCTTATAATACCTAATACAACGTGAATACTATGTAAATAGTTGTAAATACAATGTAAATGTTATGTAAATAGTTGGTGGTATGAGGCAAATTCAAGTTAACTTTTTGGAACTTTCTGGAATTTTTTCTTTTTTGAATATTTTCAATCTCTGGTTGAATCCGCAAATGCAGAACCTGAGGATACAGAGAGCTAACTTTGTGTATTAACAACGAAATAAAAAGATTAAAAATAAAAAGATGTAGCTCTCTGATTATCCATGCCAAATAGCTTGTTTTGCTTTGCATATGGTAACTAACTACTAAGTGACAGGTGTTTTTTTTTTTTAAACATCTTTATTGGAGTATAATTGCTTTACAATGGTGTGTTAGTTTCTGCTGTATAACAAAGTGAATCAGCTATACATAAACATATATCGCCATATCTCCTCTCTCTTGCGTCTCGCCTCCGCCCTCCCTATCCCACCCCTCTAGGTGATCACAAAGCATCGAGCTGATTTCCCCGTGCTATGCGGCTGCTTCCCACTAGCTATCTATTTTACATTTGGTAGTGTGTATATGTCCATGCCTCTCTCTTACTTCGTCCCAGCTTACCCTTCCCCCTCCCCATGTCCTTAAGTCCATTCTCTACATCTGTGTCTTTATTCCTGTCCTACCCCAGGTTCTTCAGAACCACATTTTTTTTCTTAAATTCCATGTATACGTGTTAGCATACGGTATTTGTTTTTCTCTTTCTGACTTACTTCACTCTGTATGACAGACTCTAGGTCCATCCACCTCACTACAAATAACTCAATTTCGTTTCTTTTCATGGCTGAGTAATATTCCATTGTATGTATGTGCCACATCTTCTTTATCCATTCATCTGTCGATGGATACTGAGGTTGCTTCCATGTCCTGGCTAGTGACAGGCTTTTTGAATCCTTACTGAGAAGTTAAGTTTCAGCTCAATTATCAGTATCTATGATTTGGGGCTGGATGGAAAGGTCAGCAAATAAGAAGACTGTGTTAATTTTCTTTGTTAATTTTGTATTTTGCCTTCATTAAAGAACATTTTAGGGAGAAGAGAAATTTATTGCACATGACTGAGTTTTAGGTGTTTGAGATATTCAAGTGGGGAATGTCTGATAGGCTGTTGATAGGAGAGGGTATAAGTCTGAGCCAGACACATACATTTGGCAGCTATCAATTTTATAGCATGGGTTCATTTTAGCCAGTATGGATTGATTGCATGTTTATCTTCAGAGCTCCCTGAGGCATGGTACTGACCAGTGGCCAAGGCTATGGAATATATCACTAAAGATAAGAGTGTTTTATAACCGTCGGCTCCTGAACCGTTTTAGGGCAGGATGTACCAGCTTGCCAACACTGTCTGGTAATAATAATTGGATTATAATAATTTAATAAAATAATGATAGCAATAATAATACTTGGTTTTGGCAGAGGCTGGGGGGGTCTCAACGGTTCAGGCTGGTCTCATAGGTAGACTATGTCTACAAGACCAGTTCATTATAAAAGGAGCAGACTTGGGACTTCTCGGTACCAAGAAACTTCCCACGTATGCTGGTGGTGATTCAAGACCCAGTGACAAAGTGCATCTTATGTAATCCAGTGGTGGGAGGGCAAGGAAACCCATGCCAAAAATATCTGGACCTCTTTCATTGCATACCCTTCTCGTGCTGTTGCTGTACTTGTGATAAAGCTGTTCTGTGAGTGGAAAACGTTTGAATGTTGTGAGTCCTTTCAACAATTAAATACTTAAAGCAATTAATTCATAATTAACACATCAGTTAATGACATTTAAACCATAGGAGTGGACGGAATTATTCTGGGAAACTGTATGGGACAGGCGGATAAGAAAGGGGAGGTTGGAAATTTGAGAAACTTCATTTAATGATGAGCAGGGAAGGAATACGCCTGGTGTACTGTAGATAACATCATGAGGTAGATAAAGCAGGTTTGATATTCCTGTTTACGGAAGAGGAAATCACAGACTGAAAACCATGTTTACTTTTCCAAGGCCACACAACTAGATCTTTAGACTCCTAAACCTGGTTCCTTCAACTACATCACATTGCATCTTGATTAAAACTAGTCTTTAGAAAAGTTCCCTAGAAAAAGCTTTGAAAAGTACATTTTACAGAGGTTTTGTGGCTTTCCTGACCAGTAGAGATGTTAAAAAATAGCAGCGTCTTCACCATCCTGCAATTAGGATTTCTGAGACATCTCTGTCCAACAAAGAAAGGCTGTTGCTTTCTACAAAATAAGTGAATCTTAATTTTTAGGATTTATTTTTAAAAAATCAATTGAGACATCCCCACCAATGCCTAGAATAACCTCCCCTCCATCAAACTGCCTTTAAATAAGGCCATGCTATGGCCTTGCATTTTTCTCCCTCTGGCACAGTCTTGGAACATGGTGTACCCTTAACACACCTTGAAATCATATATTTTACATTGCTAGTGTTAGTGTAATTTGCTTTTTATAGTAGCATACATATTCCTGAGATAAATGTCACTTAAAAATGGATTCCTATTTTAAGAGCCCCAAACTGTGGGCTATGATGAAACTGAGCTCTGGGCAGCTCCTGACTTGGGAAGACTTTGCAGCTCTTCCTGTCACTGAGTAACTCTCCTTTGCCAGTCCTCAAAATATCAGGAGGTTCCTTCTATTCTGTAAATACCTGGTTTATGGAGGTCACACACCATCTAACATGACTGTCCATTCAGTGTCAACATTAGCATATTTCAAATGTCAAAAATATACTAAAACCACTTGTGTGAAATCTACATTATTTATCTTTTGGAAATGGGTTTACCACATAGCTATTTAGGGAAACTCTTAACAAATTCCTTAATATTTGAAAAAAATAAATGTATCCCTGAACTTAACAATTTTCGAATCTGGACTTTATTCAACCACATTTACACTTCTTTCTGTTGAACTCAGGAAATATTAATGAACAATATGTACGCTTGTCACTGTGTTCAATATTGGGTGTGCAAATTAAACAGTATTTCGACATACCATCTTGCCTTGCAGTAACTTATGATATAGCTGGAGCTGGGGAAATTCAATCCTGAAACAGTGGATGAAAAGTAAAAGGCAGAATTTGACCAAGTGGATAAAAAGAGATATGCAACAATTCGGATCTTAAGATATTTCATTAATTCAAAATTACTTATTAAAATTATGATAACTGCTCCCCACAACCATCCTATATTAGATGTTAATCTCTCTGCTTAGAGACTGGGTCCCTAAGGGGCAAACACTATAATCTTACTAGGCCAGTGAGTGATGTGATCAGGACTCAAGTCATCTGACTACAAAGCCTGCTCAGGGCCAACACACTGGCCTTCTCTGTCACATTTACTAATAACTTCCTCCTCCCTTTGTATTGAAAAGTTTCATCCTTAATCCTTGACTTGTGGTATCTGTGATCACCCCTGTTTACATGATTTCCCAGTGCACATCTTGATGACCTCCTCCTCATGCCCCCATCTCACAAAGCTTTTCCTGACCATCCCTCTTAGATGTACTTTCAGCACTTGACAGGTCTAAATCTAGGTCTTTATTTGCCATCTTTACTTCCTTTTTTCATTGTCCTGGGATTGAAATCTCAGTCACCTTTGATACTTGGTCTTTCCTCCCCACTCTTCTCCTATGATCATTAATTCTAGCCAATTAATCTGTTAATTCCTCCATCACTACAAACACCTGGAGGCTTAAGGAGACCAGGCTGTCCTAAGAGATAACCAAGTCAGGGGCTTCCCTGGTGGCGCAGTGGTTGAGAGTCTGCCTGCCAATGCAGGGGACACGGGTTCGAGCCCTGGTCTGGGAAGATCCCACATGCCGTGGAGCAACTAGGCCCGTGTGCCAGAACTACTGAGCCTGCACGTCTGGAGCCTGTGCTCCACAACAAGAGAGGCCGCGACAGTGAGAAGCCCACGCACCGTGATGAAGAGTGGCCCCCACTCGCCGCAACTAGAGAAAGCCCTCACACAGAAACGAAGACCCAACACAGCCAAAAATAAATAAATAATTAATTTAAAAAAAAAAAACAGAAAAAGAATTCATTGCTAAAAAAAAAAAAAAGAGGTAACCAAGTCTGATTCCTCTGAGTCAAGGAAACGTTCTTGTGCCAAGCAGGATAATAACAGTATCTACTTCATAGGATTTTTAAAAACATTAAGTGAGTTATTATGTGTAAAGCACTTCGCATAGTTTTTGGCACATAGTAAGCACTTAAAGATATAAAATATTAGTACTAGTATTAGTATTCTTGTATTCTATAATCCATTGGATGATATTTTTAAGCATGCCAAATCTGTACTTTGGGTAGATTATTCATTTTCTATAAATGACATAATGTATGTAAAATTACTAGCAGAGTGCTTGGTACACAGGTGTTCAATACATGTTAATTACCCCCAATATAGACTTCCAAGTTCCCTTCTTATTCTAGGACTCTATGTTAAATACACATACCATTTATGTACAGATTTGCATGTTAAGGAGTTGAAAATGTTTAATAAAAGTATACTGAGATTGAATATAATGCAGACCCACATAATTCCTGATATTTGTTTTCTCAGGAGCTAACAGAGGCTATGTCAAACGAAGACCTGTCAGCTGCCATCTTTTCCCTTTGGTCAGGTTCTGTGCCTTTTCTTATGAAACTGTAACTTGCACTTGGCCGCCTCTGGTGGGTAGTGATGGTCAATACACTTGGGGCCAACTTTGTGCCACCAGAAATCTGAGGGTTAATACATGTGCATGAGAGCCATTGTATTGAATTTACACGTGTCACACATGGAAGGACACAAATAGATCATAATTTTAAAAAGACAGAAAAACTGGAAATAAATAAAGTAAAGAAGCACTAGATAGAGATTCAAGTTTAGGAAAGAGGGCAGTTCTGCAACAAAAGGAATACAGTTAAGAATAGTTCTTCCTACACTGCTTCCTGCTCGGGCTTCATCTGCTCTTCAGGGAACATGACTTTAGTGAAGCCCCAGTTGAGAAGATTTTGAAATGTAGTTCCCATGGCAACGGGCTCTGAAGTGACATAAATCCAGAGAAACTTTCCTTGGTTGTTCTATTATCCAAACAAGAATCCTCTAAGCTCCTAGAGAAGTCAACTTTTAATGAAGCTTGGGTCCTCTTTGCTTTCTGTGCCCCAAGGTGCCCCTTTCCTGTGAGGGTCATTTCAGGTTTGTAATAATGATTTATTTTCTTTAACTGTGAGTCGACTACAGTGGGGGTGAGAGTAAGGATTGGAATTTCTTGTAATCACCAAGGCAGTGGCAAATTTCTAAGTGTTAAGATTCATGGTTGAGGCCTCTTGTAATTGAGCTGTGAGCAAAATATATTCCCCGTATGGAGGACTGGCAAGCACCGGGTATGTGCAAGTGTCACACAACACTCACACACAAAACACACACACACATACAAAGGACTGATATAGGGATTATAATTAGCTTGCCAAGTGGAAGACAGACAGCTACCAATGAGATTCTCATTATAAACCCAGTGCATGGTGACTCCAAATGCCTCATTCTGACTCAGTGCATGATGACTCCAAATGCCTCATTCTGACCAAAATGTACCTCTCATCAATTGAGTACTGTCTGAAAGTTCATAATTAGAGATGTGTTTTTTTGGTTAAAGATTTGGTCTTCATTAAAAATAATACCTGGAAGAGGGTGTGGAATGTTTGTGATCTCCCATAAGCTTTAGTCGACTGTTGATGAATCTGTGAGATCTTTCTAGAGAATTGGTTCTGACACAGAATGGAAGGTAAAGAAAGCTTAGGACTGTGAGTTTGGGGAAGAGGGATTTTTACCGAGACTAGAAGTGGGTACAGAAAGAGAAGATTGGAGACTGTAAAGGAAAGCTCACCTGACTTGGTGATTTGGCCTTTGTGGTGTGGTAGAGTGTGGTTATTTGAAAATAAAGCATTGGTTTTGGACAGGAAGTAGGGACAAGGTGAAATAGTCAAGGACCTTGAGCCTGTCTGTGGATTAAGTAGTGTTGGAAAGATGGGCCTTACATAAAATTTTGAAGAAAAAAAAAATTATTTCAGAGCTCCTCTCATTCCTGTCAGCTCTCTTCCTCTTCTACCCTGTATGAGCTCCTCTTGCCCCTTTCAGGTTCATCTACCTCTTAATGAGCTTTTTCTCTTCCTTATTCCTTTCTAAACTATACATATTTTATATTTGTTTTATGTATATTTCTTATAACATTTATAAAGGCTTTTCTATGTGTCCACCTCTTTGCGAAAGTCTTCCATTATTTGGTTTAACTCTCACAACAACCCTGTGAATTATATCATTATCCCCATTCTGCAGATGACGAGATTGAGAATCTGAGATTAATGAACATGTTGTGAGTTGCTGCAAGCCAGGTTCTATGTTCGATTTAAAGATACATTGAATAAACATCGTGCCCATCCTTCATTTTCCTGGAGGGATGTGGATGTTCACAAAGACAAAGATATGTTGGGAGGAGAGCTGCAGCAGATCTCAGGACAAGGCACTACGGGATTTTTTGGCTAATCTCCATTAGGCTGTGACCTGATGATGATTTGAGATCCTACTCCTTCTGGCTTTTTGGCATTTTGATAGAACATACTCCAAACTTTCTGCAAAATGGAATTTCAGGTACTCAATAAATTCATGATTCACATTTAGTTTTCTGCCTGGAATCAAACAGCTTTGGGGGAGGCTGCTTCTCCCAGGTGGAATGAGGAACATTTTGGTCAGACCTGCTCCAAATACTGTTTTAGTACTTGTCTTTGTCTTTGACTTACTTCACTCAGTATGACAATCTCTAGGTCCATCCATGTTGCTGAAAATGGCATTATTTCATTCTTTTTTATGGCTGGGTAATATTCCATTGTATATATGTACTGCATCTTCTTTAACCATCCATCTGTTGATGGAAATTTAGGTTGCTTCCATGTCCTGGCTATTATAAATAGTGCTGCAACAAACATTGCGGCCCATGTATCTTTTCAATTTATGGTTTTCTCTGTATATATGTCCAGGAGTGGAACTGCTGGATCATACGGTAGCTCTATTTTTAGTTTTTTAAGGAATCTCCATACTGTTCTCCATAGTGGCTCTACCAATTTCATGTGCTTTTTGGCCATTCGTATGTCTCCTTTGGAGAAATGTCTATTTAGATCTTCCACCCATTTTTTTGACTGGGTTGCTTTTTTGATATTGAGTTGCATGAGTTGTTTATATATTTTGGAGATTAATCCCTTGTCGGTCACTTTGTTTGCAAATATTTTCTTCCATTATGAGGGCTATCTTTTGGTTTTGTTTATGGTTTCTTTGCTGTGCAAAAGCTTCTAAGTTTAATTAGGTCCCATTTGTTTATTTTTGTTTTCATTACTCTAGGAGGTGGATCGAAATTATGTCAAAGAGTGTTCTATGTTTTCCTCTAAGAGTTTTATAGTGTCTGGCCTTACATTTAGGTCTTTAATCCATTTTGAGTTTATTTTTGTGTATGGTGTTAGGGAGTGTTCTAATTTCATTCGTTTACATGTAGCTGTCCAGTTTTCCCAGCACCGCTTATTGAAGAGATGCATTTTATTTTTAATAAATAATTTTTTCTGGATCTTATTACTTTTTTTGCATATTTAGTCAGATATATTCTATCTTATCTTTTCCAAGAGAATGTCAGAGCCTTGAAGATAAGACTTTATACATTTAGTTATCTCCCACAGGGAGATATTAAATGCAATGGTTAAAAATACCAGATTTGGAGTTAGATGGACCTAGATTTCATATGACCTTCGTAACATTTACTAAAATACTTCATCTCTAAAATTGGAGTGATAAAACTTAGTTCGTAGGATTTGGGGGAGAATTAAAACAAAGCGTTATATGTAAAATGCTTTGGATCCTTGCGTGCTGCGTTCAGCATACAAGTGCTAGGAAAGGAAGACTGCTGGGTATACGTATATAATACGTGCTAAATAAATGGTAAATTATTATTTTTTCATTTCACTGAGTAGCTGTTAACTGAACAATAATGTTTCTAAAACCCCATTCAAATATTATCCAGGGTATAAGCAAAAGTTCCTTCTTTTTAGAGTTAATTTTTAGGGCTGTGGCCCCGGGGGACCTCTGGCTTTCTACTTCTAATCAGGTCCCTAGATCTCTAAAACCAGAATAAAACTGCTCAGTCTCCTGTCACCGCCTGACACTGATTACAGGTGAGGATGCTGTCTCCCTTCTGCAAGCTGGAAAAAGCCTCAGGGCAAAGCTTCAATCAGATATCAAGTTCTTCAGTTCAGAAGGAATTCGAAGGCAGTCCAAGTTCTGATCTCCCAAATAGAACAGGGACTAAAGGGGCCACACTTAGTTCCTTCACCTGTGTTAGCACCAGAGCCATTTGTCTGTCTGAACAATCGAGGGCAAGAGTTGGACCGACAGGGACGGGGCTAAAGCTGCAGACTGAAAGAGGTGAGTGACGACATCCGGGCTGAACTTCTCCTAAGTCCCCACCCTCAGGTAGGAAAGGTTTTGGGAAGGACCACCTTCCTTTTCTGGTCTGTCCAAGTTGACCACGAGGTGGACACTCTACCACAGCTGGGCTGGCTCCATCCTCTCAGAGGACTCTTCCCAGAGACTGACCCCAGTTACTGTAAACTTGAGCAGACACTGGAGTTGGAATGACACAATAAATGGACTGAAGTAAAGATCCGGGAGACTCCTCAGTGCATCCTTGGGTCCCTTCCTCCCAGCAGCAGTGGCCCTCCTCTTGGAGGCAGATCCGTCCCCCGACGGTGCTCCAGAGGCAGAGTCACTAGGGGGTCATGGGAACAGACCCATAGCTTCCAGAAAGGCCTTTCTGCTGAAGTCCAAAATATCCAAGTGTGGATCTAATTCTAAAGAACTGGGAGGTGACAGGGAGGGCAGCAGTGCTCTCTCCCCGTCTCCCTCTAAGTGACTGGATTTTCCCTTGTTCCCACAGAGTGCCTTAAATGAGAACAGTAGCTGAGAACTCTTCTGTGACAGAGTTTATCCTCAAAGGCTTAACCAACCAGCAGGAACTCCAGATCCCCCTCTTCTTCCTGTTTCTAGGTTTCTACGTGGTCACTGTGGTGGGGAACCTGAGCTTGATAACCCTGACTGGACTCAACTCTCACCTGCACACCCCCACATACTTTTTCCTCTATAACTTGTCCTTCATAGATTTCTGCTATTCCACTGTTATCACTCCCAAAATGCTGATGAGTTTTGTCTCAACGAAGAACATCATCTCCTATGCAGGGTGTATGACTCAGCTCTTCTTCTTTACCTTCTTTGCTGTCTCTGAGTCCTTCATCCTGTCAGCGATGGCATATGACTGTTATGTCACCATCTGTAACCCGCTGGTGTACACAGCCACCATGTCTCCCCAGGTCTGCTTACCTATTTTGCTGGGTGTCTACGTGATGGGGTTTGCTAGGGCCATGGCCCACACAGCATGCATGGGGAAACTGACCTTCTGTGCCCATAACCTTGTTGACCACTTCAGGTGTGACATCCTTCCCCATCTTGAGCGCTCTTGCACCAGCACATATGTAAATAAGCCAGTAGTTTTTGTTGTTGTGGGTATTGATATTGGTGTGCCCACAGCTACCATCTTCATTTCTTATGCCCTCATCCTCTCCAGTATCCTCCACCGAGGGCAGGTCCAAAGCCTTCAGCACCTGTAGCTCCCACATAATTGCGGTTTCTCTTTTCTTTGGGTCAGGGGCGTTCATGTACCTCAAACCATCTTCTCTTTTACCCATGAACCTGGGGAAAGTGTCCTCCTTGTTCTATACCATTGTGGTGCCCATACTCAACCCATTAATCTATAGCCTGAGGAATAAGGACATCAAAATTGCCATGAAGAAAACTTTGAGCAAAAAATCATTCTCCTGAGAAAGAGGCAATGCTTAGGAAAGGGACATTTTTCCTTCCATAGATGATTCAAGTTCCACTGGTTACACGGAGGAAATTTTTACTTTTTCTCAAACAAGTTTGTCCTTCCCATTTTAAGAGCCCTTTAAATTAAGATTCTTAAAACTAGAGGATACTCACATTTAGTGGACGTTTAGGATCATTTAGTTAAGTTCTATCATATTTCTGAGAATAGATACAGGCTTATGTACCTTCACCAAGGTTCATTAGTTATGCAATTACTCAGCAGGGGAACTGTGACTAGAATCCAGGCTCTTGATTTCTAATACGATTTCCTTCCATTGCTGTTCACTTTCTTCCTCCCTCAGCCCTGGAAGGTTTCATTTCAAATGTGAGCTGGTCTAGGACATGAAAGTCTGGTTCTGTCTACAGAAATTTCAGGCAACTTTTCAAGGGCTAATTTTAAATATCACATTTTTGCATGAAGGTAGGAGGTATAACATTTTGTTGAGATGGTCTTGGCTAAATGACCAGACAAATTCTTGAAGAATTTTGCAGAGTGTGTGGGGGAAGTGTGCTAGGACCTGGAGAGCAGCACGCATGGTACCTCCTGAGACAGTGATGTGGAGCTTCTGGGACTTGGACTTTAAGGGATTTGGCCAGGCTGGGTGGAAGACCTCAGAGAACATGTTAAAGTTACGAAGGACAGGCTTTGGGAATTATTTCAAACACAATCATTTCCCTGTTTTCAAGTTGTGCTTTTAAAGCAAGAGTAGAGAAGGCTGCCACTCAGGGTGGTCAGCTAAGGATCTGGAGACTATTTCAGAACCACAGAAAACCTAGTGTTGTAAGTCAGTAATCCGGTCAGCACCACACAGCAGCCCGTCACAGAGGAAACGGCCACTGACTGTGACGGTGCCGCTTCTGTTTGCTGTGTGCCTCTCCAGATTAACTTGCTGCCCTTTGTACTTCACTCCAAGCCCCGGGAGGATCCTGTCAATGGGCTCCCCGGCCCCTGGTTTCTGGTTGGGTTGGCATCACCAGACGAAATCAGAAGGTGAGAGGAGCATGATATTTGCGATATTTATTTCCTGGAATTCCTTCCAGCTGGGCTACAGTGTCAGGAACTGAATGCCCTGTTTCCTACCTGGTTACAGTAAATGCTCCCTCCTTTGTCTCTTCATGCCAAGGGGTGGCAATGTCTCCTGGCTGTTGCTAGTCTTGGGAGCGCGATCATCCCTTTGTGGTTTCTCTCAATCACCTTTCTCTTTAAACCCCTACAAATAGTTCCCTTGTTATCTTTCTCAATCATTTTGTTTCAGTGGATCGTCTGTTTTCTGCGGGGACCCTAGCTGACACAACTTGCAGTAAAGGGTGGAAGAGTTGCACAGCTTAAGTTTGTAGACCCACAGCCTAACGGTACTATGTAAAGGGAGGCAGGGTTGCCTTTTGTTTTAAAAGAAAATTGTAAGTGGTAAATATTTTTTTGGTGAAGCAACAATATGTGAAATGCTGTGAAAATAGTTTTGATTTATGAGAGTCTCTTTAGGAAAAGTCTCTTCTATTTGGAAAAACAAAGTGTGGATGGATATACAGTTTTGCCCTTTGGACTGTACAGATCAATAAGGGTGAGTTCAAAAGAATGAGAGTGGAGTGAGAGAACTGTGCTTTAGACAGCATAGAAAAGACGGATGGACAGTATGGAATCTGGATGACTGGGACGGGGAGGAGAGTAGCATAAAGACCTAGAAAAAGTATAGACTAGGGAATTGGAGGGTAGAATCAAATTTGAACCCTCGCTTTTACTCAGTAGCTATGTGACCTTCACCAAGTTACCTGATGTCTCTGAGCAAATGTTTTCACAGGATTATTAAGAAAATTAAATGGCAAGTGCTCAGCAAATTTAATCTCCATTCCTGCTGGATCTTCTCCTCCTAGTGTCAGCACTTCCACTAATTTATTGTGTGACCTTGGGACAACTGCTTCATCTTTCTGGGCTCATGCTTGCTTATATGAAAAATGATTATGCTCTATCATTATTTCTACAATCTATTTACTATATATGTTTATTTGTATATTAAATGGGCAGTACATGTTCATGATAATTAAAATTATTACCAAAAAATAATCAGTGAAAGGACGTCCACTTCACTCCAATTTTCTGGTCCTTTTGTACCCTCCCTCGGGTCCATCACTGTTGCTTATTATATATTTATAGACAGTCTTTGCACGTATAGTATACGGTACCTGCACATACATACACACAATGTTGCCTTTGTTTTCAAAGTCTATGAGCAGTTGCTTTAAACGGATGAAAATTAATTAGAAGAGGAGGGAATAAGGAATTATTATTGGATAAATAAATTAATAGAAAAGCACATAAAATGTATATGAAGGGTCATGGGTAGCCCAAAAGAGGGAGAGAGAAAGGAACACTGTGAAAACAAGGAAGCACCAGCCCTGGTTACAGAAGTGTGTGCCCCAAGACAGAGCTCACAGCAAGAATTTGTTTTTTCTGATCTCTTGCCTCCAATTTGATTTTCATACTTGTGTAAAATTCTACCATATGGATGTATTATATACAATGAGCAATTTTCTACTGCTGTATACTATTTTAATATTTCCAAATTATAAATAATGCTTGATTAACAACATTCAATAAATCTTTGAGTCTCCCCCCACCCTATCAGAATATATTCCTAGACAAGGAATTACTGAACTATACAAGATTTCTTGAATTTTATTGCAAAATCCCCTCTTGAAAGTTTACCTCAACTTGCACTCTCACTAGCCGCGTAAACATATCTGGACTGTCTACTTTGGCCAGACTCTGTACTGGTTAAGGGCGGCACTCATGAAAATTGATCACCTTTAATTTTGGTGGTGGTGGTGTTTGTATTATTGTCTCTTCCTTTTACATCTTTTTTTTTTCTCTACTTCATAAACTACTTGTGGTATCGGGATGGGTAAGAAAGGAGGGAGCAAAACTGAAAATGTTTTCTCCACCCTTCTTTTCCTTCCTTATATACTCCTTCTATTTCTTAAATGGCTCTTTCTTGGCTTAATCATATTGCTGGTAATCCTTTTAATTCTAGGAAGGGAACGTACTCTGGAGCCTTTATGTCTGTGATAAGCTATTGTGAGGTGTCTTTCTGGAATATCTTTCTCCTACCCCCCACCCCCGTTCGTTTCTGCACCTCTGCTCTGTGCTCTCACAGCAGAACACTGCAGTCAATTTATCAAGTGCTGGTCACAATGTAGGGTCCTTGCTCACTTTCTTTTCTGTATCCACCCCTACCACAAATAAGACTGTAGGTTTTGTGTGAGCAGAGTCCCTGGTGTCCATTTTGAGACAGTCCCACACCAAGCACAGTGCCCGGCACATGCAGAGTGGGGATTTAACAAATATATGTTGGATGCAAGATTGGAGCATCTAGCAGTTTTAGCAGCTGACAGAACAGGGGCTTCCCTGTTTTGTCTTCTGGCAACACATTCTTCTCTTCCAGCATACAGATAAACACATGCTTGGCCCCTAACATCCCATCACTGATGCCTTGATTGTACTATTCTTATGTTTAGTCCTGATCCCCAATTTTAGGCACACGCCACCTGGCGTCTGTAGCAGGAGCCAGACCCTATCATGATTTGTAAACCACAACTTTACACTTCTCTTAAGAGTAAAATGTACTGTGTTATATAAATGTCTTGTGTTATATAAAATGTATTGTATTATAGTAAACTCTAAATCACTATCCAATTGAACATAGGGCTTTGAGGGAAATTTTATAAAATACCAACAGTTGGGCATTCATTTTGTACTCCTCATTTTAACTAATATCTCAGAGACAGCATACTGAAGAAAAATTTGTACAATAAAGAAGTCAATCATTCATGACACTCCCAAATGGGGTATGACACTCTCATTTCCCCCAGAGTAACAGAGACTATAAAATCAAATGATTGTGTTCAAAAGATAAATACACTTGGAAAAAAGTCACCAAGACCACAATCTGGTTCTTCTTTGCTGACCTTGCAAAGCACCATTTCCTCAGAGCAAAGCTTCCTTTTTCTTTACTCACACAAATGAATATATTCTATGTCCTCTCAGAATTGCTTCTGGGGACACTTGATAAAACAAGAGTTTTTGAAACTTTGCAAGTTCCTTAGTAATTTATTGGGGAAGGTTACCACTTTTTCCTTTGTAATTAGAAGTAAATTGTGGGGAGACATTTTGAAACTATGAAACGTCATGTTCCTTTTCAATCTTTCACACCCTAGTTTTAGCATCCATTGATGATGCCTGCCTGAATCTATTACTCTGATGGTTGTAAAATGGGGCCTGTCTAACTCCACCAAACCTTTGTTATTTGTTAGCCTGCATTTTCTCAGGAAGAACCTTTATTTCTTCTATATTTATTCATTCATTCATTTATATCATTGTGGACTCATACATTCTAATTTTATCTGAGTTATGATTCATTATTGTCATTATTTACTTTGATGCTCAATTTGTCCATGATTTGTCCAGTGTGACCCTCCTCACACTGGATCTTATGTCCTTTTAATATATCTCCATTAGATTTTGAGCACTTAATTACTTTCTGGCAAAACAATCAGGCTCATCCTGTACTTCCCCTGCCCCAGCACTGATTCTACATAAAGACAGATGGTGTTTAAATCTGAGATATGACTATTAGGTGAAATGAGCTGTATTTAATGTAATTCTGCAAGCAGGTATTTAATGGGAGAATATTCGTGTTTGTAAAGTACTCATTTATATGTTTGCTCTTTGAGGATACCTGTCTATGTATAAGCGAGACTTGCTTTCTGTCAATAGGCCAATGCTCTGTGTCCCAAACCCGATGATTCCGAAGTGTCAGTTCTCACCACTTTTTACCTGCTCACATGACAGTTTCCTAGGTTCCCATCAGTGACTTGTGAGACTACATGAAAGGAAGAATTAGGCCTGGAGCGGGAGGAAAAAAGCCCCGAGACGCTTGTCCACACATTTGGTTGTAGATGCCATTCAGTCTGGCCTCCTTAAAGATATGACTCCTTGTCCCATTTGCCTCCTTCATTCATGTATCTTGCAATGACTGTGATCTGAGAATGAAGGTAGACAATATTTTCACATTCAAGGAACTCATGTTCTTCAAACAGTAATAATAACATTTTATATGAGTTCTCATTTAGTCTTCCCTACGACTGTATGAGATAATTCTCTCTGCTTTATAGATGGGTAAACTGAGGCTTAAAGACGTTAAGGAACTTGCCTAAGATTGAATAAATAGTAAGCGGTGGAGTAAAGAACTGAATTTAGACTGTCTGACTCTGGTGTCCACACTCCTACCACTCACTGCCTTCCAGAGGCTCAATCTGCATGTGTAAGAAATAGTGATGCACGTATATGCATCTCGTGCCAAGACCAAGGCCTTGCTGCCTTTGAGCTGAGCAAGTCCATAATTCACTCTCATTTGAAAACAATTTGCCAAGAACAAATGTCAAGGGAGACACACTAAAGACTCTTCTCCTTACTCACTGCACTGACCTACTAGGGTCAGTAACATAAACGTGTGAGACCTCCTGGACTATGGTAATATGGATTGTGAAGTAATATATTCACAGAATGTTTATTTGAGGTTATATTCCCAACCTCAGCTAGGTGATCTAACACATGCTGAGAGCTTAATGCCTGACAGATACAGAAGGTGCTAAATAAATGTTGAATGAATCCTTAGTGAGATCTTAAAATACTGAATTATACAGTGTTTTGTTTTTAATTTTTGGAAATAATTCTTCTTAAATTTGCAAAAGCAATGCTTGAGTTGTAAGAATATGTAAATGTATAGGTAAGCAAAAGATTAAAAAATCTATGATCTTGCCACCTAGAGATAACTAACTACTCTTAGGATTTGGGTGTATGTTTTTTCAGAATATTTATGTGTGTGTAGTCGTGATGGCTTAAATTGGTTTGCAAAGACAATACACACATAAACATATACAAACACACAAAAACAGATGTGATCATATTATGTATGATTTTATAACTATTTTTCATCCTGTAACACATTGTAAGCAGCCTCTGTGTGATTAAATATATATGAAAATCATGATTTTTAACAGCTGTACTCATTATGTTTGAAGCTGTAAGGTCAGTGGAATGATGTGAAATGTTTCTGTTGGCTGCACAGAAGGACAACATTGTTTCCTTCTTTTCAAAGAACTTTTTAACAGTGATGTGTTCATCTGAGGATCCTAAATTCCTTTTCTAAGAGTAGCTTTCTCTTTGATTTATTCTCATGTGTGACATTCTGCACATCCCTCCCACCACCTTAGTTCAAGTTTCCTGGTCTCCAGCCCCATCCTTCTCCTTCGCCCTTTACCAAAATTGAAAGACAAGTCTGGAGATGTCAAGGCTCTCCCATTTTGCTCACCATCAACTACAGTGAAGTCCAAACTCCGGTGCTAACCACTTTGGGCTCCAAATGCGATTCTAGCTTCATTTATGCTTTACTTTCCCTAGTGGGGGAGAAGCTTCTATGTCCCAGGCAGGTAAATGAAGAAGCAACCCTTTCACTTCACCCCAAAGGAGAGGATGGTTTATAGCAGGGGTCCCCAACCCCCGGGCCACGGACCACCAGCGGTCAGTAGCCTCTTAGGAACCGGGCTGCACAGCAGGAAGTGAGTGGTGCACGAGCAAAGTTTCACCCGACGCTCCCCATCGCTCGCATTACCGCCTGAACCATCCCCTTCATCGCTCGCATTACTGCCTGAACCATCGCCTGAACCATCCCCTCCATCGCCGGCATTACCGCCTGAACCATCCCCTCCATCGCTGGCATTACCGCCTGAAGCAACGCCTCCATCGCTGACATTACCGCCTGAACCATCCCCTCCATCGCTGGCATTACCGCCTGAACCATCCCCTACATCACTGACATTACCGCCTGAAGCAACGCCTCCATCGCTGACATTACCGCCTGAACCATCCCCTCCATCGTTCGCATTACCGCCTGAACCATCCCCTCCATCGCTCGCATTACCTCCTGAACCATTCCCTCCATCACTGGCATTACTGCCTGAACCATCCCCCACATCGCTCACATTACCGCCTGAACCGTATCCCCATCCCCCCCCAACCCTCCACCCCAGCCCCGTCTGTGGAAAAACTGTCTTCCATGAAACTGGTCCCTGGTGCCAAAAAGGTTGGGGACCGCTGGTTTATAGGACTGATCAGAAATTGGGAGAGTTAACTTATAATGTGGGTTAGTGTGGCCCAGCCCCCTTCCTACAGCCCATCTCATTTCTAGTTAGGACAGGCACATTCTCAGGATCTCCACTCATCTGTTCCATCTGCAACTTTGTTTCTTTGTCGAGAACACCAACAGTTAGTTGTCCAGCTCAGTTTAGACCTGGATTCATAAATTTAGTCTATGGTGTGCAATGAGGGAGCTATAGGGTCCTTGGATCTACGTAGATGTACAACCAAGCTGGGTCTTCCAATCAACCTTATCAGCAATAAAGCTGGCATTTTTTTTTTCCTGTTTGACTTCTGTATCTAATTTCTCAATTGATTCTGGACTCAGAGAGGGAAGAAGGATATAATTTACTATCATCCTTCATCTAACCCAGCTACCTCCCACCCCTCTCTGCCATGTATACGATTCAAGTCTGTGTCATTTTCCATTCCCCAAATTTGCAGTGCTTCCCCTCCCCCCCCATATGACCTTTAATATTTCCTTTTGTGAGTCCCTTTGCCCAGAACATCCTCCTGATATTCTCTGCTGGTAAACTTCTACTTATCATTCAAGACTAATAGCAATGCATTTCTAAAACCACATCATAAAGCAGACTGTGTGTTTCCATAGTAACAATGTAATAATTGGAGACTGTTTCCGAATAAAGATCTGTTGCAAAATCAAAGATACACTTTCCATAATACTATATAAATGATTTTCATTTTTTCTTTGCGGTATGCGGGCCTCTCACTGTTGTGGCCTCTCCCATTGCGGAGCACAGGCTCCGGACGCGCAGGCTCAGCGGCCATGGCTCACAGGCCCAGCCGCTCCACAGCATGTGGGATCTTCCCGGACCGGGGCACGAACCCGTGTCCCCTGCATCGGCGGGCAGACTCTCAACCACTGCGCCACCAGGGAAGCCCTATATAAATGATTTTTAAGAGTAAATTATTTTCCACGTTTTACAAGGTACGCAGATAGCTATTCCATGTATTGATTTTATAAGGAATTGCAAAGACAACAAAGTGTATACAGAGCCCATGAAAAATAGAACCTTATAATAACAATGACCAATATAAACACACACTAGCAATTTAATCATTAATAAAAATAATTTTTGTGTCATTAGCTTTCTTAGATGTTAAACATAATCATTATTATTTGCTGTTGTTGTTATGGCCCACAGAGCATTAAAAAAGCTGGTCAGACAATTAATCAAATGCATTTCTGTTTAGCTAGAAAAGCAGCTTATTAAAGAAAAGAAGAGTCATTGGAGAATTGAAGGTTTAAAAAACTTTGTGTAGGAGTATGAAGAATGGTCTCCAGAATCTGGAATGTGTGTTCACTTTATCCTCTAAACCACATCCACACAACAGTTCCCTGGAAGGGAAAAATCATTCAAAATAAAGAAAATCTCTGGGAGTTTGTTACACCCTTTTAAGAAGGTGATTTTGGCGGGTATGTCTGCCTTCAAGCTGCCCCACAGCCTGGAATGCTTTCCCTGAATCCACTCCCCGCCCACATTCCCCTTAATCTCCAGTCCCTATTCTACCAGCCAGGGTTCTTGACTGCAGAGAGCAGACATTGATTCTGGTTAACTTCTTCAAAGAAGGGAGTTGTCAAGAAATGGGGTGGTTCACAGAATCCTAGAGCAGACTGAGGAACCAGTTTCTGGAGTCAGGCAGCAACCAGGGGAAGCCAGGTGGTGGAATCACAGCCAAGTTACACCTCAGAACCATCTGGATAGGCTGAGCTGGCTGCTCCTGCTGGCACCAGCAACACCTGATGTTTGTTGTTGACTGATCGATTTTTTCTTTTCTTTCCTTGTGCCAAAAAGAAATATAAGTTGTTCTTGTTTCTTGTGTCACTTGCCCCAGACTCAGAGACCTGCATGGGAACATCTGAGCTGAGCTCAGGTCTTATGTTCTCTGGAGAGATTTCACGGAAAGAGGCCAGGTCCTGGCTCCATCCAAGGCTCACACAAGGGCGGATTCCCAAATGCAGAAGGAGTGCCAATGCTGGACAGTCACAAACAAACAACTATTTTTATCCTTACTTACTTTTTGGGTTTAAACCTGAATTTCACTTCCTCAGGGAGGCCTTCCCTGACCCTCCATTAAATGGGTTCATAGCACCCCATAACTTCTTCCTGGCACACTTACTGTATTTCTAATTGATTATTCGAAGTATCTGTTTATTCTAGGTTTCTCCATATAAAATACATGTTTGAAAGAACAGGGACTATGTACGTCTGTTTCCGCTGCTGCTCTATTTTTAGTGCAAAACACAGGGCCTAGAATGTGGTAAATGCTCTCTGTATATCTGTCGGACCTTCTTTACTTCTACATTTCTTGGGTTATATTTCTAAATGATATTTATTTCCCCATCCCCCTAGCTTATGTTGGCTTCTGGATAATTTCTACTCTCCAAGTTACTTATTTTCTCTTTACCTGTGTCTAATAGGCTGTTTAACATATTCATACAGTTGCTAATTTCAACAATCATGTTTTTATTTCTAAAAGTTCTATTTGAAGGAATTCCCTGGTTCAGGAACTAAGATCCCACAAGCTGCGCAGTGTGGCAAATAAATAAATAAAGTTCTATTTGAGTCTTTAAAAAAATATGCCTTGTCAATTTTGATTTTTCCTTCATTATACTTTCAATTTTTTTTCCTTTGAATACATCAAGTACATTTTTTTTGTATTCTGTCCCTGATAAGCCTAATAGTTTTGCAGGTCTGGTTGTACAGATTGTGATTTTTCATTTATGGTGATTCTCATCCTGGCGGCTTATTTTGTGTTTGTTTAGTGGTTTTCATTAAGAGCTTATGATCCTTGGATATTTATCTGGGGAAAGTCTTTGATATCTTGATTTAAACTGTATTTTTCCAAGAAGGATTTTTTTTTGGTTGTATATGTAATATGAATTTTCCACCTAAAACACAGAGGTGGTTAGAACTTTTCAGGGGATACTTTATCTCTTTGTCTGCCCTTCTAGAGCCAAGGCCAAGACAGATACATATCTCTGCCCTCTTCCTGTGTGAGCTTTTCTCTTCCTCTAATTAAGCCATGGAAGATGTTTCCCTTTGGGGATCTAGTATTATGCATCAACAGGTTCCAAACTCCCAACCTGCTTGATTCCCAGGCTTTATCTCTTATGTCCTGCATAGGTAACCCAATTAAACTCTGACTCTGGGCCACAGGGCATCTACTAGTTCCCCAAGGGCAAACCCCAGGTTCAGTGCTTGTGCACCCCTCTGGATTATTACATCCTTATTTTTTCTCTTTTGCTCTCATAGGAGTTCACTTAGTTTCTGCCAGTTCAAAAATTAACAAATAGATGATTTTTATATTTTATTCTAAATTCTTGGTTTTGTTATATCAGGAGAGATTTTTCTGAATATAAAGTTTGCAAGATTGCTGGAAATAGCTAACCTTAATACTTATTGGATGATGAATAAATGAATACACTGACTTCTACTCTAATGAACAGAGATAATTCTTTCTTACTCTTCCATTGCGGGTCATTGCTACACATCTGCTAACCTGTTATTTAAGAGGGGGAAGTGCAGTGGGTAAGAAATTATGTACTAGAAAGAAATAACTATTTTCTTCACAAAAATAAATCTCAAAAACATCATCTAAATATGGAACTGGAAAAAGATTTCTCTGAGTAGTGAGGGGGAATTAGACCAAGTAATCCTGACCTGTACTAGAAACTGTCCTGGCCCCTAGAGGGCTTCTGCTCTCCCTCAACATTGGATAAACTGCCATAAACTTTCTGCTTTGTGGTGTTTTTGGAGACAAAGCCAGAGTGTTCCAACATGACTGAGATGCTGGGGATGACAAAAGAGGAATAAGAGTATGGGGAGAGAGAGAGAGAGAGGGAGGCAGGAAGGAAGGGAGGGAGAGAGAGAGAAGGAGGGGGGAAGGGGGAGAGAGAGAGAGAAAGGGAAAGCTGTATTCTTTCATGACTGAGTCACAAAGCATCACTTCTACCATACTCTTGGTTTGAGAAATCCCAAGTCCTTGCCTAGATGCAAGGTTAGAAAGCATAGACACCATCTCTTTATGGGAGGAGTGTTAGTTTCATTGTACCAAGAGCATGTGGGATGTAAGATGCATGCATGTATGTATGTATGTGTATGTGTGTGCTGGAATGGCCATCTTTGGAAAGAATAATCTGCCACACATGCACACTGTCTAGTTGTTATAAACATAATACATAGAAAACATCCAGCATAATGCCAGGTGCTCTGCAGTTGCTCCATAAGCATTAATTCCTTTTCCTCTTGATTTCCTCCCTTTTATATGAGAAACAAAAGGGGGTTTTATTTTAAGAAAAGTAAGATAGATGAGAAATAAAAAAGGTACTTTTGCATGTGTTATCATACTGAAAGTTGGTAGGTTAGTAAATCTCCATTTTATAAATTAGGGAATTATGCCTCAAAGGTGTTTAGTAATTTTAGTGTTAAAGTAATTCTGCGGGATGATTTATTAAGATATTCATTTGTTTTTGTTCTCCATTTATGTTTTACGTAAACTTTTAATTGAAGGGTAACATAAGAACACAGTTGGATGAATTTTCACAAACTGAACACATCCATGTAACCAGCACCCCTGTCAGAAACAGCACATTGTCAGCAACCCTGAACCTGAAGCACCCTTCATAGACCTTTCCAGTCACTAGTCCCCAACTGACCAACCATGAATAACTGCTATCTGACTTCTAACATCAAAGATTAGTTTCCTTGCCTTTGAACTTCATATAAACAGAATCATAAAGTATGCCTTCTTTTGTCCTTGGCTTCTTTTGTTCCATAATAGGTTTGTGACGTTTATCTGTTTAACTTTCATGAAACTTTTTGGCATGTTTTTAGGGTATACATGTGTATACTTATTTTTATTCGGTATACATCTAGGAGTATAACTGCTGGGTCAAAATGTATGTATATGTCCAAATTTGTTGAATACTACTAATCAATGTATTGTACCATATACAGCAATATACAACAATATTATACCATGGTACCAATGACTGCAATATAGAATTGTACCAATGTTTTATTCCTTGTTCCTATGTAATTCTTCTCCCCCTATTCCCCTTCCACATACTTTAGGCAGGTAACTACGGTTTTAACTTCATTTGCTTTAGGGTTTTTTGCTAGGTATAAATCAGAAGCAGCCCGAAGTTAATGCCTTCTCACTTTGAAGCCAAAATCTACTGATGAGATAGTACTGGTTGGCCAGGAAGAGTAGGTTCAGGGAAGGAGAACTCTCAAGGTAAGGAGGGTGAAGGACAGAGAGACTCCCTTGGTCAGAAAGTGGATAGAAGTCAGTGGGTCTAGGAGACAGCAGGAGCCAGAGGACCTGAATAGCTGCTTATGCTCTTTTTAGTAGGGTGACCATATAATTTGTTATCCAAATCCAGACACTTTTGAGAGTGAGAAGGTTTGCTATTAATAATTATACAGGGATAATGGATGTAAATCAGGACTGTTCCAAGCAATCTGGGATTATTTTAGGCAGCTTCAGTGGAAACTTACAAATGTAGTTGCTCACATATCTTTGAATATTTCTTAGAATATTCATGTAGCAGATCACATGGAGAACAATTTTGTCATCTGGAGGATGACAGGATTAAAACCTTTAGGTACATCTCCTGTTAATACCTTAGCCTGCACACATCCATCGAGTAACTTTGTAAAGGGGCGTGTGTGTGTGTGTGCTTCTTTGCATATGTGATGTGATATTTTAATCTCTTCATATATAGTAAAAGCTGGCCTATGGCCCTTAGTAGAGCTGAGGGTAGGTGGTGTTTGGGGCGGGGGGTGTCTCCACTGTTCTGAGCAGCTCATGGTGCTAGAAACATTTTGTCTGAGGTGCTTTCCATATCACCTACAAGTCTGACCTAACTTTTTTTTTTGTCCTATTCTCAAAACTCCCTTTGAAAATTTAGAAATAGTGGCTGAAATTAGTTTGGGATCATCCTCTCTTAATGTCAAGTGTAAGTGCCAAGCTTTAATGAAGGACAGGAAAACTGAGGGTCCCCCCCTCCAATTCAACACTAAACAACATGAAGTCCTTGGAGATAAGGAGAAGTTTGAGTAGAACACCTGCGTCCCAAGATGCTAGGTAAACATCATCATCCAGGCTGCAAACAAAGACAGTACAATTTCTTCCCTGTAGGGACACATCTCTGAGAAATTCCCAGGGGGTTGAAACTGTATCTAATCAGATCCCTGAGACCATCAAGTAGCATAAAGTTCTTCATGATATGCCAGCTGGGGTTCTGGTGAAAATGAGCGTTGCTGTTTTTTTCCTCCTAAAGTTGATGTATATACCATCTGGGAAAATCCACAAACAGAAATCTTGGTCTGTTCCTAGAGCACCTTGGAGCCTGGGGTCTGTAAAAGCTCTGATTCTCAGCACCAACGGAATCAGAAGAGTTAAAACTCGAGGCTGTCTTCTTTATGCACTAACACCATTTTCTCCTTTGAGATAATGGAAAAAGAGATTGCATAGGGCCCAGGACTTTGGGGGGCAAGGAGAAGGAAGGTGAATGTCTGACTCCTATTTTCCTGATGGCTTTCTTTTAAACTCACAAATAAGGGGTCTGGGATGTATTGAGCCCTTCCCTACTCTTAACACTGACTCTGGTGTGAAATGCAGTGAAGGGACCGAGAGGAGGAAGGTAGGAGGTGCAAACAGAGGGGACACTCTTGGCTTTCTCCCCATGGCGGGAACCCCGTATCTAGTTGGGAGAGGGAGGCAGGATGAATGGAGACAATGGCGACAGGAGAGTTCCTGTCTCTGAGCCTGAGGCAGTGGGCTCGGGTTGTACTCCTGCTGGCTCTTGGAAGGTCTTTCTGAGAGCCGCTGGGCAGCCGATTCAGGGGCTCCATCCCCTCATCTCCCAGGTGGGGACAGAACTCTTGCTGCCCATGCTAACAGACTCTAGCTTGGATTCACGATCAACCCAGGGGAGCTGAGATATAGTCACAGACACACTGTCAATAGCTTGGGGGGGGGGGCATAGATGAGAGAAGAAAGGCACAAAGGAGGGCATCCATGCACTGGCTCATCTTCTAGACCTTTCTTCCATCAGCCATGCTTGTGCCTATAACCAGTCTATGTATTTTGCCCCTTGTTTCCACAGACAGCTCCCCAGAAGAGAATGGCTCTGAGAAACAGCTCCTCAGTGACTGAGTCTATCCTTGTGGGATTATCAGAACAATTAGAGCTGCAGCTTCCCCTCTTCCTACTGTTCTTAGGGATCTATGTGTTTACTGTGGTGGGCAACTTGGGCTTGATCACCTTAACTGGGCTGAATTCTAGCCTTCACACTCCTATGTACTTTTTCCTCTTCAACTTGTCTTTTATAGATCTGTTTTTCCTGTGTGTTTACCCCCAAAATGCTGAACGATTTTGTGTCAGAAAACATCATTTCTTACGTGGGATGCATGACTCAACTATTTTTCTTCTGTTTCTTTGTCAATTCTGAGTGCTTGTGTTGGTATCGATGGCTTATGATTGCTATGTGGCTATCTGCAATCCTCTGCTGTACATGGTCACCATGTCGCCTCATGTCTGTTCTCTGATGATGTTTGGTTCGTATGTGATAGGGTTTTCTGGGGCCATGGCCCACACCAGAAGCATACTGAGACTGATCTTCCGTGATTCCAACATCGTTGACCATTACCTGTGTGAAGTCCTCCCCCTTCTGCAGCTCTCCTGCGCCAGCATCCACGTCAATGAGCTGGTGTTTTTTATTGTTGTTGGCGTGGTCATCACAATCCCCTTATCAGTATATTCATCTCACGCTTTGATTCTCTCCAGTATCCTCCGTATTCCTTCCACTGAGGGCAGGTCCAAAGCCTTTAGCACATGTGGCTCCCACGTTGCTGTGACTCTGTTCTTTGGGTCGGGGCATTCACCTATTTGAAAACCTGTTTTCCTGGATCTATGGACCAGAGTAAATTTTCCTCAGTCTTCTACCCCAGTGTGGTTCCCATGCTTAGTAACTCTGATCTACAGTTTGAGGAATAAGGATGTTAAAGTTGCTCTGAGAAAAACCCTGGAGAGAGTGCTCTTCTGATGGTTCCGTTTGTATCAGTTATGTACCGGTAAGCATCATACTCAAGAATCTTTTTATATACAGGTGTAGGAATTTTAATCTTGTTTCCTTAAGGGGGATGTCTCTCTACTTAAAAAAATCGCACATCCCTTGCTTATACTCTTTTTGAGGTTTATACTGGTTCACTGCATGCAATTTAGCATCTATTAAGTGCCTATCGTTTACTGGACTCTATACTAGGTCCAAGAGATGAGCAAGATGAGGCTCTATGCCTTCCATCCTTTTCTTGGTAGGCTAAACGGGTTTGTCCAAGCAACTTTTCTGGCTGGGAGATGGGGCAGGTGGTGGTATGAAGGTCCAGGAGAGTGAATTTATTTTTTCTTCAGTTATGGGAGCAGGCTGACCAAAGACGAAAGGTAGATATACCTTGGGCCATAGGTAAGGTAACTTAGAGAGGTTGCTTGGCGAGGAAGATTGTAAATCATCCCTTTCATATACATCCATGTACACACAAGAGAACGCCTCACTTAAGAGTTCTCTATGTGGCCTGAAATGTAAAGATAAATCAAACCTAAAATCTTTCTTTCCAAAGTTTCAGAACTCTTAGGCCATGGATTGGTAACCATGGGGTAGGTAGTTTATAACTGAGCCAAATTCTTGGGCCCTGGGCTCTAAGGCTGAAAGCAAAAGAATAAGGGAGAAATTCCATGGATTTACAAGCTTATGTTAACTGCTACCTCTATCCTGCCTGAGATACTGTGCATATTATAGGCATTTAGGACAATTCTTTTATTATTTACAATAGATTTAGATATTACTGTCTCTGAGACTGTGTGTATGTACGTGTGTGTGTATTATAGTTAACTATTAGAGAATCAGGAAGAAAGAGGAGTCACATTACACTTTCCACTTGCAGGAAGACTTGGAAGCAATCCTGATTTTGAGTGCCAGAGACTGCTCTGTACTACTCTGTTGAAGATTCTGCTATTCTATAATGGATAGCTCAGATTTTGAGGAGTACACCCTCATAAACTTCCCTGTGTGTTGGCAGGAAAGTGAACTTAGGGCCAAACCAACCCACATGGAAAGATGGGAGAATGGAGACTCATGGTGGGGTCAGAAGAATGGGACCCTCTCTGGGTAAAGACTAGAACTTGGGGTGTCCATGAGATCATCCGTAAAGAGCATTTGGTACTTTTGGATACCGAAGAGTCATATAAAGTACTCGGTTTATATATTTTGCTTTGCTTATATTTTTCCAACTCACCCATAAAATTGGACAGCTGCAGAGTGTATATTAGTATGAGAAACGAGGAAACAAGAGATGTAAGACCTTTCTCACATTTATCTCTCTGCTGACACTTGTTAGAAGTGGCAGCATCGTACTGAGAAGAAAGGTAGTTCAAGTGTTCCAGGTCATGGCCAGAAGCAAGGCATCCTGAGATACAGCTGAAAACAGCACAGAGAAGCACCTGCAGCAAGGAACTGACTAAGGAGGAGATGTGAGATAAAACTTATTTTCTCAAAATATGCTAAAGGGAGGGCGCTTTTGAAGGTAGAAAAATCCAATACTTGGATTATATCTGGATTATGATAAAAATGATACTTAACCTTTATTGAGCACTCTATGTCTGGGCACTGTTTAAGGTGCCTGACATATATTAACTCACTTCCTGCAATTGTGTTAATGCCATGCTGAACCACTGCTAGTCAGTCCTCTGGACTTAGCTGAACTCTACCCTCCAGAGGACTACCTAGGTCTAGGCATGTGGAGACCTGGGGATATTAGTAAGAGTCAAGAATAAGGAACAATAAGGATAAATATAATTTGATATGCATAAAGGAAAAAATTACCATTAGTATAAATGAGTGGAAATAAGGGACAAAGCAAAACCATAAGGATGTGAGTGGAAAGGAATAATTATGAAATAAGTTCATTAAAGCCTAAGAATAACTTTATTTACATTCATCCCACATTGGCATTGGGGTAACTAGAGGTGAAAGCATAAGTATGACTTAATGAGACACCGGCTTGGAACCCTTTGTCACTGAAGATCTGAAACGACAAAAACTCAGAGGCTCTTTTCCAGGTTCTTGTAATAGCCAGTAAGAGCCATTTATCTCTCCCACATAAAAGACAACATTTCATAAATTATGAAGACCTTCACCTCTGTCACAAACTAAGGACGGGTCATCTTGCATACCCTTCTAGGTTGGTGTTGAGGAACTGCTGGTTCATAAATGGTCAACAAATAGGAACAGGTTTGGGGGCTTCTGCTTTACAGTAAGTGAAAAACATGATTTGACGCTCTGTGTCAGATGTCCTAAAGTGGGTCCCTCTGCGACAACAGCAACATTCTGTCACCTCATGACATCGTGACATTTTGACTTTCAGCAAGTGAAATTTTCTCTCTAGGAAGCATTATTAAAGTCAGGATTCCTCTGGGTTCAGTCTTTGGTCTACTTCTCCTTTTGGCTCTTCCTGGGACGCCTTTCCAGCTCCTGCGGCTCCAACGACCACATGTTTGACTCCTAAATCCATAACTCTAGTTTGGATCTATGTTTATAACCTACAATTAGTTATAACTAGAAATATGAAAGTATCGTCAGATACCAAACAGAATTATGTAATAATTTGATGGTGACGTAGTTTTGGAGAATAGAAAAGAATAAACTACTCTTGATAAACTACAATAAACTACACATTCTCCTACATTCTAAATAGGTAGAAGAACACAGAGGTAAGTGACAGACACCAAGTCCGCGAAGAACTTTCCAGTGGAGCTTGGGAGTGAAAGGCACTGCTCTAGGCTGTGGGGCAGTGATGCCTGTTCAGTGCTAAGCCTTAGCCCACGTGTTAGATCGACAAACATCGCCCTCTCTCCCCTCACACTTCCATAAAAGAAATCCGTCATTTACTAAATGCTGCAGCTGCTGATAACATAAGTGTGACTGCAGTGGCTTAAACACATGAAGGTCCATTTTTCTCTAACATAAAAGGCATCTAGAAGTAGGGAGTCCAGGGCTGATATGGCAGAGTCACCAAGAACTCAGTGTCTCTCTCTTTCTTCTCTTCTTAGCAGGGACTTCATTCTCGTGGATGCATCATGGCTTCCATATGGCTGCTAGACCTCATATGGTTTTGTCCACAGTCCAACCAGCAAGAAGACAAAGGGGCAAAGGGTGCTTTGCTTATTCAATGAGTGACTTTCACTGACATCTCACTAGCCACCCCTACTTATAAGGGAGACTGGAAACTTGGCATTCAACTTCAGAAGACTGCCATCCAGGAGAAACGTTAGGATTTTGTTATTAATTAAGAAAGAGTAAATGGCTATTGGGTAGGCAATCAGCAACGTGTACCAAAGGACAGAATTGGTTCCACTTGCCAGGAGAGAGCAGTTCAGAAGTGAGCACCTTCCATCCCTATTATGGCTTCCTTACTTAGTTATACTTGGTTTCAAGTGTAAGGGAGAGAGAGAGAGACAGAGTTATTAATATTGCTAAATGTCTCACATTACAGTTATCTTTGTCTTTTTAGTATAAAGGGACTTCTGGTAATTGAAGCTCTTATTTTCTTATGCTTTGAGACGCTCCCTCTTGATTTGTAGGTGTTTATTAGAAATGGTAGGAGAGAAAAATAAACTTTCCTCTATCCATCTTAGGTTCATTGACTAGGGCCCTAAAATTAGAATGATGAAAGAGAGATTAACAAGAGAAAAACAAACAGAAGTGTATTAACATGCGTGGTGTACATACACACAGGAGTATTCAGGGATGAGTAACTCCAAGGGGTGGTTAGAACTTGGGCTTAAATAGCATCTTAACAAAGAATAAATTTGTAGAGAAATTACAAGATAGAGGAAAAGGGTTTTGAGCTTCTGGGGTAGTAAACTGTGGGAAATATATGGGGAAAACTAATGGAGGATAAGGTCTAATTAGTAATGTTTTTTAATGTAGGTTCTGCTGGTGAGGTCTCTGGGTTTAGAAGGGTCTAGAGTTGTCTCCAGTGATTAACTTCTGTCCCTAACTTCTGTCCCTTCTGGTAGAGAAGAGAGAGGAACACCTCTACACATTTATGTGCTGCTTTTAGGTAAATAGGGAGAGATTTTCTTATATCTACTTTTTCTAAATAGTCTTCAGTTCAAAATCCTTATACCAGCATGGTATATTTTGGGTAGCATATACTCTGCTGCCATTAGGAACCATACCAAGAACAAAGTTACTGAGGGCACACAAAAATGCAATTCAAGGGCTTCCCTGGTGGCACAGTGGTTAAGAATCCGCCTGCCAATGCAGGGGACACGGGTTTGGGCCCTGGTCGGGGAAGATCCCACATGCCGCGGAGCAACTGAGCCTGTGCACCACAACTACTGAGCCTGCGCTCTAGAGCCCGCAAAGCACAACTACTGAAGCCTCTGTACCTAGAGCCCGTGCTCTGCAACAAGAGAAGCCACCACAATGAGAAGCCCGCGTACCACAACGAAGAGTAGCCCCTGCTCACCACAACTAGAGAAAGCCTGCACGCAGCAATGAAGACCCAACACAGCCAAAAATAAATAAATAAATAAATAAATAAATTTATTTTAAAAATGCAACTTAAATAGGGCCACGGACAGCGGGGCTCATTGACAGCTAACAGAGAAATATGACAAGAAAAATTAGGCTAGGAAATCCATAATTTCACAGAACAGCAAGAAGACTTGCTTATCTTTTAAGATTCACCCAATCATTTATGGGTTCAACTGATATTCACTAAATTCTCACTAAGTCACAAGTGAAGAGTTCAAGATTTTCACTTAACGGGATCACTAGGACTTCAAACTGTCTTTTTCTCCATTAATATGTACAACCACATGCCCTAATTAATAAATAAGCTGAGGAGGGTTTGATTGATACTACTTTGTGAAAACTGAGAATCCGAATTAGGACATTTGCCTACTTAGAACAATTTGACATCTCCTTGGAAGAGGGACAAGAGTATTTACAAGCTGACAATTAATAAAAGAATAAGTATATTTAATAGTGTAAAATAGACACTAAGGAAGAATTATTTTTGGCTAAAACTTGATGGTGGAGAAAAGGGAGCAGAGAGGATAAGAAGAGGAAATGTATTAGTTGTATTATTAAATTATAGAGATAATAGACACAGTAAGGGTATTTTATAAAGTTATTATAAAAGCATGAACCATTACAAAAGTACAAACCAAAATTTCACACACATAAGGAGGAAGAAAGGCAAATCACGTAGTTAGTGATGTAAAATAATGTAAATATAAAATGAGAAGTATTAACATAAAATACTATGATAGAACTAAAGCAAACATATATAAATAAATGTAAAAGTCCTCACCTCTTTATTAGTTGAAAAAGGATTAGAGTGGACCATAAAGCGAAAGACAAATCCATGTTACATAAAAAAACCTATCTAAAACCAAGTGATTCAGAAAGATTGATAATAAAATAGTGGCCAAAGACATACTAAGTAAATGCAAACAAATGAACAAACGAACAAGTATCAATAATATGGGTATCAACTAGAATGGAAGTCAGGCCAAAACTGTTAAGCAAGAAAACTATAATGTTACAGGGTAAATTTTACAATGTATATGTGAGCGTTGTGACTCTCTATGCCCTAAATAGTAAAACAGCAGGACCTATAAGAAGACAAAGACACACTAACGGAAGGAAACTTTAAGTTACCTTTCTCAGTTCATGATAAAACAAGGTTACTGAAAAAACAGAAAAAGACATAGAAAATCCTGTCTAAATATAAGAATCAGAAAAATATAATTTATATATATCATTTACATGATATACTGTATATAAATCATCTGTACGTGTGTGTGTGTGTGTGTGTCTAGCTCTGTTTCCTAGAAACTAGAAACACATCTTCTTATTAAGAGGTCAAGACAGTCACATAAATTGAATAGCTATTAGGTCATAAAAGCAAACCTCAATAAATGTTATATATTAGAAATAGCACAATGTCAGCTGATCACTGTGTAACAAAACTAAAACTTAATTACATAAGTAATTAAGGAAAAAAGTCCTCTATTATCTAAATAATAAAAACTAACTTTAAAGGTACTTACACGTGACAGAAAACTGCAAAATTACAAAACATCTAGAAAATGCATATAAAAATGCAACATTTCACAACTCATGGGATTTGTGTACTGCTAAAGCAGAAATATAACATATAACCTTAAATACTGTATCAATAAAGAGAACAATGAAAATAAATTAAGCACTTAATAAATCAGGAAAAAACATAATAAAACCAAGAAAATGAAAACACAGGGTAGGAATTAATAAAGTTAAAATAAAAAATACTGAATTAGAAAACAGAAAATAGTAGAATTAATAAATAAATAGATCAACTACTATCTATTCTAAACTCAGAAAAAAAAGGAAGGGGAACAAATACTAAATTTAAGAAATAAGGGAGAATTAGAAATGGAGGAAATAAAAAACTTCAAACTACTTTGTTTTGCTCTATTCAAATGAATTAAAAAGCCTGGATGAAACAGTCCATTTTCTAGGAAAATGTGATTCAGTAAAACTAATGCTGTAACATGTAGAAAACCTAAAGAGTCCAATTCCATAAAACAAAGTTGTCAAGAGTTATATACCAGTCCCAAATGGTTTCACAGAAGAATTCTACCAAAGAACAAATAATTCCAATACTATTTAAACTGATCTAAAGCCTAAAAAAAGAAGAAAAACTCCAAAATTATTTTTATGAGATAAGTATAACACTGATGCCAAAATCCACAAGATTGCATACAAAAAAGGACCAACCTCATTTATGAAATCAATACAAAAATCCTAAATAAAATATTAGCAGATATTTCAGCAGCAGAAAAAAACAGTAGCTCATCATATCTAAGTAGGGTTTATTACAAGGCTGCATGGATGGTTCAATATTAGGAAATCTACTAATATAATTTATTTATTAATAGGGCTAAAGAGAAAAATCATATGATCATCTCCATAGATGCTGAGAAGATATCAATTCATCATACAATTGTGATTAAATTCACCTTATAAAATAGGTCTTGATAGAGCCAGTTTGAAGTTTGGATCGATCTCTCTCTCTTGCTCTCTCTCTCTCTCTCTCTCTCAGCTAGAACTAAAAACCCTATTGGACTTATTCCATTTACTTTTATTTCTAGCTATATATAATGCTCATCAAACTGCCTGCCCTCTTCGGACTAAATTCACAGAGACATTTCATTTGTCGTATTTCTTTCCTGGCCCTGAGTAACTCATGCTATATTAGGTAAAATGTAACATTTCACTGTCTTATTCATTTGTATTTATAGCTCCTTTTATTTTCTAGCTGTTTCCAAGTTCTGGACAAATATTCTGGGTTTCACAATTTTAAGAGCAAAAACCACAGTATATTGTCCTTAGCTAAGGGCCAAAGGGCTATCTGCAGCATGAAGTTTCTTTGTTTTATTAACTGTGCAAAACAGCTCCTAGTGCAAATGAAGATCTTTTATTCCTCTTTGAAAAAGGAAAGAAATGTGGCAGAGAAATTTCCTAGCAGTGGACTGTACCTTTCCATGCAACTCCCACTTGCCTTTAGCTTCTTAGAAGGTAGAAATAATGTGTATTCTCCTGGCTATCATCTTTTATAGAGGAGTAAACTGAATTCCAGAGTTAAGAATCTGCTGAAGGTCACGAGAATGTGGTAGATCCTATTTTTAAACTCCACTTTATTGGACTCCAACTCCTACGCTTTTTTGCACAAATACACATCGCTTTCTAGAAAGGAATGTAAAGAAACAGGAATATGAAATAGAGAAATATGAGAGGAACAGAGAGCATGACAATCTGGAGAAATGGTTGCAAATCAGCATGAAAGAGAGGATGGACACAGTGTTGGTGCCCCAAATCCCTGTGAGTGAGATACAGTTTACTTTGGTTTAAGAGTCCAAAATAGACACTTGCACATATTCTTAAAAAGTTTGTCTCCAGGGCTGGATGAAGAAAGCCAGCTACAAGGGAACACTTAACCTTGCTTTGTTTTCAACAATAACTCTAACGAGACTGGAGAATGGATCAACCTCATTCTGGGAATAGGTCAGAATCTTTAGGGACACTGTGTATAGTTAAAAAAAAAAATTATTGTCACATGATTTTGTATATTTGAAAGTAAATTAAGTAAAAATAATGTCATAATGCAATTTAGTGATATAAAATACTCTGGTGAGAATACCTAAAAGAATTTATCTTCTTAACACCACTTATTCTAAAGAATGGCAAATAAAATTACTCCTTGGAGGTATATATCAGAGCCTTGGGATTTGTAAAATTTAAATTTTTATCAAATGGTTTTAAGATGGTTAAACACACTGTTTTATAGGAATAAATTTAGATTATAAGTTATATTGGTGAGCATTTAAAACTAGATTTTATGTTCATGACACTGTCTATAAATATACATTATATAATCACTAACTTATAAAATCTTTCTTTCACTCAACTTTGTATTGTATTCCTACTACATTCCAGGTTTGGGGGAGAGAGCAGTAAACAAAACAAAACAAAAAATACTCGGAGCTTAGATTCAACTTATTTGTTAAATTGGAATAATTAGTTTATATTTGTGTATGTTATTTATATTGTGATTACCATGTCTCATCCATTCTTTCTTCACCACATAACGTAGTAAGCATCCAATAAGTTTTGCAAATTGAATATATTCAACCTGCTTAATTTAAATTTTGCTCTAAAACACATCTTTTTTTAAAGTTTATGTGTTTTAACAATGAATTGAAAATTTTATATAATGAGTTATGTAAAATCTCTGGTTATACATTTAGGGGCCTAAAAATATGCAAAATATAAATTTTAAACTAAATTCACTTTTTTTAAAAACAACTTCACTGAGTCACCAGCACAACCTGGTGGCTGCTTAAATAATTACTTGGTTCAGTGTTAAAAAGTTTCTCTTCTGAGTTGTGTCTCCATTCCTGTACTGACCTGGCTTTTTCTTTTTTTGTATTTAAAAATCACATTAAGAAGCTTATAACTATCATAATTAAAATTTCACAATTTTTTGTAGAACAAATATAGGTATTTCAAAATCCTATACATACTGGTCCTCTAATAGCAATATGATTGGATGATTTGTCTCCTCGCCAAGTTAATTAATTTCTAGAGGGCAAGAAGAGCCTCACGAAGTTTTAAATTATAATCCTGCTCCCCACAGGAACTTAATATTCCGCAAATTAAAAGCAATTATTGTTTTACTGCTTTGCAACATTTTAAAGGGTTTGTGTGTTTTGCAAGTGATTTATACCCATTTAATAGAGTCTGGGGTCTTGTCAGATTCATGATATCTATAATCTGAGATGGCTCTTCTTCCAAGTGATCATGACTAGAAATAACTGGGAAGAAGCTGAACGATCATTTGCCAGAAATGTCTTAAAAGGTATTTCACCATGGATGGGGGTGGTTGCACTAGATGACCTCTAATTCTAAGATTTAAAAACTACTAATGATTCATTAAAATAGATCATTTTTGTCTGCTTCCACTTCTGCTTTTGTACTTCCACTAGCTAATGCAGGAATTCAACTCCTGTGAAATTTCCTCAAGAATTTCTGGGAATCTCCAGAAAGATCTTGTTGTGCTCAGGAACCAGTCGTCTCACTGGCAGCACACTACTCCCTTCTGCAACCTTCCCTGTACCCCAAGACTGGAGGATACACTGCTCTGCAGAGCAGAAGATCAGCTGCTCTTGCCCCTGAGTTTCTGTCAGATGTGCCTGCTGCCCTCTCTTGCCACAGCTCAGAGACCACCCCATGGGAGTACAGCCACATTCTCCAAGGCTGTTACCAGGCCCTGACACAGAATTCCCCTTCCTTGGTCCCTCGTTTCCCACCTCCCACACACATCTGCTGCTTTGGATGGTGGCCACTTTCATTGCTTTTATCCTTTTCCACATATCCCTGTAAGAAGCATTTAAATGAGCATCTATAATGTACTGGGCCCTGCATTTGGCACTGGGGATACAGCACTGAGCTATGCAGATATGGTTCTAGTCCTCATGAAGCATTCATCCCAACAAATAAATATGGAGCCAAATCAGATCATCTCACCATGAATGAATGAAATCCACAACTTCATCAGACATTATGAATCTCCTCTGGGTTCATCTGAACTCCTGCTAAATAAGTATTGATTTTACTTGCTTTGGTAAATAACACAATCTTTACTGAGTTTTAGATGAAATTGTAGGCTTAATCTAAATAATAAAAATCCAAGTGAATCACAGATTAAAAACATCTGTGATTCACTTGAGTGAGTCATATCACCAATCACTGTGATATGTGATGTGTGATATGTGATATGGAGATGATGGAGTTCCTAAATCTTGAAGCAGCCCAGAAACTGAGTATTTTGAAGCCTTGGTCTTCCTTTCTCCTTTATGTTCAGGATTGTATGACGCTTTCGTTGCTGTAAAGCTGGTAGAAATCTTCCCTGGAAAGGAAGAGTATGGATGCTTTGGGGAATGGAGAGAATTGAAGAGAAATTTCTGGAAGGATAGTCCAGGTGAAGAGTAACTAAAAAGTTATTTGGATGCAGAAGTAGTGGAAGGGGTAGGGAAGAAAGGTGGATTTTGGCCGTGTTGGGCATGGGCAACCTCGTACACACAAGGAGAATGAGTCATAAAAGCATGTAGGGATCGGGCATATATTATCAACTCTTTGATTCTGAATACTGAGCCTAAGTTGTTTGAATGTAACTTTATTTTCATCAACCTGTACTGATGTGAGATGAAAAACACACACTTCTAGTGGGCCCATTTTGAATCTTTGGAATCCCTTGGTGTGTTGGGTGGCTTTATTAGTGGGGAAATTTATTCAGGTAGGAGCAGCATGCACATAGGATGCCCCATAACAATCTGTGCTAAGGACACACTAAAGTTTAAGAAAGCTGTTCTAGTACATACAATGTTGATTACATTGATATTGTTCATCTCAAGTTAAATTCAAGATAACAATAAAATTAATCTAAATGGGCGATATCCTAAGATTTTAGTTTCAAGGAGAATAAAATTTACAAATTCCCTTAAATGCCTTAATTTCTCTGTTTCTGAGATAAAAGCCTATATTTTTTATCTTTTTTAAAAAATTAAACCTTTTAAATAGTAGATTAACATGCAGTTATAAAAATAATGCAGGGATCCCATGTATCCTCTATTCAATTTCCCCCAATGGTAACATCCTAAGACTATAGTATAATAGCACAACCAGGATATTGACACTGATACAGTGCGTTGATCTTATTCAGATTCTCCCAGTTTTACTTTTATTCATTCATGTATGCGTGTGTGTGTGTGTGTGTGTGTGTGTGTGTGTGTGTGTGTGTGTTTGGCTACGTTGCGTCTTCCTTGCTGTGCGCGGGCTTTCTCCAGTTGCAGCGAGTGGGGGCTACTCTTCATTGCGGTGCGTGGGCTTCTCATTGCGGTGGCTTCTCTTGTTGCGGAGCACAGTATCTAGGGCATGCAGGCTTCAGTAGTTGTGGCTTGCTGGCTCTAGAGCTCAGGCTCAGTATTTGTGGTGCGTGGGCTTAGTTGCTCCACAGCATGTGGGATCTTCTCAGACCAGGGATTGAACCCATGTCCCCTGCATTGACAGGTGGATTCTTAACCTCTGCACCATCAGGGAAGTCCCTGTGTGTGTGTTTAATTCTGTACAATTTTTATCACATACGTAGGCTTGTGTATTCGATACCACAGCCAATATGCAGAACAGTTTTATCACCACAAAGATCCCTTGTGGGGCTTCCCTGGTGGCGCAGTGGTTGAGAGTCCGCCTGCCGATGCAGGGGACACGGGTTCGTGCCCCAGTCCAGGAAGATCCCACATGCCACGGAGAGGCTGGGCCCGTGAGCCTGCATTTCTGGAGCCTGTGCTCCGCAACGGGAGAGGCCACAACAGTGAGAGGCCCGCGTACCGCAAAAAAAAAAAAAAAAAAAATCCCTTGTGATGTTCTTAACTTATGATGTTCATTTTCCTCCTTAAACTTCATTCCCAGCCTTAAACTCTAATCCTTAAGCCACTAATCTGCTCTCTACCAGCATTACTCTTTCATTTAATTAATACTATAAAAATGGAATGATATGATATGTAACATTTTTGGGATTGACTCTTTTCACTCAGCATAATTCCCTTGAAATTCATCTAGGTTGTTGCCTGTATCAATAGTTCATCCACGTTTTTGTGTGAAGCAAGTTTTCCTTGCTTTGGGATATATGCCCAAGGTTCTAACTGCGAGGTAATCACGTGTTCAGTTTTAGAAGAAACAAACTGTTTTCCAGAGTGATTATAATACTTTATATTCTCACCAGGAATTTACGACTGATCCAGTTTTTCTATATCATTGTCAGCATTTGGTGCTGTCACTTTTATTTTAGCCATTCTAATATGTAATGTTGTTTCATTGTGGTTTTAATTATGTTTTCCTGATAATGTTGAACATCTTTTCATGTGCTCATTTGCCACCTGCATGTCCTCTTTAGTGAAATGTCTACTCATGTCTTTTTCTCATTTTCTACTTGTTTCTTTTTTTTTACTTTTAAGTTTTTGAGAGTTCTTTACATAATCTTGATACGTCTGTGAGATATATGCTTGCAAATATTTTCTCCCTGTCTCTGTGTCTTTTTATCCTTTTAACAGGGTATTTGACAGAGCCAAACATTTAATTTTGGTGAGTCTAAATTTACAAATTTTTCCTTTTATAGACTGTGCTTTTGATGTCAAGTCTTAAAAATCTAGGCCTAGCCCTAGATCATAAAGGTTTTCCCCAAATCTGTGTTCTTTCAGCCAACTAAACAAGTTTAACATTATTGGGTTTCTGTCTTAACCTCCAACTCTGTCCATCCTACATAGAAGAGAAAGTTTTAGAAACAGGTGCTGGAAGATCAAAATCTTCCAGGCAGGTTTTCTCAGTGATCTTAGCTAAGAGTTTACTTTTCCTCTTCTACTGTTATTAGGAGACTCTGTGAGTCAGAGTAAATCCCATCATGAACATTTTCATTAGCAAACACCCATTATCATTAGCTTTCATAATGAAATAAATTATTTGGTGCGTTTCATCTGTTAATTACAATTGTAATTCTGATGATACTTGGGAAAGATGGGGTGATACCAAAAAAACTTCTCTCCTTTAAAAAGGAACAATATTAATCACAAATGAAAAGGGGCCATTTTTCTCTGAGTGAAACCAAATTACTCCCTTCATGGGTTGATTTTTCTTAATCACGTTTTGACCTACTTTCTGTTTGATATTCAATCATAAAAATTAGGAGAATAGGATATTTCATAACTACAACTCCTTACCATAGTGTGAGTTCATGAATGTAGGGAATTCTGTTTTGTTCTGTATTATATCCCACACGTAGCACCTACTATGATAGGTGTTCAAAAATTTTTTGTAGAATGATTGAATTAATGAATCAATGACTATTACCCCTAATTATTTCTTCAGGCAATTTAGGAGAGTCATCACTGAAAGAAAGATCAGAGCAGTGAATTCATTTAGTGTTCTACTTCTAAATAACAGAGGTATGTAGAAAACAGCAAGAATTTCTCAGACTGGTTACCTTGGAGAGGGAGGTGTCTTTCTATGCTTCCCCAGTAACACACAGTCACAAGTTCTGAAGTCTGTGTTCCATTGGTTCATCTATATTCCCTTCTGAGCTGAAAGTAACCAAAATGGGCAATATGGGTATCTATGCCCATCAAGCAGAGATATCAGCCCTATTCCTAAGCTCAATATTTGGTGGGCATATGCTAAATCTCTGCGAGTCTTCATCCTCTTTGGCCTGCTGCAATCTCCCCTAGCTTCTTCCATTGGTGCCCAACCTTAGTTTTGGACACCTGATTATATTCGAGCCCCTGCGGGGACTGAGAAGATCCTCAACCTAAATTCTATGCCACACCTTAGACATCATCCAAAATGTACTGCTGTTAACATTTTGTTGTAATTCCTTACAATCCTAATTTGTAATTGCCAAATAAATCCCACTGCATGCTTATGCTCTCCCTGAAGCACTTCATGCTCTGCCATCTTTGGCCCTTTCTTCATGCTTTTCCTTGTTGAATTTTCCTCACTCTCCCTATTGTGCTCCCACACTTCTCACCTGACAATACACACTTCTACTTTTGTTCAGGTAACTCATATCCTTCTTCTGTTCTCCGTTGAAACATTACTTTCTCCATTAAGTCTCCCAGCCTCTTAAATCAATCTTATATGCTTGGATACAAATGTACCTATTATCCTCACTGTAAGTATAAATATTTGTCAGATTCCACCACAGACTTTCAGTTCTTCCAGGACAAGGGACATGTTTAAATTATTTGCCATTGTATCAAGATGTCAGGGGTGTTTTTGATATGTAGGCAACAGGTTTCTAACCTTGGAAATACATAGGAGAAAACAGTGTGGAGCTGAGAGACAACGAGCATTATCTGGTACTTGCTGTCTTGTTTATTCTCTTCTGTTCCACATTTAATCCTGAATAAATATTGTGGGTTCTAGAGTCCACAGTGAGTTAAATTAACATTATGCTGAATTTAGCTGGGCACCAAAGTGCCACGGTATTATCACCAAATATCTTGAGAATGTGACTTAAGAGTAGCTTAAATTAGACAATTCAGGTGAACTAAGTCTTTTTGATCCTGTCTTCCTCATACTTTTTAATAGAAGGAAAATTTGCACGTAACTTATCTCTAACAGTTTCTAGAGGCAAAACCCCAAAATCATAGCAGATGAGGTTGATGTTACATGAAAGAGGATTCATTATTGGCAAAGTCAATAATGACATTACTTGCCAGAGGAGGAAGCTAGAATTTTCTCTTTTGATAAGTGAGGTACAGAGGAGGTTACAAAAACTACCACTTTCAATCATTAATCATGAATCAAAACACCCTAAAACCAGTTTTCACAATGTTTAACTTTTCATGTACATATCTTTGGCCAGTTTGTCCATGATTTGGCATATATGGATGCAGGGGAAAATCCTGTCTCAGGATTTATGCTGATAAGCAAATCACTCTAGTAATTTACAGAAAGAATACTGGGGATGCAGGCACTTGGTGTGAGCCTGTAAAGCTATACTTGGAGAAAAGGCAGAACCGAGGCAACCCAGAGGCCAAGAGCAGGGCGTATTCAGCAGGAACAGTCTTGCTACAGCGCCACACCCCTGCTCCATACAACTGGCACGGCCCCTGGACATGCTGCAGCCACCAAAATGGTTCCCAACTGTCTCACTCTGTTCACATCATTCCCATCAGATTAATTTCTCCGGTGGAAGTATGCAATTGGCTGCATCTAGGTCAATGTGCCTCTTTTCTGTGAGCCTAGGGACATGGGGGAGGTGTTTCTCTCCTACATGGATTCTCCAGTGGGAAGTTGGGCACTCAATCTCATGAACATGACACTGAATGGAAGATTATCCTCCAAGATACATGCCCACACATTTGGTTTTTTTCATATCTACTGAAAGAGTGAACCTATATTTTCAACTCTGGTTAGTTGTTTATTTACATAATATCCAATATGACATTTGGGAGTGGAGCACTTGCTGTTTTTTCCTTGCATGTGATTAAATCGTTGCCAAGACGATTCAGGTCATCTTCCTGTAACCTGTTTCAATTTGTTTTCATATTTTTAAGATGCTTTTTATTTCTGGCATCGGCATTGAATACTGGTGGAACCGAATAGTAAGCCAGCTGGCACAGCAGAAATATAAGCTCCAGAGGCTTAGCCCCAGTATCATGAAAAAAAGTACAGAAGGGTGGATTTGGACTGAGAGGTAATTTAAACTTACATGAATCAAAGAAATAGGTTCTATTAGGGCAACTGGACAATATTCATCAAATTTACATATATACATAACCTTAGGCTAAATAAATGCACTCTAAAAACCTATACACATGCCTAACGATTTATGTACTGGTTTACTAATTTTAACCTTTTTTCACAATAACAAAAAACTGGGATTAACCTAGTTATCCATCAAAAAGAGACTGTTCAAATACTTTTGTGGACATTTGTACAAAAATTTTATGTAGGTGTACTAAAAACTAAGACTATCTTTATATATATAAGACATATATCATATATGACTATCTTTATATATATATATATATATATATATATATATGATATAATATCCAAAATGTATTGTTAAGTGGAAAAAACCCTCCTAAACCACTGTTCCAGTCTGGACTGGTTGCTTTTAGGCTAGCTACACAGCTGTCATCCTGGGACTTCACTAGTCTTCTGAATTTACTCTTTCCTGGATCCTAAGTCTTACTCGTTCTCTAGCTGTGTCTCAAGAAATGATATATATAAGATAAAAAGCAGGTTAAACCAGTGTGCACACAGAATGCTACCATTTATGTAAAATCAGTGGGCTAATATATATGAACTTTATTATATGTGAATAAAATGTCACTGACAGCACTGACAGTAACTGATAGGACTGGCTGCCTCCTGGGAGAACAAGTAGGTAACTGGGGGGATGTGGAATGTAAGGGAGACTTTTCATTGTATATCCTTTCTGTAGCTTTTGAATTTTGAACCATGTGAATGCATTATGGACTCAAAAACTAAATAATTAAAAAGGACCCCAATACTAAGAAGCCATATTTCCCTTATATAACGAGTTATTAATTCTATATATACATATAGGAAAGGAGAAAAATCTAGACAGAGATGGTGGTGGTGGTAAAAGAACGCAGTAAAAGTAAACTTTCCAGAGGAAATACCATCCTAAGAAGAAATATCAGTAAGAAGTCTAAAAGGCATGAGAGAGCATGGCATCAGGAACAGTGTTTTCATAGAAGGAAATCTTTACTGACACAGGAAAATGCTCATGACAGAAAGGGATCAAAAAACAGAGAGCAGAAGCAAAGGACATAATCCATATAATGAAGAGGCATCCTATAGAATGGGAAAAAAATATTTGCAAACCATAGATCTGATGAGGGTTTAAATATACAAGGGACTCATACAACTCCACAGCAAAAAAAAAAAAAAACCTGATTAAAAAATGGACAAAAGAACTGAATAGATATTTTTCCAAAGAAGACATACAAATGGCCAACAGGTATACAAAAAGGTGCTCAACATCACTAATTATCAGGGAAACGAAAATCAAAACCACAATGAGATATCACCTCACACCTGTTAAGATGGCTTTTACCAAAAAGACAAGCAATAGCAAGTGTTAGTGAGGATGCAGAGAAAAGGGAATCCTTGTACACTGCTAAGTGGGAATGTAAATTGGTGCAGCCACTGTGGAAAACAGTATGGCGGCTCCTCAAAAAATTAAAAGTAGAACTGCCATATGATCCAGCAATTCCACTTCTGAGTATATACCCAAAGGAAATGAAATCAAGATTTTGAAGAAATATCTGTAATTCTATATTCATTGCAACATCATTTACAGTAGCCAAGATATGGAAACAACCAAAATGTCCATCAATGGATGAATGGATAAAGAATATGTGATACACACACACACACACACGCACACACACGTTGGAATATTATTCATCCATGAAAGAAGGAAATCCTGCCATTTGCAACAACATGGATGGACCCTGAGAACACGGTGCTAAGTGAAATAAGCCAGACACAGAAAGACAAATACTGCATGATCTCACTTACATGTGGAATCTAAAAAAAGTCAAACTCATAGAAGCAAAGAGTAGAATGGTGGTGGCCAGGGGCTAAGGGGTGTAGGGAATGGAAAGATGTTGGTCAAAGGGTACAAGCTTTCAATTATGATAGGAATAAGTTCTGGGGATTTATACTTTAAATTTACTAAGGGAGTAGATCTTAAGTGTTTTCACCACACACACACAAAAAGTGGTAACTATGTGAGCTGATGGACGGGTTAACTAGCTTGATTGTGGTAATCATTTTGCAATGTGTGTGTGTGTGTGTGTGTATATATATATATATAAAATCATGTTTTATACCTTAAATATATACAATTTTTATTTGTCAGTTTTATCTCAGTAAAACTGGGAAAAAGAATGCATAAATTTATGTGTAATATCACTCCCATTTCCCCCTAAATATATCTGCAGATGTAAAGAGAAAAGACTTGAAGGTAACATACCAATGATGAAGGGTAGTTTTCTCAGTGTGGTATCTGATACCTAGCATTCTAGTAGCCTAAAATTTAGGGCAAGGCAACTGTCAATCCTACTGAGGAAACTGAAATGCAATCCAATTTAACCACGGTTCAAGCCAAGCATGACTGTGCACAATAGCAGGGATATGTCTGTTATATTTCTGCTGCCACTCTTAGAAACAAAATTTTACCTACCATGATGCATTTTGGGGTTCTAAAAATGCCACAGTCGCTTTGCAGGCACACCTAATTTATTTACTTGGTTTTATTATCTTCTACCAACACATGCATAGGTTACATTTTGGAGACAGGTTTTATTTTATTTTATTTTTTTTGTCTTCTTTTAACATCTTTATTGGAGTATAATTGCTTTACAATGGTGTGTTAGTTTCTGCTTTATAACAAAGTGAATCAGTTATACATATACATATGTTCCTATATCTCTTCCCTCTTGCGTCTCCCTCCCTCCCACCCTCCCTATCCCACCCCTCTAGGTGGTCACAAAGCACCGAGCTGATCTCCCTGCGCTATGTGGCTGCTTCCCACTAGCTATCTATTTTACGTTTGGTAGTGTATATATGTCCATGCCACTCTCTTGCTTTGTCACAGCTTACCCTTCCCCCTCCCAGTATCCTCAAGTCCATTCTCTAGTAGGTCTGTGTCTTTATTCCTGTCTTACCCCTAGGCTCTTCATGACTTTTTTCTTTTCTTAGATTCCATATATATGTGTTAGCACACGGTATTTGTTTTTCTCTTTCTGACTTACTTCACTCTGTATGACAGACTCTAGGTCCATCCAACTCACTACAAATAACTCAATTTTGTTTCTTTTTATGGCTGAGTAATATTCCATTGTATATATGTGCCACATCTTCTTTATCCATTCATCTGTTGATGGAGACTTAGGTTGCTTCCATGTCCTGGCTATTGTAAATAGAGCTGCAATGAACATATTGGTACATGACTCTTTTTGAATTATGGTTTGCTCAGGGTATATGCCCAGTAGTGGGATTGATGGGTCGTATGGTAGTTTTATTTGTAGTTTTTTAAGGAACCTCCATACAGTTCTCCATAGTGGCTGTATCAATTTACATTCCCACCAACAGTGCAAGAGTGTTCCCTTTTCTCCACACCCTCTCCAGCATTTATTGTTTCTAGATTTTTTGATGATGGCCATTCTGACCGGTGTGAGATGACCCACCTCCTAGAGTAATGGAAGTAAAAACAAAAATAAACAAATGGGACCTAATGAAACTTAAAAGCTTCTGCACAGCAAAGGAAACCATAAACAAGACCAAAAGACAACCCTCAGAATGGGAGAAAATATTTGCAAATGAAGCAACTGACAAAGGATTAATCTCCAAAATTTACAAGCAGCTCATGCAGCTCAATAACAAAAAAACAAACAACCCAATCCAAAGATGGGCAGAAGACCTAAATAGTCACTTCTCCAAAGAAGAGATACAGATTGCCAACAAACACATGAAAGAACACTCAACATCATTAATCACAGGTTTTAAATTTCATGTATATAATAAGTAGTACAACAAATCCCGATTTTATCTTAGTTTCTGAAGGTAAAATTGCATGCTTTTCCTAATTTATTTTGTAACCAAGCCAAACAGTTCTTCTTTTTTCCAAAAGGGATCCAAATTCTTCAGGAGGAACATGTTAGTTTGCAAACAGGAGTGCTATTTACCTGAAATAGTCAATTTGAAAGATACCTATGTTATAATAGACCCAGGAAAACCCAAAAGCTGAGGGATTCCATCACCACTAGACCTGCCTTATCGGAAATGCAGAAGGCTATACTTCAAACTGAAAAAAGAATGGCATTTCCTTCTACTGTATCAAACCAGACTCTTCACCGTTTTGAAGATTTATGGCCACGAATTTTAAGAAAACTCATTTTCTGAAAAAAAGGAAGTTTTTACTAACAAAAACTTTTAGTTTGCTTTAGAGAAAACATCTTTATCAAACAAGTTCAAACTATTAATTTCATGAATATTTATTTTACCAGAGTCTAGTCTAACCATATAGGAGAAAGGAGTAAACACTAGGTGGTCAAATTCTATTTGATTAGGCAGAGATGTAAACAAAATTATGTACATGTACATTACATATTATGTACATATCTGATACATGTATATATACATATACATCATACCCCTGATGCTATTACAACGAGTCAGACTAAATTGATTTAAAGTAACTAGGTTCATTTCTCTCAGTTCCTAATTGGTATTAACACATTCCATACTTATAAGCTAATACTTGTGATCCCTGTTAACTAAGCATAAATATCTCATAGATACTATTGAAGCTTTGCTGAGTTTGGAAATGCAGTACTATAGAAACCATGACTAAAAGAGCACTGAAATTCTAGAAAATTTATAACTTACACAGAAGGAACTCCTCAAATGGTTAAAAAACAGAAAGGGCTACATTAACATTGTTTTTAGGGAAAACAAAGAGGGGTGGCCGCATCAGACCACATTCATGCTGATGTATGAAAAGTACATGGAAAGAAGCAAAGTGGGAGGTGGTGTGAAAAGGAGTAGGAATCAAGCTGAGTCTCTGGAGCCCACTGTTAAGAATAAAGCTCATTCAGTGAGTAAGCATGGAACTGAGAACAATCATGAGACTCAATAATATTTGCATGTTTAAATGGCATGATTAGGCAGAAAAAAGGATCTAAGGCAAAAACCTTGTTCTGAAGAAAATTATGGGGAAACACATTCTCACACACACACACACACACACACACACACACACACACACACACACACACACAACAACCCAGCAATACTGGTTCTGCTTAGTTCGCAACTCTCTTTAGGGTTTTCTTCAGAGCAAGTTTGACATCCTTGTTCCTTAGACTATAGATGAGGAGGTTCAACATGGGGACTACATTGGTATAAAATACTGAGAAGAACTCCCCCTGGCCCACAGAACCATCAGAAAAGGTCTTGAGATGTGTAAACAACCCAGAACCATAGAAGAGGGCAAACAGTTATTATGTGGGAGCCACAAGTACTGAGGGCTTTGGACCAACACTGAGCTGATGAGATGTGGAGGATACTGGAGAGGATCAAACCATAAGAAACAAAAATAATGAAGCTACATATTATTATAACTGTGCTCACAATAATGGAATCCACCAGCTCACTGGCATCAGTGCTGCTGCAGGACAGCTGGAGGAGGGGGAAGATGTCACACATGTAATGGTTGGTGATGCTGGAATCACAAAAGGATAATTGGACCATGTGCCCTGTGTGGGCCATGGCACCGGCAAACACCATTACATATGAACCAAACATCAGCAAAGAAGAGACCTGAGGGGACATGGTGACTGTGTACAAAAGGGGCTTACAGATGGACACACAGCGATCATAGGCCATGGCTGTCAACACATAGCATTCAGAATGGACAAAGAAACAGAAAAGAAAAACCCAACAGAGTCATGCACCCTGCAAAGGAGATGATGTTCTCTGACACAAAGCTCATCAGCAGTTTAGGCGTAATGACCAAGGAGTGGCAGAGATCTATGAAGGACAGGTTGAAGACCAAAAAATACTTGGGAGTGTGAAGATGAGAGTTCAGGCATATCTGATTAATTAAGCTCAAATTCCCTACCACAGTGACCATACAGTTCAATAAGAAGAGGAAGAAGAGGGGTATCTGGAGTTGACTTTGGTCTGTAAGTCCTACCAGGATGAACTGAGCCATTTTCCACAGACATTATCGGCAGGGGTGTGATCTGTGAGGAAATGAGAGAACAATGTCACATCAAGAAGAGACTGAAATCCTTTCTTTCTAGACCGAGGACTTGTTCCATGGGGGCTCAAGGGTGACTGCTGGGACAGCACTCTAGAAGAGCCAGAGTGACAACTCCGTATCTTTCAACTTTCTTCTCTCAGCTGTCCTTTCCTTCCATGTTTTCAAATCTCAGCTGCAACTCCTCACCTCCCTTGGGCTGACACGATCCAGGATAAAGTCTTTCAGCAGGGGTCCAAAGTGATGTCCACATCTGAGAGATAAGGAAAAATATCTTGAAGAGATGAGTAGGCTGGCCAAGGCCATACAGCAAGAGAGGAAAGGAGTCCAGAGTGGTACCCGGGACTCCTTGCGATGGAAATTCCTGAAGCTTGGGACAGTGAGGTCACTGTGATCCCCACTGTGCCCACTGCTCAACCTATTCTCTTCCTCCTACCTTTCAGAAACTCAGCACCAGGCTTAGCAAAAGTACTGAGAGTGTCCCCTACGATCCTGCCTTCCTCCCACCCATTCCCTTTAACCAATCTTACCCCAAAATCACAATGGATTGTTTAAGAAGGGCAGGTGGCCTCCCACATCTCTCCACTGCTGTAGCAGTGGGAATGAAAACATCAGAACGGAGAAGCCTCGCCACCCAACTTCCTTCAACCTGGAGACTTCACTACTACCAGGCCTTATGTACTCTTTTCCCTTCACTGGCCGGAAGGAGACAGAGGTTTTGACAAAGGTGGAGGCAACATCCCTTCTGTCTGTAGATTCGCATATGTCTTCAGGGCAAGGCAAATGCATCAGCTTTATGTCTCCAAACCATCAGCGGCCTAATAGTGTGAACGCATCTTATTCTCTGTGGATCTCAGCAGCTTGTTTGGAAGCTTGGAAAATGAGCCTCATTTAGGATCACAGTTTGATCAGGCTCCTTAGGGAAGAAATTACTGAGCCTGTGTTTACATCTTTTGTTAGTAAGTTGATATTGGCACATTTGGGACTCAATGTTCTTCTCCAACTATCAGTTCACATTAAGAATTTATTGATGTGTAATAAATTATCATAAACTTAGTGGCTTAAAAGAACACCCACTTATTAGTCATAGTTCTGTAAATTAGAAGTCTGGTATGGAATCACATGGCTGGATTCTCTGCCCAGGCCGAAATCAGGATGTGGGCAGGGCTGCATTCCCTTCTGGAGGCTCTGGGGGAAGAATCTGTTTCCAAACTCATTCAGGTTGTTGGAAGAACTCAGTTCCTGTAGTTGTAGAACTGAGAGCTCCATTCCCTTGCTGGCTGTCAGCTGGGGGTCACTCTCAGCTTCTAGAGGTTGCCTGCATTCCTCATCACGTGGCCCTCTTGTCTTCAACCTGGCGGTAAATGGAGAATCCTTGCTGTGCTTTGAATCTCGTCGACTTCCCCTTCTGCCACTAGCTTGAGAAAAACTCTCTGGTTTTAATATGCTCATGTGATTACATTAGGCCTGCCCTGATAATCTCCCTAATTTAAGGTCAACTGTACCATATAACATGCATAATCCCTAAAGTGATATATCGTTATATATATGGTTCCTTCCACATTCAAATAAGAGGAGATTATACAAGAGGAAAAGACATTGGGGGGCGGGTCATGTTTCAGAATTTTGCCTGCCACATCTATCTTCTCTGGAAATCTATTCTTCATACATTTTATATGGAATTACTTGTGAAAATGCTGTATTCCCTTGTTTAGCTTCTCTCTCAACACAGATGCAAATTCCTCAGAAAGAGCCTTCTAGGGTCTGCTCCCCAAATTTGGTGTCCACAGCCTTTTCTCCCATGTGTCTACTTCTTGAATTTTACTCTCTAGTAGTACTTCTCATGCATTTTGATGATTTCTTGGCTTCATGCCATTTCATCTGCCTGAAATGCCTTCTCCCTTGTTCTCACTTGGATACCACTTACTCATGCTCCGAGACTTGTTCTGTCATCATTTCTGATAGGACATCTATTTTGACCTCTTCTCCTGTCTCTACTCCCAGAACCTAAAGTGCCTTCTCTGTGTGCTGCTGAAGCATCTTCTGCATTTATCTTCTCCCATTTCTATACAGTGAGTTTACATGCGTACCTTCATTTAAACTGTAAACTCCTAGAGGGCAAGAAGTCAATCTTATTTATTTTTATTCATGCTGCTATTAACAAGTCTTTCTTTCTATTTTTTCTTTTTTTTGTTTTGGTCTTTATATTTCTAAATAACATGCGGTTGTTTCTTGATTTTTCACTATTATGTCTTGTCAATTGACTTTAAGTCTGGGAAACTAAATCTAGCCAATTTTCACCTTCTACCACTGCAAATATACTTCCTAATGTCTTCATCTTCCCAGTACAGTTAATTTTTAAAGTTCCATTAATATTCAGTGTTTACATGATTATGAGGATGTAAATGCTTTGCACATCTAAGGAGTAAAATATGCTGATTACTTTTCCTTCACAAGCCTGTTTTCTCTAGAGTAAATAATGGTCTTGGTGGATTTAAGCTGTAAGGTACTCTGAATACAAAAAGGAATAAGATGCAGATCCTGCCCCTTGGTTCTCTCATTCTAATTAGAGAAGCAACAAAAGAAAGTGAGAACAGCACAATTTATAGATATCTGGCTCTAGCTACAATACTAAACTCTTTCATTAACTTATCCTTTATAATCTTCAGAATTATCTGAGAAAAGTATTTCTGTTTTACATATGAAGAAACCAAAGCTGATGTTAAAAAGAAATTTGCCAAAGTCATAACAACTAATGTCAGAGCCAGGATTTAAACACAGATCTTTCTTAATATAAAATTAATTTCTCTTACAATGCTATACAGAAAAAAGGGAGTAATTACTATCATAGAACTTTGTACAAGGTACAGTAGTGACATGTATTAATTAAAAACCTTTTCATTATAATAAATAATTACTTTTCATTGTAAGTGAAATGATATTGAGACAAACAAAAAAGTTCACTTAACTGGCAAGTCCAGGGATGCATTATGCTTCAGAATTGAATGGATCCGAGGAATCCAGAGGGTTGTGTCTCTTTCTTTCAATTACTTGAATATGCTTGGTTCTACCTGGCTTTTTTCTCAGACAGACTTTCTCCTTGTGTAGACCAGAAGACTCTACTCTGTTCCTCATGAATATGTATCTCCACCTTTATTATTCTGACTCATGCAATGAAAAGATCACTCCTTTGCTTGATCTTATTTTAGCTGAAATTTCAAAATGGACCTTACTAAGAGTTGGGGTATAACTCAAGGGGAAAATGGCTTACCATGAGACCATATAGGACTAGCTTGTTCTGTGGGGCTCCTCCGCCCTTTTCCGTATACTCAGATCACATGAAATTGAGTAGCTCTTATCTAGGTACCTACTTTTGTAACTTCCAGTGTCAACACGTGGCAGGCATCAACATTATCACCCTTCACCCAAGACTACCCAACAGGTATTTTGAGCTTTTATAGTCCAAAATGAGGAGAGGAAATAAAAAGAAAGGAAAAGACTCAGTATGTGCTGCTCAATGCCTGTACTTTTAATCTCAGTATTCTGTTAAAAGAGATGCATCTTTCAAACATGAGTGATGCCAAGAAAATGATCTCACCCTCAACTGCTTAACTCTGGGTGAGATTTCAAGAGAATATCATTCTCAAGAAGGGACTGGAGAGAGACCAACCCAGTGAAGAATCTCACTGCTTGCTTGATTTTGCCTATTTTTCTTCTTTTCCGTGTTCTAGTCTTTAAGATTTTATTTTTAAAACTGTTACAACACAAATTTTATTCTGTATTTGACCTCTCTGTTATTAGTGTCTATTATTTCTTTACTCCACACATAGTACTTTTATAATTTCATTTTTTTTCTTCTCTCAAGGTACCAAGAGGTGACACTTCAAATTGCATATCCTTTCCCTTCCCTTCCTGTATATCTCACTCTCATCTCTCGAGACAGATTCTTCCTTTTCACATTTAGTGTGAACTTAACTCTTTCTGACCATGGTTTTGGATCAAATTAGATCCATCACAATCACAACTCTTCTCTCTTTCCTAAGCTTTTTCCACCTGCTCTTGCTCATTGCAAAAGCTTGAGGTCTCTAGAGCAGGAGTGAGAGAGACTGCTTCCTGGGATTTGGAGTTTTTCTCTCTTAATTTATAGTTATTTTGAAGTTTGGACATATTTTTGTCTTTGGATTATGCTGTGGATATTGTTTTTACAAATTTTTATTTGTTCATCTTATTCTTCTGTATTGCTTTCACCAGAAATATTGGGAGATGCAGATCTAGGCAGCTGTCATTTTTTCTGGCTTCCTGAAAGTCTTCTCAAAAATAACACCTGGGGCATATATCCAGAGAAAACCATAATTCAAAAAAATACATGCACCCCAATGTTCACTGCAACACTATTTACAATAGCCAAGACATGGAAGCAACCTAAATGTCCACTGACAGAGGAATGGATAAAGAAGATGTGGCACATATATACAATGGAATATTACTCAGCCATAAAAAGAAACAAAATTGAGTTATTTGTAGTGAGGTGGATGGACCTAGAGTCTGTCATACAGAGTAAAGTAAGTCAGAAAGAGAAAAACAAATACCGTATGCTAACACATATATATGGAATCTAAGGGGAAAAAAGTTATGAAGAACCCAGGGGTAAGACGGGAATAAAGTCACAGACCTACTAGAGAATGGACTTGAGGATATGGGGAGGGAGAAAGGTAAGCTGTGACAAAGTGAGAGAGTGGCATGGACATATATACACTACCAAACGTAAAACAGATAGCTAGTGGGAAGCAGCCGCATAGCACAGGGAGATCAGCTCAGTACTTTGTGACCACCTAGAGGGGTGGGATAGGGAGGGTGGGAGGGAGGGAGACGCAAGAGGGAAGAGATATGGGAACATATGTATATGTATAACTGATTCACTTTGTTATAAAGCAGAAACTAACACCATTGTAAAGCAATTATACTCCAATAAAGATGCTAAAAAAAAGGACATTAGGTAAATACTAAGGAAATCTGTATAAAGTATGGATTTTAGTTATTGATAACATAACAATATTGGTTTATTAATTGTAACAAATGTACTGTAAGATGTTAATAATAGAGGAAACAGAATGTGGGGTATATGGTAATTTTCTGTACTGTGTTCTCAATTTTTCTATAAATCTAAAACTGTTCTAAAAAATAAAACTCATTTAAAAAAATGAAGAAGGAAACCAAGAAACAGGAAGATATACGATCCAGAGAATAGGGGACCTAACATAGGTACAGGGACCTAACATAGGTAAGAGGTGAAGAGTACCCCCAGAAAGATGGTGAAGGGGGATCTCAAGATGTTAAATCTTCAACAAAGTAAGAGGGCATCCTGTCGTCACTGGAGTGGATCATAAATTTATTGGAAAGACATCTTAAAGAAGATAACACTTTTAGACTACCAGCTAACATCATATAGCTACAGCTGTACATACTGAGAGGAGATCTGTACAAATGGGCACGAGGTTAGGGATAAATCACAGAAATCCACAGAATATTAAGCAAAGGAAAGCACCTAAAAATATTCACTTCAAGGAAAACAAAATAGGAAACGAAAGCAAAAATAGCATTTTATGTACTATCTATAAATACTGTTTAATAATCTAACTGCCAAGATTTATCTAACAATTTACAGTTATAACCATATTGCAAGAAAGAGAGGCGTGTGTGTGTGTGTGTGTGTGTGTGTGTGTGCGGTGAGAGGGAGGTAAGATTCCACAGGAACTCACACTGGAAACTATTAGAGTAATCTAAACATGAGATGAGGAGAAGCTTATCAAATCAGTATAATTGAGAGAGAAAGGCCAGACCAGGATTTCAAGGAGATAAGTTCTCTGGGACTTGGAGGCTGGATGAAGAAGTTGAGTGAGAAGAAGATGTTTACAATTTATTTGTTGCCTAGGTGGTAGTGAAAAAAAGCTTATAAATTAATGACCAGAGGAGGAGCAGTGCTGAGAATCGCCAAATAAATGCTGACTGCAGTTTGGGGCACTTTAACTTGAGGAACATAAACAGACATAAAACAGAACCGTCCAGGAGGCAGGTAGGAAACAGGTTCAGGCTGTACATTCAGGTGAATATGAATGAGGAGAAGAAGAACAAAAACTTACCAGATTCTATGTTCCAGGCAGTGTTCTAACATTTTACATGTAGTAAGTCATTTATGCCAAAAGACAATTATTCTCATCTCACAGATGAGGATACCAAGGGTGAAAGAGGTCACATAAATTGTCTAAAATTTCACAATTAGAAAGTGGAGAATCCATCTGGGTTTAAATTTCAGAAAGTCTGACTTGACGGCCCGTTCCCTTAAACGCTTTGCCGCAAGTCAAAACCTCAGACTAGCAGAATCATTGACCTGCTCTGCTCTCCTGACACTGAGAGAATAACATATCCACAACTACACTACATGATGTGGGTGTTGCCAACTGCTCAGAATTGGGTGAGCATCCTTTGTCAGTGGTAGCACAGCTGCCAGTCCTTTTGGCCTGCCCCACCCTTGCAGAACCTCTGTCTACCAAGCTGTCTATAAGATGCCTTATAGATGCGGATACCTGCCACATCTGCCTATTCTCCAACCCTGGTTTTAGAACTTCAAACCAATTGTCTGAATTCCCAATCTTCTTTATATTAACTCTTTTCTATTTAAAAGAGCTAGTCATTTTTTTTCTAGTTTTATTGAGGTATAATTGACAAACAACACTGAATTAGAGTCACTTTCTATTGTTTGTGCACATAAACCCTGATACAATATTTCTCCCCCACATGTATCAGCCAAAGTATGATCTAACTGGCAAAACACTTATCTGTCAAATTAGTTAAATTCTAAGTTACAAATATGAATAAACTTTGCAGTACAAGATTTCAGGGTGTTTTAATTCTCAGTTAATCATTGAAATTTGTGTAATCTTTGTACCTCACTTCTCAAAAGAGAGTATTCTAGCTTCTTCTTTGGCAAACAATGTCACTATTGGTTTTCCCAATAAGTCCTGTTTCATGTAACATAAATTCATTTGCTACAACTTTGGATTTTTCCACTAAAAATTATTAGAAGTTACAAACATAGTTTATATTTCCTGAAAAATATGGGTAAGTCAAATCAAAAGGACCTTCTTCAGTGGAACTTATGGTTGAGTGAGGTCAGCAAATCTTCTCCACAAGAACATCCACAAACTTGGCCAAAATTGACAAACACAATGATTTCAACACTCTGGAAATCAACCAACGCACACAACAATCAGAAATGCTGATGCTTCAGAAAGTGTTGAAGTTTATGTAAGAACAATGGGAGTCTGTGATATTTTACACAGGACTCCTCCCAAGGCCAAATTCTGCCTGGCTCTTCGAACTGTGTATAAACACCGTACTCTAGTTGCTGAATTTGTTTCTCACAGGGCTATGTGTTTCCAACTCTGAAACCCTACTCCACGTTTACTGGGGTTGACAGAATAATAATAAATTGTAGATAAAAGAAATTTTGTTATATTCAAATGCCTTTTCCCGGCTGATTTGCTTATGATGAATAATATTGATCTGGGGAGCCAGCGCCGCAGCAGCGAGAGCGGCCGGCTCCACCCGCTCGACTCCTCCCACAGCCGCCGCCGCCTTACCGCCGCCGCTCGACGCGACGCGCGGGCCAAGGTTCGCTCCACCGCAGCCTCCCGGAGCCCAAGGGCATCCCGGAGGCCCTGTGCCTGAGCGCAGGCGCAGGCGCAGCTTCACTCTTACCTTCTCCGGAGAATCTCTGAAGACCCGGCGGGCGCAGGAGGCTGGCTAGCGGCCCCTGCGAGGTCCTGCGCGAGGGCTCCCTGGTCTCCGGCATCTGCTGGGCCCCGAAGTAAGCGGCGCTAGAGAACGGGCAGCCTGAGAGCCCCGGGCGGCCGGCTGGGCCTGGGTGACCGCTCGGAGGCTGTCACGGGAGATGAGTGGGGCCTGCGGGCACGCGTGGCCTGGGCCACCGCCAAGGCCTCCTAAGGCGGCAACTGCGAGATGGACGGCACAGAAGCCACCCTGGGGCAAATCAGCGGCTAGCACCAGAAGCGCCGTGCAGCCCACGCCCCGGCCCACTGCAGCCCCCAGTTAGGCCGCCCACCAGCTGCCCATGGCTTGGCCCCTGACGGTGCCACAAGGACAAAGCTTCGTCCGTCTTCTGCTCTGCAGCATGGGGACCCCAAGCCCGCCGAGCTACACACCCGCCTCGGAGGAGCCGGCGGCTGTGGCGCCGTGTGAGGAGCATGCGCACGAAGAACCCGCCTGCTGCCGCCTCGGGTTTTCCGCAAAATGGAGAAGCAAGGCCCTACGGGGCCGCCGGGCCAGGGCCTGGCCAAGAAGGACACCAGGGGCAGCAACCTGAGTAAGTGCCCGTCCATAACCCTGGGTATGTTCTAAAACAAGAAGTGCGTCTCCCGGCCAGCCGCTCAGGCCGGGGTTCCGGCGTCACTGCCGCCCATCAGATGGGCACCTGGCCCTCGTGCCGAAGCAGCCTGGAAGCCACTGAACACGGCGGAGCGCGGCTCCCCTTGGGGCGCACCGGTGGATGCCCTGCCTCTCGCCCATCGGCGTCTCCGGTCTTGGGGCTCTGGGGCCCCACTGCCCCAGGCCTTGCTCCCCCAACTCCCATCTCTTCTCACACCTCAGTGTCTGGGCTCTCAGCCTCCCCTTCTTACGCATCTGCCTCCACCGTCTCTTTGGGCTTCAGGTCCCCTTTGGGCCCTCATTCACTTCAGGGTCCCATCGCTTTGTGCCTCAGTCCCCCATTTGTAGGGGTCGCCTTTTTGTACTTCAGTTCCCCATTCTCTTCGGGCCTCCTGTCTTCGGCCTTCCGTGGTCTTGGGGTTCCCCTCTGCTCACGACTTCCCGACCTTGCAGCTTCCTCACTCTGCTGCTGCTTTGCTGTCTCTGGCAGCCCCCGTCCTCTCTGTCCTCCTCAGACCCTTTCTCTCCCACCTGCATCTCAGGCAGCTGGGGGTCACTTCCTGTCCTGCTTGTATTCCGGTTTCTTCACTGCCTCCCTCCCTGCCTCCAGACACCTTTATTGACAGCCCATCCTTTTGCTGTGAGGAAGCGAGCTGGTTGCAGGCAGTTTGGGAGGGAGGGGTGGAGCCAGCTTCAAAAAATGCCTTTCTTGGCAAGTGCGATAGGACAAGCCCTTGAAGCAGACCTGGCCTCCTCCTCCAGCAAGGCTGTGGCCAGCATCTGGTGAGGAGTGAGTGCGCTAGGCTTTGCGCACGATAAAACCTGGTCTGGATGGATGATGCCCCAGCCTCACGAAGAGTCCCTGTCATGCCCCACAGACACGTGTTCACAGGCACCATCCCCAGCTATGCCCGGAAAAGGGCTGAATGTGGAGCGCTCGTTCTTGAACAGGTGAAGGCAGAGTATGGTGGCTGCTGAGCCCCAACCCACTGCTCTGGAGGGGTCCTGGCACCCCATGGGGTGGGAGTGGTCCTTGCCCTACAGGTGCCCAGCAGACCCCATCTCTACCCTGTTCTTGGAGCCTTTCCTCTTTGTTACCAACCTGCAAAATCTGTCCTCTTAACTTTCTTGTATTTTTTTACCTCCAGAGAGTAACTTTGATTTGGAATGATACCTTTTGGTACCAAAAGCCAATCCCCCCCTCAACATGTTGGTGTTAGCACTGTGAAATTAGTGTTTCTGCTATTTCATTACAAATAGGTTTTTGTTGTTGTTTTGTTTTTAAGTCTAAGAAATCCCAAGAGAGAAAGAGTTTAAGAAACAAGGCCACTGAGCAAAGGCGGCAGTTCTGACTCCCAGCATGGAGAAGGGAGGATGGTGGGGCTTGGGGGACACTGTCGCTTTCATTCCCTTTTAGCTCTCTGTCCACCAAAGCCACTGCCCAGTGAGTGGTGACACCAGGGACTTTTGTTCAGGTGGAAAAGGTCACTGGGGAGCTGGATGAACTTGAGCATTTCTTGGCCTTAATATGCTTGCTCCTTAGTTTGTTTTCATGTGGCCTGGTGTGTCACTGTTCTGAGCAGGCCATTCCAGGCCTGTTGCTAAGGGAAACCCTAACAGGCATTCTCCCCATGGAGAGGCCAAAGACTGGGACCCCAGCCAAGACTCTTAAGAGCCTCCTGTCTGTATCCTCCCACACCATGCTGCATAAGACATCTCCTAAAGTGAGATTCTGCACATTTTGTTGTTAACAATAAAACACAATACATGCACAAACACAGGCACATAATGATGATGTTATGAATTTTCACAAAGAGTTAGTAGTGGGACATACCCTGTCTTTGACTGATTATAAGACCAACTCAAATTCTGGCCTAACTGTGCAGGCCTGGGAGAAACCACAAACTTGAGCATGCAGCACCACCCTAGGGAAAGCAAAAAGGAGGCTATCAGTAACTGAACTAGTTTTACAGCGTTGAAAGAAGGCATACAAGCATAAGAACTCTGCTGTAAGTTGAAACAAGTGTGGAGCACCATAGAAAAGATCTGAGAAAGCCTCAGAATTACTAGCAGGGCTGACAGAAGGTAATTCTCTCCTGAAGCCTGTCAGAAAGACCAGAGGAGGTGACTGCTTCTCCAGATTTGAAGACAGTAGCAAAGTCTTCAAGGAATTTGAAAAATCAGTGTAGCATGACATCACCAAAGGAGCACAATAATTTTCCAGAATCAGAGCCAAAAAAAATATGGAGATCTGCAGTTTGCCTGATAAAGAATTCAAAATAACAGTTTTAAGGAAGCTCAGTGAGCTACAAGAAAACAGAGAAAGACAATTCAATGAAATCATGACAAACAAAATGAGAAGCTTAATAGAATCATAAAAAAGAACCAAATAGAAATCCTGGAGCTGAATAATTACAATGAATGAAATTTAAAAATGTGATAAGAACAGCAGAAGCAGATTAGATCAAGCAAAAGGACAATTCTATGAAGTAGAAGACAGGACATTTGAAATTATGCAGTCAGTAGAGAACAAAGAAAAAAAAATGAAAAAGAGTGAAGAAAGCCTATATGAACTGTGGGATACCATTAAGAGAAACATTGTAGACACTATTGGAGTCCCAGAAGAAGAAGGATGGAGAAAGGGGCGGAAAGCATGTTTAAAGGAATAATGGCTAAGAACTTCCCAAATCTGGGGAGATATCTGGACATCCAACTTCATAAAGTTAATAGGTCACCCCAATATTTCAACTCAAAATGATCTTCTCCAAGACGCATTATAATGAAACTGTCTAAAATCAAAAATTTAAGATCATCCAGAGGAAAAATAATACTCAAATACAAGTGAACCCCCATTAAACTATCAGATTTTTCAAGAGAAAGCTTGCAGCCCAGGAGAGAGTGAGATAATATACTCAAAGTATTGAAAGAAAAAACTGCCCTGCCAATCAAGAATACTTTACCCAGCAAAGCTGTCTTTAAAAATGAAGGTGAGATAAAGACTTTCCCAAACAAACAAAAGCTGAGAGAATTAATCAGTATTAGACCTGCTCTAAGAGACGCTGAATGGAGTTCTTCAAGCTGAAACAAAAGAACACTAATTAGTAACATGAAATGTAAAAAAGTATACAGTACACTGGTAAGTATATAGTCACATTCAGAATATAATACTATAAGACGGTGGTGTGTTAACCAGTCAACTCTAGTAAAGGTTGACAAAACTAAAGAACAAAACTATTAAAAATAACTATAACTTCAATAACTTGCTGATGGATGCACAATATTAAAAGAGGTAAATTGTGACATCAAAAACAAAATGTGGGAAGGGAGTAAAAGGGTAGTGTTTTTGTGTGTTACCAAAGTTAAGTTGTTATCACCTTAAAATAGAGTTATATCTATAAGATATTTTTTGTAAGTCTCATGGTAATCACAAAGCAAAAGCCTACATTAATATAAAAAGATAAAGAGAAGGGAAATAGAAACATACCATTATAGAAAATCATTAAATCACAAAAGAAGACAGCAAGAGAGGAAGAAAAGAACAAGGGAATTACAAAACAACTAGAGCACAATTAGGATGGAATTAGTAAGTCCTTACCCATCAATCATTATTTTAAGTGTAAATGATATAAATTCTCCAGTCAAAAAGAAAAGAGTGGCTGAATGGATTAAAACAAAACAAAAAACAAGACCCAATTATATGCTGTCCATAAGAGACTTACTTCAGCTTTAAGGACACATACAGACTGAAAGTGAGATAAAAAAAGGTGTTCTATGCAAGTGGAAACCAAAAAACAGCAGTGATAAATATATCAGACAAGATAAACTTTAACAGCTGTAACAAGAGACACAGCAGTGATATCATGATGAAGAGGAAACATTACAACTGATATCACAATAATACAAAAGATCATAAGAGACTACTATGACCAATTGTACACAAATAAATTGAATACTATAGAACACATGGATAAATTCTTAGAAACAAACAATATACCAAGACTGAATTATGTAGAAACAGAAAAATCAAAACAGATCAATAGGGCTTCCCTGGTGGCGCAGTGGTTGAGAGTCCACCTGCCGATGCAGGGGACACAGGTTCGTGCCCCGGTCCAGGAAGATCCCACATGCCGCGAAGCGGCTGGGTCCGTGAGCCATGGCTGCTGAGCCTGCACGTCCGGAGACTGTGCTCCGCAACTGGAGAGGCCACAACAGTGAGAGGCCTGCGTACCGCAAAAAAAAAAAAAAGAACAGATCAATAACGGGTAAGGAGATTGAATCAATAATCAAAAACCTCCCAACAAAGAAAAGCCCAGGACTAAAAACTAGATGGTTTCACTGGTGAATTCTACCAAACATTTAAACAAGAATAAATGCCAAAACTTCTTAAACTCTTCCAAAAATGGAAGAAAGAACAGCTTTCAAACTCATTTTACAACCAGAATTACCTTCACACTAACGTCAGGTAAAGACAGTATAAGAAAAGAAAACTACAGGCCAATGTCTCTGATGAATATAGATGCAAAAATTCTCAATAGAATTTTAGCAAACCAATTCAACAGCACATTAAAAGATCATACACCATGATCAAGCGAGATTTAACCATGGGATGCAAGGATGGTTCAACATACACTAATCAATAAATGTGCTATACCAGATTAATAGAATGAAAGATAAAAATCATATGATTATTTCACTAGATGCAGAGAAAGCATTTGACAAATTTCAACATCCTTTCATGATAAAAAAAAAAGGAGGTGGATTGCAAAGGGAGATGAATATACTTTTGGGGGTGAGGGAAATGCTCTAGATCTTGACCATGGTGGTCTTTACATGACTGTATTATTTTTGAAAGTCACTGAACTGTACTCTTAAAATGAGAGCATATTATTGTATCCAGATTATGCCACAATAAAACTGATTAAAAAGAGAATATTATAAGAAGAGCCAGTCTGAACTGTGATCTTATATCCCCTGCCCCTTAAACATTTTCCATAAATAAAACAGATTTAGTTTTGCATTAAACAAGAACCTAGTAGTTTTAAAATTACTACAGAAGTTTGAATAAATGTGGGTTGTATAAAATGGAACGCAACTCAGCAATAAAAGGAGCAGACTGTTGATACATGCAACAACTGGGATGGACTTAAGGGCATCATGCTTAGTGAAAAAAGCCAATTTCAGAAGTTATATATTGTATAGTTTCATCCGTTGTCTTCCTAATGACCGAACTATAGAGATGAAGAACAGGTTAGTGGTTGCTGCAAGACAGATGAAGGTGGGAGGGGATAGGTGTCACTATAAAGAGGTAGTGTACGGGGTTCCTTTATGTTAGTGGAAGAGTTCTGTATCATGATGGTGGTAGTTACATGAATCTACACAAGTGATGACATTACATAGATCTACACACACACACACACACACACACACACACACGACAGAAACACATACTGCATATAAAATTGCTCAAAGCTAAATAATGTCTGTAGTTTTGCTATTATACTACAGTTGTCAAAGATGTCACCATTGTAGGAAGCTGGGTAGATTTCAGGGGACTCTATCCATTATTTTTGAAATTTCCTGGGAATATATAATAATTTAAAATTTTTTTAAAACTTAGATTTTTTTCTCATAAGCATGATCATAAGCTAATACATACATAGGAATTTTAAAGTCATATTTCCTTGTAATAGAAGCTTATTTACAGTGATTTTTCTTATACATTTGATTTTAATCTATTAAAAGCATATTGAATCAGAACAATTCAAGGTAATTAAATTTCCATGGAATAATTTTTGTAGTAAATAGTGTTTTATTAAACAATAATCTCTGAAATCAATTTAAAAGATTCTTTGGTTTATGTCTATAAAATTTGCATAAACACTGATTATTTAAAGAGACTCAACTATTATAAAGGGCCATAATAAACTTTTCTGAAATGGTCATATATCTTTATGAACTCAAATTCTTGAAACTTATGTTACCTAGAATTATAATTAGTGAATTTTCAATGACATTAATTATTTGCATCTTTATAAGAGACAGCAGAGGATCCTTTCTCCTATGCTCTGGGGAATGTATAGTCCCTGATGGGAAATTAACATTTACTGTAACAATTAGGCTGTAAACACAGACACATTTCTCCCCTGCAGAGCGTATCATGATGGGAAAGTCCTGGGGGACCCCTATACCTGAATTTCTAATCAGGTCCAAAAGAATTATAAGCCTTAAGCAAATGCTATGTGCTCTATGACATTGTGGCTCAGATGTGAAGCCTGTGGTTTCCCTTCATGATCTCTTAGTAAATTTATAACCACAAGTTTGATCTAAATCATAGACTGACTCTTGGAACATTCATACTGTGAGATCTATGCTATGACTCTTTTCCAGGGAAGGAAGAAGATTCTGTGACTACATCTGCTCAGCTTTGATATCTCCAAGGCCAGTTCTTCTTTCAGGACAGCGGAGGTAAAACACGTATAAAGCGTCAGCACTGAGTTCCCTCAATGGATGGAGAGTGAGATAACCAAGTTTGTATACTTGCTCACTCCCTCTGTTGCTGAAAAATGAGAACTATTTATATTGAATAACAAGAAACTCCAAAGTCTGAAGCTCTGACTCTACTGCCTGTATTGTTCGCAGCATACACTCTGTGTTGACTCCATCTTCATTCTGGGAGCAGGAGAACTGTAGCAGTTCCAAGTGACAAATCCAGACAGCAACATCAGAAGAAATTTGTGTTTTCTTTCTAAATTTTTTTTATTGAAATGTATAAACAGAGGAAAGTTGATATATCATAATAAGTATACAGCTTGAAATGTTTTCACAAACTTAATAACTAACTTAATCAGCACTCAAATTAATATTTCTCATTCATGCCATCCTACAAAGCCTAGGAAAGCACATCCACCTTCCTTTATTCATTCGCTGTCCAGCTAGGATAGAGCAGAGGAGGAGAATGTGTGGAAACACTGGAATATATGGTTAAGTATAAAACTTAGGTTACGAAGGTTCACCTCAATACCTGTTATCAATTATTAACTTCCTGGATTCTTATAGTAAAGTATCTGAAAACCTTAGAGACTATGAGAGACTTCCTGGTAGCAGAATATCTGTATGGTCTCTTCCCTGTAGGGATCCTTTCTTTCTTGACGGTCAAAACAGGGGACCTGAGGTACCTAGTAGGGTAATGGAAACATGAGTAGGAACTAGGAAGTGATGAATCAGAGGAATAGGGGGGAGAAATGGGGATACATTCCCACCACTGAAGCCCATCAGCAAGTAGGCTTGTTCCTCAGCTACCCCATCCCTCTCTCTTCTAGTAAGATAGAGCAGTTGTTTGTCATATGCAGTTCATGCAATGAAAGACAGTGATTTAAATGTTGAGGGGTGCGTACCTTCAGACCTTATGAAGAAAAGGAGGACTTATGTGATTTCTGCCAGTCTGAGTCTCTTTCTCGTAAAGCTCATAAAAAAGAGAGTCTGTAAGGACAGAGCTGGGTTCCCTATTGATGGAGTTTTCTTCTATTCTCACAGATTTCCGAAGTTGAGAATGCTGGCTAGAAATGACTCCTTAGTGCCTGAATTTATTCTTGCTGGATTAACAGACCGTCCAGAGCTCCAGCAGCCCCTCTCTTACCTGTTTCTAATGATCTACATTGTCACTATGGTGGGCAACCTGGGCTCGATCATTCTTATTGGTCTAAATTCTCACCTCCACACCCCCGTGTACTATTTAGTCTTCAACCATCCTTCATTGATCTCTGTTGCTCCTCTGTTTTCACCCCCCAGATGCTGATGAACTTTGTATTCAGGAAGAATATCATCTCCTATATTGGGTGCGTGACTCAGCTGTTTTTCTTTCTCTTTTTTGTCATCTCTGAGTGCTATATGTTGACCTCAATGGCCTGTGATCGTTATGTGGCCATCTGTACTACAATGCTATATAAGGTCACCATATCCCATAAGGTGTGTTTGGTGCTATCTTTGGCTGTGTATGTGATGGGGTTTACTGGAGCCTCTGCCCACACAGGGTGCATGCTTAGACGAACCTTCTGCAATGTTAATATCAACCATTACTTGTGTGACATCCTCCCACTCCTCCAAGTCTCTTGCACCAGCACTTATGTCAGTGAGGTGGTAGTTCTCATTGTTGTGGGTATTAATATCACAGTACCCAGTTTCACCATCCTAGTTTCTTACATCTTCATCCTTACTAGCATTCTTCATATCAAATCTGCTCAGGGAAGATCGAAAGCCTTCAGCATGTGTAGCTCCCACATCATTGCTCTTTCTCTTTTTTTTTGGCTCAGCAGCATTCATGTACCTTAAATATTCTTCTCCTGGATCTATGGAGCAGGGAAAAGTTTCTTCTGTTTTTTATACTAATGTGGGATCCATGCTCAGTCCTCTGATTTAGTTTGAGGAACAAAGATGTCAGAGTTGCACTGAGAAAATCCGTGTTTAAAATCCAGAGGAGAAACATGTTCTAATTACAAACAACAATAATGTAAAGATATTCAATTTTTATTGTCTTCCAAGATGATATTTGTTCATAACTGTGTTTCTTCTACAGATTGTGTTATATGTGGTATAATAGACTTGTCTCATCACTTTCCTTATAGCTTGTCTAACTTTTCCTACTTATCTCTTGCACCTTGTACCAGTTTCCTAAATAATTAGTAGCATCTTTATAAGAGGAAAATATGAACTGATTTTTTTCATACTATCTTTGTCTCCTGGGCTATTCCTAATCTGGACAAATATGGTGAGTTTCATAAATACATAAAGTTAAATTTAGAGCTTGCTGTTCTAGACACAGAAGTGCCCAAACACTGCAGAATAATTGTCTTTTAAAACAATATTGTTCCTGGTATAGGAAGAAGAATTCAAAGAAATGTCTTCATTGCAAATTGCATATATAGCTTAAAGTAGGATCAGATCCTTCTGATATTATCATTTTGTTCTATTTTTCATACCACTTTTCCTTTTATTATTATTACTTTTCTTGTTCCCTTTGAAAATGGCCAAATCTGTTTTACATGCCACCTGCTTCTGAGAACCTCTATAAGGCAAATGCCTTTAATATTGAAGAGAATACATATAACACCACCATTTATTGCCAAACACGGCATTAAGAGAGGATGATTAGAAGAATAATACATATGTATCTCAGGATCCCAGTAAGCATAATGGGTGGTTTATTATAAAATTTGTGTTTATTACTCTCTAAAATGACACCAGATATTTTGAAAAAAGCACATGGTTTTACTGTCAATTTTGTTTTTTATCACTTTAGGAAAATACTACACATGGTGTTAGGAGAAACATTTTAGCCATGTTTCACTTATCCAGTGAAGTATCATGAAAAAAGTTGTGTATTAATATAGTAAACCATATTCCTAGCAACATTTTTTGAACATACTTAAACCTCGTCTCACCAGTAAGGCAATAAATATATTTACCTAGATGCTTCTCCCTATAATTTCCCTATTTCTCCAATGCTTTTTCCATTCATATATTTAGAGTATCAAATATAGTGGTAGGTCAAAAATATTCTTGTTGAATTGGATTATCTTGTTTGAATAATAACAGTAATAAATTTAATGTTATAAATAATAATTAATAAAATATAGTAATAAATGACAATAACAAAAAATAAGTCAGAAAGAACTTTGGGGTATAATTTCTTTTGAGGAGTAAAGTGTGGCAGCCATAGAGAGGTGCTGCTAACTCCCTTTCAGTAGAGCCACCTGTGGGGAGCATCATTGACTGTCTATAGCCGATACTCCTTTGGATCCACCATAGTGTTCAGGCAGAGTCCATGCTTACTCTAAGATGGCCTCAGCCAATGGCTTAGCATGGTGGGTCATACCGGACCTGGCCAATTTCTGTGTAACGTGAATCTCTTCTGATAGTCAGTCTTTGTTTAGGGACTTCCTATCATCCTATTTGAGATTTTTTTGAACTGCACTGTGGTCTGAGGTTTTCCTACCCAATCCTTTCTTCTCTCTCTCCTTTCGTAGGTATCACACTTTCATCCTGGTCTGAAGGCTTTCTCACTGACTCCCACTCATTCCCATTTTATCCTTCACAGGCACTTACCACAATAAATGTCTTGGAAGTCTAATCATTTCTTAGCATCTGTTTCTTGGAGAACTCTAAAATGACATAGAGGACTTAACACTAACTGATTTTAAACCTTAGTTTTAGGATATGGTAATCAAGACAGATTGGTTTTGTTATAAATATAGATAAATCCATGGGACACAATAGAATATTCAGAAACAGATCCTCACTTATATAGTTGATTGATTTTTAACTGAGCAACTGTGTAAATCCGTAAGTAAAGAAAAATCATTCTAAGCAATTGATGCTGGAAATACTAACTACTCATGAGGAAAACAATGAACTTTGATCTCTACCTCACATCATACACAAAAATTAATTTTAAATAGATCAAAGCTATACACATGAAACTTTAACACAAACCTTCTAGAAGAAAACATAGAAAAGTATGTTAGTGTAGGCACAGATTTCTTAAACATATTCTGGAAAGCACTAAATCTAAAAGAAAAAAAGAGAAAATGAGTTTCATTTAAATTAGAACACTCTGTTTATCAAAAAAATATTTATAGGCAAGACACAGACTGGAAGAATATTTGCAAAACATATATTTGATAAAGGTATTGTATCCAGAATATATAACAAATTAATTAAAATGTATCTCAGTGATAAAAAGATCATATCCTATATTGGCAAATGATTTGAAAGACACATCCCAAACGAACATATGTAAATAGCCAATAAGCACATGGAAATGTGCCTAACTTGGTAAACCCCCTTATGTATAGTGAATAGCTGGACAACAGCTCCTTAACAGCTGTAGTATCCTCCCTCACTTTATTGCCCATACTTTGCCCCTTGAGTGGCTCAAGCACTTGTCAGGCCTTCTTCTTGGTCTCCCTCCATGTTGGTCCTTGCACCCTCTTGGAGCCTCTATTGCAGAGGTCCAAGGACCAGCTGTGGGGCATCTCCAAACCCTCCATTAATCCAAGCACCAATCCTATAGAGCTTCTCCTCTTAGATTCTAGAATCTGGTTATGCTTCTTATTCTTTCTGTTTGTTCTATCAGTTCTGGGTAGCTATTTTTTTAGAGGTTATTAGTCTTTATGTTTTCTCTACTTCATCTTTTGCTCTTTCCTCCTTGCAATGTCTATATATCCAATTATCTTTTTTTTTTTTTTTTTTTTTTTTTTTTGCGGTACGTGGGCCTCTCGCTGTTGTGGCCTCTCCCGTTGCGGAGCACAGGCTCCGGACACGCAGGCTCAGCGGCCATGGCTCACGGGCCCAGCCGCTCCGTGGCATGTGGGATCTTCCCGGACCGGGACACTAACCCGTGTCCCCTGCATCGGCAGGCGGACTCTCAACCACTGCGCCACCAGGGAAGCCCTGAAACAGGGAACACATTTTATGTGATTTTGTTGGACTGACTTGCCCATCTCACAAGATATATCCTGTCTAATTAGCACATGCCAAACCCTGATGACAGTGATTAGTCAGAAATAGTCATTTGACTACAGTCTTTTCTGCCAAAATTATTTAAACAAACTTTTCTTCTTGTAGTTACTGAATTGGTAAGATTAAATCTAGGGATTCTAGTAGTCCTGTTTTCACTACATGGGGAGAGTTCATCTGAGGTTAAAATGCAGTAGAACCAAGCAGACAAAATGCGTGGAGAGAGACACGCCTCCATGAATGGTTGGCCCTGGCCAGCCAAATAAAAGACCATGTATATTCATGACTTACCAGTTTCACACACTTTTTGGGATTATGTTGGTTTATGTAGGCAAAATATAGTTGCAGGCATGACACATGCCTTGTAGTCTGAATGTGATATCCAATTTCCCAGCACACTCTGCTGGCAGTATGAGTCAGTAAAATGCCTGGCTCGGTCTGTGAATCAGGTTGACTTTATATTCTTTTGATCAACATGGCAAAAATGATCATTTAAAATTATTAAAATCACAACTCATATAAAACTAAAATGATTAAAAATTCAATTGTAGTGTTTTAAAAATAACTATAATTATAGAATTTGAAGTAAAAATTATTTCAATATATCAAGCGTTTTTAAAACACCTTTAGGATATTTGGAAGTATTATGTCCACAACTTGATGAATTTCTTGAAGATATGGGTAGATATGGCTTTATTATCCTTCTGTATATGCTGCATAAATACAATTTTAATTGGGAAAAATATTTGTTTTCTTCATGCGGAATCCCCAGATGAATTCACATTAAAGGCATCGAGCGTAGAGTATATCCTAGACAGATGCTCTTGGAAGGGTAAGAATAGAATGTGTCTGACGTGATGGCATATACCGTACTTTGGCCAGCGTCAAGAATGGTCAGCCAAGTGAGGCACTCACTGCTCTATTTCAACAGCCCGACCAAAAAGGCACTCCACCACCTGCTTACCAGCTACAGCAGCCACACGCAGAGGGTTCAGTGCCTGTGGTGGACCAGAGTCCCACAGGGATGCTGGGGGAGTCTGTTTCAGGTGCCCAGGAGCACAGTGCTTGGCCTGTGGTGGATGCCAGGCAAGGAGTCCTGATGTTCGCAGCTCCAGGCAGATGCCCTAGTCTCTGGCTCCCCATTTCATGTACTTCTGTCCATCTCCAGCCAATTTATCCTTTTCGTGGCATCTAAACTAGTTGAAGTGTGATTGCTCTAAGAATGCACAAGCCTTCTGCAAATTGGGTTTCTCTGTTATTTTGAAATATTTGAAATGAAAAAGCGAAATTAGTTCCAAATTTGTTGAACATTAAATTTGTCAGTAAAAAGAAAATAACTCACATTATTTAAATATGATTTCAACGGCAAAGTTTTAAATGGTGGTAAGAATGATCTAAATTCTACCACTGTGCATACAAAATTTCTCATTGATGATGATTATAAAAGAAATTAGAGATAGTCATTAAAAATTCTTGCTCAAGAATTGCAAATAACTATTTCAAGCACAAAGCCTGTTAACAAAGAAATTATATTCCAGAAGCAAGTACCAATTTTCATTTAGAATTATGAGTATATTTTATTTGGGAATGTTATTTAATAAAAAATGATAAATCTCATTTAATAGATATTTTTGATGTTTGAATAATTTACATTATTATAGTAGGTAATGAATATACCAACTTTTCTGATTTTACCATCAAATATATCCTGAAAACTTCATAATACATACATTTTCAATTTAATAAATAATGCAAAATTTATGTAATCACAAACCAGTTCATAAAATAGAATATTGTAGAATATTTTATTCAGTATTTTTAGCTGTTTTGAGTGGGTGGTAGACCCAATAGCCTAGCCCAACAATACCAGAAATGACAGTTGTTAAATAGCTTATTTAGTCAACTTTGTTCTCAAATTAGATTAGGTGGTAAGGGGGCATTCACTGTATAGTGATACTTTAGGTGGATGTCTTCAGCTGTTATGTCTTCAAATATTTTTCTACCACTCCTCCTCTCTGCTGTCTGGGACTCCAATTACATATGAGGTTACTCCAATTACATAATACGATGTCTTAGGGCTCACTGATGCTCTGTTCATTCTTTTCTAGGCTTTTTTTGTTGTCTCTGGATATCATTTTGGTTACTTTCTATTGCTGTTCTTTAAGTTCACTCATTGTTTCTTCTGATGTGGTGTTAACTCCATTCAACACATTTATTTTTACATAAATTTTTTAGAATTATTTTAGATTTATAGAAGAATTGTTAATATAATACAGAGAGTTACTATATATTTCATATTTTGTTCCTCTTGCTATCTTACATTAGTGTGATACATATGTCACAGTTAGTGAACCAATATTGATAATTATTGTTAAAGTCCATACTTTATCCAGATTTTCTTAGTTTTTACCTAATGTCCCTTTTCTATCCTAGGATCCCATTCGGGATACCACATTGTGTTGATTAGTCATGTCTCATTGGGTTCCTCTTGGCTGTCACATTTTCTCAGACTTCCCATGTTTTGGATAACTTTGACAGTTTTGAAGAGTATTAGTCAGGTATTTTGTAGAATATCCCTCAATTGGGATTTCTAATGTTTTTCTCATGATTATTTTTGGATTCTGTATTTTTTTGGATTTGGTGTATTTTTCATTTCACACGTTGTATTTTTCAGATCAAGGAAGTCAATATGGGCCTTGTCATGCCTTGACTTTTTTTTTCTTGAATATATAGAATATATTAATAACAGCTCTTTTTTTTCTTATCTGCTGATTTTAAAATGTTATTTTCAGTATGTTTCTACAGATTGAGGTTTTTCCTCATTGTGGATTGAATTTTCCTGCTTTTTGCATGCCAAGTTTTAAGCTAGTTTTTAGTTGGAGTTCCTGTTATTTTAAACATGAAATGTTGCCATATTTTTAAACTGAAATTACTCATTTGTAAATTTTTTATAAGAAAGATAAAAAGAGATTGAAGCTTGGCTGTCACTATTGGTGATAGAAACACAAACACACTGTAATAATTGGCAGGGCTCATGGAGCACAAGCTTAAATGGGAAGTGATTAATGTACCAGTTGTATCTGATTATTTTTTTTCTCGGTTTTCTTTCTTTATGTCAACTTCATTGAATTTCCCCAGGTTGGAGACATGGATTCAATATAAGTCAGAATATTCTTTATGGAAACACCCAAGCCCAATCCTGTGTAAGACTACTGACCCATCTGGTCCAGTATTAAGCCTCTAAGGTTGGTATGGAAAGGTGTGGATTGGCCTACGCATACTGATAGTAGATATTAGAGATGTGTTACAAAAACACAGACTAGTTTTCCATAGTAAGTCCTGAGAGATCTACTGAACAATATATTGTTTAAACTATTGAGCTGTATAAATTTTTACACAAATTTTCCTTATAAAGTTTTATAAAAACATTTCAAATTATATTTTATGAGGTCTAGTTTACATATAGTAAAATATACAAATATGAGGTCTACAGCTTGATGACTTTTTACCTAAGTATAAACTCATTTAATCACCACCCAGAAAAAGATACAGAACATTTCCATGACCCCAGAAATTTCCCTTATGTCACTTTCTAGTCAATAGACAAATCCCATACACCAGTTGAGGTAACCATTGCTCTCATTTCTATCACTTTAATTTTGCCTGTTATTTAAAATCTTATAAATAAAGTCATACTGTTTATACTCTTTGAGTCTGCCATCTTCGTTCAACATAATGATTTTTGTATTTCAACCATATTGGTGCATGTATCAGAACATTGTTTTATGAGAAATATCTCACTGAATGTATTTTCTACAATTTCCTTATCTATTCTCTTATTGATGGAAATTTGGCTATTGAAATAAAACCTCAGTGAACATTCTTGTACAAGTATTTTTTCTGACATATGCACTAACTTCTCTGTATATGTGATAGCCATGGAATGTCTGGATCAGATGCTACATATGGTGCAACTTTATTAGAAAATACCAATTTGTTTTCCAAAGTACCTATATAATTTTACTCTTCTAACAGCAGTGTATGAAAGTTCCAGGTGTTCCACATCCACATGTTCACTTGGTATAGACAGTTAGTAATTTTAGCCATTCTAGTGTGTATGCAGTGGTATCTCATTATAATTTTAATTTGCATTTTCCTTAGGACAAAGGATGTTGAGATACATTTTTTCAAATTTATTAATATTTGAGCCTGTATTGCTTCTTGGAATGATAACTTTAAACCGTTTTTAAATACATATTGGAAAAAAAAGAAATACAATTGTCTGTGTTCTCAGATGACATGATTGTCTCTGTAGACAGTCCCTCAAAATTGACAGCAACAACTACAAAACAAACGAACAAAAAAACCTCTTGGAACTAATAAGTAGCTAGAGGAGAGTCACAGGATACAAAGTTAACATACAAAAGTTAATAGCTTTCCTATATACCAAGCACTGGATGATTGGAATTTGTAATGAAAAACTCAATACTATTCATATTGTCACCCCACCCCTACCCTCCAAAAAGAAGAAATACTTAGTTATAAGTCTAACAAAATATATAAAGGATCTATATGTGGAAAACTACAAAACTCTAATAAAGTAATAAAAAATCTAAATAAATGGAAAGATACTCCATGTTTGTGGATTAGAAGACTCAATTATGTTAAGATGTCAATTCTTCTTAACTTCATCTGTATCGTCAATGTGATCCCAATCAAAATCCCAGCAAGTTTTTGTGGATATCAACAAACTGATTCGAAAGTTTATATGGAAAGGGAAAAGACCCTAAATATCAAATACAATACTGAAGGAGAACAAAGTTGTAGGACAGATACTGTCCAACTTCAGGACTCACTATAAAACTAGAGTAATCAAGTCAGTGTGGTAGTGATGAAAGAAAAGACAGTGGATCAGAAGAGAGAACCTGACGTTGACCGACAAAATATAGTCAACTGATCTTTGACAAAAGAGCAAAGGCAATCAATGGAATAATGGTAGTCTTCTTCACAAATGATGCTAGAAAAATCAGATGCCCATTTGCAAAAACATGAGTTTAGACACAGACTTTACACCTTTCAAAAACAAACAGGGCTTCCCTGGTGGCGCAGTGGTTGAGAATCTGCCTGCCAATACAGGGGACATGGATTCGAGCCCTGGTCTGGGACGATCCCACATGCCGCGGAGCAACTAGGCCCGTGAGCCACAACTACTGAGCCTGCGCATCTGGAGCCTGAGCCCCACAACAAGAGAGGCCGCGATAGTGAGAGGCCCGCGCACCGCGATGAAGAGTGGCCCCCGCTTGCTGCAACTAGAGAAAGCCCTCGCACAGAAACGAAGACCCAACACAGCCAAAAATTAAAATTAATTAATTAATTAATTTAAAAAAAAAAGAGTAGAGGCTTCTTCCTTCAGCTCTACCATGCTGTTTATCCATTGAACTTCCAGTCAGAAGACCTGGGTTTACCTCAGGTTCTGTCACTAACAGTCAAATCTTGCATGGATCACTTCACTTCTACTGACCTTTGTTTAAAAAACAAAACAAACAAAAAAAACCAGAATCAGAACCAGAATCTAGGACCCCACCCAATATCTGCTGAATTAGATTTTGCCTTCCCATTTTCTTCCTGACACTTACAGATTTAACTTTCTTTCCATTATATATTTACATTTTAAAATATATTATTAGCCAGTGATTCCAGATGCTTGCAGCAGCTTAGCTCAGTGTGACATAATACTGCAAATTAAAATTCTATTTAGTTAAAAAAGGTTTACATTTTTTGCATCTTGTTGATAATATAGTATGGTATAAAACTTAAATTACCACTGACATTGATAAATTAGAACATAACGGGCTTGAGTTACTTAAAAAGGTGCCAGGAATTAACAAAAGATACCATGGTATATCTCAGTGAAAAGGATCAGGCTACTGTGACCATCATGTAGGTAGAAGAAAGGAGGGTAATGGGTTAGTTTTGCAATGTAAGAATAAGCTCAGAGTATCTCTACACTCATTCTCTGCCTGTATTTACACTGGTTGTGTTAAAAGTGAAAGAATGACCTTTAATTCTAATTTAGTACCTTGCTATAAACTTTTCTTGTAATGTGATTTGATGTAATATAAACTTAAAGGGAGTGTTTCTGGTTCTTGCATCACCTAAATAAGAGTTCTTAACATTTCCAGGAAATAAAATAGTTTTAATGAATCTCTAAGGTCCTCATCAAGGCTAAGCCCAAGAATGTCTGTCTTGTGAGACACATTTCAAGTTTGCCCTAAGGAATTTTTAGTCCCCTTGTAATTTCTAAGGGTCTGATGAAAATAATTGGGACTCATTTTTGTAATGATTAGGTTTTCAACCATCCTATGTGTAAAACCCATATGAGGGATTTCCCACATGTATTTCTTGCCTCTCTGCTCTTTTTCTTTTTATTCTTTCTCATTGAGTTCACCTGATTCCATGGCTTTAACCTCTGTGGAAATGGTCCCCAAATCTTTTTCTCAGATTCTGGTCTTCCTCTTGAGCATTATTTAGCCTTATTTAGGTTGTATACTTCTACTTGCTTGTCCAGCTGGCAACTCAAGATCACCATGTTCAAAGCTGAATGCCTATTGTTTATGAATATTTCCATTCTTTCTGAATTCTCTCTGTTTGTAGTTAACACCATAATTTAACCAAGCACCTAGGCTAATATCTTTGGGCTATCCCCTTTGTGAGAAGTTCTGATGACTCTTTCCTTTCAGTGTCTCTTGCATGTGTTTGTTTCTTGGAATTGCTCACAATAGCACTGTTAATTCAGGGAATTTTTTATCATTCATTGACTATTGTAATTGCCTCTTGCGAGTCACCTTGCCTCCAGTCTCTCTTATGCCAGTCCATTCTGCCAGCCATTGCCATATTACTCTTTCTAAGCTTGCACTTAGATTATTTCAATCCTGTGTCAGAAAAGAAGTAAAAATGTCGAATGGTTCCTAATGGCCTCTCATAGTGAGCTGACCTTGATTTTGGCATTTGAAAACTTCCTGTATTGACCCAAATCTGCCTTTTGATCTGAGTCTAGGCAGTCAGGGAGAGACATTGAGACCTTTCTGAGAGTCTGTGGAAGTCCTCTTTGTGACATTCAGGGAGGATGGAAATTACATTCTTTTCTCTGAGCTTAGCAACTTTGATCTGAGTCTATGTTGCATTCAGCAGGGACCTTTCTGAGAGCTTGTGGAAGTCTGACAGTCTGGGAGGATGGAAGTTACTTTATTTCTCTGAGCTCAGTTAATCCAGCAGGATTGAGGTCCCCATGTAAAAGGGTGAGTGTTGAATTTTATCTGTCATGTTATTCTTCCAAACCTCATCTCAGAAAACCAAGGACTCCCTGAAATGACACACCTTCTCTCTGCTGAGACAATCATTGATCATTAGGTGGGCCTGGTAAGCTATCAAAGCAGAAGTGGAGCAAAGATGCTGTAGTCATGAGTGGTCACAGGGTTACTGAATCTTATCCCTGTAGAACTTGCCCGTTAGTGTTTTTGATATATATTATCTTTAAAAATTCCCCCAGCCTTTACACAAAGGAGAAAACAAAGGCACACAGAGGGTTGGCTTGGGTTCATTCTCCTATTCTGGGTCTCAACCTCATTATAGTGGGATTGGGTGAAGAGAGCTGGGTACTCATTTTAATGTTACCCTTTGTCCTGTTCCCACAGATATGTCCTAGGGAAGAATGGCCCCAGGGAACGACTCTTCAGTGACTGAGTTTATCCTGCTGGGTTTAACACAACAGCCAGAACTCCAGCTGCCTCTCTTTTTCATTTTCCTAGGAATATATCTGGTCACCGTGGTGGGGAACACTGGCTTGATTATTCTGATTGGTCTGAACCCTCACCTGCACACTCCCATGTACTACTTTCTCTTCAACTTTTCCTACATTGATCTCTGCCACTCCTCTGTCATCACCCCTAAAATACTGATGAGTTTTGTAAACCAAAACGTCATCTCTTAAGCAGAGTGCATGGTTCAGCTTTGTTTCTTCTCCTTCTTTGTTATTGAAAAGTGCTGTATTTTGACGTCAATGGCCTATGATCGATATGTGGCTTTCTGTAAGCCCCTGCTTTACAAGGTCTCCATGTCCCATCAGGTCTGCCTCACGCAGATGGTGGGTGCATACGCGATGGTGCTTGTGGGTACCATGGCCCACACTGGGTGCATGCTGAGACTCCTTCTGTGATGGTAACATCATCGATCATTACATGTGTGACATTCCTCCTCTCCTCCAGCTCTCCTGCGCAAGCACCTACATCAATGAGTTGGTGGTTTTTGTTGTGGTGGGTGTCAATGTCATAGTGCCCAGTCTCACCAACTCCATTTATTATACCTTGATCCTCTCCACCATCCTCTGCATCTGTTCTACAGCGGGTGGGTCCAAAGCCTTCAGTACCTGCAGCTCTCACATAATTCTGGTTTCTCTTTTCTTTGGATCATCAGCATTCATGTAACTGAAGCCTTTTCCTGCTGTGTCTCTGAATCGAGATAAAGTATCCACAGTTTTTTACACCATTGTGGGGCCAATGATGAATCTTTTCATCTTTTCAGGAACAAAGATGTCCAAGTTGCACTGAGTAAGACTTTGCGTAAAAGCGTGTTCTCCTGAATGAAATCTGTGTTAGTTATTGATGCCAAATCCTCATAAGGGCAAACAACATATAAAGCTATGGAGATAATAGTAAGAAATCAAAAAAGAAATGTAAATGATTTAAAAGTGTAAATTAACTTAGTTATATAAATCACTTCTCAAGAAAATGTAAGGAAGAGGAGGATCAGCCGTTCACTCTCACCTTCTGATATTCCAATTATGCATATTTTTTCACTTTTGAAGTTGTTTCAGAGTTTTTGAATGTTCTGTTTTTCACTCTTTTTCTCTTTGGATTTGATTTTGGGAAGTTTCAATTGACTGATCTTCAAGCCACTGGTTCTTTTTCTAAACTGTGTTGGGTTTTGATGAGCACATAGAAGGAATGCTTCATTTATGTTACTGTGCCTTTTATTTCTAGCATTTTCTTTTGATAGTTTTTGTTAGAGTTTCCATCTCTCTGTTTACCCATTGATTCTTACACATTGTCTATTTTTCCCTTACAGTCCTTAACATGTTCATTATAGACATTTTAATTTCCTGTTCAATAACTTCTACATCTCATTCTTATCTGAGTCTGGTTCTGTGGCTTGCATTACCTCTTAAGACTGTTTCTTTGTCTTGTAATATTTAGTTGAAAGATAATGTGCTGTCTCAGGTACTAACCACTTAGTTAATGGCTATTAGGGTGAGAATTTTTGGTATCCTGGCTAGGATTTTGGCTATGTTTAATTCTGTAGTGTCTATGGTTGCCAGAGTTATTTGTATGGAAATATGTTAATATAAATGTTTCAGACCTTACATGAAATTTCTAAAAATCTTATATGTTCTGGTATAATGTTATAAGTCATAATTCTAGTTATTACTTTAAAATGTATATCTCAGAAATAACTAAATTTCCTTGTCAATTGCATTATTATGAACTTTCATCAAATCTTTAACCGTGGTCATTTTTAAGTCTCTTGTCATTTACAGACAGTTCTGGGTGTACTCTGATGCTTTCGCAAAAATGTTCCTATAAAAGGGTTTCATCTTCAAGGAATTCACGGAAAAGACTCTGACAAGTACAGGTTTTTGGTAACTGACTATACTGCTGAACTGAATGAATAAGCATTTTCAGAACTCTAATGGAAAACTGATGAATTCATAAAAGTGCTAACAAAAGATCGAGATAAAAAAAATTACATGGGACTGAGTGAACTGCTGAGGATGATTACAATTTTTGTGACTTTCTGTTTGAATAAAAAAAAATCCCACAAGGACTCAGAGGCAAAAAATATACAAATCAATTTTCACTGCAAAGTAAAGGAGCTGTTACAGTGGAGGATCACTGGACTGAATGTCAATATTATGACATAGTATGAGTGTGTTTCATGTTTGGTAATTGCAATCATTGTTTGCATCCATTTACAATACTTGGTGTCAGTTTATTTATCTCTTGTAAAAATAAAATACAGTGTGTGTGGGGAAAAATTTTTTTTGTCAAAATATATGTACTGTACAAGTTTACATGTCATAATAAGTATACAGCTTGATATATATTCACTAACAACAGATAATTTAATCAGCGCCCAAATTAATTTATTTCACTTTCATGCCATCCTACAAAACCTGGGAAAGCATATCCACCTTCCTTTATTCATTCTATGTTCAGCTAGGATGGAATAGAGGAGGAGAATATGTGGAAACAATGCAGTATATGTTTAAGTATAAAGTTTAGGCCACCAAGGCTCTCCTCCATACCTGTTATCAATTGTTGACTTCATGGAATCTTGTAGTAAAGTACCTGAAAATCCGAGAGACTCTTAGCAACTCCCTTCTAGGAAGCAGAATATGGTTATGGTCTCTGCCCTGTGGGAATTCTCTCTTTCTTGAAGGTCATCACAGGGGAACTGAGATAACTCGTAGAGTGATGGAAATATGAGTAGGAACTAAAAAGTGACTAGTCAGATGAATAGGATGGAGAGATGGGGATACAACCCCACCACCAAAGCCCATCAACAGGTAGCCTTGTTCCTCAGCTACCCCATCCCTCTGTCTTCTAGTAAAGATAAAGCTGTTGTTTGTCCCATGCAGCTCATGCAACAAAAGACAGTGATTTAAACATAGAGGGGTATGTGTTGCAGTACTTACAGACCCTGTGAAGCAAAGGAAGACGTGATTTCTGCCAGTCTGAGTCTCTTTCTCGTAAAGCTCATATAAAAGAGAGTCTGTAAGGACAGAGCTGGGTTCCCTATTGATGGAGTTTTCTTCTATTCTCACAGATTTCCAAAGTTGAGAATGCTGGCTAGAAATGACTCCTTAGTGACTGAATTTATACTTGCTGGATTAACAGACCATCCAGAGCTCCAGCAGCCCCTCTTTTACCTGTTTCTAATGATCTACATTGTCACCATGGTGGGCAACCTGGGCTCGATCATTCTTATTGGTCTAAATTCTCACCTCCACACCCCTGTGTACTATTTAGTCTTCAACTTATCCTTCATTGATCTCTGTTACTCCTCTGTTTTCACCCCCCAGATGCTGATGAACTTTGTATTCAAGAAGAATATCATCTCCTATGTTGGGCGCATGACTCAGCTGTTTTTCTTTCTCTTTTTTGTCATCTCTGAATGCTATATGTTGACCTCAATGGCCTATGATAGCTATGTGGCCATCTGTACTCCATTGCTGTATAAGGTCACCATGTTCCATAAGGTCTGTTTGGTGCTATCTTTGGCTGCGTATGTGATGGGGTTTACTGGAGCCTCTGCCCACACAGGGTGCATGCTTAGACGAACCTTCTGCAATGTTAATATCAACCATTACTTGTGTGACATCCTCCCACTCCTCCAAGTCTCTTGCACCAGCACTTATGTCAGTGAGGTGGTAGTTCTCATTGTTGTGGGTATTAATATCACAGTACCCAGTTTCACCATCCTAGTTTCTTACATCTTCATCCTTACTAGCATTCTTCATATCAAATCTGCTCAGGGAAGATCGAAAGCCTTCAGCACGTGTAACTCCCACATCATTGCTCTCTCTTTTTTTGGTTCAGCAGCATTCATGTACCTTAAATATTCTTCTCCTGGATCTATGGACCTGAAAAAAATTTATTCTGTTTTCTATACTAATGTGGTGCCCATGGTCAATCTTTTGATTTACATTTTGAGAAACAAGGATATCAAAGTTACACTGAGGAAATCCCTGTTTAAGAATCCAGAGGAGAACCATGTTCTAATTTGAATCAGCGATATTGTAAAGAAATTCAACTTTTTATTTATTTTTACTGGTGTCTTTCAAGACTGTATTTATCACCATGTTGCTCCTACAGATTTTTTTATATGTGGTATGGACTTGTCTTATCACTTCCCTCACTGCTGATCTTGTCTCATATTTGGCCTCTGTATCTCCTGCACCTCATATCAGTTTACTGAATAACATGTTTATAAAAGGAATAAATATGCTGACCTTTTTAAAAATAATTTTTTCATACTTCCATCTTCTGAGCTATTCCTAATCTGGACAAATATGGTGAATCATAAATCACAGAAAGTTAAAATTATATCTTACTCATCTAAACACAGAAGTGCCAAATACTGTAGAAATATTCTCATTCTTGTCGATACTCTTGCTGGTATAGGGAACGGGATTCAATAAAATGTCTTAATACAAACTAGTATATAACTTGAAGTATCATCAGATTCTCTGATCTTTCCCTTTTGTTCTATATTTCTTATCAACTCTCTTTTTATATTTTGCCCTTTCTTGTTCCCTTTGAGAATGGCAAAATCTATACAATTTACCACCTGTTTCTGAGAGCCTCTATCAGCCCAGTTCATTTAATATTGAAGAGAATATATGTAGCTCCACCTTTTATTGCCAAAGATGGTGTTAATAAAGTACCATTAAAGGAATAATATGTACCTTAGGATATGTACCTTAGGATCCTAGCAAGGGGGCTGACTGGTTTATTATAAAACTTGCATTCGTTATTATCTACAATGACAGCAAATATTTTTAAAAAGAGCATATAGCTCTTACTGCATAGTTTGTTATTTATCACTTTAAAGGAAAATACTGCACATTAAGTTAGGAGAAATATGTTAGACATTGTTTTACTTATCTAATGAGATTTATGATGAAAAAAGGTGTATATTAATGATAATAAACTATATTTTTTCCAACATTTTTTGCGCTTATTTAAACCTGTACCTCAGTCCATTCAGGCTGCTGTAACAAAATACCACAGACTCAATGACATAAACAACAGAAATTTATTTCTCACAGTTCTGGAGGTTGGAAGTCCAAGATCAGGGTATCAGCATAAATGGGTGAGGGCACTTTTCTGGTTCGCTCCCTTCTCATTATATGCTCACAAGGTGGAAGGGGCTAGTGATTTCTGTGAGATGTCTTTCATAAGGTACTAATCCCAATTATGAGGGTTCCATCTTCATGACTTAAGTACCTCCTAAAGGCTCCATCTCCCAATATCATCACCTTTGGGGGTGTTAGGATTCCAACACTTGACCATAACACCTTGTCTCCCCAATAAGATAATAAACAGATTTAAAGTAGATGCTGTTTTCTCTAATTTCCCTATTTCTCCAGCGCTTTCCTGTTTGTATATTTAGAATGTCAGATGTATTTGGAGGGCAAGAATAGTGGTTACCTCTGGGGAGGGGATGGGTATTGATTGAGAAGGGGAACAAGGGAACCTTTCTAGGAAATGTGTATCTTGAATTATATTTTATATGGGCATAGATATATAGGTAAAATTCATTGAGCCATACACTTAAGATTTATGTTTCCTTTTTAACGAAGTATAGTTGATTTATACTATCATATTAGTTTCATTTGCACAACATAGTGATTCAATATTTTTATAGATTATACTCCATTTAAAGTTATTACAAAATAATGGCTATATTTCACTGCACTGTACAATATATCCTTGCTGATTATTTATTTTATACATAGTAGTTTTTAAGCCTTAGTCCCATACATGTAATCTGCCCCTCCCTCCTTCCCTCTGCCCTTTGGTAACTAGTAGTTTGTTTTCTATATCTGTGAGCATGTTTTTGTTTTGCATATACATTCATTTGTATTATTTTTTTAGATTCCATATGTAAGTGATATAATACAGCATTTGTCTTTCTCTGTCTGACTTATTTCACTAGGTCCATTCGTGTTGCTGCAAATGGCAGAATTTCAATATTTTTATGGCTGAGTAATATTCCATCTTTATCTGTCTATCATATCTTTATCCATTCGTCTATTGATGGGCCTTTGGGTTGCTTCCATATCTTGGCAATTGTAAATAGTGCTTCTATGAACATTGGGGCATATGTATCTTTTTAAATTAGTGTTTTTGGTTTTTTCCCAGATATACCTCCAACAGTGGAAATGCTGGATCATATGGTAGATCTATTTTTTAATTTTTTTGAGGAACCTCCATACTGTTTTCCATGGTGGCTACACCAATTTACACTCCCACAAACAGTGTACAAGTGTTTTCTTTTCTCCACATCTTCTCCAACATTTGTTATTTGTAGAGTTTTGATAATAGCCATTCTGACAGGAGTGAGGCGATATTTTGTTGTTTTGATTTGCGCTTTCCTGACAGTTAGCGATGTTGAGCATCTTTTCATGTGTCTGTTGGCCATCTATATGCCTCCTTTTGAAAACTGTCTGTTCAGGACTTCTACCCATTTTTAACTTGTGTTGTTTGTGTTTTTTTGATATTGAGTTGTATGATCTGTTTACATATGTTGGCTATTAATCCGTTATCCGTCATATTATTTATAAATATTTTCTCCCATTCAGTATGTTGTCTTTTCGTTTTGTTGATGGTTTCCTTTGCTATGCAAAAGCTTTTAAATTTAATTAGGTCCCGTTTGTTTATGTTTGCTTTTATTTCATTTACCTTAGGTGACAGATGTAAAAAAAATTCCTACAGTTTATGTCAAAGAGTGTTCTGCTTATGTTTTCTTCTAGGATTTTTATGGTTTCATGTGTTACATTTAGGTCTTTAATCCAGTTTCAGTTTATTTTTGTATATGGTCAGGAAATGTTCATCCCATTGTTTTACAAGTAGCTGTCCAGTTTTCCCAGCATCACTTGTTGAAAAGAATGTCATTTCTTCACTGTATATTCTTCACTTCTTTGTTGTAGATTGACAATAAATGTGTGGGTTTTTTTCTGGGATCTCTATTCTGTTTCATTGATCTGTGTGTCTGTTTTTGTGCAGGCACCACTCTGTTTTGATTACTCTAGCTTTGTAGTATAGTCTGAAGGCTGGTAGGGTAATACATCCAGCTTTGTTCTTCTTTTCTCAAGATTGTTTTGGCAGTTTGGGGCCTTTTTTGGTTGTATGTGAATTTTAGGATTAATTTTTCTAGTTCTGTGAAAAATATCATAGGTATTTTTTTAGGGATTGCATTAAATCTTTAGATTGCTTTGTGTGGTATGCCCATTTTAACAACATTAATTGTTTGAATCCAAGAGCACAGGATATCATTTCATTTCTTTGTATCATATTCAGTTTCCTTTATCAGTGTTTTATATTTTCCAGATTACACATCTTTCACCTCTTTGGTTTAGTTTCTTCCTATGTATTTTATTCTTTTTCAAACTATTTTAAATGGGCTTTATTTTTTACTTTCTTTTTCTGATAGTTTATTGTGTATGGAAACTCAACAGATTTCTGTATGTTAGTCTTGTATCCCGCAACATTGCTGAATTCATTTATTCTAATAGCTTTGGGGTGGAGACTTCAGCATTTTCTATATAATGTATCATGTCATCTGCAAATAGTGGCAATTTTACTTCTTCCCTTCAAATTAGGATACCTCATTTCTTTTTCTTGTGTGATTGCTGTGGCTAGGACTTCCAATTCTGTGTTAAATAGAAGTTGCAAGACTGGTATCCTTGTATGGTTCCTGAATTTAGAGGAAAGGCTTTCAGCTTTTCACCATTATGATGTTACATGTGGATTCATCATAAATGGCCTTTATTATGTTGAGATATGTTCCCTCAATACCCACTTTGCTAAGTGTTTTTTATCATGACTGGATGTTGAATTTTGTCAAATGTTTTTTCTGTCTATTGAGATGATTGTGTGACTTTTATTCTTCCCCTTTTTTTTTTTTTTTTTGCGGTATGCAGGCCTCTCACCGCTGTGGCCTCTCCCGTCGTGAAGCACAGGCTCTGGACGCGCAGGCCCAGTGGCCATGGCCCACAGGCCCAGCCACTCCGCGGCATGTGGGATCCTCCCAGACCAGGTCACGAACCCATATCCCCTGCATCGGCAGGCAGACCCCCAACCACTGCGCCACCAGGGAAGCCCATATTCTTCCTTTTCTTAATGTGGTTTATCACATTGATTGATTTGTGAATGCTGAACCATCCTTGTGACTGTAGACTAAATCCAACTTGATCATGGTGTATGATCCTTTTTATATATTGTTGGATTTGGTTTGCTAATATTTTTTTAAGGATTTTTGCATCTATATTTGTCAGAGATATTGGCCTCTACCTTCCCTTTTTTGTAGTGTCTTTGCTTGATTTTGGTATCAGGGTAATGGTGGCCCTGTAGAATGAGTTTGATAATGTTCTGTCCTCTTCATTTTTTGGAACAGTTTGAGGAAGATAGGTATTATTTCTTCTTCATATTTTTGGTAGAATTCCCCTGTAAAGCTGTTCAGTCTTGGGCTTCCCCCCCCCACCCTGGGAGACATTTAATTGCAAATTCAATTTCACTACTAGTGGTCAGTTCAAATTGCCTGTTTCTTCTTGATTCTATCTTGGAAGGTTGTATGTTTCTAGAAATTTGTCCATTACTTTTAGGTTGTCCAATTTGTTGGCATATAACTGTTTGCAACATTCTCTTATGATATTTTGTATCTCTGTGGTATCAGTTGTTCTTTCTCTTCTTTCTTTTCTTATTTTGTTTATTTGGGTTTTCTATATTTTCTTCCTGGTGAGCTTGGCTGGTGGTTTATCTTTTTTTTTTTTTTAATCTTTCAAAAAAATAGCTCTGTTTCCTTGATCTTTTCTGTTGTTTTTTCTATTTCTATTTTATTTATTTCCTCTCTGAACTTTATTATTTCCTTCCTTCTCCTGGACTTTGGGCTTTCTTACTTCTTATTCTAATTCTTTTAGGTGGTAGATTAGGTTGTTTACTTGAGATTTTTCTTTCTTGAGGAAGACTTGTATCACTATAAACTTCCCTCTTAGAACTGCTTTTGCTGCATCCCATAGATTTTGGATTGTGTTGTTTCCATTTTCATTTGTTTCAAAGTATTTTCTGATTTACTCTTTGATTTCTTCATTGACCAATTGCTTTTTTAGTAGCATGTTGTTTAGTCTCCATGTGTTTGTGGTTTTCCCATTTTTCTTTATGTAATTGATTTTTAGTTTTATACCATGTGGTTGGAAAAATGCTTGATATAAGTTCTGTCCTTTAAAATTTGTTGAGACTTGTTTTGTGCCCTACCATGTGATCTATCCTATAATACACAGAACACAACAAAGAATTATCCATTTCAAAATACCATTAGCGCTAATTTGAGAAATCCTGCTATAATGAATATGGATTAATAGCAATGGGAACACTTCTCAGGTTCCTATTATATGTCAGGCATGTTCCTAATAAACTTTGGGTGATTTAACTAATTTAATCCACAAAACAGCCCTATGAGATAGCTCTTTTGCTAGCCTCATTTTATATACATAGGGATAAGTATATAAAAATATGCAAGGATCAGAGAGGTTATATGATTATCTATGGTCTTACAATTAAGAAGTTTAACAGCCAGATTTAAACTAAGTCTGACTTAAGGGGCCCATTCTTTTAACCATTTTGCTACAACACGTCTTTACAGAGGTGAAATCCATAAGCATGGACAGTGCTAAAGCTATGATACACTATTTCACTAATGCAATCCCAGAGGCTCTAGGAAAGTGCTAGTAAAGGCAAGTGATCATGCCCCATATGTTCCTTTTTTAGAACTGTGCATAGACACCAGGAGATGATGAAGAAAGTACAAAAGGGGCACCAATTTTTCTGCATTGGGGGTTAAGAATTCTCATTGTGAAATTATAAACTGAGTAGAACATTGTGTCTCCAAGGATCTATGTTACAGGATGGAAACACAAACTCAGTAATTTCTACCCTCAGTGGGCTCACTTAACTTGAAAGGAAATCACGAGGGAGAGAATAATTTTCTGTGCTTCCAATCAATTTTCCCAGAACTATAGGGCATGGAAGAGAATCTCATTTGAATCAACTGATTGTTTTGGAGCTCATATAAGGTTGCTTTCCTCCTTGCAAGTGAAGAGGACCTTCTGGGTAAATTCTCAAATAGAAATTATGGCTTGTTCCCCAGCATACCTCTTTTAGCAAGTCAAAGACTGAGGACCGTGCTGGTGGATACTGCCTCCTTCATTGTCAGAAACTTTGACCCTCTCAGGACTGTAAGGCAGAAGGGGCCTTAAGGTTCAATGGCAGTGAAGCATTCAGAAAAAAGGTGAGGGTTGAATCAACCCCCTTTTCTTTTCAGACCCCAAACTACATAAATCAATGGTTGTGGGGAACACTACCTGTTTAATTGCTCTTTTCAGCCCTGATCCTTAACGGACACGGGGGAGAAGGGAGAAAATGACATGCAGAGACACTGGGAGTCTACTAGCATGATTTCTGAACAGAGAAAAACAACAGTAGTAAGGGTAGAGAGGAGAAAATGAGGAATCATCAATCATTGCTTTTTGGATGTCTTAATGTATGTCTTTATAAAAGTGAGATTATAAATGAGCAGATCCAGCTCTCCCTTGGAAAACAAAGAGGAAAAGTCCATTGTTAATGTCAGTTTCTACCCCTGTTCCTGCAGATCACAATTGGGCAATTAATGGCTATGGAAAATGCCTACTCTGTGACTGAGTTTATCCTTATGGGATTCACAGACCAACCTGAACTCCAACTACTCTTGTTTTTCCTGTTTCTGGTGAACTACATGGTCACTGTGGTAGGCAGTTTGTGCTTGATGAATCTAATTTGTCTAAATTCACAACTTCTCACCCCCATGTATTTTTTCGGCTTTAATCTGTCCTTTATTGATCTCTGTTACTCATGTGTCTTTACCCCAAAATGCTAATGAGATTTATTTCAGAGAAGAACATCATCTCCTTTACAGGATGCATGTCTTAGCTATTTTTTTTCTGATTTTTTGTCAACTCTGAGTGCTATGTGTAGACAGCCATGGCCTGTGATCACTATGTGTCCATCTGTAAGCCACTGCTGTACACAGTCACCATGTCCCCTCAAGTCTGTTCTCTGCTTATGTCTGGTTCATATGTGATGGGGTTTGCTGGTGTTGTGGTCCACACAGGGTGTATGATCAGGCTGATCTTCTGTGATTCCAACATCATCAACCATTACCTGTGTGACATCTTCCACCTCCTCCAGCTCTCCTGCAGCAGCACCTTTGCCAATGAACTTGTGGTTTCTGTTGTTGTGGGTACAGTTGTCATGGTATCTAGCTTCAATATCTCTGTTTCTTATACCTTGATTCTTTTCAATATCCTTCACATACCATCAGATAAAGGTTGGTCCAAAGCCTTCAGCACCATGGCTCCACATAATAACAGCTGGTCTATTCCATAGACTTGGGCTGCTCATTCATGTCAAGCCATCATTTGCTGGGTCTGTGGGTCAGGGGAAATTTTTCTCAGTGTTTTACGCCAATGTAGTACCCATGCTGAACACTCTCATTTATAGCCTCAGGAACAAGGATGTCAAAATTGCTCTGAAGAAAACCATGAAGAGAATTACAAACTGAGCTGAACCATTTATACCTCCATTTTTGTCTTTTCCTTCTCTTCCTGCTCCACTTTATTTTCTTCCTACTATTCTTTTTTTTTCTTCATTTGTCTTTCTAAATTCTTCTTGGCAGGATTTCTTCTCTAATTTCTTTTATTTTCTTTTCTTGCCACATGATGTAACCCCATGGGCCTATTCTTGGACTAGAGGGTCATTCTCAGCCCTTAGTAACCCTATACAAGTTGGAGACAATGGGCCAATAACCTTTCCCATCTAAGGATAACACTACTTACTTCTTTTCTTGTGTCTTTCCCATCCAAGGTAAGCCATGGAGGGGTATGCTGTCTAACCAATTTTTTTCTTTCTTGGTTTCATTACACAGCACCCTTTCCTGTTTCAATGATTTATTACTTACAATTTCATAAAACAGAGAAGGAATGACAAAAATTGTGGGTATGCTAAACTTGTAAATATTTCCAGAATTTATCAGAGTTCTTTTATTAATCACTCTTATTCTAGATTTTCAGTATGCATATATATATAGCAATTGAATACTTTGTTGAACTAAGGTTCTTTATTCTTGAGAATGCTTGAGAATGTATCAGCTACACTATTCTGCTCACCTTTCACAGTAAACACCAATAACAAACGCCTCTGTGTATGGTATTGGTCAACTGATATTTTGTCAGAAATGCAATTGAAATTGTTATCAACTTGTCTACATATCTGTGGATTGTGATTGTGATTAAAAATTAACCAATAGTATTTTTGGCTACAGAATAGATTGTCACATGTAATGTCAGGATTCTCTGTCTAACTGCAAAACACGGGTTCACCTTTGCAAAGGAAGATTTATTTGCTGCTTTCAAAACACAAACAATAATATATGGCAAAACCTTGTCCTACTGGACAACATGGTAATTGACTTTCAACATGGTAATTTGAACTCCTCCCTTTTGTCTCTCAGAAGGAAAATCTGTACTCCATAACAGATTACTCCATGGTAATTTGTAATTTGACTCCTCCCTTTTCAACATGGTAATTTGACTCCTCCCTTTTGTCTCTCAGAAGGAAAATCTGTACTCCATAACAGATTACTCCATGGTAATTTGTAATTTGACTCCTCCCTTTTCAACATGGTAATTTGACTCCTCCCTTTTGTCTCTCAGAAGGAAAATCTGTACTCCATAACAGATTACTCCATAATCTGTACTTTAATTCCTATTAAAAGTCTCCTCATCCTGTTTTATAGATAAGGAAATAGTTATATGACTTAATCAAGATCCTACAGCTAAAGATGCAGAGCCCAGTTTTTGAACCCAATGTTCATCTCACAAAGAAATGGAATGAAAGAAAGAATTGTGAAGGGACAGATAGAGCTCCTAGAGCATTGTTTCTGAATGAATTTGAAAGTGGGAGTTTTCCTCAGCCATGATTGCTGTGGCAGAGGGATGTTCTACAAGGCTCTGGTGCCTAACTAGAAAAGTGTACCTGCTTTTATGCCAATACCATACTGTCCTGATTACTGTAGCTTTGTAGTATAGTCTGAAGTCAGGGAGCCTGATTCCTCCAGCTCCGTTTTTTCTTCTCAAGATTTCTTTGGCTATTCAGGGCCTTTTGTGTTTCCATACAAATTGTGAAATTTTTTGTTCTATTCTGTGAAAAATGCCAGTGGTAGTTTGATAGGGATTGCATTGAATCTGTACATTGCTTTGGGTCATATAGTCATTTTCACAGTGTTCATTCTTCAAATCCAAGAACATGGTATATCTCTCCACCTATTTGTATCATCTTTAATTTCTTTCATCAGTGTCTTACAATTTTCTGCATACATGTCTTTTGTCTCCATAGGTAGGTTTATTCCTAGATATTTTATTCCTTTTGTTGCAATGGTAAATGGGAGTGTTTCCTTAATTTCTCTTTCAGATTTTTCATGATGAGTGTATAGGAATGCAACAGATTTCTGTGCATTAACTTTGTATCCTGCAACTTTACCAAATTCATTATTTAGCTCTAGAAGTTTTCTGGTAGCATCTTTAGAATTCTCTATGTATAGTATCATTTCATCTGCAAACAGTGACAGCTTTACTTCTTCGTTTCCAATTTGTATTCCTTTTATTTCTTTTTCTTCCCTGATTGCTGTGGCTAAACTTCCAAAACAATGTTGAATAATAGCGGTGAGAGTGGGCAACCTTGTCTTGTTCCTGATGTTAGTGGAAATGGTTTCAGTTTTTCACCACTGAGAACGATGTTGGCTGTAGGTTTGTCGTATATGGCCTTTATTATGTTGAGGAAAGTTCCCTCTATGTCTACTTTCTGGAGGGTTATCATAAATGGGTGTTGAATTTTGTCGAAAGCTTTCTCTGCATCTATTGAGATGATCATATGGTTTTTCTCCTTCAATTTGTTAACACGGTGTATCACATTGATTGATTTGCGTATATTGAAGAATCCTTGCATTCCTGGGATAAACCCCACTTGATCATGGTGTATGATCCTTTTAATGTGCTGTTGGATTCTGTTTGCTAGTATTTTGTTGAGGATTTTTGAATCTATGTTCATCAGTGATATGGGCCTGTAGTTTTTTCTTTGTGACATCTTTGTCTGGTTTTGGTATCAGGGTGATGGTGGCCTCATAGAATGGGTTTTGGAGTGTTCCTCCCTCTGCTATATTTTGGAAGAGTTTGAGAAGGATAGATGTTAGCTCTTCTCTAAATGTTTGATAGAATTCACATGTGAAGCCATCTAGTCCTGGGCTTTAGTTTGTTGGAAGATTTTTAATCACAGTTTCAATTTCTTGCTTGTGATTGGTCTGTTCATACTTTCTATTTCTTCCTCATTCAGTCTCGGAAGGTTGAGCATTTCTAAGAATTTGTCCATTTCTTCCAAGTTGTCCATTTTATTGGCATATAGTTGCTTGTAGTAATCTCTCATGATCCTTTGTATTCCTGCAGTGTCAGTTGTTACTTCTCCTTTTTCATTTCTAATTCTATTGATTTGAGTTTTCTCCCTCTTTTTCTTGATGAGTCTGGCTAATGGTTTATCAATTTTGTTTATCTTCTCAAAGAACCAGATTTTAGTTTTATTGATCTTTGCTATCATTTCCTTCACTTCTTTTTATATCTGATCTGATCTTTATGATTTCTTTCCTCTGGCTAACTTTGGGGGGGCTTTTGTTCTTCTTTCTCTAATTGCTTTAGGTGTAAGGTTAAGCATGTATTTGAGATGTTTCTTGTTTCTTAAGGTAGGATTGTATTGCTATAAACTTCCCTCTTAGAACTGCTTTTGCTGCAACCCATAGGTTTTGGGTCATCATGTTTTCATTGTCATTTGTTTCTAGGTATTTTTTGATTTCCTCAGTGATCTCTTGGTTATTAAGTAGTGTATTGTTTAGCCTCCATGTGTTTGTATTTTTTACAGATTTTTTCCTGTAATTGATATCTAGTCTCATAGCGTTGTGGTCAGAAAAGATATTTGAAACGATTTCAATTTTCTTAAATTTACCAAGGCTTGATTTGTGACCCAAGATATGATCTATCGTGGTGAATGTTCCAAGAGCACTTAAGAAGAATGTGTATTCTGTTGTTTTTGGATGGAATGTCCTATAAATATCAATTAAGTCCATCTTGTTTAATGTATCATTTAAAGCTTGGTTTCCTTATTTATTTTCATTTTGGACGATCTGTCCACTGGTAAAGTGGGGTGTTAAAGTCCCCTACTATGATTGTGTTACTGTCGATTTCCCCTTTTGTGGCTGTTAGTATTTGCCTTATGTATTGAAGTGCTCCTATGTTGGGTGCATATATATTTACAATTGTTATATCTTCTTTTTGGATTGTTAAATCTTTTTTCACACTGTATGACAGTCTCTAGATCCATCCACGTCTCTACAAATGACCCAATTTCATTCCTTTTTATGGCTGAGTAATATTCCATTGTATATATGTACCACATCATCTTTACCTATTCATCTGTCAATGGGCATTTACGTTGCTTCCATGACCTGGCTATTGCAAACACTGCTGCAATGAACATTGGCATGCATGTGTCTTTTTGAATTATGGTTTTCTCTGGGTATATGCCCAGGAGTGGAATTGCTGGATCATATGGTAATTCTATTTTTAATTTTTTAAGGAACCTCCATACTGTTTCCATAGTGGCTCTATCAATTTACATTCCCACCAACAGTGCAAGGGGGCTCCCTTTCCTCCACACCCTCACCAGCATTTGTTGTTTGTAGATTTTCTGATGATGCCCATTCTAACTGGTGTGAGGTGATGCCTCATTGTAGTTTTGATTTGCATTTCTCCAACAATTAGTGATGTTGAGCAGCTTTTCATGTGCCTCTTGGCCATCTGTATGTCTTCCATGGAGAAATGTCTATTTAGGTCTTCTGCCCATTTTTGGATTGGGTTGTTTTTTTAATATTGAGCTGCATGAGCTGTTTATATATTTTATAGATTAATCCTTTGTTGATTCGTTTGCAAATATTTTCTCCCATTCTCAGGGTTGTCTCTTCGTCTTGTTTAGGATTTCCTTTGCTGTGCAAAGGCTTTTAAGTTTCATTAGTTCCCATTTGTTTTTGTTTTCATTTCCATTACTCTAGGTGGTGGATCAAAAAGGATCGTTCTCTAATTTATGTCAAAGAGTGTTCTTCCTATGTTTTCTCTAAGAGTTTTATAGTGTCCAGTCTTACATTTAAGTCTCTAACCATTTTGAGTTTATTCTTGTATATGGTGTTAGGGAGTGTTTTAATTTCATTCTTTTACATGTAGCTGTCCAGTTTCCCCAGCACTGTCTTTTCTACATTGTATATTCTTTGTCATACATTAGTTGACCATAGGTGTGTGGATTTATCTCTGAGCTTTCTATTTTATTCCATTGATCTATGTTTCTGTTTTTGTGCCAGTTCCATATTGTCTTGATTACTGTAGTTTTATATTATAGTCTGAAGGCAGAGACTCTGATTTCTCCAGCTCCGTTTTTTTCCCTCAAGACTGCTTTGGCTATTCAGGGTCTTTTGTGTCTCCATACAAATTTTAAGATATTTTGGTCTAGTTCCGTAAAAACTGCCATTGGTAATTTGATAGGGATTGCATTGAATCTGTAGATTGCTTTGGGTCATATAGTCATTTTCACAATATTGATTCTTCCAATCCAAGAACATGGTGTATCTCTCCATCTGTTGGTATCATCTTTAATTTCTGTCAACAGTGTCTTATAGTTTTCTGCATACAGATCTTTTGTCTCCCTAGGTAGGTTTATTCCTAGGTATTTTATTCGTTTTGTTGCAATGGTAAATGGCAGTGTTTCTTTAATTTCTCTTTCAGATTTTTCATCATTAGTGTATAGGAATGCAAGAGATTTCTGTGCATTAATTTTGTATCCTGCAACTTTACCAAATTCATTGATTAGCTCTGGCAGCTTTCTGGTGGCATCTTTAGGATTCTCTATGTATAGTATCATGTCATTTGCAAACAGTGACAGCTTTACTTCTTCTTTTCCCATTTGGATTCCTCTTATTTCTTTTTCTTCTCTGATTGCCGTGGCTAGGATTTCCAAAACTATGTTGAATAATAGTGGTGAGAGTGGACATCCTTGTCTTGTTCCTGACCTTACAGGAAATGCTTTCAATTTTTCACCATAGAGAATAATGTTTGCTGTGGGTTTGTCGTACATAGCCTTTATTATATTGAGGTAGGTTCCCTCTATGCCCACTTTCTGGAGAGTTTTTATCATAAATGGGTATAGAATTTTGTCAAAAGATTTTTCTGCATCTATTGAGATTATCACTTGGTTTTTATTCTTCAATTTGTTAATATGGTGATTCACATTGATTGATTTACGTATATTGAAGAATCCTTGCATCCTTGGGATAAATCCCACTTGGTCATGGTGTATGATCCTTTTAATGTGTTGTTGGATTCTGTTTGCTAGTATTTTGTTGAGAATTTTTGCGTCTATATTCAGCAGTGATATTGGTCTGTAATTTTTTTCTTTTTTTTGTAGTATCTTTGTCTGGTTTTGGTATCAGGGTGATGGTGGCCTCATAGAATGAGTTTGGGAGTGTTCCTTCCTCTGCAATTTTTTTGGAAGAGTTTGAAAAGGATGGGTGTTAGCTCTTCTCTAAATGTTTGATAGAATTCACCTGTGAAGCCATCTGGCCCTGGACTTTTGTTTGTTGGAAGATTTTTAATCACACTTTCAATTTCATTGCTTGTGATTGGTCTGTCCATATTTTCTATTTCTTCCTGGTTCAGTCTTGGATGGTTATACCTTTTGACGAATTTGTCCATTTCTTCCAGGTTGTCCATTTTATTGGCATACAGTTGCTTGTAGTAGTCTCTTAGGATGCTTTCGATTTCTGCAGTGTCTCTTCTAACTTCTTTTTCATTTCTAATTTTATTGACTTGAGTCCTCTCCCTCTTTTTCCTGATAAGTCTGGCTAATGATTTATCAATTTTGTTTATCTTCTCAAAGAACCAGCTTTTAGTTTTATTCATCTTTGCTATTGTTTTCTTTGTTTCTATTTCATTTATTTCTGCTCTGATCTTTATGATTTCATTCCTTCTGCTAACTTTGGGTTTTGTTTGTTCTTCCTTCTCTAGTTCCTTTAGGTGTAAGGTTGGATTGTTTGAGATTTTTCTTGTTTCTTGGTGTACGCTTGTATAGCTATAAACTTCACACTTAGAACTACTTTTGCTGCATCCCATAGGTTTTGGATCATCGTGTTTTCATTGTCATTTCTCTCTAGGTATTTTTTTATTTCCCCTTTGATTTCTTCAGTGATCTCTTGGTTATTTAGTAACGTATTGTTTAGCCTCCATGTGTTTGTGTTTTTTAACGTTTTTTTCCCTGTACTTGATTTCTAATCTCATACTGTTGTGGTCAGAAAAGATGCTAGATATGATTTCAATTTTCTTAAATTTACTGAGGCTTGATTTCTGACCCAAGATGTGATCTATCCTGGAGAATGTTCCATGTGCACTTGAGAAGAAAGTGTAATCTGCTGTTTTTGGATGCAATGTCCTATAAATATCAATTAAATCTATCTCGTCTATTGTGTCATTTAAGGCTTCTGTTTCCTTGTTTTCATTTTGGATGAGCTGTCCATTGGTGTAACTGAGGTGTTAAAGTCCCCCATTATTATTGTGTTACTGTCGATTTCCTCTTTTATAGCTGTTAGCAGTTGCCTTATGTATTGAGGTGCTCCTATGTTGGGTGCATATATATTTATAATTCTTATATCTTCTTCTTGAATTGATCCCCTGATCATTATGTAGTGTCCTTCCTTGTCTCTTGTAACATTAAAGTCTATTTTATCTGAGTATTGCTACGCCCAGTTTCTTTTGATTTCCATTTGCATAGAATATCTTTTTCAATCTCCTCACTTTCAGTCTGAATTTGTCCCTAGGTCTGAAGTGGTCTCTTGTAGACAACATTATATATGGGTATGTTTTTATATCCATTCAGCACGCCTCTGTCTTTTGGTGGAGCATTTAATCCATTCACGTTTAGGGTAATTATCGATATGTATGTTCCTATTACCATTTTCTTAATTGTTTTGGATTTGTATTTGGCGGTCCTTTTCTTCTCTTGTGATCCCACTTAGAGAAGTTCCTTTACCATTTGTTGTAGAGCTGGTTTGGTGGTGCTGAATTCTCTTAGCTGTTGCTTGTCTGTAAAGCTTTTGATTTCTCCATCGAATCTGAATGAGATCCTTGCCAGGTACAGCAATCATGGTTGTAGGTTCTTCCCTTTCATCACTTTAAGTATATCATGCCACTCCCTTCTGACTTGCAGAGTTTCTGCTGAAAAATCAGCTGTTAACCTTATGGGAGTTCCCTTGTATGTTATTTGTCGTTTTCCCCTTGCTGCTTTTAATATTTTTACTTTTTATTTAATTTTTGAGAGTTTAATTAATATGTGTCATGGTGTGTTTCTCCTTGGATTTATCCTGTATGGGACTCTCTGGTCTTCCTGGACTTGATTAACTATTTCATTTCCCATATTAGGGACGTTTTTGACTATAATCTCTTCAAATATTTTCTCAGTCCCTTTCTTTTTCTCTTCTTCTTCTGGGACCCCTAATATTTGAATGTTGGTGCAGTTAATGTAGTCCCAGAGATCTCTGAGACTGTCCTCAATTCTTTTCATTCTTTTTTCTTTATTCTGCTCTGCGGTAGTTACTTCCACTATTTTATCTACCAGGTCACTTATCCGTTCTTCTTCCTCAGTTATTCTGCTATTGATCCCTTCTAGAGAATTTTTAATTTCATTTATTGTTTTGTTCACCAGTTTGTTTGCTCTAGTTCTTCTAGGTCCTTGTTAAACATTTCTTGTATATTCTCCATTCTATTTCCAAAGTTCTGGATCATCTTTACTATCATCATTCTGAATTCTTTTTTAGTTAGACTGCCTATTTCCTCTTCATTTCTTAGGTCTGGTGGGTGTTTGCCTTGGTCATTCATCTGTTGTGTGTTTGCCTTGGTCTTTCATCTGTTGTGTGTTTCTCTGTCTTCTCGTTTTGCTTAACTTATTGTGTTTGGGGTCTCCTTTTTGCAGGCTGCAGGTTCGTAGTTCCCATTGTTTTTGCTGTCTGCTCCCAGTGGCTAAGGTTGGTTCAGTGGGTTGTGTAGGCTTCCTGGTGGAGGCGACTAGTGCCTGTATTCTGGTGGATGAGGCTGGATCTTGTCTTTCTGGTGGGCAGGTCCACGTCTGGTGGTGTGTTTTGGGGTGTCTGAGACCTTATTATGATTTTAGGCAGCCTCTCTGCTAATGGATGGGGTTATGTTCCTGTCTTGCTAGTTCTTTGGAATAGGGTGTCCAGCACTGTAGCTTGCTGGTCGTTGAGTGCAGCTGGGTCTTGGCATTGAGATGGAGATCTCTGGGAGATTCTTGCCATTTGATATTACGTGGAGCTGGGAGGTCTCTTGTGGACCAGTGTCCTGAACTTGGCTCTCCCACCTCAGAGGCACATCCCTGATGCCTGGCTGCAGCACCAACAGCCTGTCATCCACACAGCTCAGAATAAAAGGGAGAAAAGAAAGAAAGAAGATAAAATAAAATAAAATAATTAAAATAAAAAATTTTAATTAAAAAAACAAGAAAGAGAGCAACCAAAGCAAAAAACAAATCCACCAATGATAACACGTGCTAAAAACGATATTTAAAAAAAACAAAAAAAAATGACAGAACCCTATGGTAAAAGCAAAACTACACAGACAAAATCACACGCAGAATCATACACATACACTGGAAGAGAAAAAGGGGGAAAATATCTATCTATATTTATATATATATGCAAAATATAAATTATATATTTAATATATATTAAATATATAATATGTATATAAAATATATAATATATATATTAAATATATACGTATATTATATATATGTGTGTGTGTATATATATATATATGTGTGTGTATATATATATATATATATTGCTCCCAAAGTCCACCTCCTCAATTGGGGAAGATACATTCTCTATTCAGGTATTCCACAGCTGCAGTGTACATCAAGTTGACTGTGGAGATTTAATCTGCTGCTCCTGAGGCTGCTGGGAGAAATTTCCTTTTCTGTTCTTTGTTCACACAGCTCCTGGAGTTTAGCTTTGGATTTGACCCTTCCTCTGCGTGTAGGTCGCCTGAAGGCATCTGTTCTTCGCTCAGACAGGTCAGGGTTAAAGGAGGAGCTGATTTGGGGACTCTGGCTCACTCAGGCAGGGGGGAGGGAGGGCTACGGAATGCGGGGCGAGCCTGCGGCGGCAGAGGCCAGCATGACGTTGCACCACCATGAGGCGTGCCATGTGTTCTCCCGAGGAAGTTTTCCCTGGATCATGGGACCCTGGCAGTGGTGGGCTGAACAGGCTCTCAGGACAGGAGGTGTGAATAGTGACATGTGCTTGCACATAGGCTTCTTGGTGTCTGTAGCAAGCATACATATTGTCTCATGCCCGTCTCGGGGGTCCGCACTGATAGCTGCAGCTCGCGCCCGTTTCTGGAGCTCCTTTAAGCCACACTCTTAATCCCCTCTCCTCACGCACCAAGAAACAAAAAGGCAAGAAAAAGTCTCTTGCCTCTTCGGCACCTCCAGAAGTTTTCCCGGACTCGCTCCCAGCTAGCTGTGGTGCACTAGCCCCTTCAGGCTGTGTTCACACAGCCAACCCCAGTCCTCTCCCTGGGATCCGACCTCCGAAGCCGGAGCCTCAGCTCCCAGCCCCCACCTGTCCCGGCAGGCGAGCAGACAAGCCTCTCAGGCTGGTGAGTGCTGGTCGGCACTGATCCTCTATGCAGGAATCTCTCAGCTTTGACCTCTGCACCCCCGTTGCTGCGCTCTCCTCTGTGGTTCTGAAGCTTCCCCCCTCCGCCACCACCCCCCGTCTCTGCCCGTGAAGGGCCTTCCTAGTGTGTGGAAAGCTTTCCTCCTTCACAGCTCGCTCCCACTGGTGCAGGTCCCGTCCCTATTCTTTTGTCTCTGTTTTTTCTTTTTTCTTTTGCCCTACCCAGGTACGTGGGGAGTTTCTTGCCTTTTGGGAGGTCTGAGGTCTTCTGCCAGCGTTCAGTAGGTGTTCTGTAGGAGTTGTTCCACATGTAGATGTATTTCTGATGTATTTGTGGGGAGGGAGGTGATCTCCACGTCTTACTCTTCCACCATCTTGAAGCTCCTCCTATCACTCACTTCTTTTAGAACAAGTTCCCACAGGTCAACAGCCTGCAGACACATGGCTGACAGGACCGTCCTAGATCACAACCCACCTTCCTGCCTCAAGCCAGACCACCTCTCTCATTTCATTCTTTTAATATTATCTTTCTCAGAGGAAAAGTCTTTAATTTTGATAACATCCAGTTTATTTAAAATTTTATGGACCATTTCTTTTCTCTCACATTTTAGGAGAGTGAAAAATAATTACCCAATTTTTCTTCCACATTATATGTATAATATCTTTTGCAGTTTTAAAAATAAGATATATGTATATCTCAAGGATCTTAATTTGATTTTTTTAAATGTTCTTAAAGCCTTCTTGGGATATTCCAAACAATTTTTTTTCCTTTTAATTTAATTCAAATATTGTCTAAGACAAAAGTCCCCATCAGAGGGAGCTGTTTACTAAGATTCTCACTGAAGCAATTTCCAATTGACAATAATTCCCTTCACTGATAGAGACCTACTTAGACCACATAACACTGTGGCCTAATTCATAGGGAAAATGAATATAGATTAATTTTTCACACTGTTCCAGTACTGATATGAAAGAAAATTATTATTTTAGGACAGTTAAAATTATAAGAAGGCTTTCTCCTAAAGACCCAGTGTTCCTTTTCTCCTTTAACAAGAGTTATGTTCTAGACTGTTTAGAGAATTTATGAACTAGCAAATCTCAGAGGGAACGTTTTTCCTTAAGTGAGTAATTGATAGGAGAGTTAATAGCCAAAATAAGGTAAAGTCCAGATTCCTGCATTTCTCTTTAAATAATAAATGTACTGTCCCATTGCAGGATTTGCTGGGATATATTTCTGAGTTCTATTGTCCAGAAATGCAATTGTTCATTGCCTTTGTACCCAGCTTCAATATGTCTGGCTTCATGCATGAACTGAGTGAAAGGCCCTCAACAAGTTTCAGAATTTCCTACAAATTCTCTACATAAATTGTTTTGACAGAGAAATTATAATCTTTACAAACAAGCAAAAGTTAAGAGAATTGCGCAACACCAACCCAGCTTTACAACAAATGCTAAAGAAACTCCTCTAGGGAGGATACACAAGAGAAGGAAAAGACCTACAATGACAAACCCAAAACAATTAAGAAAATGGTAATGGGAACATACATATCGATAATTACCTTAAATGTAAATGGATTAAATGCTCCAACCAAAAGACATAGACTGGCTGAATGGATACAAAAGCACGACCCATGTATATGCTGTCTACAAAGACCCACTTCAGACCTAGGGACACATACAGACTGAAAGTGAGTAGATGGAAAAAGATAATCCATGCAAATGGAAATCAACAGAAAGCTGGAGTAGCAATTCTCACATCAGACAATATAGACTTTAAAATGAAGTCTATTACAAGAGACAGGGAAGGACACTACATAATGGTCAAGGAATCAATCCAAGAAGATATAACAGTTGTAAATATTTATGCACCCAACACAGGAGCACCTGAATACATAAGGCAAATGTGAACAGCCATAAAAGGGAAAATTGACAGTAACACAATAATACTAGGGGACTTTAATACCCCACTTTCACCAATGGACAGATCATCCAAAATGAAAATAAATAAGGAAACACAAGCTTTAAATGACAAATTAAGAAAGATGGACTTAATTGATAATTACAGGACACTCCATCCAAAAACAACAGAATACACTTTCTTCTCAAGTGCCTATGGAACATTCTCCAGGATAGATCATATCATGGGTCACAAATAAAGCCTTGGGAAGTTTAAGAAAACTGAAATCATATCAAGTACCTTTTCTGACCACAACAGTATGAGACTAGATAGCGATTACAGAAAAAAACTAAAAAATACAAACACATGGAGGCTAAACAATGTACTAATAAATAACCAAGAGATCACTGAATAAATCAAAGAGCAAATAAAAAAATACCTAGAAACAAATGACAATGAAAACACGATGACCCAAAACCTATGGGATGCAGCAAAAGCAGTTCTAAGAGGGAAGTTTATAGCAATACAACCCTACCTCAAGAAACAAGAAAAATCTTAAATAAACAACCTAACCTTACTCCTAAAGCAACTAGAGAAAGAACAAAAAAACCCCAAAGTTAGCAGAAGAAAAGAAATCATAAAGATCAGATCAGAAATAAATGAAAAAGAAATAAAGGAAATGATAGCAGAGATCAGTAAAGCTAAAAGCTGGTTCTTTGAGAAGATAAACAAAATTGGTAAACCATTAGCCAGACTCATCAGGAAAAAGAGGGAGAGGACTCAAATCAATAAAATTAGAAATGAAAAAGGAGAAGTTACAAGAGACATGGCAGAAATACAAAGCATTTCAAGAGACTACTACAAGCAACTCTATGCCAATAAAATGGGCAACCTGGAAGAAATGGACAAATTCTTAGAAAAGTATAACCATCCAAAACTGAACCAGGAAGAAATAGAAAATATGAACAGACCTATCACAAGCAATGAAATTGAAACTGTAATTAAAATCTTCCAACAAACAAAAGTCCAGGACCAGATGGCTTCACAGGTGAATTCTATCAAATATTTAGAGACGTGCTAACACTTATCCTTCTCAAACTCTTCCAAAATATAGCAGAGGGAACACTCCCAAACTCATTCTACGAGGCCACCATCACCCAAACCAGATAAAGATGTCACAGAGAAAGAAAACTACAGGCCAATATCACTGATGAACATAAAAGTACAAATCCTCAACAAAATACTTGCATACAGAATCCAACAGCACATTAAAAGGATCATAAACCATGACTAAGTGGGGTTTAACCCAGGGATGCAAGGATTCTTCAATATAGGCAAATCAATCAACGTGATACATCATATTAACAAATGGAAGGAGAAAAACCATATGATCATCTCAATAGATGCAGAGAAAGCTTTCGACAAAATTCAACACCCATTTATGATAAAATCCCTCCAGAAAGTAGGCATAGAGGGAACTTTCCTCAACATAATAAGGGCCATATATGACAAACCCACAGTCAACATCGTGCTCAATGGTGAAAAACTGAAAGCATTTCCACTAAGATCAGGAACAAGACAAGGTTGCACACTCTCACCACTCTTATTCAGCATAGTTTTGGACATTTTAGCCACAGCAATCAGGGAAGAAAAAGAAATAAAAGGAATCCAAATAGGAAAAGAAGAAGTAAAGCTGTCACTGTTTGCAGATGACATGGTTCTATACATAGAGAATCCTAAAGATGCTACCAGAAAACTACTAGAGCAAATCAATGAATTTGGTAAAGTAGCAGGATACAAAATTAATGCACAGAAATCTCTTGCATTTCTATACACTAATGATGAAAAATCTGAAAGTGAAATTAAGAAAACACTCCCATTTACCATTGCAACAAAAAATAAAATACCTAGGAATAAACCTAACTAAGGAGACAAAAGACCTGTATGCAGAAAACTATAAGACACTGATGAAAAAAATTGAAGATGATACAAATAGATGGAGAGATATACCATGTTCTTGGATTGGAAAAATCAACATTGTGAAAATGACTATACGACCCAAAGCAATCTACAGATTCAATGCTATCCCTATCCAACTACCACTGGTATTTTTCACAGAACAAGAACAAAAAATTTCAAAATTTATATGGAAACACAAAAGACCCCGAATAGGCAAAGCAATCTTGAGAAAGAAAAACTGAGCTGGAGGAATCAGGCTCCCTGACTTCAGACTATACTACAAAGCTACAGTAATCAAGACAGTTATGGTACTGGCACAAAAACAGAAAGATAGAGTAATGGAACAGGATAGAAAGTCCAGAGATAAACCCGCAAACCTATGGCCACCTTATCTTTGATAAAGGAGGCAAGAGTATACAATGGTTAAAAGACAGCCTGTTCAATAAGTGGTGCTGGGAAAACGGGACAGCTACATGTAAAAGAATGAAATTAGAACACTCCCTAACACCATACACAAATATAAACTCAAAATGGATTAAAGACCTAAATGTGAGGACAGACACTATCAAACTCTTAGAGGAAAACATAGGCAGAACACTCTATGACATAAATCACAGCAAGATCCTTTTGAGAAAAAAAGACATGGAAATAAAAACAAAAATGAACAAATGGGATCTAATGAAACTTAAAACTTTTGCACAGCAAAGGAAACTATAAACAAGAGGAAATGACAACTCTCAGAATGGGAGAAAATATTTGCAAGTGAAGCAACTGACAAAGAATTAATCTCTAAAATTTACAAGCAGTTGTTGCAGCTC